>NW_028270150.1:61188599-61809849 GCF_037043375.1 Chiloscyllium plagiosum
ACGAGAGAGGGGGGGGAGAGAGACGAGAGAGGGGGGAGAGACGAGAGAGGGGGGAGACGAGGGTGGGGGGGAGACGAGGGGGGGGAGAGACGAGGGGGGGAGAGACGAGGGGGGGGAGAGACGAGGGGGGGGGAGAGACGAGGGGGGGGGAGAGACGAGGGGGGGGGAGAGACGAGGGGGGGGGAAAAGAGACGAGGGGGGGGGAAGAGACGAGGGGGGGGAAGAGACGAGGGGGGGGGAAGAGACGAGGGGGGGAAGAGACGAGGGGGGGGAGAGACGAGGGGGGGGGAGAGACGAGAGAGGGGGGGGAGAGACGAGAGAGGGGGGGGAAGACGAGAGAGGGGGGGGGGAAGACGAGAGAGGGGGGGAAGACGAGAGAGGGGGGGGAGAGAGAGACGAGGGGGGGGGAGAGACGAGGGGGGGGGGAAGAGACGAGGGGGGGGGAGACGAGGGGGGGGGGAGACGAGGGGGGGGAGAGACGAGGGGCGGGAGAGACGAGGGGGGGAGAGACGAGGGGGGGGAGAGACGAGGGGGGGAGAGATGAGGGGGGGGAGAGATGAGGGGGGGGGAGAGACGAGGGGGGGGGGAGAGACGAGGGGGGGGAGAGACGAGGGGGGGGAGAGAGACGAGGGGGGGGGAGACGAGGGGGGGGGGGAGACGAGGGGCGGGGAGAGACGAGGGGGGGGGGAGAGACGAGGGGGGGGAGAGACGAGGGGGGGGGAGAGACGAGGGGGGGAGAGACGAGGGGGGGGGAGAGACGAAGGGGGGGAGAGACGAGGGGGGGGGAGAGACGAAGGGGGGGAGAGAGACGAGGGGGGGAGAGAGACGAGGGGGGGAGAGAGACGAGGGGGGGAGAGAGACGAGGGGGGGGGAGAGACGAGAGGGGGGGAGAGAGACGAGAGGGGGCGGGGGGAGAGACGAGAGGGGGGGAGAGAGACGAGAGGGGGCGGGGGGAGAGACGAGAGGTGGGGGGGGAGAGACGGGGGGGGGGGGGACGAGGGGGGGGGGAAGAGACAGAGTGGGGGAGAGAGGGAGAGAGATTATATGTTTTTGGAGATAAGTCTCTTGATTAAACTTAATATATAAGCCATAGCTATTAATTTAACCTGGGGAAGTGTTTGTAGAGGAATAAGACGGTGTTATTTTTTGGGTCTGTGAAGGAGCAAAAATGGCCTTTGCAGTGATATGTACTTCTTGTCAGATGTGGGAGTTTAAAGAGAGTTTAAGGGCTACTGCGGATTATATCTGCCATAAATGCTGTTGCATGTGAATCTTATCAGATCGAGTGGATCGGTTAGAGAGACAGAAATAAGCGATGAGGAATTTGCAACAGCAACAATATGTGATGGATGGCAGTTATAGTAAAAGGGGGGGGGGGTGGCGCGGGGGAGTCTCAGATATAGTCACATAGATGGGTTAACTCCAGGCAGGGTAAGAGAGAGGAAGGCGCTAGTGCAGGAGTCTTTTGTGGATATACCCATTTCAAACAGGGATGCTGTTTTGGAAAATGTAGGGGGTGATGGATTCTCACGGGAAAGTAGCACAAACAACCATGTTTCTGGTGTTGAGACTGGCTCGAATGCAACAAGGGGTACGTCGGCTTCCAAGAGATCAATTGTGTTAGGGGATTCTGTAGTCCGAGGTACAGACAGACTTTTCTGTGGCCAGCAGAGAAAAAGCAGAATGGTGTGTTGTTTCCCTGGTGCCAGGATCAAGGATGTCTCAGAGGGTGCAGAATGTACTCACAGGGGAGAGGGGCCAGTAGGAGGACATTGTCCACATTGGAACTAACGATATTGGAAGGGAAAAGGTTGAGATTCTGAAGGGAGATTACAGAGAGTTAGGTAGAAATTTAAAAAGGAGGTCCTCAAGGGTAGTAATATTTGGATTACTCCCAGTGCTACGAGCTAGTGAGGGCAGGAATAGGAGGATAGAGCAGATAAATGCATGGCTGAGGAGCTGGTGTATGGGAGAAGGATGCACATTTTTGTACCATTGGAATCTCTTTGGGGTAGAAGTGACCTGTACAAGAAGGACGGATTGCACCTAAATTGGAAGGGGACTAATATACTGGCAGGGAAATTTGCTCGAACTGCTTGGGAGGATTTAAAGTAGTAAGGTGGGGGGTGGGATCCAGGGAGATAGTGAGGAAAGAAATCGATCTGAGATGGTACAGCTGAGAACAGAAGTGAGTCAAACAGTCAGGGCAGGCAGGGACAAGGTAGGACTAGTAAATTAAACTGCATTTATTTCAATGCAAGGGGCCTAACAGGGAAGGCAGATGAACTCAGGGCATGGTTAGGAACATGGGACTGGGATATCATAGCAATTACGGAAACATGGCTCAGGGATGGGCAAGACTGGCAGCTTAATGTTCCAGGATACAAATGCTACAGGAGTGATAGAAAGGGAGGCAAGTGAGGAGGGGGAGTGGCATTTTTGATAAGGGATAGCATTACAGCTGTGCTGAGGGAGGATATTCCAGGAAATACATCCAGGGAAGTTATTTGGGTGGAACTGAGAAATAAGAAAGGGATGATCATCTTATTGGGATTGTATTATAGACCCCCCAATAGTCAGAGGGAAATTGAGAAACAAACTTGTAAGGAGATCTCAGCTACTGTAAGAATAATAGGGTAGTTATGGTAGGGGATTTTAGCTTTCCAAACATCGACTGGGACTGCCATAGTGTTAAAGGTTTAGATGGAGAGGAATTTGTTAAGTGTGTACAAGACAACTTTCTGATTCAGTATGTGGATGTACCTACTAGAGAAGGTGCAAAACTTGACCTACTCCTGGGAAATAAGGCAGGGCAGGTGACTGAGGTGTCAGTGGGGGAGCACTTTGGGGCCAGCGACCATAATTCTATTCGTTTTAAAATAGTGATGGAAAAGCATAGACCAGATCTAAAAGTTGAAGTTCTAAATTGGAGAAAGGCCAATTTTGATGGTATTAGGCAAGAACTTTCGAAAGCTGATTGGAGGCAGACGTTCACAGGTAAAGGGACGGCTGGAAAATGGGAAGCCTTCAGAAATGAGACAACAAGAATCCAGAGAAAGTATATTCCTGTCAGGGTGAAAGGGAAGGCTGGTAAGTATAGGGAATGCTGGATGACTAAAGAAATTGAGGGTTTGGTTAAGAAAAAGAAGGAAGCAGGTGTCAGGTATAGACAGGATAAATCGAGTGAATCCTTAGAAGAGTATAAAGGAAGTAAGAGTATACTTCAGAGGGAAATCAGGAGGGCAAAACGGGGACATGAGATAGCTTTGGCAAATAGAATTAAGGAGACTCCAAAGGGTTTTACAAATATGTTAAGGACAAAAGCTTAAATAGGGAGAGAATAGGGCCCCTCAAAGATCAGCAAGGCGGTCTTAGTGTAGAGCTGCAGAAAATGGGGGAGATACTACATGAATATTTTGCATCAGTATTTCCAGTGGAAAAGGATATGGAAGATATAGACTGTCGGGACATAGATGGTGACATCTTGCAAAATGTCCAGATTACAGAGGAGGAAGTGAAATGGTTAAAAGTAGATAAATCCCCAGGACTTGATCAGGCTTACCCGAGAACTCTGTGGGAAGCTAGAGAAGTGATTGCTGGACCTCTTGCTGAGATATTTGTATCATTGATAGTCACAGGTGAGGTGCTGGAAGACTGGTGGTTGGCAAACGTGGTGCCACTGTTTAAGAAGGGCGGTAAAGACAAGCCAGGGAACTATAGACCGGTGAGCCTGACCTCAGTGGTGGGCAAGTTGTTGGAGGGAATCCTGAGGGACAGGATGGACATGTATTTGGAACGGCAAGGACTGATTCGGGATAGTCAACATGGCTTTGTGCGTGGGAAATCATGTCTCACAAACTTGATTGAGTTTTTTGAAGAAGTAACAAAGAAGATTGATGAAGGCAAAGCAGTAGATGTGATCTATGTGGACTTCAGTAAGGCATTCGACAAGGTTCCCCATGGGAGACTGATTAGCAAGGTTGGATCTCATGGAATACAGGGCGATCTAGCCATTTGGATACAGAACTGGTTCAAAGGTAGAAGACAGAGGGTGGTGGTGGAGTGTTATTTTTCAGACTGGAGGCCTGAGACCAATGGAGTGCCACAAGGATCGGTGCTGGGCCCTCTACTTTTTGTCATTTACAAAAGTGATTTGGATGCGAGCATAAGAGGTACAGTTAATAAGTTTGCAGATGACACCAAAATTGGACGTGTAGTGGACAGCGAAGAGAGTTACCTCAGATTACAACAGAATCTGGACCAGATGGGCCAATGGGCTGAGAAGTGGCAGATGGAGTTTAATTCAGATAAACGTGAGGTGCTGCATTTTGGGAAAGCAAATCTTAACAGGACTTATACACTTAATGGTAAGGTCCTAGGGTGTGTGGCTGAACAAGGAGACCTTGGAGTGCAGGTTCATAGCTCCTTGAAAGTGGAGTCGCAGGTAGATAGGATAGTGAAGGCAGCGTTTGGTATGCTTTCCTTTATTGGTCAGAGTATTGAGTACAGGAGTTGGGAGGTCATGTTGCGGCTGTACAGGACATTGGTCAGGCCACTGTTGGAATATTGCGTGCAATTCTGGTCTCCTTCCTATCGGAAAGATCTTGAAAGGGTTCAGAAAAGATTTACAAGGATGTTGCCAGGGTTGGAGGATCTGAGCTACAGGGAGAGGCTGAATAGGTTGGGGCTATATTCTCTGGAGGATCGGAGGCTGAGGGGTGACCTTATAGAGGTTTACAAAATTATGAGGGGCATGGATAGGATAAATAGACAAAGTCTTTTCCCTGGGGTCGGGGAGTTCAGAACTAGAGGGCATAGGTTTAGGGTGAGAGGGGAAAGATATACAAGAGACCTAAGGGGCAACCTTTTCCATGCAGAGGGCGGTACGTGTATGGAATGAGCTGCCAGAGGATGTAGTGGAGGCTGGTACAATTGCAACATTTAAAAGGCATTTGGACTGAAGTATATGAATAGGAAGGGTTTGGAGAGACATAGGCCGGGTGCTGGCAGATGGGACTAGATTAGGTTGGGATATCTGGTTGGCATGGACAGGTTGGACCGAAGGGTCTGTTTCAATGCTGTACATCTCTATGACTCTATATTCATCCCTCTCCAATTTAGATGCAATCCGTCCTTCTTGTACAGATCACTTCTACCCCAGAAGAGATTCCATAGATCCAAAAATGTGAATCTTTCTCTCATACACCAGCTTCGCAGCCATGCATTCATCTGCTCTGTCCTCCTATTCCTAAACTCACTAGCTCATGGCACCAGGTGTAATCTAGATATTACTACTCTGCAGGACGTCCTTTTTAAGTTCCTGCCTAACTCTGTATTTTCCCTTCAGTATCTCAACCTTTTTCCTTCCGATGTTGTTGGTTCCAGTGTGTATAATGACCTCCTGCTGGGCCCTCTCCCCCTTGAGAGCATTCTGCACCCTCTGAGACATCCTTAAATCCTGGTACCAGGGAAGCAACACACCATTCTAATTTTTCGCTGCTGGCCACAGAAATGTCTGTCTGTACCCCTGACTAGAGAGTCCCGTACCACAATTGGTCTCTTGGAACTTAACATACTTCCATTGCACTAGAGCCAGTCTCAATACCAGAAACTTGACTGTTCATGCTACATTCCCCTGAGAATCCATCACCCCCTACATTTTCTAAAACTGCATACTTGATTGAAATGGGGATAGCCACAGAGACTCCTACACTACCTACCTACCTCCCCTTTCCTGGAGTTAACCCATCTATGCGATTGTATCTATGACTTTTCTCCCTTCCTAAAACTGTCATCTATCACACTCCCTTGCTCTTGTAAATTCCTCATTGTCTCTAATTGTCACTCCAACCGTTCCATTCAATCTGATCAGATTCGCAACCAATGGCATTTATTATAGATACAAATCCTCAGTAACATGTAAACTCTCCCTAAACTCCTATATCCAACAAGAAGAGTCGATCACTCTACCAAAGGCCATTTTTGCTTCTTCCAATCTGCAAACCCAGAAAATAGCACCGTCTTATTCCTTTACAAAAACACTGTTCCAGGCTAACTTAATACTTGTGGCTTATATTTAAGTTTAATAAAGAGACATTTCTCAATAAAACATCTAAATCAAGGAAGAACCCACTCTATTCACTACTGCAGACTTACAGCAAGGCTCCAAGGATACACTTAAAACTTTTCACTTATTTGTCTCTTTGCTGTGACCGCTCCCAAACAGTTTCCTCCATGATTAGTTGTGAATTTCACTGTTAATTTTCCCAGATGCACTCCGATGTCCAGTGATATATGAATTTAGCAGCAAAAACAGTAACTGCGAGGCTCACTGCTGTGTCAGTTAGCAATGTGGGTTTCTTTCTCTCTCTTCTTCACTGACTTCACTATGTGCTGCCTTTGTCTGTTCCTCTCCCTTTTAAAAGTGCTGTTGTTTTGACTTTTCTTTTTATCCAAAGTTCCAAAACAATGCAACAGCATATAAAACAGTAATTGTTGCTCCTGGAATTCAAGGAAATCCTTTCCATCACCTAAAGAACCTCAAAAAAAAAGGAGCAGCCTGTTACAGCCAGAAATTTTTCCTGTCCACCATCTTGGATTACCAACATTGCTTCCTCTCCACAGATGCTGTCCGACCTGCTGAGTTTCTCCAGTACTTTGATTTTTTTCAAATCTTTCGCATCTGTAGTTCTTTATTTTAGTTTAGATTGATGCTTCATTTTGACAGAACAATCATCACTTGAAGAAAATCACAAATAAACCCCAAATATTTTTAAAAAGTTAGTAAATAAATCATTTCAAATACACAATATCCTTTTCTCTTTCCCAAATCCATGTAATATTCTGGCTGCAAGATAGGCCTCAAGCTAAAAAAGAAATATCCATTTCAAAAATGATCATAGGACAGACAATAACTGTAATTTACCTAATCTGCCTCTCAGTGGTTAGCACTGCTGCCTCACAGCGCCAGAGACCTGGGTTCAATTCCCGATTCAGGCGACTGACTGTGTGGAGTTTCCACATTCTCCCCGTGTCTGCGTGGGTTTCCTCCGGGTGCTCCGGTTTCCTCCCACAGTCCAAAGATGTGCAGGTCAGGTGAATTGGCCATGCTAAATTGCCCGTAGTGTTAGGTAAAAGGGGTAAATGTAGGGGAATGGGTGGGTTGCGCTTCGGCGGGTCGGTGTGGACTTGTTGGGCCGAAGGGCCTGTTTCCACACTGTAAGTAATCTAATCTAATCTAATCTAATCTATGAATCAGAAACTGTTAAATCCAGCCACTACTTTAACATTCCTAGCATGTAGGCTGACACGTAGAGTCAGATGTACAGCATGGAAACAGACCCTTCAGTCCAACTCATCCATGCCCCTCAAGTATAATAGCAAAACTGTCAGAGCTGCTGTCATTCTAGCCACATCTTAAACCAATATTCCATTTGCCTCTTCAAGTGGATGTAAAAGATCCCATTTGATTAAAAGAGGCTTTCCTTTGTCCATGTTCTGCAACAACATTTATCTCTCAATGAATGCACTCAAAAAAAGATTCCTGGAAATATGATGAATTTATTTAGTACCTTCTAAGTTAGGAAGGTACTAAATGTATTGAACAATTATCGACACAGGGTTGAAGGGAAGATGACAGACCTACATTTAAACTGTAAAGTTTGTGGTCTCTGGATGTTTCAGAGTGTTTTGCAGCCAACAAGCAACTTCTGATGTGTTGTCACTGTTGTACTACAGGAAATCTGGCTCTCAATTTGTGCACAGCAACCTCTGACAAAAAGCAATGAGTTCATAACCAAATAATCATTCTTTTGTCGATGTTGTTCGAGGCATAACCAGGACACTGGGGATAATTTCCTTACTGTTCTTAAAAACAATGTCATACAATCTTATGTCTGCCTGAGAGGACAGACAAGGCTGTGGTTTACCTCTCCCTGAAAGTTATACCTCCAACAATGTTACAATGTTACAATCCATCAGGGCAACTTTAGAAGGTTAAACATAGATTTTTGTGTTCCAACCTCTGCAATGGCTTTTGATCCCCACAATCTCCTGAATCAGAGACAGATTGCTTTCAATTGAGTTGCAGTTGACCCAGAGAAGTGAGAATTGTTTTGTTAATGCTTAATAGCTAACATGAAAAGTCAAAGTCATAATTGTATTGAGGCAATAGACATGTAATGTTTCCAAAATAAAAAGGCCCAAGAATTGTGAAAATTTTTAGCATTCAAAAATAATGACCAAGAAATTAAAAGGAGAAAATAGAAAACATAGAAAATGATCAATATGTATTATAAGCAACTTGTAAAAACACAGTTTGTAAAATGAAAACCTAGCAAAAGTAAACAGGACTTCCTTAGAGGCAAGGACAGGAGAAATTATAATGGAGAATGAGAATTTCACAGATATTAAATAAATATTTTGTACTTTATCCTCACAAAGAATACAAACAAAATAATGGAAATATTAGGCAATGAAAGGTCTAGTGAGAATAAGGCACAATTGCTGGATGAACAGATAATATATTTCTACAATCTGATAACTTACATTTAAACAGGTAGCTACTGTGGTGTGGCTACATTTATGTTATAGGGAGTGGGTTCCGATATAACTAATGTTTGCACTTTACTAAGTTCTATGCAGTTTAATGTTACACAGCTTCTGGGTGGAGAATCAGCTGGGGTTTAGGTGGCCTCTTAATGGAAACACACATGTCTTCTCTATCTCTTCTTAGTAACAGTTAATATGCCTAAGAGTTCATGTAACTAGTTACCAAGTTGTTACCGAGATGCAATAAACCACATCCTATTATTTAAGACAAGAGATTTTTCTGCTGAGACTTGTTTGTAGTCTATCTTCCACCACGGTCTACTGAGTAACTCTGTAGACTAGTATAGAAAGGAGGATTGGTGGCAGCAATTGACCACAACCAGTGGTTGGTGTGCAGACAGCAAGCACAATACTAGATGGTATCAGTGGTATGTATCATTGCTAACTATAATACACACAGACGCACACACAGACACACACACACACACACACCCTTATAGACACACACACTCGCACACATGCACCCCCTCACAGACTTAAGACACTCTGCACTCACTACACACACTTACTCACACTCACAGCCCCCATCCCAGACAGACACACACACAGACAAAGACCCACATGCACACATATTTTGTGTGGTGAATTTGTACTTGCAGAGTTACATTGCACTTTGCTCAAAAACTGCATACATTCATGTAGAACTCCGTTATCTCACTTTTTAGATTAGAATTAATCTAAACATCAGGTCATAGACAGAGAACACAGGGGGCCAACACCTTCAACATATTGTCTAGCTATCACCATTGTTAACAGCTAACCCGAGAATGCAACTTTTAAAAAAAAAGGGTTTTGTGATTTACACATGAAAGAAGTGAAACTATCACTGTATTCTAACAGATGAAAGGCTTAACAGACAATCAATTTTTCAATGTATAATTTCAGTTGCATCACACTGCAAATTTTTGCTATAAATTCTGTTACGATCGAGCCCTCCACAATCACCTGATGAAGGAGCGTCGCTCTGAAAGCTAGTGTGCTTCCAATTAAACCTGTTGGACTATAACCTGGTGTTGTGTGATTTTTAACTTTGTACACCCCAGTCCAACACCGGCATCTCCAAATCATGTATAATATTTTCAGCATTTTCGAAAGCCCTAGATTTTGACAGGATTCCCAAGTATGAAAAGGGTAAAAACATAGCCACCCAATTCAAGAAAGGAAGAGAAAGGAAATAGAGTAATATTGGCCAATTAATCTGACACTAGGAAGAGGAAACTATTAGCACAGATTATTAGGGATGTGATAATTGGGAATTTAGAATGGTCCATTACAGAGTCCACATGGATTTAGGAAGCAGAAATAATAATTACTCATTCTATGGAGACAGTAAGGGTCTTGGTGCTGGCTGGAGAGCTGGTGATAGTGAAAGGTTATTAAACTATAGTGTTGGGCCCAATCTCAGAAGGGTCAGAATGATGTGGGCTATGGTGAGAAATGTGGTAGAATCTAATGAGAAGTCCAGCAAGGCCTATCTCAATATTGGGAGCAACTTGCTGCATCTTTTAACTAAGTTCCAGGCACCAAGGCATGATGCTCACTAGACAGCAGCAAGCTGCCGAATGAAGGGAATTGTTGCTCGTTAACAATCTTATTAACTGTACATCAGACATCATTGATGTGCAACTTCCTATGAGTAAACGAAAGACAGAGGATTCTCACCGTGGAAGTCAGAGTAGGTATCTGGTGATTTCTGCTCACTGCTTATTATGAAGAACCTCAGTGTTAGACACTGGGTGCCAAGGTTTCATAGTATATTCCATTGGTAGTTTGGTATGCTTTCCTTTGTTGGTCAGAGTATTGAGTACAGGAGTTACTGCTGTAAAGGACATTGGTTCGGTCACTGTTGGAATATTGCGTGCAATTCTCATCTCCTTCCTATTGGATAGATGTTATGAAACTTGAAAGGGTTTAGAAAAGATTTACAAGGGTGTTACCAGAGTTGGAGGATTTAAGCTATAGGGAGAGGTTGAATAAGCTGGGGCTATTTTCCCTGGAGCTTTGGAGGCGGAGGGGTGACCTTATAGAGGTTCATAAAATCATGAGGGGCATGGATAGGATAAATAGACAAGTTCTTTTCCCTGGGGTGGAGAAGTCCAGAACTAGAAGGCATAGGTTTATGTTGAGAGGAAAGATATATAAAGAGACCTAAGGGGCAATTGTTTTCACTCAGAGGGTGGTACGTGTATGGAATGAGCTGCCAGATGAAGTGGTGGAGGCTAGTACAATTGCAACATTTAAAAGGCATCTGGATGGGCATATGAATTGGAAGGGTTGGAGGGATATGGGCCAGGTGGGACTAGATTGGGTCGGGATATCTGGTTGGCATGGATGAGTTGGACCGAAGAGTCTGTGTTGTACATCTATATGACTCCATGGCACAGGCCCCACATACCACATCCATGGAGAGTGGAATCCAACATGTGCCAGGCTCTAAGAACCCTGATGGAATCCACTCACAGGACGTTTCTGCACCTTAGGACAGTTCAGCAACTGTCAGTGGAAGGCAGCATCAAGGACACTCTACATTAAGGGACATGTGCCCAGCTCATGCTTGGTCTCATAATGCTCACTCTTTATCTGGACCCCTAACTTGCTTTTTTTGAGCTTTGCTCCATCAGCCAGAGATACCAGGCTGAGAATTCAACCTGTTGTTATGCCAGGTCGTTTGGTGCAGAGACAAAAAGAAAAAGAGAAAGTGAACCAAATCAGTTTTTAACAACACTCCACATTGGTTTCATGGTCATCATTTGACATGATTTCACAATGCCGGTATTGGATTGGGGTGTACGAAGTTTTAAAAAAAAATCACAACAGCAGGTGAAAGTCCAACAGGTTTATTTGGAAGCACTAGCACGAAACTCTTATTCTCCACATTCACCTGATGAAGGAGCTGTGCTCTGAAAGCTAGTGCTACCAAATAATCCTGTTAGACTATAACCTGGTGTTGTGTGATTTTTATCATTTGACATTTTATTCTGGGCTTTAAAAAAAATTGTATTTCAGTCATATGGCACAGTGGGGTTCAAAT
This sequence comes from Chiloscyllium plagiosum, assembly GCF_037043375.1. NCBI lineage: Eukaryota > Metazoa > Chordata > Chondrichthyes > Orectolobiformes > Hemiscylliidae > Chiloscyllium > Chiloscyllium plagiosum. Next base: position 61,200,241 of record NW_028270150.1, read on the forward strand.
CCAGGTCCCCAGAGTATCATCTGGGTATCTGGCGTTTTAGTCCAGTAACAATATCACCATGCCATTGCCTCCTCATTGGGATAGTGATTTTCTTGAGCTCAACTCTCCCAATTATAATCACTTCTTTCTGGCATGTCACTCTAATCTTCTGTAGTAAAGATCGATACAAAGCACCTGTTCAATTCATTGGCCATTCCATTATTCATGAGCAATTTTCCAGTCTCATTCTCTTTAGAATCAATGCTCACTTTGTTAACCCTTTAAGTAAATATTTATAGAAGTTCCAACTGTCTGCTTTTTAATATTTCTGGCCAGCTTTCTCATGTTCTAATTTTTCCCTTAATTTTTTTTGTTCATTCTTTGGTGTTTATGTATTTTCTATCCAATCTTCTGACCTGCCACCTTCTTAGCACAATTGTATTGTTTATTTGTTTGATGATACTATTGTTAACATTTGTAGTTCACCATGAAGGTAGGTTCATCCCGTTAATTTTCGGAATGTGCCTGTCCTGAAATGTCCTCTTTAAATGTCTGTCACTGCATCTTTCTTGGTCAATCCTTTAACCTAACATGCCAATTCACTTTTGTCAGCTTTGCGTTCATGCACTCCGTTTCCCTTCTTTAAATTTGGAAAAGTAATCTCAGACCCATTCCCCTATCTTACAGTCAGATAGCATGGAAATAGTCTCTTCAATCTGTCTGGTTAATGCTGACCATGTTTTCCAGACTAAACTAGCCCAACTAGCCTGCTTTTGTCACATATCCCTGAAGTTGAATGTAATATATAATCATATTACAGTAGCTGCTACCTCAGGGCACCTTTGCCCTAAGATCTTTAATAACTCCTTCAATAGATTTACTGTCAGACTCTACTATATCACATGACTGCACCGTCAAGTTGCTTGCTATTTCAACAAACCAACTTGCTCCAATGTTAACATTTCTGTCCTGAAAATGCTACAATGTTCCAATGGAGCTCAACTCAAGCTGTAGGAATAACATCTCGTTTACTGCTAAATTATCTGTACCCAACCCACTCCCCTACCCCCACCGTTGTTTATGGTTTATTGTCTGTCTTTCGCCCCTAACATTTACACCTATTTGACATATCTATTGCTCCTTTATCACCACTCATGCAGCCTGTCTTTTGGTCTGGGCTCCCTTACCATCTTCGCCAATTGTCCTACTCTTCTTTTGTCAACAACACACACCAGCATTTTCATAGAACATTACAGCACAGTACAGGCCCTTTGGCCCTCAGTGTTGCGCCAACCTGTCATACCAATCTGAAGCCCATCTAACCTACACTATTCCATGTACGTCCATATGCTCATCCAATGACAACTTAAATGTACTTAAAGTTGGCAAAGCATTCCATACCCTTACTACTCTGAGTAAAGAAACTACCTCTGACATCTGTCCTATATCTATCGCCCCTCAACTTAAAGCGATGTCCCCTCATGTTCGCCATCACTATACTTGGAAAAAGGGTGGAGAGGGAGAACCTATCTAACCCTCTGATTATCTATGTCTCAATTAAATCACCTCTCAACCTTCTTCTCTCCAACAAAACAGCCTCAAGTCCCTCAGCCTTTCCTCGTAAGGCCTTCCCTCCATACCAGGCAACATCCTAGTAAGTCTCCCCTGCACCCTTTCCAAACCTTCCACATCCTTCTTATAATGCAGTGACCAGAACTGTGCACAATACTCCAAGTGCAGCTGCACTAGAGTTTTGTACAGCTTCAGCATAACCTCATGGCTCTGGAACTCGATCCCTCTATTAATAAAAGCTAAAACACTGTATGCCTTCTTTACAACCTTGTAACCTGGGTGGCAACTTTCAAGGATCTGTGTACTTGGACACTCGAGATCTCTCTGTTCATCTACACTACCAAGAATCTTACCATTAGCCCAGTACTTTGCATTCCGGTTGCTCCGACCAAAGTGAATCACCTCACACTTGTCCGCATTAAACTCCATTTGCCACCTCTCAGCCCAGCTCTGCAGCTTATCTATGTCTGTCTGTAATCTACAACATCCTTCGTCACTATCCACAACTCCACCGACCTTAGTGTGTCTACAAATTTACTAACCCACCCTTCTACGCCCTCATCCAGGTAGTTTATAAAAATGACACAGCAGTGGACCCAACACCAAACCTTGCAGTACACCACTAGTAACCGGACTCCAGGATGAATATTTCCCATCAACCACCACCCGGTCTTCTTTCCGCAAGCCAATTACTATTCCAAACTGCTACAACTCCCACAATCCCATTCCTCCACATTTTGTACAATAACCTACTGTGAGGAACCTTATCAAACACCTTGCTGAAATCCATATATACCACATCAACCAATTTACTCTCATCTACCTGTTTGGTCACCTTCTCAAAGAGCTCAATAAGGTTTGTGAGGCATGACCTACCCTTCACAAAACCGTGCTGACTATCCCTAATCAAATTATTCTTTTCTAGATGATTATAAATCCAATCTCTTATAACCTTTTCCAACACTTTACCAACAGCTGAAGTAAGGCTCACTGGTCTATAATTACCAGGGTTGTCTCTACTCCCCTTCTTGAACAGGGGAACCACATTTGCTATCCTCCAGTCTTCTGGCACTATTCCTGTAGATAATGATGATTTAAAGATCAATGCCAAAGGCTCGGCAATCTCCTCCCTGGCTTCCCAGAGGATGCTAGGATAAATTCCATCCGGCCCAGGGGACTTATCTATTTTCACACTCTGCAGGATTTCTGGTGAACCTCAATCCCACCTAATCTAGTAGCCTGTATCTCAGTATTCTCTACAACAATATTATCATTTTCTAGAGTGAATACAGTCAAAAAAAATATTCATTTAGTGCTTCCCCTATCTCCTCTGACTCCACACATAACTTCCCACTACTATCCTTGATTGACCCTAATCTTACTCTCATCATTCTTTTATTCCTTAAATACCTATAGAAAGCCTAAGGGTTTAACCTGATCCTATCCACCAACAACTTCTCATGTCTCCTCCTGGCTCTTCTGAGCTCTCTCTTTAGGTCTTTCCTGGCTACCTTGTAACACTCAAGCACCCTAACTGAGCCTTCACATCTCATCCTAACATAAGCCTTCTTCTTCCTCTTGACCAGAGATTCCACTTCCTTCGTAAACCACGGCTCCCGCGCACTACAGCTTCCTCCCTGCCTGACAGGTACATACTTATCTAGGACACACGGGAGCTTTTCCTTGAATAAGCCCAACATTTCTAATGTGCCCATCCCCTGCAGTTTCCTTCCCCATCCTGTGCTTCCTAAATCTTGCCTAATCACATTGCAATTGCCTTTCCCCCAGCTGTAACTCTTGCCCAGTGGTATACACCTATCTCTTTTTATCACTAAAGTAAACATAACAATTGTGTTCGCTATCTCCAAAAGTGCTCACCTACTTCCAAGTCTAACACCTGGCTGGGCTCATTACCCAGTACCAAATCTAAATGTGGCTTCGCCCCTTGTTGGCCTGTCTACATACTGTATCAGGAAGCCCTCCTGCACACACTGGACAAAAACTGACCCATCTATAGTACTCATACTATAGTGTTCCCAGTCAATATTTGGAAAGTTTAAGTCCCTCATGGCAACTACCCTGTCTCTCTCACTCCTATCAAGAATCATCTTTGCTATCCTTCCCTCTACATCTCTAGAACTATTCAGAAGCCCAAAGAAAACTCCTAACAGTTTGACCTCTCCTTTCTAACTTCAGCCCATACTGCCTCAGTTGATGAGTCCCCAAACATCCTTCCTGCAATTGTAATACTGTTCTTGACCAACAATGCTACACCTCCCCCTCTTTTACCATCTTCTCTGTTCTTACTGAAACATCTAAATCCTGGAACCTGCAACAACCATTCCTGTCCCTGTTCTACCCATATCTCCGAAATTGCCACAACATCGAAGTCCCAGGTACCAACCCATACTGCAAGTTCACCCACCTTATTCCAGATGCTCCTGGTGTTGAAGTAGACACACTTCAAACCAACTTCTTGCTTGCCGGTACCACCTTGCGTCCCTGAAACTTGATTTCAGACCTTCCGACCCTCAACCTTTCCTATACTTGAACTACAATTTTGGTTCCCATCCCCCTGCTGGATTAGTTTAAACCCACCCCAATAGCCTTAGTGAATTTCCCCCCCAGGATATTGGTACCCCTCTGGTTCAGATGAAGACCATCTTGCTTGTAGAGGTCCCACCTACCCTCAATTATCCAAGAATCCAAAACCTTCCCTCCTGCATCATCCCTGTAGCCACGTGTTCAACTCCTCCCTCTCCTTATTCCTCGCCTCACTAGCACGTGGCACAGGCAACAAACCAGAGACAGAGACAACAACTCTGTTAGTCCTAGCTCTAAGCATCTATCCTAGCTCCTTGAATTTCTGCCTTAAATCTCCATCTCTCTTCCTACCTATGTCGTTGATGCCTACGTGGACCATGAATTGGGGCTGCTTCTCCTCCCCCTTAAAGGATCCCAAAAACACGATCAGAGACATCACAAACCCTGGCAGCTGGGAGGCAACACACCAATTGTGAGTCTCTCTCGTCCCCACAGAACCTCCTATCTGTCCCCCAAACTATGGAGTCCCCAATGACTACTGCTCTGCTCCTCTTCCCCCTTCCCTTCTGAGCAGAGACAGACTCTGTGCCCCTGTGCAGGTTCCCTTTCCGTCCCCTGACTGTAACCCATCTGCCTTTTTCTTGTACCTGAGGAGTGACTACCTCCCTGTAACTCTTCTCAATAATCCCCTCTGCCTCCCGAATGATCCGAAGTTCATCCAGCTCTACCTCCAGTTCCCTAACTGGGTTTTCGTGGAGCTAGGGTTGGGTGCATTTCCCACAGATGTAGTCAGCTGGGATATTAGTGGTGACCCTTATCTCCCACATTCTGCAGGAGGAACATTCAACTGCCCTCACCTCCATTCCCACTATTCTAAATTCCCAAAGAAATGGTTGAAAAAAAAAGGAATAAAATATAAACTTGTTACCTTACCAATCTGTAGCACAGAACTTTTTTTTTTGGTTCGAGGAGGGAGGATGGATGGGAGACACTACCCAAGTAGTGTTTTGGGTAACGCAACCACACAAATATATGACTTCCCAGAAGTCCTTCGCTCCTCCCTCGCACCTCTAGGCAAATTTTCCAGCCTCAATCAGTTTTGAAAGCATCATAGGAGATTCAAAATATTAACTGCTTTTCTCTCCATAGATGCAGAATTTCTTCAGCATTTTCTGTTTTTATTTACTCTGAATAAGAAGCTGAATTCAGGAATTCCTTGAATACTAAACAAGGAGGCAGCTCCAGAAGATATAACAAGCCTCCAATTCTCAGTGTGTGGGAATGCAAAAGCTTGCACTGCATTAATCTTGCCACTGGAGTAGAAAATGTACTCGTATGTATTGAATTTATGAAAATGCATTCAGAATGTAGTGTTGAAATTGCTTGCTTGGACCAAAGTATAATCTGTTCATGAACAAAATATGACGACAATCTATGGTGAATATTCTTTCAAATATGGATAAGAAACTTTAGTTGCTTTCGGGACTTTAAATTTGATTATTTGAGGGATTGGTAAGTTTAGGTTCTTTCAGACATGGGACTTTGTTTTTGAAATTTGATCAGACTGGCATAGTTTACATTCTACAGACATTACATATCTATCGGAGGCAAATCTTCTGCACAGGAAAGTGTTCTGAAACTCAAAATCATGCATCATTTATAAGAAATGGACTACCTTCTTAATATCAAATATACAATATTACATGATTCATGGGATCTTTAAAAGATTATTTAATGAATATACCACAATAACTTTGATGTGTTATATGGCTATCATCCAAAACTTGGATAATCTATGTTGTATTATATCTCAACGGTAGCTGCTTCTAGGACTAATTCTACTAATATTGCTTATATTATTAATCAAATTAAATGGCCAAAGAAATTAGAGTACGAATACATGAAACAAAATTTTATAGGGCAGGGTAAAGGATTTCAAAAATTCATTGCCTGTCATTTCCCCACTCCCATAGTTTTACTTACTCTTGCAAGTTGTCTTAAATATTTTTTCGAGCACTACTGGTGTGATTAGTTGCAGAGTGTTGCAGTTCCTGTGAAATACCATTTATGTAATCAGTCTTTCTACCACCATTTGTGCTGAGGTTTGCTGAGAAAGTGATTAATCCTCATGTTTTGCTGTTGAGCAAATTCCCCTTAGATTAGATTCTGCACAAAATATGTATGCAGCCTAAATTCAATGATCTAGTTCTTGATACATTATCAAACAGGGACTAAGTAACAAGGACACAGCTATGCAGCTTCATAATTAGAGGCATTTGAGTCTCTAAGGACTATTACAATACTACGTATGACCACGGAGCACTTGATTCTATCCTTTGTCTTCATGAGGACATATCCTTCTGTTATACTTAGCTTATTGCTTCAAAACATTTGTATTGTTGCAGCCCTTAGAATCATAGGGGTTTACAGCATGGAAGTAGGCCCTTTAGCCCAACTTTTCTAAGCCACTGAGTTTCCATAATTAGTCTCGTCTCATTTGTCTGCGTTTGTAATGCACAAGAATATCACCTACTGCGTCAATTATTCTCAGTAACACTATAATGTATGGGTAAAATCATGTGACCAAAGGGATAGCATTGGTGTGTTGGGATGTGTTGTGATCATCAAGGGTTGGCATGCTGACCTCTTCAATTCAGCTGTTTAGTCTAAATTTGACAAGGCCTCCCAACGGGCTGGGACACTACCACTGTGCTACAATGGGGCCCCTGGAGCTATTTTACACTCAAATGAGCATTAATTGGATCATTAAGACTTTTGCCTATTTGGAAGGAAGTTCTATCTCAGATTGGCTTGTAGCTGTCTAGTCCCAGCGGCCCCAGATTGGAGTTGTGGCCACTTGTTGGAACTACAAGCAGAGCCGCTGACAAGTCACAGGAAGAGATTGAGGGAGCTAGGATTGGGGGAGGAGGGTTGAGGGGTGGGTGTGGAGGAGTGTTGAGAGGTGCTGAGTATGAGAGGTCTAAAGGACGAATGCCCAGGGTATTGCAGTGCTCCCAGTAGATAGATGAAATTGCCTTCTTTGTTCTGTGACACCAAATCACTCAGCAATACACACTGGCTACATATCTGGCCATGGCCTGCCTCTATTGTGGGCAAAAATGTAGCATGTACTGGCTGGAGGAGCACTTTAGATGCAGTAGAGTAAGAAACCCATTGATAGAAGACAGCTCTGCATCCTAAGGTTTTGAGAGTAATCTTTTCAAGGATTAATTTCTAGTTGTGATTTATTTATTCATATTTTAATTCAAAGTACGCGCTGTCTAATCTTTTCTTTGACACATCCTCTTATCATTTTCTGAGTTTGAAGCCAAGGAACAAAAAGGACCATCCACTACACTACTTCAAATGATTTTAATGTATTCAGCTGTAGAAGCAGGTCGACATAAGTGGTTTGAAATTCCATTATGAATGCCACGCTGAGTTCCAAACTCTTATGATTAGATTCCCTACAGTGTGGATACAGGCCCTTTGGCCCAACCAGTCCACACCAACCCTCCAAAGAGTAACCCACCCAGACCCATTTCTTTCTGACTAATGCAACTAACACCATGGGTAATTTAGCATGGCCAATTCACCTGGCCTGCACATCTTTGGACCATGGGAGGAAACCCATGCAGACACAGGGAGAATGTAAACTCCACACAGACAGTTGCCCAAGGCTGGTATTGAACCTGGGACGCTGGTGCTGTGAGGCAGCAGTGCTAACCATTGAGCCACCGTGCTGCCCGTATAATAGTTTCAGTTTAGAGTGCTTTGGATGGAACAGTCAAGGGAACTGTAATTTTGTTTTGATTTAGAGTTTTATGAACCATTATTAAGGAAGTTATTTTCAATGATTATTTATAAGACTGTCAAATAAACAATTAAAAGTATTGATTTTTTTTTTTTTTACAAGTCATGTTTGATTGACAGAGCTCTGAAGGGTATTAAAGCACTTTGGAAAGAGACTATTGATTGGCTGTTTATTCAACTTGACAGTTTCATAAGCATCTCAAAGTCTTTTTCAAATGTTATTGTTGAATCATGATACCTGATCATAGTGGATGTTGGGTGATTGAGAAGGGTGGAGTGGAGGGAATATGGAACAAGTTGAGGTCAGAGAGGTGAGGGCTAGTGTACCTAACTTTTAATTACAGAACTAAGCTGATGTGCCAATATGTGTGTCTTTTAGCCTCCCTGCCTCAGCATCTTGTGCCTGTTACCTCACCTGCTTCAGGAGGCAACAGCTTTGAAGATGGCTTATAACGTGGTCATCTACAGAGCAGGAGACAGTATTGGAAATGGTCAGACTCATGGTTCCCGCTTTAAAGAAAAATCTGGAGCAACCCTATTACTTGTGGCAAAAAAAAACCTCAAACAAATTTCTTGAATGATTCTGAATAAATACTAAAGGCAAAACTAACATATTGGGGTAGAACATATACTTCATGCAATCAGGGAAGTATGTAGAGGATGCGCTTGACTTTCTTTGGTTAGAGGAGCTCCATGTTTCTGCTGAAGCTAATCTGTATAATCATAAATGTAAAAGCAACTATGAACTACCATAATCAGGTAATGTAGAATAGAATGTAGTAGTTCCTTTATTGTTTCTTTCCATCAAGAGAGTTGTAAGTGTCATATTTTGGTGCAATTTAATTACTTTTGCTGAAATTCAGCTATGCTTAACATTTTACTCAGGGTCTGGTTCCACGAGCGCAACAATTTTTGATCATTGAAAGTGATCGAGAAACAACAGTATTGAACAATTTAATTATTTCATTGGTGTACAATAGTAGTTTTATATATTTAAAACATTTTAATACGATCAACTGGTATTCATCACTTATGAAAATGTACAATCTGAAGAGTCTTCTGGAACCAGTAATGCAATACAAGCACTACCTGGAACCCTTCAAGAATTAGAGATGTTTTTTTCTTGCCAAGGTCCTTATGTTATTAAACTAGGTGAGGCTGATTGCAGTCTTCACCATTAACCCTTTCCAAACCATTACTTTAAACAAGTGGTTCCTAACCTTCTCAGTATCAAGGAACACTTCAATGAGACAAATAATTCCATAATATGCAATTTACTCAAATGCCACAAGTACTGAAATTTACTAAGCCATAGTAAAAATGGACATACTGGATGATCAGTGAGGCTTCCCCACAGCGTCTTCTTACCCCCGTCACCTCAGTCCGCACCAATCCTGCAGACGCCCAATTATGGGAAAGAAGCCCAGTCACTGGTAGCAGCAGCTGCCCCCCCACCATGCCAGGCTTGGATGAGGCAATAACCCTAACCCCAACCCCTCGCTCCCAGACTCCACTCCAAAAGACGCTAGTTCTGCATGTTGCAACTACTGAACTCACCCATGCTCTTGGCTTCTCCCTGGTGCAGCCCTGACAACCTATAATACGTGTGTCATCTGATTGGCTGAACTCAGCAAAGGAGACAGACTCACCAGCTCTGCACACTAAGTGACAGCACCATGCACCAGATGCTGGGAACTGGCCCCCACCTCTACACGCGCACACATACCCCATGCACAGAGTGACAGTGCTATTCATCAGACACTGGCCACTGTTCCCCCACTTGCAATAGGGGCACCTAGTGTCAGCTGCTAATATGGCACTGCTCCAGTGTGCTATGGCATGCTAAATGAAAATGCACAGACATCAAAACCAACAAGCATAATCTATAAAATATTGCAATTTTGGCCTAAGTGACTAATTTTGAGAGTGGGGTCAGATTGGAAAAAAAAGTGAATCTTAAACCAGCGTTAAAGGTTGAAGAAAATAAATTTCTGAAGTGCAGCTGGAGATGGGCAATAAATATTGGCACACCCAGCAACAAACACATCCCATGAGTAACTGAAAAAACAATAAACATGGTTTGGTTTGTTTTGAGATGGAACACAATTAGATTTAAAACTATTTAATCTTTCACACTTGTTTGATTAATTGGACTGGAAAGTGTGGACTGTGGAAGGAAGCAAAAATCTGTCAGATAAACAATTGCACAAACTGAGAGAGAGTTCAAAAGCAAAGTCAAACTTCGAGAATATAATTATATTCAAATTCTGTTAGTTTGCAGTCACCTTTTTGACTCAATTAAATTTGCATTATCCAGCATTAAATCTCAAATAGTTTGACACAGGAGGTGGTTCTGCATGATTTAAATTTTAATTAATGGGATAATTCAAACTTGCTAAATTTGAATTAAAATGCTAGTCTACCGTTACATAAAAAAGTTGATCATGTTTCAAACCACAACTCCAAGGGAATTTGTCTTGAAGGGGTTCACTTCATATTCTTTTATGGCATTTTTCAGTTAACTGAATTATGTATACTTTAATAGAAGATGCAATCTATTGTAACAAAGTAGAGACATTGCAATGCTTACTTTCATACAATTTCAAACAGGAGAAAATATTCTGAATTGACCAGGATAGTTTGAATTATAAATGATATTGGATATGCCTATTCAAGGAATCCAACCAGATACTCTAAACTCAGACAACATTAGACTATTAACGCTGAAACAAAAATGAATAAGAAAAATAACCAAAATTTAATCTTTTAGATAACTGCTAAAAAGGTGGAGCGAGGAGGGGAGTGATAATGTTAAAGGCTCAAAAAAAAATTCCAAAGCTTAAAAGCCTAGATGACTGGGAACATGGCTGTCAATGTTGAGCTAACAGTGGCAGATTTGCCAAAATCTAGCATTTTGGAAGGGTTATAGGGCTGGTGAGATTGTAAAGAGGTAGGAATTTCAATTGGCAAGAATTGTAAATTGAAGAATTCAGGGATTGCAATATTGATCAACAAGAACAGGGGGTGATAAGGGAAGTTAGAAACGGACAATACTATTTTGTAGAGTTGAAGTTTACCAAATATTGAAGACAGGTTAATGGAGCGATGCTTTGACAATGGAATTTCGAATTTAAAATGAGAAGTTGAACAGAAATGTATCACTGAATGATGTTATAGATTTAAAGACAATGACAGAGGGATTTTTATTTAATGTTGTAGTTTGCATTTTAAGACGGAGTGCATGGAGGTCATTGATGTTTACTAGCTAGTTCAGCATAGAATGCAGAGATTTAAATGAGCTTACATTAATAAGGTTTAAGGTGAGATGCCAGAGAGCTTTGGAATTATTGAGCCTGGAAATTTAAAAGCATGAACGAGGATTGCAATGTCTAATCGGCAAGCAATATTTATGAAGCAACACCAGATTGTGATGGAGAAAAAATGGAAATCAAAGTTTGAGCCGGAGTCAAATATGACTCCAAGAATGGGAAAAGAGTGAACAAATAGCAAAGTAAAAAAAGTTGGTGTCTTCCCATCGCAAATTCTTTCACTTGACAAAATATGGCTTTAAGTAGCTTTAATCTTTAGATCAACTTTCTACAGCTAGAGATTAATTTTTAATTGGGCCTCAGTTGACTGGATGACTGGTTTGCAATGCAGTGATGCCAACAGGAGAGGATTCAATCCCCACACCAGCCGAGATAAACAGGAAGGACCCTCCTTCTTAGCCTTTCCCTTCACTGGAGGTGTGGTGACTCTCAGGTTAAATGAGAGAGTACCCGATGGTAACTTTAATAAATTCTACATATATCAGACAACAATAAAATATAAATGAGCTTAATATTTATCTGTTACTGTTAATTGATTGTCAAAGACTTGTCTCACACAATCAACGAACCATTTGGACACATGAAAACAGAACAGGGTGTTATTTCCCCCCCTCCATTTTGATCACATACTGTAAACATGTTTAATTGTCATGTATGACCTTTTCATAATACATTTGCCCTTTTCTAGATTCTGCAGATGAAAGTAAACCTTCTGAAAGTGCCCAACATGAAGAAGTTAAAGATGATGAAAAGAAGGCCACCGAGGAAAATGCCTGAAGATGCAAGGTCCCTAGCCCCAGCTACTCTCTCCCCTTTGATGTGTGGACCATTCCCCATATGGCTAAAGGCGGGAAAGTTTTCCAGTCAAACAGTGTGGCTTAATTTAAATGTTCTTGGTGTTGTTCTGGCAGTTTGATGACCATCATTTGGAATTCTTGCACTGTACAAATTTTCTCTGGCTCTCTGTTTCACTGTATGCAATGTTATTTTAAGAAGTAAAAATGTAAGTGAAAATGGTATCCTTTAAATGTGATGGGAATGAATATACATTTGTTTTGAGAATAAAGCAAAGTGCCAATTATTGGTGGGTAAGGCCTCATTGAGATCCCAACCTTGGGGTTATTTATTTTAAAACACACAATCTCCATCTAATTGATTCAAATAACAAATGTTTAATTGCAATCTAACTAATTAAGCCTCCTTTCAGTTTATCTAATGATTCATGTATATTTGATTATGTCACTGCCTCAACGTTATACAGAATTGTGCTGATGACATATGTTTGTTGCATGACTTTTAACAGAATGACATTATGCATTGATCATTTAATTGCTATCAAACGATAGTCTGTGACTATAAAATTTTGTGATTAACTGACTTGAATATTCCTCTTCCTGTTCTGTGCTGTCCTACATTTTGCTGCAATCTTTTTGTCAGTTCAGAAGATGTCTGCAGATGACCTTCATTATTTAGCTGTGAATTGCAAAAAAAAAACCCTCTAATATTAATGGCAAAGGCTAACATTCCCACTCTTTGTATTTCATAAGAGGAAATACTGCACAAAAATTTAAAGGTTGTATGAAAATTGTGGGAGCAGATAGAAAAAAGAAAGAAAAAACAGCTAATAGGTCAGGGCAGAATTTAACACATTGGACAAGTTGACTATTTTGCATTGGGGTGTATGTATTTTCTGATTTTTATGGGTTATACCTCGTTTTGCATATACTTATTGCCTCTGTGCATCAAATACCAATCAAAAAGCATGTGATTTCAGAGTAGCACATTTTATTCATTGACAGAGATTCACAATTTTACAAAGGACTATATTTTGTGTGACACTTGAATTCGAGTGTCATCAAGGGCACAAATGCATGGAAGGATTGTTCTCTGCTGTTAAATCTCATGAATCTGAAAGAGGTTTCTAATTCCAGATATTCCAACTCTATAATTTAGTACACATTCAGGAAGAGAAGAGAAAAATAAGCATTTCATTTACAACAGTGCTAACTTCTGTGGAAACTGTCAAGTAATATTATTGAGAGGAAACGTATTCACTTGCTGCCTTAATTTCAGGTCCTCATGCCATTCCAAAGACACATTAATCATTCCATGAAGCATGCATAAAGGAACTAGCAAGAGCATTGTTCTGGAAGTGGGCAGCTAGAGAAAGGGAGGGAGCTCTTCCTTTCACAAACATTACATTCATTTAATGAGTAAGCTTTTTTTCACCTTTAAGAAACTGCCAGAGGACACTGCAAGGCCTGAAATCTAAAATTATGTCAGTATCTAAGACAAAGTTAGTCACAAATCATTCCATTTTGTTTGACCTCTCAAACCACAAAAACGTACTTACAAAAATACAAGATTGGAACTGCCCGACAGGGCTGTTGATGACGGATGAACCAGTGGAAATAGCCACCATAAAATTTATCATAACAGTTGAGAGAAAAAAAAAAATCACATTATGAAAAAAGTTTCATAACAATTATCAAAATTTTACACTTTCAAACTTGATCCACACTGCTATCTGCAAACTTTGATAACATTGATTAAATGAGAATTTTTGACAACTTAAATAGAATATCACATTTGTGCGAAGTAGAAAGTCTCATATCGATATGGATTCTCTTTAATAAAAGGGTTGTGTTAAAGCAGGTTGGAAAAATGCACCGTAGCAGTTACACATCACAAGGCAGATAATGATAATAAAATATGAAAGTAATTAACTAAAAAAAAATCCTTAAGTAATTCCTTTTACTTTATTCATGCTAATAATGTGGAATTGGTTCAAAAGTCATATGTCCTGTAAAAGTCAAAATCAAAAATGAAAATTAAAGTTATTAATGTGAAACAATTCAGACTTCAGGCAAAACAGAAAGTATCCTTCACCCAGTAATTGGCCCTCTAGCTGCAGTTGATGTTTGTCTTCGTGTGCACCCTGGTAACAAATTGTAGAATAGAGTCTAGTGTCAAGGAGCTGCTTGATAAATAGAATTGCAACTTTCTCCAGCCCTCCTGTCCAAAGGTGCATGTCTAGAATGAGATGCAAGGCAGTCTCTTCACCATCACAGCTGTTTCAATGGCAGCCTGCAGTGTTGCACATCTTCTTCAGAACATTCCTTTGCAGAGAAGGTCTCGAAGTACTAGATGTAGTGAGGCTGGTGGTGAGAGAGCTCTCCCCACCAGATTGGTCACGTATGCCTGAAGTCTCTGCACCACTGCAGAAAAGAAACTTAGTAAAAATATTCCCATTTCCACTTACATTATCTGCTGGTATTTTACTTTAAGAAGAATTCTAAATCTACTTATTTGGAAGGTGACAAACTGATGCTAACTCTCCTATCATGAATGAAGTTCTAAAGCAAATGCTTGAGGGGTAGATTCTTTCAGTTAATTGTTCCTTCTCTGGTAAGTGCCATGATAATAATGCAATTCTTGCAAAGCTGTGTCAATTACCTTACTGTCTAAATTTTCAACTTTCAACTAAGTGATTTAATTTAATTGTTTCAGATTTACATAGGACCACATTCATTTACTTGCAGTTCAGTACAACTCAGGCAGAAAAGGAACTTCACTAGATAACATGACTTAGTTCAATACTGAACTGATGCTAAGTTATTGTATTAAGCACAAAAAAAGTCAATCTATATTTGGCATTGCAAACTATGGGATGAATGTAACATCACAAAATAGTACTAAATTGGAAACGAATTGCAAACAATGTCATAATAAAATTGGACATATAATTAGAACATTAAAAACCACTTCATCCAGTTTCTCCGTAGACACTATTTAACCAAGTAAATTATTAAATTTTGTGACATTTCATATTGTTAATATCACACTCTGGAATCATATTATCAATGATGCACATTGGCAACCAATATTTTTTACCTGACATAGTAATTGGACATCTTCTCAGTTACAAAGTTTTTAATATGTATTGACAACAAAACTCATGAAATTTTTTTGCTACCGGTCCATTCTTTAATTTATGCAAATTTGAACATAGAAAATACTAATTCAGATTTACCTATGTTGATGGTAATTGTGTGCCATGAATACAACCAAAGTTATCACCATATTGTCCAGTTGCAAAGCTAGTATCCTTTTCTGGAATAACTAGCCTGTCACTTTGATTAGATTGTCAAACTTTTTGAAACAGTTCCACTTTTCTATTACACCAATATCTAAACACAATTGTTTTGTGCAGCAATTGTACCATTTGAAACATGTATTAAAAGGAAACAAGCCCTCTGGAAAAGAAAAGCCTATTTAGGCCAACAAATTGTTATTATCTACTTAATCTTCTATAAGAAATATAGAAGATTAACATGAAAAGTCTTGAAGGCACAAAACATTCTACTTTTCTTGGTAACATAGGTAAGTATTAAACACTTTGTTAATCTTAGCACAGATAGATTTTTTGATATAATAGCAAGTTTATTGTACCTCAGCATGTAGGCAGATCACACTAAATCATTATATCTGTTTCATACATACCACCAAAAGCTTTCACTGCAAGCAATCATTTCCACTTCAGTATATGTCAGACCTTTAGCAGGATGACATTTGCTTTATTGTGTCCTTGGGCAAAATAATGTCATCTACTTGGATATTTTCAATGCTCACTATTACTTAGTCTTATAGCTGCCTTAGAGAAGACAGTTGTTCATAATACCAGAACTTAATTGCCTTTTGCTTGATTGTCCTGCAAGGTTACTTGTTGAACACTGTTGTCACTAATTGGAGTTAATAGGGGATTGAATTAACAAAAAAATTCAGCCTGTTTTAATAATGTTCTTGGCCCCAGGGTAAAAGCAGTTAACACATACACAAAGTAGAATGTGATTTCAAATGTCATACCAAGCAACAACATTGTTATTTAAAAAAGATGTTTTTAACCTACCATTTTTGAGATAAACACAAATCACAGGAAACATTTAATAGTGTTCTTGAAGAGACTTTTTATAATGCTGTATCAATGTACTCGTAATTATCAATGTGAGCATGTTATGCCTTGCCATTTGGATAGTTCACAAAGCTTTTGCCAGACCAAAAACTATTGCATTTTATGTCTTCTTAGAATGATATAGTTACAGAGCTAGCAAGAACTAAATACAAAAGAAACCTGTAATTATTAAGTGACCACCTTCCAATTTTAATCAGGTGGTCTCTTAATCCTCACCAAGACTGAATTTTTCCATGGTTAGATTATTAGAAGTGGGTGTATTTTGTAGCACATATATTTCCTATTAGTCTAAGTAGCAATTTGCAGGTTTTACTCATCAAAACAGAGCAAAGGGGACCACTACAGTTATTAGTATGCAGCCATTAACCATGTTAGTATGTAATTGCTTAGTAAAGGCTCCACTCGCTACCAGACATGTGGCAAGAGTAGTGAGATTGGTGAAACAGGCCATTGAATGCAGATGACTGCTGAACAAAAATTACTGCTTGTTGGGGAGGGATTTTTTTAAAAAAACGGGGACACATGCAGGCCTGTTTTAATTGGTTTAGAACTCTCGGTCACTATCTTTTTTAACTGTGCTAAGGGAGTGTCCAGATTCTTTATGCATGCTGGTCATAGGTTTCAAACTGTACTAATGTTGTATTTGCTAGAGCTGTACTTTTGACTTGGAACTAATTGATGCTTCGGCTAAAAAGTTTTTAAAAGGCTGCATGTATATTTCCAACTATCTTGCCAGAAAACAAAACTCCAACAGTTAAAACCTGTTGGTGGTGCAAATGCAAAGGCCCATTTTCATTTGGTTTTCCTCCTTATATATGGAATGGGTCTAAAGTAATGAAATGAGATGTGGAAGCCATCATTAGCCACCTTATATGTCATGTTGTCTTCTTTATCTTTTGTCTCTTTAATTGTATATTTGTGGAATGTAATTATACTACATAGAAACCCTTCCACTCACTGGTTGATATTTAGAATCCACATATGGTGCTAATTGGACTTCAAGAATATGCAAATCAAATTAGTGAAAATTTGGTGATTAATGAATATAATAAAGTGAAAGTCGAAGTGCACAGATTTTAGTAAATCGAATTGACCGTGATGAACTCCAATGTTAATCATTTGTGAAAGTGAAATCTCAGACAAAGTACAATTCTTGGTGTGTTAAATGTTACCCATCCACAGAGCATGAAGTTTGTAGTTGGAAGCATACATTTCTTTCAGCCTTACAATGCATTTTTTTTTAAATTGCCTTCCTGCCTACTTGATTGGCCACTGCCTTACGCAATCCTGATCTACTTGCTTGGTGCTGTTGAGTCCTTGTGATGTTCTGTAGTGCTTGATTGCTGGTATTTTTGGACTGGTAAATTATTTTTACTCAGCAGTAATAATATTCTGAATTTGTGAGTGTGTGTAATTGGTGTGGCATCTAAGATGGCTGATGCAGAATGTGGCCTGCCTTTTTTTCACAAAATGTCAGAGAGACAGTGGGGAGAATGAAAAAAAATAAAAGTCACCAGTCTTCACAAAATTTGAGTCTTTGGTGTTTCCTTTTCATGTGTAACTTCTTAAAACATTAAAATGCGCACACACACAAATGCTGGATTGTCACAGAGAGTGTAATGATATTGTCAGTAAATTGTATAACTTTAGTATAAAGTATAGGAAATAAAATGGAGAAATGACTGTGGTAGCATTATCATTTATCAATTGAACACAACATTTATAATGTTAATGCAAGATTACCAACATCTGGATTTCTGTATCTTGGACCAGATCTCTAAGCCTGTCAGGAACTTGCCAGAGTCACTAAAATAATTATGCAGTAGGAGGAGCTTCTTCCATGAAACTTGATAACCTAGGAAGGCCTTGATCAATTTAAGTGATTCAGATATGGTCATTCAGAGATTGCTGTGCTAACCACCCCTTCTCTTAGGGAGTGTTTTCATGACTTGATGAGGTAATTCTTTGAGGAGAAAGTGAGGTCTGCAGATGCTGGAGATCAGAGCTGAAAATGTGTTGCTGGAAAAGCGCAGCAGGTCAGGCAGCATCCAGGGAACAGGAGAATCGACATTTCGGGCATAAGCCCTTCTTCAGGAATCTTGATGAGGTAATTGTAAACTACAGGGAACTGTTGTGCATCTCTCCTGGCAGTTTTCACCACAGATTGAGAACAGGGCATGCAGTTCTAAATCCAACCTCAACTGAGTGTCAAGAGCCAAGGGTCATGCCACAAACAACTAACAGCAGAGCTATTTTTGATCTTGTGTGTGTAATTAGGTTTAATTAGTAATCTCAATGTAAAAGATCATCAAGGGAAAAGTGAACATAATTCAATCAGATTCCATTCATGTCAAACAGTCACACAGCATAGAAACAGGCCCTTTGGCCAACCAACAAACACAAGGTTATTTTAATGCATTTACTTGTCCATAACCTACTATACCTTGGCATTTTAAGTACTTGTCCAGATGCTTAGATTAGATTACTTACAGTGTGGAAACAGGCCCTTTGGCCCAACAAGTTCACACCGACCCTCTGAATAGCAACCCACCCAGACCCAATCCCCTACATTTGCCCCTGCCCCTAACACTATGGGCAATTTAGCATGGCCAATTCACCTAACTTGCACATTTTTGGACTGTGGGAGGAAACCGGAGCACCCAGAGGAAACCCACACAGACACGGGGAGAACGTGCAAACTCCACACAGGCAGTTGCCTGAGGCAGGAATTGAATCTGGGTCTCTGGCACTGTAAGGTAGCAGTGCCAACCACTGTGCCACCGTGCCGCCCTTCTTAAATGTTGTGTGAGTACATGCCTTCACTACCTGGTAGACAAATCCCTAGGTCCAGATGGGATCTATCCCAGGTTGCTGAGGGAAGTGAGAGAGGAAATAGCTGGGGCTTTAACAGATATCTTTGCAGCATCCATGAAAACAGAGGAGGTCCCAGAGGACTGAAGATTTGCTAATGTTAAGAAGGGTGGCAGGAATAATCCAGTTAATTACAGACCTGTGAGCCTGACATCAGTGGTTGGAAAGCTACTGGAGAAGATACTAAGAGATAGAATATAAACCCTGTGGGAGAAAATGGGCTTATCAATAATAGGCAGCATGGTTTTGTGCAGGGAAGGTCAGGTATTACAAACCTAATAGAATTCTTTGAAGGAGTGACAAAGTTGATTGATGAGGGAAGGGATGTAGATGTCATATACATGGACTTTAGAAAGGTATTTGATAAGGTTCCCATGGTAGGCTGATAAAAAAGGTGAAGCTGCATGGGGTCCGGGGTGTTCTAGTTGATGGATAGAGAACTGGTTGGGCAACAGGAGACAGAGTAGTAGTGGAAGGGACCTTCTCAAAATGGAGACCTGTGGCCAGTGGGGTCCCACAGGAATCTGTGCTGGGACCACTGTTGTTTGTGATATACATAAATGATTTGGAGGAAGGTATAGATTGCCTCAATAGCAATTTTGCAGATGACACTAAGATTGGTGGAGTAGCAGATAGTGAAGGCGACTGTCAGAGAATACAGCAGAATACAGATAGATTGGAGAGTTGAGCAGAGAAATGGCAGATAGAGTTCAATTCTGGCAAATGCGAGGTGATGCATTTTGGAAGACCATAAGACCATAAGACATAGGAGCGGAAGTAAGGCCATTCGGCCTATCAAGTCCACTCCGCCATTCAATCATGGCTGATGGGCATTTCAACTCCACTTACCCGCATTCTCCCCATAGCCCTTAATTCCTTGTGACATCAAGAATTTATCAATTTCTGCCTTGAAGACATTCAGCGTCCCGCCTCCACTGTACTCTGTGGCAATGAATTCCACAGGCCCACCACTCTCTGGCTGAAGAAATGTCTCCGCATTTCTGTTCTGAATTTACCCCCTCTAATTCTAAGGCTGTGTCCATGGGTCCTAGTCTCCTTGCCTAATGGAAACAATTTCCTAGCGTCCACCATCTCCAAGCCATGTATTATCTTGTAACTTTCTATTAGATCTCCCCTTAATCTTCTAAACTCCAATGAGTACAATCCCAGGATCCTCAGCCGTTCCTCATATGTTAGACCTACCATTCCAGGGATCATCCGTGTGAATCTCCGCTGGACACGCTCCAGTGCCAGTATGTTCTTCCTGAGGTGTGGGGACCAAAACTGGACACAGTACTCCAAATGGGGCCTAACCAGAGCTTTATAAAGTCTCAGTAGCACAATAGTGTTTTTATATTCCAATCCTCTTGAGATAATTGACAACATTGCATTCGCTTTCTTAATCACGGACTCAACCTGCATGTTTACCTTTAGAGAATCCTCATCTGGCACTCCCAGATCCCTCTGTACTTTGGCTTTACAAATTTTCTCACTGTTTAGAAAGTATTCCATGCTTCTATTCTTTTTTCCAAAGTGCAAGACTTCGCATTTGCTCACATTGAATTCCATCAGCCATTTCCTGGACCACTCCTCCAAACTGTCTAGATCCTTCTGCAGCCTCCCCACTTCCTCAGTACTACCTGCCTGTCAACCTAACTTTGTATCATCGGCAAACTTCGCTAGAATGCCCCCAGTCCCTTCATCCAGATCATTAATATATAATGTGAACAGCTGCGGCCCCAACACTGAACCCTGCAGGACACCGCTTGTCACCGGCTGCCATTCCGAAAAAGAACCTTTTATCCCAACTCTCTGCCTTCTGTCAGACAGCCAATCCTCAATCCATACCAGTAGCTCACCTCAAACACCGTGGGCCCTCACCTTGCTCAGCAGCCTCCCGTGTGGCACCTTATCAAAGGCCTTTTGGAAGTCTAGGTAGACCACATCCACTGGGTTTCTCCGGTCTAACCTACTTGTCACCTCTTCAAAGAACTCCAACAGGTTTGTCAGGCATGACCTCCCCTTACTAAATCCATGTTGACTTGTTCTAATCCGAGGAGAAAGTGTGGTCTGCAGATGCTGGAGATCAAAGTTGAAACTTTATTGCTGGAACAGTACAGCAGGTCAGGCAGCATCCAGGGAACAGAAGATTCGACGTTTCGGGCACAGGCCCTTCTTCAGGAAGGGCCCCTTGTTCTAATCCGACCCAGCTCTTCCAAGAATTTAGAAACCTCATCCTTAATGATGGATTCTAGAATTTTACCAACAAACGAGGTTAGGCTAATTGGCCTATAATTTTCCATCTTTTGCCTTGATCCTTTCTTGAACAAGGGGGTTACAACAGCGATCTTCCAATCATCCAGGACTTTCCCTGATCCAGTGACTTTTGAAAGATCTCAACCAACGCCTCCACTATTTCCTCAGCCACCTCCCTCAGAACTCTCGGATGTAATCCATCAGGGCCAGGAGATTTATCAATTTTAAGACCTTTTAGCTTTTCTAGCACTTTCTCTTTTGTAATGGCAACCATACTCAACTCAGCCCCCTGACTCCCTTTAATTGTTGGAATTTTACTCATGTCTTCCACTGACGCAAAGTACTTATTAAGTTCTCCTGCTATTTCCTTATCTCCCATCACGAGGCTTCCAGCATCAGTTTGAAGTGGCCCAATGTCTACTCTTGCCTGTCATTTGTTTCTTATGTATTGAAAGAAACTTTTACTATCATTTCTAATATTACTGGCTAGCCTACCTTCCCAATTGATCCTCTCCTTCCTTATTTCTCTCTTTGTTATCCTCTGTTTGTTTTTGTAGCCTTCCCAATCTTCTGATTTCTCAATGCTTTTGGCCACTTTATAGGCTCTCTCTTTTTCTTTGATAGATTTCCTGACTTCCTTTGTCAGCCATGGCTGTCTAATCCCTCCCCGGATAATCTTTCTCTTCTTGGGGACGAACTTCTGTACAGTGTCCTCAATTTTACCCACAAACTCCTGCCATTTTTGCTCTACTGTCTTCCCTGCTAGGCTCTGCTTCCAGTCTATTTTCGTCAGTTCCTCTCTCATGCCCTCATAATTACCTTTATTTAACTGTAACACCATTACATCCGATTTTGCCCTCTCTCTTTCAAACTGCAGACTGAACTCTACCATATTATGATCGCTGCTTCCTAAGTGTTCCCTTACTTTAAGTTTTTTTATAAAGTCTGGTTCATTACATAGCACTAGGTCCAGATTAGCCTGCTCCCTTGTGGGCTCCATGACAAGCTGTTCCAAAAAGCCATCCTGTAAGCATTCCATGAATTCCCTTTCTTTGGATCCACTGGCAACATTATTTACCCAGTACACCTGCATATTGAAGTCTCCCATGATCACTGTGACCTTGCCTTTCTGACATGCCTTCTCTATTTCCCAGTACATGTTGCGCCCCTGAAGGTGCAATTCCAGAGCGAACTGTACAGTAATTGGAAACATCCTGGGGAAAATTGATATACAAAGAGATCTGGGTGTTCAGGCACATTGTTCCCTGAAGGTGGCAACACGGGTCAGTAGAGTGGTCAAGCAGGCATATGAGGAGAAAGTGAGGACTGCAGATGCTGGAGATCAGAGCTGAAAATGTGTTGCTGGAAAAGCGCAGCAGGTCAGGCAGCATCCAAGGAGTAGGAGAATCGACGTTTCAGGCATGAGCCCTTCTTCAGGAATGAGGAAAGTGTTGTCCAGCAGGCTAAGATAAAAGGTAGGGAGGAGGGACTTGGGGGAGGGGCGTTGGAAATGCGATTGGTGGAAGGAGGTCAAGGTGAGTGTGATAGGCCAGAGTGGGGGTGGGGGCGGAGAGGTCAGGAAGAAGATTGCAGGTTAGGAAGGCGGTGCTGAGTTCGAGGGATTTGACTGCGACAAGGTGGGGAGACGGGAAATGAGGAAACTGGAGTTTCATCCCTTGTGGTTGGAGGGTTCCTAGGCGGAAGATGAGGCGTTCTTCCTCCAACCGTCGTGTTGCTATGGTCTGGTGATGGAGGAGTCCAAGGACCTGCATGTCCTTGGTGGAGTGGGAGGGGGAGTTGAAGTGTTGAGCCACGGAGTGGTTGGGTTGGTTGGTCCGGGTGTCCCAGAGGTGTTCTCTGAAACCTTCCGCAAGTAGGCGGCCTGTCTCCCCAATATAGAGGAGGCCACATCGGGTGCAGCGGATGCAATAAATGATGTGTGTGGAGGTGCAGGTGAATTTGTGGCGGATATGGAAGGATCCCTTGGGCCCTTGGAGGGAAGTAAGGGGGGAGGTGCGGGCGCAAGTTTTGCATTTCTTGCGGTTGCAGGGGAAGGTGCCAGGAGTGGAGGCTGGGTTGGTGGGGGGTGTGGACCTGACGAGGGAGTCACGGAGGGAGTGGCCTTTTCGGAAGGCTGATAGGGGAGGGGAGGGAAATATATCCCTGGTGGTGGGGTCCGTTTGGAGGTGGCGGAAATGACGGCGGATGATACGCTGTATATGGAGGTTGGTGGTGTATTAGGTAAGGACCAGTGGGGTTCTGTCCTGGTGACAGTTGGAAAGGCTGGGCTCAAGGGCAGAGGAGCGGGAAGTGGAGACGATTCCCCCTTGACCTCCTCTGCTCCAAAGAAAACAAACCCAGCCCTATCCAGTATCTTCTCATAACTAAGACTTTCTATCCCAGGCAATAACTTGGTGAATCTCTCTGTAGTCTCTCCAGTGAAATCGCTTCCTTCTGATAGTTTAGTGACCAGAACGACACACAACATTCCGTCTGTGGTCGAACCAATGTTTTATTAAGTTGAATGAGACTTACCTACTCCTATATTCTACATCCCCAGCTAATGAAAGCAAGCATCCTGAATACCTTCTTCATCTCCACATTGAACTGTGCTGACACCTTGAGAAATCTATGGACTTGTATACAAGGTCCCTTTGTTCTTCAATATTCCCAAGGGACCAACCATTTATTGCATAAATCTTTCCCTTATTAGACCTTCCAAAAGTGTGTATCCTTTCACACTCAGCAGGATTTAATTCGAATTTACTAACTGATAAACATCAGAATGTAGCCAGAGATCACCCTCCTTCCTATTAACAACACCGCCAATTTTAATGTCACCTACAAATTTACTAGTTATACCTTCAACATTCACATTGAAGTCGCTCATGTTCATAAGAAACAGCAAGGGTTCCAGGACTGATCATTGTAGTACACCAGTGGTCACAGGCTTCCAATCACAAGAACAACCCTGCACCATCACCCTTTGCCAAACTTTTGCAAGCCATTCTTGAATTCAGTATGCGAACTTGCCTTGGATCCAATGGGCTCATATAGAGTGATAGAGATGTACAGCATGGAAACAGACCCTTTGGTCCAACTCGTCCATGCCGACCAGATATCCTAATTAATCTGGTCCTATTTGCCAGCATTTGGCTAATATCCCTCTAAACCCTTCCTATTCATTTAGCCATCCAGATGGCCTTTTAAATTGTAGCAGCCTCCACCAGTTCCTCTGGCAGCTCCTTCCACACTCAAACAACCCTCTGCCTGAAAACATTGCTCCTTAGGTCCCTTTTAAATCTTTTGCCTCTCACCTTAAACCTATGTCCACTAGTTTTGGACTCACCCACCATGGGAAAAAGACCTTGTCTATTTACCATATCCATTCCCCTCATGATTTTATAAACCTCTGTATGGTCACCAACATTCTATGTGGGACCTTGTCAAAGGCTTTCTAGAAATCCATGTGAATCACAGCAACTGTACTACTCTCATCAATATGTTTAGTCAACTCTTCAAAGAGCTCAAATTAATTCATCAGACAAATCCATGCTGACTATCCCTGGTCAATCCTTGCATTCCCAAGTGTTGAGTAATACTCACCCACTGAATTTTCCAAAAATTTCCATACCACTGATGTCAGATTAATTGATCTGTAATTATCTAGCACATCCCTGCTGCCCCTCTTGAACAAATAACAACATTAGCTTTCCTGCAGTTATCTAGCACTTCATCTGTGGCCAGTTAAGTATGAAATATCTCTGCCAGGGCTGTGACAATAGAATGTATTTTGTCTTAACTTCAATGAAGAAAGGTTGAGACAAAGGTGATGAGCAGACTGCTCAGAGACAATACAGTAAACAGCTAGTAAAGTCTTAGTCTTTCTTTTTACATTGAAACAACAGAAGCTGCATGAATGGGTGGAGTTAAACACCCAGAGAATCAGGATTTTTAGTTTAAGCTTTGTGCAGTTGCTGGGATCTTGAAGCTGGATATGGAAGCTGTTTTACCTCTTTCTGTTTCAGCTAAAATTTTTGGAACTTTGAAGACAAAAAAAGTCAAAACAATGGCACTGTTAAAAGGGAGGAACAGACAAAGGCAGCACATAGTGAGGTCAGTGCAGGAGTGAGAGAGAGAGAGAGAGAAAGAAGCCCCACAGCTAACAGACACAGAAGTGAACCGGTGCAGTTACTGCCTATGCTGTTTGAATTCATGTATCGCTGGACATTGGAGTGCATCTGGGAACATTAACAAACAGTGAAATTCTCAACTAAGCTTGGAGGAACCTGTTTGGGAGAGATCACAGCACAGAAAGAGATAAGTGAATATTTTTAAGTGTGGTCTTACAGAACGTCTGCAATAGTGAATAGAGTGGGTTCTTTCTTGATTGTATGTTTTGTTGAGATATGTCTCTTGATTAAACTTAAAAATATAAGCCATAAATATTAAGTTAGCTTGGGGCAGTGTCTTGTAGAGGAATAAAACTGCTATTTTCTGGGTCTGCAGATTGGAAGAAGCAAAAATGGCCTTTACTAGAGTGATATGGTCTTCTTGTCAAATGTGGGAGTTCAGGGAGAGTTTACATGTTACTGAGGATTATATCTGCAATAAATGTCATTGGTTGCGAATCCTATCATATCGAATGGATCGGTTGGAGATACAGTTAGAGGCAGTGAAGAATTTACAATAGCAAGGGAATGTAATGGATGGCAGTTATAGGAAGGGAGGAAAGTTACAGATACAGTCACATAGATGGGTTAACTCCAGGAAAGGTAAGGGATGTAGGCAGGTAATGTCTGAGTCTTCTGTGGCTATCCCCATTTCAAACAAGTATGCTGTTATGCAAAATGTAGGGGGTATCAGGAGGATTAGATTAGATTCCCTACAGATTCGAAACAGGCCCTTTCAGCCCAACAAATCCACACCAACCCTCCGAAGAGTCAAACACCCAGACCCATTCCCCTCTGACTAATGCATCTAAAATTATGGGCAATTTAGCATGGCCAATTCACCTGACCTGCACATTTTTGAACTGTGGAGGAAATCGGAGAACCCAAAGACACGGGGAGAATGTGCAAACTCCACACACATAGTTGCCCGAGGCTAGAATTGAACCTGGGCCCTCTGATGCTGTGAAGCTGCAGTGCTAACCACTGAGCCAACATGCCACCCCAATTTAAACTATTAAGGTGGTGTTGGTCAGGGGGTGTGGGGTGAGGGGTGGTGAGGGGCAGTGTGGTTTTGTGTGGAGCTGGGACCCAGGGAGATAGTGAGGAAAGACATCAATCTAAGACTGGTATGGTTCAGAAAAGAAGTGAGTCAAATAGTCAGGGCAGGTAGCAACAAAGCAGAGAACAAGGCAGGACTAATAAATTAAACTGCATTTATTTCAATGCAAGAGGCCTAGCAGGGAAGGCAGATGAACTCAGGACATGGTCAGGAACATGGGACTGGGATATCATAGAAATACAGAAACATGGCTCAGGGATGGACAGGACTGGCAGTTTAATGTTCCAGGATTCAAATGTGACAGGAAGGATAGAAAGGGAGGCAAGAGAGGAGGGGGAGTGGCATATTTGATAAATGATAGCATTACAGCTGTGCTGAGGGAGGATATTCCCAGAGAAGTTAGTTGGGTGGAACTGAGAAATAAGAAAAGGATAATCACCTTATTGGGATTGTATTATAGACCCCCCAATAGTTAGAGGGAAATTGAGAAACAAATTTGTAAGGAGATCTCAGCTGTCTGTAAGTATAATAGGGTGGTTATGGTAGAGGATTTTAACTTTCCAAACATAAACTGGGCCTGCAATTGTGTTAAGGGTTTAGATGGAGAGGAATTTGTTAAATGTGCACAAGAAAATTTTCTGATCCAGTATGTGAATGTACCTACTAGAGAAGGTGTAAAACGTGACCTACTCTTGGGAAATAAGGCAGGGCAGGTGACTGAAGTGTCAGTGGGGGAGCAATTTTGAGCCAGCGACCATAATTCTATTAGTTTTAAAATAATGATGGAAAAGGATAGACTGGATCTAAAAGTTGAAGTTCTAAATTGGAGAAAGGCTAATTTTGACAATATTATGCAAGAACTTTCAAAAGCTGACTGCAGGCAGATGTTCACAGGTAAAGGGATGGCTGGAAATGGGAAGCCTTCAGAAATGAGATAAATAGAGTGCAGAGCAGTATATTCCTGTTAGGGTGAAAGGAAAGGCTGGTAGGTATAGGGAATGCTGGATGACTAAAAAAATTGAGGGTTTATTTAAGAAAAAGAAGGAAGCATACTGTCAGGTATAGAAAAGATAGATCAACTGAATCCTTAGAAGAGTATAAAGACAGTAGGAGTATACTTAAGAGGGAAATCAGGAGGGCAAAAAGTGGAGATGAGATAGCTTTGGCAAATAGAGTTAAGGAGAATCCAAAGGGTTTTTACAAATACATTAAGGACAGAAGGGTAACTAGGGAGAGAATAGGACCCCTCAAAGATTAGCAAGGCGGCCTTTGTGTGGACCCGCAAAAAATGGGGGAGGTACTAAACAAGAATTTTGCATCAGTATTTACTGTGGAAAAGGAAATGGAAAATATTGAATGTAGGGAAATGGATGGTGACATCTTGCAAAATGTCCATATTACAGAGGAGGAAGTGCTGGATGTCCTGAAACGGTTGTAAGTGGATAAATCTCCAGGACCTGATCAGCTGTACCCTAGAACTCTATGGGAAGCGAGAGAAATGATTGCTGGGCCTCTTGCTGAGATATTTGTATCATCGATAGTCACAGGTGAGGTGCCGGAAAACTGGAGGTTGGCTAACGTGGTGCCACTGTTTAAGAAGGGTGGTAAGGACAAGCCAGGGAACTATAGACCAGTGAGCCTGACGTCGATGGTGGGCAAGTTGTTGGAGGAAATCCTGAGGGACATAATGTACATGTATTTGGAAAGGCAAGGACTGATCAGGGATAGTCAACATGGCTTTGTACATGGGAAATCACGTCTCTTAAACTTGATAAGAGTTTTTTGAGGAAGCAACAAAGAGGATTGATGAGGGCAGTGTTGTCGACATGATCTGTATGGACTTCAGTAAGACGTTCAACAAGGTTCCCCATGGGAGATTGGTTAGCAAGGTTAGATCTCATGGAATACAGGGAGAACTAGCCATTTGGGTATAGTAATGGCTCAAAGGTAGAAGACAGAGGGTGGTGGTGGAGGGTTATTTTTCTGACTGGAAGCCTGTGACCAGTGGAGTGCCACAAGGATCGGTGCTGCGTTCACTATGTTTCATCATTTATATACATGATTTGGATGTGAGCATAAGAGGAATATTTAGTAAGTTTGCAGATGACACTAAAATTGGAGGTGAGTGGACAGCGAAGAAGGTTACCTCAGATTACAACGGGATCTTGATCAGATGGGCCAATGGGCTGAGAATTGGCAGATGTAGTTTAATTTAGATACATGTAAGGTGCTGCGTTTTGAGAAAGCAAATCTTAGCAGGACATATGCACTTAATGATAAGGTCCCAGAGAGTGTTGCTGAACAAAGTAACTTTGGAGTGCAGGTTCATAGCTCCTTGAAAGTGGAATTGCAAGTAGATAGGATAGTGAGGAAGGCATATGGTATGCTTTCTTTTATTGGTCAGAGTATTGAGGGTTGGGAGGTTATGTTGTGGCTGTACAGGACATTGGTTAGGCCATTTTTAAAATATTGCATGCAATTCTGATTTCCTTCCTATTGGAAGGATGTTGTGAAACTTGAAACACTTCAGAAAAGATTTACATGGATATTGCTAATGTTGGATGATTTGAGCTGTAGGGAGTGGATTAATAGGCTAGGACTTATTTCCCTGGAGCGTTGGAGGCTGAGGGCTGACCTTATGGAGGTTTATAAAATCATGAGGGGTATGGATAGGATAAACCGACAAATTCTCTTCCTTGGGGTTGGGGAGTCCAGAACTAGACGGCATAGGTTTAGGGTGAGAGGGAAAAGAGATAAAAGAGACCTATGGGGCAACTTTTTCACTCAGAGGATGGTTCGTGTACGGAATGAGCTGCCAGAGGAAGTGGTGGAGGCTGGTACAATTGCAATATTGAAAAGGCATCTGGATGAGTATATGAATAGGAAGGGTTTGGAGGAATATAGGCCGGGTGCTCTAGATTGGGTTGTGATATCTGGTCGCCATAGATGAGTTGGACCGAAGGGTCTGTTTCTGTGCTGTACGTCTCTACGACTCTACGACTTTAAAGGCTGGGGTTCTCTTCCTGTTGCTAGAATTGCATGAGAGACAATCTATTTTACTGAATTTACTTTTGCCAAGGATGTGTTTATGAAATACTACTACTATGACAGAACAGTTAATTAATAGTTAATACTTATATTATTTTGTTAAGCATTTCAATGGAGTTACAGTTAGGAAAATTATTTTCTTTTATTCTTATTTTGTCTGTATTTTAACTGTAGTGTAAAATTAAAGTGTGTTTTGCTTAAAGTCAAGTAGTTTGCCCAATCAAATTGCATCTGGAATGCAACACCTTACACGTAACTTTAAAATAAGTAAAAGTTAGGGTCTTGGCTATCTTCTTAATACATTTCAAAGGGGTTTGGTCTGGTCCATAACAGGGCCCAAGCAATCTCCTTTGTTGCCTCCCATTGTGACATGGGTTACATTTCATCAGTCCCTGGGTATTCATGCACCTTTATGCTCACTAACACCTGATACCTCCTCCTCATTAACCCTAACATGTTCTGGAACTTCACCATCCTAGATAAAATCTACAGTTACCATGTCTTTCCCCTGTGTGAGTACAGATGAAAAATGTTAATATAAGACTATACCTGTGTGTTCTGGCCCTATGCACAGATTGCCCCTTTGGTCTCTAATAGACCCTACTCTTGTCTTGGTAATCTTCTTACTCTTAACACACTGTATTTGTAAAATGCCCTTGGGGTTTTCCTTAATCCTATCCTTATTTCATGGCCACACCTTGCAGTCCTAATTTCTTTTTTAACACCTCATAACTCTATAGTTTTGGAGGGCCTCTCTGGTTTTCAATGCCCTGTACCTCAGAGATGCTTCCTTCTTCTTCTTTAGCAAACTCTCAATATCCCTTGACATTCAGGGTTCCCTGGACTTGCTATCTTGGTCTTCACTCTTAGAAGGACAGGCTGGTCCTGAAATCTCACTATTTAAAGACTTTTCAAGGACTCCTACTCTTCAAATATAGATTTGCCTGCAAGTAGCTACACCGAGTCTATGTTTGCCAGATTCCGTTCAATGATATTGAAATTTGCTTTCCCCCAATTTAGACATTTGACTTCTGCAATGTCCTTGTTCCTTTCAGTAATGGTTTTGAAACTTATAGTGTTATGGTCACTACCCTCAAAATATTCCCTGACTGACGCTTCAACTACTTGACTGACTTCATTCTCTTGGATCAAGTCTAGCACTGCCCCATCTCTACCCAAATGGCCATATTTGAAGAACCTTATAAGACTTTCTCCCTTATGAACTGCAGTGACTGTCTCCTTAATCAATAGTGCAATGCCCCAACTCTCTTACATCCTTCCCATCATGCTAGAACGTTCTATACCCTAGAATGTTCAGCTGCCAGTATGGTCCTGCCTTCACCCATGTCTCATAAGAGCAGAACAACAGGAAAATTAGGAGCAGGAATAGGCCATCTGGTTCCTCCAGCCTGCTCCACCATTCAGTAAGATTACAGCAAATCTTTTCATGGACTCAGCACCACCTTCCCTAAACATAGCCCTAAATTCCTCTACTGTTCAAAAATCTACTTTGCTTAAAAAACATACAATGAGGTCACAATTGCTTCACAGGGCAGGGAATTCCACAGATTCACAACTCTTTGGGTGAAGAAGTTCCTCCTCAACTCAGTCCGAAATCTGCTCCCCTTTATTTTGAGGCTACGCCCCCTAGTTTTAGTTTCACTCGCCAGTAGAAACAACTTCCCTGCTCCTACCTTGTTAATTCCCTTCATAATTTTATGTTTCAATAAGATCATCCCCCCTACTTCTAAGTTCCACTGAGTATAGTCCCGAACTACTCAGTCTGTTCTCGTACGCCATCCTTCTCAGGTCTGGAATCAACCTCGTGAACCTCCTCAGCACCCTGTCCTTTATCAACTAAGGTGACCAAAGCTGTATATAATACTCCAGGTATTGCCTCACCAGCATCCTGTCTAGCTGCAGCATAACCTCCCTTTAATCTCCAAATCCTCTAGCAATGAAGGACAATATTCCATTTGCCTTCTTGATTATCTGCTCCACATGAAAACCAACTTCTTGTAATTCATGCACAAGGACACTCAGGTCCCTCTGCAAATTTTCACAATTTAAATGACATTTCATTTTGCTGTTATTACTATCAAAATAGATTATCTCAAATTAACTAACATTGAACTCCATCTGCCAGACCATTTTTCATTCAACCTATATGTATCCCTCTTCACACTTTCGGTGTCCTCTGCACACTTTGCTCTACTAAACATCTGAGTGTCATCTGCAAACTTTGACACACAACACTTGGTCCCAAACTCTAAATCATCCTTCTAAATTGTAAAGAATTGTGGTCCCAACACTGATCTTTGAGGCACACCACTAGCCACTGATTGCCAAATACCAAAACACCCATTTATCCCCACTCTTTGCTTTCTGTTAGTTAATTAGTCTTGTATGTAGGCTCATACATTACCTATAATGGCATGCATCTTTATCTTATGCAGCATGGCACCTTGTGGACTGCCTTCTAGAAATCTAGATATACCACATCCACCAGCTCCCCATTGTCCAC
This sequence comes from Chiloscyllium plagiosum, assembly GCF_037043375.1. Lineage (NCBI taxonomy): Eukaryota > Metazoa > Chordata > Chondrichthyes > Orectolobiformes > Hemiscylliidae > Chiloscyllium > Chiloscyllium plagiosum. Next base: position 61,232,381 of record NW_028270150.1, read on the forward strand.
TACCCTCGTAATGTCCTCAAACAATCCCAGTAAATTATTTAAATATGACCTACCCTTCACAAACCATTGCTGCATCTTCCTGAATGGGACAACTACCCAGTTGTCTCATTATTTCTTCCTTGATGATAGATTAAAGCATTTTCTCCACATCAGAAGTTAAGCTAACAGACCAATAGTTATCCAACTTTTGTCTATCTCCTTTCTTCAACTATCTCAGTGGTTACAACAATATCATAATCCCACATACTGATCAATGCTCTAAATTCATTCACCACAATATGGATATGGCTTCTGACAATCTCTTTGTGCAATGCTGCCCGGAGTTCTTTTCTCCTTGCAGGATCACCAGCTAGGTCAGGGAGGAGTTGCCAAATAAAGTTATCAATAGCAGGACAAGCAAAGGAAGATTGTAAATCTCACTGGCTGCTCAAGTAGAATAAGGCTGCAGCAGAAAGGTGGTGCCAGCCATCATGGTTTGGCATATCAGTGCAATCTGATCGCCAATTCAACCAGATCATGCAGACAATGGCTATGCCCCAAGTCCCCATGTTAAATAAAGTCATGCAAAGGCTTTTACCAGGACCACAATGATAACTAGGTAGAAACTGATCAACTGGACACCAATTTACTACTTCTAGTAGAGATAATTAAATACGTTCTAGCATCTTCTGGAGTTACAAATCCACAGGTTTAACTGTCAACTAAACCAAAAATTTGAAGTAAATTTCTCCAACGCATTGTTGCAAATTTTGGCTAGGTAAGAAATAAACTGTACTTAATGTTGGTCTGTGATTGGTTCAGTTCTTATTTCAAGTGGTCAGATGTTTAAATGCAAAGCTCAAAGCTTGAGAAACACATTTTAGATTGCAGAAAAAAAGCTGTTCCAATTGAACCATTTATTTGAAAATTCAAAAGGACAAGCCAACTTGTTCCATATTCAGAAAAAAATTGGTCTGAATTCCAAGAAATTATATTGATTAATTAGGTTTCCATTCTGGTAAGTCATTCCAGGAAAAGTAAGGGATGATTTAATAGGGGGCAGAAAGGATTAGCTTTATTCTTGGAATAGAATTTTGGATTTTTTGTTCACTTGAGCAATGTATATCAAAGAATGCCTCGTATAAATATAGAAATATGATGTTATTTATGGTTGCTTATTAAATGAGAAAGAGACTTGGTGAAACTCCATGCTGCACATGAAGTTTGATGCGATGCTCAATCAATTTTGAGTTGGGGATGATATCTTATATGAGTAAAGGATAATTTTGTAGCTAAATGTAATGGCCAGATAGTTTTTTTGCTGCCTGTTTCTTAACAGGGCAAGCTTAGGATACAAATTCTGAATAAGATGGAGAATCTGAGAACTCCCTAAATGTAAATAATACAGGCTAGAAAAGTTAAAATAAGGTGCAGTATCATTGGTTCATTATGGCACAGAAAGAGCCCAGTTGACATGAATATCGGCAGCTGTTTGTAGAGCAATCTCCCATTATATCCCTGTTGCTCTTCAAATGCTGTAGCTCTCATTTTGTTAGATATCTCAGAAGGAATGATCCTTTACACCCACATTTCTACTCTCAGGAACCACACTATCCATGGCTAAGATATCAGAACAAAACACTCCATTCATTCATCATGACTGAGCTGAACGGAATTAGTTTTTTTTTGTTGCAATATTGACTACAGTAATTTAAAGGATAGCACCACTTTCCAGTAGGAAGTTAATAGAATCAAGAGCCTCAGTAACTAGAAGATGGCTGGATTTTTTTCAGTGAATCCATGCTCCTCTGTCTCCTACTCATGCTTCCTGGGCTCAAGAGTATTCAAGGTTGTCTGTACGGATGTACAAATAATGCATTTACCTCAAGATCTATCGGAAAATGCAGAAAAAGACTTACTCACCTCACAAAGGTTGTCAAGGTAACTCAAGACTGTGTTACCAACACAATTCTCAGGGAATGTACAATGCCGTCTCTCAGACAGGTTCACTCAATACTTCTCTATCATCAGGAATGTACTTTTGACTCTAATCTCCAGCATCTGCACTCTCGAATCACTTTTGCCTACTTTACTATCATCACTGGGGTTGAAGGAAAACTCATTTCTCCTGTTTGACACCTCTCTAAACACAAATCACTGTACCTTAATGGTATAATAGACAGATAAATAGGAGAACAATGTTTGAACATGATTCAAAATGAACTAAAAACCCAACTTAATAAAGGTTGGTAGAATCTCTACAATGTGAAAGGAGGGCCATTGACCTTCCAAAGAGCAGTTCACCCAGACCAACCCCCTATCCCATAATACTGCAATTCCCATGGCTAATCCACCTATCTCTGGACAGTATGGATAATTTACCGTAGCTAATACACCTAATCTACACATCTTTGGACTGTTGGAGGAAACAGGAGCAACCAGAGGAAACCCACAGAGATATGGGAAGAATGTGCAAACTCCACACAGACATTTGCCCAAAGGTGAAATAGAACCTGGGTCCCTGGCTCTGTGAGGCAGCAGTGCTAACCACTGAGCCACTGTGCTGTCTGCTCATGATGTGATTTTGTAGAGCAACACTTGTGCTTGAGATGAATTGGTGATATGCGGTCTGAGCAAGTTGTTATTTCATATTATAGAGAAATCTTGGAGGAAGAGGCTGGCCATTACAATGACTATATGGATTCTTTCAGGAAAACAGTTGCAGTATTTTTTACAGTAGTTCTGAGCTGGTATTTAACCTGCCAAATACCAGCACAGAGAAATGAGTTGGATGGTTAGAAGTGTTGACACCACAGGAAATACGAGAAACTCAAAGCAAATGCCTGGTCTTTGGCTAGTTTAAGATGAACAAATTATGAACTAAGTGTCTACAGAACAAAGGTAATGCATGATTAGCCTTTGGTCACCTGAATATATCTTAGAGTGTTTGGATGTCACTGAAATCCATGCTCTTTGAAAGATCTGTTAACCTGTTTTCAATTATATAAATGCATCAGTCATTACTTGTCTGATTTTGTCAGAGCCCTCTGCTGTTCTATTTGAATTTGTATGAGGTAGATTGCTGCCACAATTTGCTTTTAATGAAGTGGATCCCTATTGACATATTTGTTCAGTGAAACTACTATCAGTGATACATCTCCACTGTTTAATTCTAATCTGTTTAATTCCTGTCAGCTAAAGTTATTGTATACTTAATTCGACAAAAATTTTTGAAATGTTTGTTTAAAGTTGGAGAAAAGTTTTAATCCTATATCTACAATTTCTGCAGTTTAGAGTTAAACATATTAAATTAAATGTACCAAAACATTTCAAGCTTTTTGCTTATTTAAAATATCAAATGACGACTTGAACATTTATGAAAGAATTTATCATATCTTATTCAAATAATACTAATATCTCATGAACATTGCTGAGTTTCATTACTTTAAGAGATTATAAATTAGATGATATTTTTATCTTATAATGCCATGCAAAAAAATGACAATTTAGTAACACAGGACTAAGTCTTTTGTTTTATTAGTTGAATATTATTCTTGCTGAGTTTCATGGAGGGTTTCTCACACTAAGGCCAAACAGAATATCTCACTGGATATTATCAATCACTCCCTCTCAACGTAAAATGTATGCAGTTAATGATACCCTGTAACTGGAGGATGCCAATTATGTTCCTGCATGGGCTGCAGCACTGAGCTCATCATCAGGAAACTAAATGAACTTGTACAGATGACACTGGTCACTGTTCCAACTGAGAGAATACACACTGGTGACTCATCACTTGCGAGAAAGAGCCAGTCACATAGATGTTGAAAGCAGCTGTTCAGTTGAAATGCAAACCGGATTCTGTTTTCCTTTTTCCAAGGACAGCCAGGAAGGAGACAAGGAAGCAAGGGATACGTTTGCTGGGGCTTTGACAGAGACCTTTGTATTCTTGTTAGCCACAGGCAAGTTTGCAGAAGACTAGAGAATAGCCAATGTCATTCTTTTGTTTAAGAAGGATAATAGGTGCAATCTAGGAAACTATAGGCCAGTATAGGATCGATCTGGACTTATATTGGAGAAGATTCTTCGGAACAGGATTTACTTGCATTGGAAAAGAATGGACTTATTAGGGCCAGTCAGCATGGGAGATCTTATCTCACAAATTCTATTGAGTTTTTTGTGCAAGTGACAAAGATGATTGAGGAGGGTACGATAATGAATGCTGTCTACATGGATTTTATTAAAACATTTGACAAGTTCTCCGATGGTAGGCGGCTCCAGAAAATTAAGTCATATGGGATCTGCGGTTAGTTGGTAAGTTGGATAGAAAATTGGTTTAGTCATAGAAGACAGAAGGTAGCTGTGGAGGGGTGTTTTTTTCTGACTGGATATCTACAACCAGTGGTGTTCCAAGCCCCTGGGCTGGATGTCAAGTGTGACCATGACTGATAGAACCAGGGCCTTTTGACTGACCACACTCTCTACTTCACTGGACTAGGGGATAGACCCCTTCCACTTCTGACATGGCCATTTGGTTGAATAAGTGTACAGTGTGTTTACCATACAGTAGTGAGAATATATTTTTAGTGTGCTATGTAGAAAGATATTCCACTTTCCTCAACCACCAGGGACAGATCTTTACTGACAAATAGGCTATCTTTGTGTATGCACAGAAGAGCACATCAATTCCATAGTACTGATAGTCTTTAAGATTTAGCTGAAGCACCAGTGCAGTAACACGCAATGGCACAACATAAGGCAAGATAACAAGATAAGGCAAGGCATGGATATGTACAGGTTAATACAATGTAACTAAGTGCTAATACAAAGTGAGCAGCCTGAGAAGCAGTCTGGACCAATTGTTTGCTGGATGCTTTTTGTTACACACCAACCTTTCAATTCTAGTTGCTGGTGTGACATGCAAAGCAGATCTGGACTTCCTGAGTATCCTGCAGGTGGATCAGAGAGAGATGCCATGAGGATGCTGAGGAGCTGGCAATTATTGGAAGCTAATGTCCATGGAGTAGGGGGTGCATGTGGCTGGTGTCCATTGCCTGTGACCTGAGAAGCTGTTCTCTCATAAGCAACAGGGAAGTTCTTTGTAGTCAACAGTGAGCTGACATATACAGGTAAACTCCACGTCTAAACTCCATGTCGAGAATTCTCAGCATTAAGTTTTCTTTTGGCAGGAGAGATATGCATTTAATAAAGTTGTTAACAAGCAATAATTCCTCTTGTAGGTAATTTGCCATTGCCTAGAGAACATCCTGCCTCAATGACCAGAGCGAAATTAAAGGTTGCGGCAATTTGCACCCAACATTGAAATAGGCCTTGCTGTATGTCTCATGCAAATTTTGTCTCATTTATTCTCACATTGCTCAGACCTCAATAAAATCCACAGCTAAAATGTGCAGTGGACTGGCAGGTATTTCCCCAGACACATTGTGCATGCTTACAAAGAATTTGGAGGAATCTACCTCAAGGACCCGATATTGGCTGTGTAATGATCCATGGAAAGTCTAACCAATAACACAACGTATCAAATATAGCAATCAAATAGGTTCATGCAGGTATTTGGAGAAAGTGAGGACTGCAGATGCTGGAGATCAGAGTATAAAAATATGGTGCTGGAAAAGCACAGCAGGTCAGACAGCATCTGAAGAGCAGGAGAATCGATGCTTCAGGCATAAGCCCTTCATCAGAAATTTGGATGTTGGTGGTGTGGTGGGAGTGGGAGGGAGGGGGGGAGTGGGAGTTGGGGGGGGGGGGGGAAAGTGGGAGATGAGAAAACTGGTAAAATCGACATTGATGCCGTGTTGGAGGGTCCAAAGGTGGAAGGTGAGGCATTCCCTCGATTCTGGAAAGATTCCATCAGATTGTAAAGGAGTGAACATCAGTCTCATATTCCAGAAGAGAGGAAGACAGAAAACAGAAAACTATAGTCAATATTTACAGATGCAACATAGAAAATGTCCTATCTGGATGCATCACAGTGTAGTGTGTCAACTGCTATTCCCAAAACAGCAAGAAACTGCAGAGAGTCATGAGCACAGCCCAGTACATCATAGAAACCAGCCTTCCATCCATTGATTCCATCTACACTACCCACTGCCTCAGGAAAATGACCAACAAAATCAAAAACCCCTCCCATCCTGGTTATACATTTTCCCACTCTCTTCCCTTGGGCAGACGATATAAAAGTTTGAATACATGTACAAACAGATCCAAGAATAGCTTCTTCCTCTGCTGTTACCAGACTTTTGAATGGACCTCTCAAATGTTAATGTTGATCTTTTTCTCTGCCCCTTCTCTGCAGCTGCAACACTGTATTCTGCACTCTGTTCTGCTACCCTGATGCACATTGTATACAGAGGAACTTCGATTATCTGACATTCAGTTAACTGAACTTTGGATCATCCAAACAAGATCGCAAGGTCCCGATGCGTGGCTAACTATGTTATCCAGCATCGATTATCCAGCATTCAATTAACCGAACAAAATACTCCCTGTTTGTGTCCTTCGGATAATCGAGGTTCCTCTGTAGTATGATCTGTCTGTAAAAATAACACCTTTCACCGTATCTCGGTCCATGTGACAACAATGAATCAAACTCAAACTCAAATAGTTTGATGTCTATTGGGGGAAGGTATTGGAATCAATCATTCAATGGTCATAACTGGGCACTTAGAGAAACTTAAGGCAATGAGGAACTGTCAGCCTAGTTATATGAAAGGGATGTAATGTGTAACTAACTTATCAGACTTCTTTGAAGGTATAATACATATTGTGGATAATGGGGACCGTGTAGATGTATTTTACTTGGATAAGGTGCCACATCAAAAGTTATTGTGGAAAATAGAAGTTCACGATATGGGGACAATAAATTAGCATGAATAGATTAGTTTGCAGTCTAGCAGAAAACAGAGTGTATGTGTAAATAGGACCTTCTTTGGTCAGAAAGATGTAACATGTGGAACTGTATAGGGATTTGTGCTGGGCTTTCAACTTTTCAAAATTTACATTAAGTGCCGTTTTGATGAGAGCAAAGGCATAGTAGATAAATTCATAGATGATACCAAGATAAGTAGGAAAGAATATTGTGAAGGAGGAGTTTGCACACAAATACACACAGTTCAACCTGGTGTTGTGTGATTTATAACCAAGTGAGAAAAGGCAAGAATCTGGCATATGAATTATAAAATGTGAACATATGAAGCTGTTTACTTTGGCAGGAAAAATGAAAAAGCAGGCATTACTTCATTAGAGAATGACTGCAAAATTCTGATGTCAAGAGGGATCTAGATGTTCTAGAGCATGAATCACGTGTTAGTATCTCGTTATAGCACTTAATAAAGAAAATTAATTAGAATCATATTAGTTATATTTTATTGCAAGAGGTATCAAATACAAAAGTAAAGAAGTTATGTTTCAGCAGTACAAGGCATAGTGAGACCACATCTCAAATACAGCATGAAAGTTTGGTCTCTGCTGTCATGACTCAGTAGACAGTGCACTGGAAGTCAAACCCCACTGTTACCAAAGTCATCACAAAGATGAAAATTTGGCTAAACCACTGAATTGTTCAATTTTACCTCCGTCTCTAATTAAAGATTATGTACACCAAGTGTTTACAAGGATGTTGCCGGGACTGGAGGGTTTGAGTTTTAGGGAGAGCCTGAATAAGCCGGGGCTTTTTTCCCTGAAGCATTGGAGAATGAGGGGTGACCTTATAAAAGATTTATATAGTCATGAGGGGCATGGATATGGTGAATAGACAAGGTTGTTTTCCTAGGATGGGGGAGTCCAAAACGAGAGGGCATAGTTTTAAGGTGAGAACAGAAAATTTTAAAAGGATCTGGGTTGGACCGAGGGGTCTGTTTCCATGCTGTACATTTCTATGACTCTGTAACTCTATGATCTGAGGGGTAATGTTTTCAAGCAGAAGGTGGTGCATGTCTAGAATGAGCTGCCAGATGGAGTGATGGAGGCAGGCTCCATTACAACATTTAAAACAAATCTGTATGGGTACATGAATAGGAAGGGTTTAGAGGAATATGGGCCAAATGCTGGCAAATGGGATTAGGTCAGATTGGGATGTCCAGTCTGGATGAGTTGGAATGAAGAGTCTGATATTGTGCTGAATGACTATGACTCTAAATTAATTATTGGCTGCAATTAAACTGTTTTTAACCAATGTTGATAAAAAAACATTAATTACTAACTTCTAACTCCATAACTTTAACTCTAATGGAAAAAAAGTGAGGAGGAGTTTAATAACACGAATCCAGACAACAGGAGTCAATAATTAAAGTCACAGATAGTCAAGTCATATATCAAACAGACCCTTGGCGCAACTTGTCCAGGAGCCCTAAACTAAAGTCATTCCATTTTCCTGTGTTTTCTTAAATCTTTCCTATTGATGTCCAAATGTCTTTTAAATATTGTAATTTTACCCATTTCTACCACTTCCTCTACCTCTTCCACATACGCACTACCCTGTGTGAAATGTTGCTCCCTGGGTCCCTTTTAAACCTTTTCCCTCTCATGCTAAAACTATGTCCTCTAGTTTTGGTTTTCTTTTGTTTCCATTTGGTTCTTTGCTGATGAGCCAAGGTTGTTTACACACCAATGCTATCCTTCACTCACTTAGGGAAAATCTGCCTCTTTTAGTGTCTCTGAAGATGTTTTTGTTTCATCCTTTTTCTTTTCAATAAGCAGTTTGTACAAAACACAGATTACATGAAGTAGTAAGTAAGAACAGCTGCTAGGAGAATTTCTGTTCTCTTCTACACGGGAGGGTAATATCAAGATTTAGGTATTAATTTCAGACAATTCAATAAATTCTATTGTAATCCCTAGGATGTAAACTGAATTATTTTTTCACAAGTATATATAGCCAATTGCACTTCTTTCTCGATTACAACATATTTTATCTACATTTATATCCATGCCCTGGATGCATTATATTCTACTGTCTGTTATCTGTAGTTTTGGATTTGAAATAGTACTGCCCTTTGTTCAGTTGAGGATCTATGTGTTGATGATCCTGATCATAATAAGGTAGAATTTCTAATGAAATGAGCATTTGCTTTGGTTATTTTTTCTGAGGATATCCTTGCCTTTTTTGTTGCAATACCGTGCTTCATTCTGTCTGAGAAACTATTGCTTTTTTTTTCATTTATCTGTGCAAGATTTAGTACAAGTTTGCTGATCTTGTTAACCAGCCCCATGAATGCTTGCAGTGATGGGAGTTTTTTATTTATCCTAATCCAACAGTTTAATGGCAGACTGTAAGACAGACACATTTTATGTTTAACATTCATCCTCCTTCCTGTAATATTTACACAATTGCTTTTATCCTTCTATCAAGCTCAGTTGTTGTATAATCATAAAGTGGAACATCATCCATAGGACAGAGAACCCCTTTTATTCTGTTAAGAAGTTTGGAATTATTCCTTGGAGGGTTTCAGGTGTAGCAGTAAAGCTAAAATATTAAACAATGAAAGCATCTTCTTCCAAATGGTGTGACGAGTGTCATTGATAGTTTAAATTATTCCTCTGATGGCTGGAAACTGCTATTAGACTCATGTTTGGTGAAAATATTTTGTTTTTTTTTTGTTAACTTTGCCAACCTTTTTCCACTAATACCATGAGATAGAATTCTGTCACTATTGCTTTAGTTAGTTTTGTAAGATCCACCCAAATTCTTAATGAGCCATCTGGGACTGGCACCAATATCAGAACATCAATTCATTGGCTTGGTCACTGGTGAAAACACTTTTGGCTTTAGAATTGCATCAATTTAATTTTCACTTTTTGATCCACCCTGAAAGTGCACGTGGAACTTTTCTACCTACAAATAGGCAAATTGGTTTTAAATGTTCTCAGTCTTATGTAGTGACTTGCCTTTAGATTCTTCAGCCTGCTGAACAACCTTGAAAATTCAACTCTGAATCCATTCTATTTTTTCTTGCTGTTCACTTCATTGGTCTTCAAAATAAATCTGCATTCTGTACAAAGTTTTCTGCCCAGTAAAGAACATCCTGATTTGAAGTAAGATATGAAATCTCAATTATTGCTTTGTCGTTATATTGCAACCAGAGAGCCAACTGGCCTTTTACTTTTTGTTAGGTTCCTCCTGGTCCCTGGAGTTAAATAGTGAATGGCTGGAGTGCCTCTTGATTTTGCCATTTTACACTATTTGAGGACATGTATACCTGACCTAGTGACAAGTTTAACATTTGGTTTGTACCTATTTATTTTTATGCGAGTACATCAATGCTTCAGATTCTTTTATTTTCTTCCAGGAATAATCCTTCAATTCTTTCTGGCTCTTCAATCTATTGCACATCGCTTTTTGCTATTGGATGTTTCTTATATTTTGGGGTTAAATATTTTTACTATGGTAAACTATTGTAAATACCCTGTGTTCCCCAGGAATGGCATTCTTCATTTTTGCTTGAACAATCTTTGTGTCAAAGCAGTTTCTTCCTTCCAAGATGAAAACATTATGAAATGGATCACTTCTCAATGCCTTCATCACCATGTCTTTAGTGCACTTTCACTGTTGTGCCTGACATGTTGCACTATCTTGAACATTTTTTTCCATAAAAGCTCTCTACCACATCAAATAAAAACTTATGTTTCCTTACTTCAAATCGTTTTGCTGATTCAATCACTCTTGCTAATTCAAATCTTCCCTGGAGTGTAAGAAGTCCAGTAAGGTTTCTTTTAAAACTCACTGCACTATCCAATTCCCAATAAGTTATTTTCTAAGGTCATGTTTTCAGTTATCTGCTAAATGATATATGTAATTGATAAATGAATCATTGCTCTTTCCAGGCTTTTGCTTTCCTTGGTCAAATTTTGCTCACTCCATAATTAGATTTCACTGAAGATTGAAGTATGTAACAGAAGTTCAGTTAACACTATCATAAGGGGATTTTTCTTCATTCACCCCTGCCTTGCTAAATCATCATCCACAATGCTGGCACTTGAATAGAGAAGAATACTGACCACCAACACAGTTTAATTGGTTGCAAAACCCATGGTGCACCTGTATCCAGTAAATTGACACCTCAAGTTCTGCCAGTCAGTAACTTTCTGTGGGCCTTTCACCAGCTTCAAAGATTCTGGTTGCTGACAAGTCTAATTCATGGCTTTGCCTCATTGGAACTTCTTGTACTGATTCGTTTCCATAGTTGCTGTGGTTGCAGCTATATTTTAGTCACTGACTGTTCCTTTGATGCTTTTGTCACTGCTCTGTCCTGTTTGCGGATATATTGCTTACTATCACCAACTGTTATTCTGATGGTGAGTCTTGGAAGAGGTTATATCATTTGCAAGAAGTCTCTGGAGTTTAAGACATCTTTTTAAGGTGTCTTTTTAATCAACATTGTACAAATTAATTCCACTCAGACTTAGTATGAGAATTAGTCATAGTAATAGTCATACAGATGTACAGCATGGAAACATACACTTCGGTCCAACCTGTCCATGCCGACCAGATATCCCAACCCAATCTAGCCCCACCTGCCAGTGCCTGGTCTATATCCCCCCAAACTCTTCCTATTCATATACCCATCCAAATGTCTCTTAAATGTTGCAATTGTACCAGCCTCCACCACTTCCTCTGGCAGCTCATTCCATACACGTACCACTCACTGTGTGAAAAAGTTGTCAAGTAGCTCTCTCACCTTAAATCTATGCCCTCGAGTTCTGGACTCCCCGACCCCAGGGAAAAGACTTTGTCTATTTATCCTATCCATTCCCCTCATAATTTTGTACATCTCTGGAAGGTCAATCCTCAGCCTCTGACGCTCCAGGGAAAACAGCCCCAGCCTGTTCAGCCTATCCCTAAAGCTCAAATCCTCCAACCCTGGAAACATCCTTGTAAATCTTTTCTGAACCCTTTCAGGTTTCACAACATCTTTCCGATAGGAAGAAGACCAGAATTGCACGCAATATTCCAACAGTGGCTTAACCAATATCCTGTACAGCCGGAACATGACCTCCCAACTCCTGTACTCAATACTCTGACCAAAGGAAAGCATACCAAATGCCTTCTTCACTATCCTACCTACCTACGACTCCACTTTCAAGGAGCTATGAACCTTCACTCCAAGGTCTCTTTGTTCAGGCACACTCTCGAGGACCTTACCATTAAGTGTATACGTCCTGCTAAGATTTGCTTTCCCAAAATGCAGCACCTCACATTTATCTGAATTAAACTCCATCTGCCACTCCTCAGCCAATTGGCCCATCTGGTCCAGATCCTGTTGTAATCTGAGGTAACCCTCTTCACTGTCCATTTGTGGTGAAACGGTTAAAAATTATGTCCCAATACATGTGTGAATCTAACCGGAATGGAGGTGTTGCTTAGTCCCGCGTGAATCTTATTACACACCTCCCCGTGTGAATCTTCTTATCTGTATGTAACCAGAATGGAATGTGTTTTTTAGCCTTGCTCTGCTGTTCACATGAATGTTTATATCTGGAAAAGAGTATATCAGCTGGAAAAGTCTCCAGTTCGGTGAGTCTGCTCCGGGGTTACGTTTAACCGCCGAGCGTGGGTTGTTGGCAACCGCTCTACGAGAACTGACGGCTCCCAGTTCCGGTAACATGTAGAGTGAGTATAAGCCAGACCCGTTGGTTGTGGCGACGCTGCGGGGAATAAAATGCCCATATTCTAGCAGACTCGCCTCTTGGTCATTTGTTCTGTGTCAGACTACTCTCCTACGAACCTGACCTTGAGAATTTTTTTTAAAACATTTGGCGTAGTCGGCAGGATCAATCGCAATTGAGGAGAGATTTTGATACAGAACAATGTTTTGGAAAAAGACTAAGAAACCAGAAGAACAAACTGTGGAGGTCCCGACCGTCCCGGGATGGCATGGATGTGGGCATGTACGTGGCAGTTTGTTTGAGAGAGGATCCCAGTCCTGCCGAAGAACCCCTTGCCTGGGGTACAGCGGAGGATGTGGGCATGTCCAAAAAGCTGAAGCGGAGTTAACAGAATTGAATGGGATTGAACTGAACTGAAAAGTGAATCAAATTGAACGGAACAAAATGGAACTGAGCTAAATTGAATTGAAATGGACGGAACTGAATTGAACACAATTGAATTGAACTGAACAGACCTGAACTGAGCTGAATTGAACTACACTGAATTGACTGAACTGAAATTAACTGAAACGAATTGAACTGAATTAAGCATAATGTAACACATGTATTGGGCCAAGCAGTGGAATGTGGTGAAACGGTTAAAAATTATGTCCCAATACATGTGTGAATCTAACCGGAATGGAGGTGTTGCTTAGTCCCGTGTGAATCTTATTATACACCTCCCCGTGTGAATCTTCTTATCTGTATGTAACCAGAATGGAATGTGTTTTTTAGCCTTGCTCTGCTGTTCACATGAATGTTTATATCTGGAAAAGAGTATATCAGCTGGAAAAGTCTCCAGTTCGGTGAGTCTGCTCCGGGGTTACGTTTAACCGCCGAGCGTGGGTTGTTGGCAATCGCTCTACGAGAACTGACGGCTCCCAGTTCCGGTAACATGTAGAGTGAGTATAAGCCAGACCCGTTGGTTGTGGCGACGCTGCGGGGAATAAAATGCCCATATTCTAGCAGACTCGCCTCTTGGTCGTTTGTTCTGTGTCAGACTACTCTCCTACGAACCTGACCTTGAGAATTTTTTTTAAAACACCATTACACCTCCAATTTTGGTGTCATCTGCAAACTTACTAACTGTACCTCTTATGCTCTCATCCATCCAAATCATTTATGTAAATAACAAAAAGTAGAGGACCCAGCACCAATCCTTGTGGCACTCCACTGGTCACAGGCCTCCAGTCTGAAAAACAACCCTCCACCACCACCCTCTGTCTTCTACCTTTGAGCCAGTTCTGTATCCAAATGGCTAGTTCTCCCTGTATTCCATGAGATCTAACCTTGCTAATCCATCTCCCATGGGGAACCTTGTCGAACCCTTTACTGAAGCCCATATAGATCACATCTACTGCTCTGCCCTCATCAATCCTCTTTGTTACTTCCTCAAAAAACTCATTGACTTTGTGAGACATGATTTCCCACACACAAAGCCATGTTGATTATCAGTCCTTGCCTTTCCAAATACATGTACATCCTGTCCCTCAGGATTTCCTCCAACAACTTGCCCACCACCAACGTCAGGCTCACTGGTCTATAGTTCTCTGGCTTGTCCTTACCACACTTCTTAAACAATGGCACCATGTTAGCCAACCTCCAGTCTTCTGGAACCTCACCTGTGATTATCGATGATACAAATATCTCAGCAAGAGGCCCAGCAATCACTTCTGTAGCTTTCCACAGTGTTCTAGGATACACCTGATCAGGTCCTGGGGATTTATCCACCTATATGCATTTCAAGACATCCAGCACTTCCTCCTCTGTAATGTGGACATTTCGCAAGATGTCACCATCTATATCTTCCATATCCTTTTCCTCAGTAAATACTGATGCAAAATACTCAATTAGTATCTCCCCCATTTTCTGCGGCACCACACAAAGGCCGCCTTGCTGATCTTTGAGGGGCCCTATTCTCTCCGTAGTTACCCTTTTGTTTTTAATGTATTTGTAAAAACTCTTTGGATTCTCCTTAATTCTATTTGCCAAAGCTATCTCATGTCCCCTTTTTGACCTCCTGATTTCCTTCTTAAGTATACTCCTACTTTCTTTATACTCTTCTGAGGATTCACTTGATCTATCCTGTCCAAACCTTACATATGCTTCCTTCTTTTTCTTAACCAAACCCTCAATTTCTTTAGTCATTCAGCATTCCCTATACTTACCAGCCACTCCTTTCACTTTCTCTGGATTCTCATTATCTCATATCTGAAGGCTTCCCATTTTCCAGCCGTCCCTTTACCTGAGAACATCTGCCCCCAATCAGCTTTCGAAAGTTCTTGCCTAATACCATCAAAACTGGCCTTCCTCCAATTTAGAACTTCAACTTTTAGATCTGGTCTATCCTTTTCCATCATTATTTTAAATCTAATAGAATAATGGTCGCTCCCCCACTGACATTTCAGCCACCTGCCCTGCCTTATTTCCCAAGAGTAGGTCAAGTTTTGCACCCTCTCTAGTAGGTACATCCACATACTGATTCAGAAATTTTTCTTGTACACACTAAACAAATTCCTCCCCATCTAAACCCTTAACACTATGGCACTTCCAGTCAATGTTTAGAAAGTTTAAATCCCCTACCATAACCACCTTATTACTCTTACAGATAGCTGAGATCTCCTTACAAGTTTGTTTCTCGATTTCCCTCTGACTATTAGGGGGTGTATAATACAATCCCAATAAGGTTATCATCCCTTTCTTATTTCTCAGTTCCACCCAAATAACTTCTCTGGATGTATTTCTGGGAATATCCTCCCTTAGCACAGTTGTAATGCTATCCCTTATCAAAAATGCCACACACCCCTCCTCTCTTGCCTCCCTTTCTATCCTTCCTGCTATCCTTCCTGTAGCATTTGTATCCTGGAACATCAAGCTGCCAATTCTGTTAATCCCTGAGCCATGTTTCTGTAATTGCTATGATATCCCAGCCCATGTTCCTAACCATGTCCTGAGTTCATCTGCCTTCCCTGTTAGGCCCCTTGCATTGAAATAAATGCAGTTTAATTTATTAGTCCTACCTTGTCCCTGCCTGCCCTGACTGTTTGACTCGCTTCTGTTCTCAACTACACCAGTCTAAGATTGATCTCTTTCCTCACTATCTCCCTTGGTCCCACCCCACCATCTTACTAGTTTAAATTCTCCCGAGCAGCTCGAGCAAATTTCCCTGTCAGTATATTAGTCCCCTTCCAATTTAGGTGCAATCCGTCCTTCTTGTACAGGTCACTTCTACCCCAAAAGAGATTCCAATGATCCAAAAATGTGAATCCTTCTCCCATACACCAGCTCCTCAGCCATGCATTCATCTGCTCTATCCTCCTATTCCTGCTCTCACTAGCTCATAGCACCAGGAGTAACCCTGACATTACTACTCTTGAGGACCTCCTTTTCAAAATTCTGCCTAACTCTCTGTAATGTCCCTTCAGAATCTCAATCTTTTCCCTTCCTATATCGTTTGTTCCAATGTGGGCAATGATCTCTTGCTGGCCCCTCTCCCCTTGAGAACATTCTGTACCCTCTCTGAGACAGCCTTGATCCTGGCACCAGGGAAGCAACATACCCTTCTGCTTTTTCGCTGCTGGCCACAGAAACATCTGTCTGTACCTCAGACTAGAGAATCCCCTAACACAATTGATCTATTGGATTATACTGCTCTTCAAAGAATCTCCACTTGATGATGTCTTAAATCACTACTGACATAAATTATTTACCTATTTGAGTATTAAGCATTTACTCTACACTAAACTGTTGATCACCTGACTTTGTCTCCTTGCTCCATGTTTGATGATATTGCAAGTGTTTTTCTCTCCCAGATCTTCCATATTTGTACCATCATAAATATCACACTTCCACCTTCCTGGCATCACTCAATTTAACCCCATTTCAGCTACTACTGAAACCCCCATTTGTTAATTTGTTAAATAAGACTAAACTGTAAATGCACCATCAGAATCTCTCTTCTCAAAAAAAAATTGACATCATCGTCCTTGCAAAGTGTAGTCTTATTTCCAACTTCCCTTTATTTCTTGAAGGATTTTCCTTCAAAATCCAAGTCCCTTTTCCAGCATCTCCAGTCTGAATCCCTCCAGTCAGAAATCCTCTGCCTACACAGGACCTAAGCAGCATATACCCGGCATGGCTGTGACAAAGTAAGTCCTGCCTTCCACCTTTCTCAAAATATCTTTGACATTGTCATCCTCCAACACCACTTCACTGTCAATAAGCTGGGTGGTACTAGACTCATGTGGTTCCATTATTTTCTAATAAATCGTATTCAATGAATCACTTACAATGATGTTTCTTTCTGCCCTGAGTTGATATCTCTGGTGTACCTCCAAGATCTATGCTTTGTCTCCCCGTATTTTTCTGTTACATGCTTTGTTCCATGTCGACTCTATTGTTCCAATGCATTCCTGGTTTGCCATATTCAACCTTCCCTAAAACTGAGGTAATTCAAAACCCTGCTGCCTATATCTGGACTCTCAGTAAGTCTCAGTCCTCTATTACTGTGCTTCTTGTTCTGCTTTGGCTCAGAGTCAAGACAATTCAGGGATATTCATTGAAGGGCTTTTGCCCGAAACGTCAATTTTACTGCTCCTCGGATGCTGCCTGATCTGCTGTGCTTTTCCAGCACCACTAATCCAGAATCTGGTTTCCAGCATCTGCAGTCATTGTTTTTACCTAGACATTCAACTTATGTCTGTTTTCAATTGCTTCCTGGAAGGCTGTGGGGTGACCTTATAGAGGTTTACAAAATTATGGGTAGGATAAATAAAGTCTTTTCCCTGGGGTGGAGGAGTCCAGAACTAGAGGGCAGAAATTTAGGGTGAGAGGGGAAAAATGGGAAAGATATAAAAGAGACCTTCGGGGCAACATTTTCACACAGAGGGTGGTACGTGTATGGAATGAGCTGCCAGAGGAAGTGGTGGAGGCTGGTACAATTGCAACATTTAAAAGGCATTTGAATGGGTATATGAATAGGAAGGGTTTGGAGGGTTATGGGCCGTATGCTGGCAGGTGGGACTAGATAGGATTGAGATATCTGGTCGCCATGGACAGGTTGGACCGAAGTGTATGTTTCCATGCTGTGCATCTCTATGACTCTATGACAGATTTCCTTCCCGACAGGATATCAATGAACCAGGTATTTACAATAAACAATAATTATTATTTTGTCATCATTTAGCTAGTTTTGTATTCCATATTTTTATTGAATTCAATCTGCCACAGTGGATCTGGTTCTGGATTAGTGTTTCAGTGACATCACTACTATGCCACCATGTGGCATGGGACGGCACAGTGACCCAGTGGTTAGGACTGCTGCCTCACAGTGCCAGAGACTCGGATTGATTTCAGCCTCGGGCAACTGTCTGTCTAGAGTTTGTACATTCTCCCTGTGTCTGTATGTGTTTCCTCTGGGTGCTCTAGTCCAAAGATGTGCAGGTTATATGGATTAACCATACTAAATTGTCCAGGTTGTGCAGGTTAGTTGGATTGACCATGGGAAATGTAGGGTTACAAGGATAGGATAGGGTACTGGGGCTGGGTCTGGGTCTGGGCGGGGTGCCTTTCGAAGGGTCAGTGTGGACTCAATTGCCAAGTGGTCTGTTTCTGCACTATGTCTCCCATAAATGTTACCAAACAATTTGGTTAAGACAGTTGCCAGGGAGATATATAGAATCTGCATCCAACAGTCCCCATAAACAGAATACAATCCAATTTCAAGGATCTGCAACATTTCATTAAAAGTCCCACATGGTGTTCCAATCCAGATAATGCAGCTGAAAAAATATTCTATAAATTTTTTAAAATGTCATATAATTTGATGTAATTGATGGAATATAGTGTGATTTTATCTATTTGTATACTCGTGCCAGAATAACATCTATACAAAAATGGATTTGTTTCTACTTATTTTAAGATGCTGCAAAATAAGTTCTGCAAAAATCTTTTCTGCCTCCACTCCTGAAGACACCTTGGTGCTAACCTACTTTTATGCATCCACTCTTGTTCATGTTAATTTGTCCTTAAACTGTCTGGACAGCTGAACTGAAGACTTTGGAGGGTTCCAATGAGATTAAGTAAAATTGTTACTCAGGAAATGTTAGATAATGAAATAGTCAACTCTTGATCTGAAACTGTTGTAATATCAATGCTTGCTTCAAATTCAGAAGTCACCCACACTAGGTTATAGTCTGATTTTTAAATAAAACTGTTGGGACAATACCTGGTTTTGTGTGACTTCTGACTTTGCCTACCCCAGTCCAACACCAGTATCTCCACAGCAATGTTTGCTTCAGTACTATTCTGTGACATCTGAGAAGTGAGGCTCCAGAAGATTGTAATTTCCTTGATCTTACTGGCACTGCAAGGGCTTATACTATAAAAATTAAATTAATCACCATTATGTTTTACTTGGCTGCTGAATATATAGGTCAGCACTTAAAGCAGATGTAGAATAATGCCCTTTATAATCCTTAGTGCTGTTAATTTTTCCCAAAGTATCCCAAAACCTGCCAAAGTATCATTTCTGTACATTTCAATAAAGATAAATGTGAATAACACAGACAGTTAAACGCATTAGTCTCTTGCATATTAGTTTGAATCTGAAGCAATGTAAGTATAAATACAGATTGCAGTTAATTCCTCAGCATAGTATTGAAGAAACTCTGGGTGGAATCTTGTTGAATGTGCCAATGGTGAAACCAAAAGGGTGCAGGGATTTCTCTCAGGACAAGATGCCTCGTCACAAGCAATCAAACACCTGCTAGCCAATTGGCAATGCATAATTAAAGGCCCAGCCAATCCTGTGGTAGGAACAGGCAAGAAATCAATAACCCTTCACTAACTGATGTGATCTGACTCCAGGCACCATATGTAGAGTCATAGAATCACACAGTATAATGCAGGTCCTTTGACCCATCATGCCTATGCCAATTAACAAACACCAAATTATATTAATCCCATTTACCGCACTTGTCCATAGCCTACTAAGTTCTGACATTTTAAGTACTAACCCAGATGCTTCTTAAATGTTGTAAGGGTACCTCCCTCCACTACCCCCGTGTTTTCCCTAGATCTCTAAACTACTTACTGCTCATGTTAAACTTACATCCTCTGGTCTTAGAAATGTCTGCCATGGGGAAAGCTTTCTCACAATCTACCCTGTCTATGTCTCTCATAATTTTGTATACGTCAATCAGACCCCCCCCCATAACCTCCTCTCCTCCAGCAAAAACAAACCCAACTATCCAGCTTGTCCTCATAAATGAGACTTTCCATCCCAAAAAATATCCTGGTGAATGTCTTCTACGCCCTCTCCAGTGTAATCATGTCCTTCTAATAGTGGGGGTGACCAGAACTGTGTACAGTATTCCATCTGTAGCCTAACCAATGTTTTATAAAGTTGTATAAGACTTCTTCATTTCTATATCCTATGTCCTGGCTAATGAAGACAAGCACCCCATGTGCCTTTTTCATTTCCCTGTTTACTTGCACTGACACCTTGAGGGATCAACGGACTTGTACACCAATGTCCCTGTGATACTCAGTACTCCTAGGGATCTAGCATTCTAGGGATCTAGCATTCACTGTAAATTATTCCTTTATTACACTTTCCAAAGTGCATCAGCTCAGACTTATCAGGATTAAATTCCATCTGGCATGGCTCTACCCAATTTATCAGATGATCAATTCAGACTTTAGCCTAAGACCACCCTCCTCATTATCAATGACACCACTATATTTCATGTCAAATACAAACTTATTAATTATACCTTCTACATAACAATCAGCAAGGGTCCCAGCACTGATCCCTGTGATACTCTGTGAGACACAGACTTCCTCTCACAGGAAAGAAACCTTCCATCATTCCCATTTACCTACTGTTTGCAAGCCAATTTTGGATCCAATTTACCAACTTGCCTTGGATCCCATAGGCTCTTACCTTTTGGAACAACTTTCCATGTAAGCCCTTGACAAAGGCCAGATTGAAGTCAATATAAACCACATTAACTGCATAATCTTCATCAACATATTTAGTCACATTTCCAAATAACTCCACTTAATTTGTCATACAGGAGCTCCCTCCAACAAATCCGTGCAGATAATCCCTGATCCATCCCTGCATTTCCAAATGTTGATGAATGCAGTCATAGAGCCATTGAGATGTACAGCATGGAAGCAGACCCTTCAGTCCAACACATCCATGCTGACCAGATATCCTACATTAATCTAGTCTCGTTTGCCAGCATTTTACCCATATCCCTTTAAATTCTTCCTATTCATGTACCAATCTAGATGCATTTTAAATGTTGTAATCGTACTAGACTCCATCACTCCTCTGGCAGCACATTCCGTACACATTGTGTGAAAAGATTGCCCCTTTTAAACTTTTCCCCCTCACCTTAATCTTATGCCCTATAGTTTTGAACTTCCCTACCCTGAAGAAAAGACCTTGGCTATACACCCTAATCATACCTCATGATTTTATAAACACTATAAATTCTATAAAGTCACCCCTCAGGCTCCAATGCTCCAGGGAAAAATAGCCCCAGCCTATGAAGCCTCTCCCTATAGCTCAAACCCTCCAACCCTGTCAACATCCTTGTCAATCTTTTCTGAACCCTTTCAAGTTTCACAACATCCTTCTTACAGCAGGGAAACCAGAATTGCACAAATTATTCCAAAAGTGGCCTAACTAATGTCGTGTACAGCCGCAACATGACCTCCGAACTCCTATACTCAATGCACTGACCAATGAAGGCAAGTGTACCAAATGCCTTCTTCACTATCCTGTCTACCTGCAACTTCACTTTCAAGGAATTACGAACGTGTACTCCAAGATCTCTTTGTTCAGAACACTCCCTAGGACCTTACTATTAAGTTTGTAAGTCCTGCTCTGATTTACCTTTCCAAAATGAAGCACTTCACATTTACTTAAATTAAACTCCATCTGTCACTCCTTGGCCCATTTGCCCATCTGATCAAAGTCCTGTTGAAGTAAATTTCTTTGCTGTCCATGACATCACCAATTTTGGTGTCATCTGCAAACTCACTAACCATAATTCCAATATTGAGCCCAATAGAATTTCTTCAAAACATTTCTCTAACATTGACTTCTGACTGACTGGTCTGTAATTACCTGTCATGTCCCTGCTGCCAACTCAAACAATGGAAAAAGTCAATAGACATGCACATATTCCTTGATTTTTACCAGCAACAATGTGGACATTTTGATCATGCAATTACTGCTACAGACTGTTGACCTAATCCCTATAACCCAGTCAATGTTGTGACTACCACCTGCTGTGATTGAGTAACATTTTGGTGCAGAGAACGAATGTGGCCACTATTTAGTATGACTCACTGCAGGTTCCCCACTGGACTATAGTGGAACAATGCAAGATTCTGTTTCCTCCCCCTCCTGTCTGACCACAGCAGCCAGGATCGAGATTACAGTGGAGCCAAGCAATTGTGGGGTTCATATGTAAATTATAATTTAATCATTCATGAGGCATGGGCATCACAGGCTGTGGCAGTATTAATTGCCCATCCTTATTGTCCTTGAGAAGGTGATATTGAGCTGCTTTCTTGAACTGCTGCAGTCCATTTGGTGTAGGTGCATTCCACAATGCTTTTAGGGATGGAATTTCAGGAAACTCATTCCAATGATGCAAAAGGTCAATGCCTCTTATGCTTTGCAAGCTGAGTGTCACTGTGTAGCAGTGATGGTACCAAATGATGGAAATGAATATGTGGAGAAGAAATTAGGCTCTATACGTCACATGAAACACATAGGTGACTATATGAAAGCCAGTCATGTTGTAAAAGTTGTACTAGTTGCAGGACAGTGTATGTGTGAGGGAACATGACAGCAGCTGCTTTGACTTGCATGCTCTTAAAGGGTCTGTTGAGACAATACTCAATCTGATTACAGCACAAAACAGTCTATAACATCAGACCACATTCATGGGGGTTGGAAAGGGATTCAGGGGATGGGAAGGGAAGTTATTTGAAATTGAAGAACTCCATGTTGAGTCCTCTGGGCTGTAGACCAGATGAGGTATTGTTTCTGCAATTTGGGGTGTGGTTCGTTGTGGCAATGGAGGAGGCCAAGGATGATCATGTCAGAAAGGGAATGGGAAGGGCAATTAAAATGGGCGGTGACTGGGAGGCCCGGTCGGCCCCCTATGGACCCAGCTGAGATGCTCGGTGTACTGGTTGAGGTGAGGCGGGTGGTGTGCCAGCAGGTTGGCATCTTTTCTGGTTCAGAGGTAGGTAACTGGAAGTTTGGGGGTTTGGTGGGGAGAGTGGCGCAAACCAAGGACTGTCTAAGGGAACAGTCCTTGCGGAAGGCAGAGAGGGGTGGGGAGGGGAAGATGTTCTTGGTGGTGGAGACTAGTTGGAGTTGGCGGAAGTGTTTAAGGATATGCTTTGGATGTGGAGACTGATGGGGTGGTAGGTGAGGACAAGGGGACTCTGTCTTGATTGGGTTTTGGAGTTTTTAAAGCAGTAGAGCAGGGAATTGGGGAGGTGCAGTGGAGGGCTGTCTGGACGACAGAGGAGAGGAAAGCACATATTCAAATTAGATGGACATCTGGGATGCTTGGGAGTGGAATGTCTTCTCATCCGAACAGATGCTGTGGAGGCGGAGGAATTGGGAGAGTGGGATGGAGTTCCTTCAGGATTCTTCATGGAAGGAGGGGTAGTCCAGGTAGTTGTGAGAGTCTGTGTGTTTATAGTAAATCTCCATCTGGAGACTGTTACTGGAAATGGAAATAGAGAGGTCAGGAAAAGTGAGGGAGGTTCCGAGATGGATCAAGTGAATTTGAGGGCAGGGTGGAGTTGTGTGTGAGGTTGATGAACTGCTCCAATTCAGCCTGGGTGCAGGATGCTGCATCCATGTAGTCATTGATGTAATGGCAGAAGAGTTGGCGCACAGTGCCTGTGTAGGTGCTGAAGACAGACTGTTTGATATAGCAGAGAAAGAGGCAGGCATTGCTGAGGCCCTTCCGAGTGCCCATGGCCACTCCCTGAATTTGGAGGAAATAGGAGGAGTTAAAGGAAAAGTTATTAAGGGTGAGGACGAGATCGACAAGGCAGCAGACGGTATTGGTGGAGGGGGACTGGATGGATCTGTTGGAGAGGAAGAAGCGTGGGGCCTGGAGACCATCATTGTGGGGTATGGACATGTATAAGGACTGCACGTCCATAGTGAAGATAAAGTGCTGGGGGCTGGGGAACTGGAAGTTACTGTAAAGGTGGAGGGCATGGTTAGTGTCCCCGATGTAGATGGGAAGTGCCTGAACCAAGGGGGAGAGAATGGAGTTGAGGTAGGGCCAAATGGATGTGGCGAGGCAGGAGCTTGCCAAGACAATGGATCAGCCGGGGTAGTTGGGCTTGTGGATCGTGGGGAGTAGGTAGAACTGGGCAGTGCAGGTCTGGGGGACTATGAGGATGGAAGTAATGGAGGGGAGATCACCAGAGACAATGGGGGCAGTGCAGGTGATTTTGGTCTGATGGGTCACAGTGGGGTCATGGTCAAGGGGGATGTAGGACACGGTGTCGGAGAGTTGGTGTTTGGGCTCTGCAACATAGAGGTCAGTTCTCCAGAATACCACCGCCCCACCTTTGTCAGCGGGTTTGATGGTGCACCAGGAGTGCACCCCCACTGCAGCCAACCAGCACACCAGCTCTCTCACCTCACTCATCCACCCTCACAATGCATCCTACCCCTCCACCACTCCCTCGTCACCTCATTCCTCCGCACCCCTTCCCACACCCACACCCCACTCCCCAGTCCAGCCCCTCCCAGAGAGCTCTCAATGTGGTCTCCTCTCCATCGGGGAGACAGAACGCCAACTCACAGTGTTTCAGGGGACATCTCCAGGACACGTGCATCAAACAACTCCACCACCCTGCGGCTGACCACTTCAACTCCCACTCCCTTTCACTCCTCCAAGGTCATGTGAATCCTGGATCTTCTCCACTGCCAAATCCAAGCCACCCAATGACTCATCTTCTGCCTTGGGACCCTTCAACCACATGGCATCAATATCGATTTCACCAGTTTCCTCATCTTCCCTCTTCCCCCACCTCATCCCAGATCCAACCATCCAACTCAGCACCACCCTCTTGATCTGTCCTTCCTGTTCATCTTCCTTCCCACTATCTGTTCCACCCTCCCCTCCGACCTATCATTATTACCCCCCCACCTGTCCATCAATTGCCTTCCCAGACACCTTCCCCCATTCCCACCTTCCTATTTATTTCTCAGCCCCATTCCCCCACACCACATTCCTCATAAAGTGCTTATGCCCAAAATGTCAACTCACCTGCTCCTCAGATGCTGCCTGACCTGCTGTGCTTTTTCAGCACCACACTCTTGACTCTAATCTGCAGCATCTGCAGTCCTCACTTTCTCCTGGAGTAAGGAAGTCACTATCGCACACTGACAGGAGGAAGGAATGTCAACAATCCACCTCAGGAACATCACCTCAAGAACTTGAGTTGTTGCCCCAAGTCTCTCATCTGCCAGTAGCCAGTGCTGCCTGCCAACACCACTAAGTACTTTGGACCTGCATGTCCCTCCCTGTGGGTTTGGTGATAGATCAAGACAGTGACTTTCAGTGCATAACCCCTTGACCATTATCTGTGCCACCATAAATGGGGCAAAAGCAGCTCTGGCTTACTCACCCCACATATAGATCATGCTGGTTTTCCATTTCAAAGACTAACCAACTTTCACCTCTTCCAGATATTTGGGTAAGTCATAGATTGAGGCTATTAAATGACCATTATTTATTCATTTAAGGGCCTTAATAGCATGTCAAAATGTCATTGATGGGCCTTCTTGCCCACCACTTGTGAGGAGGTGAGAAGTGGGGAGTTTCACTCCAGTATCACCTGTTAATTCCTCTCATCCCTTTCTCAAGGGAGGGAATGGTGATGCCCGAAATTCTGTTCAATACACAGAAAAGAATTTATGTGCAAATATAGATTTTAAGAAAAATGAGAACACATACATTGAAAAAGAACACAGTTCCATATTTCAGAACTACGTTTGACTCCTGAAATCCTTGCAAAATAGCAAAGTTTGGTATAGTTGGATAATGTAACTTTATGTACTCACTCAGATTAGATAGTGGAGGGAGAAATTGTGATGATGTATTGCAGGCAATGAGGGCCTCGTTTCATTTCACTTTACACATCATGCTTCATTAATGGGAGTGTCATTAATGAATGTTTTACATTGTGTCATTTCCACTCAGAATTTTGAAACCATCCTGCTGTATTGGTCTCTGGAGTAATTTAAGAAGAAACTTGTCTTGTACAGCATAAGCTGGCCTAGGTAATACACGCCTTCTCTGGCCACTTGCTGCACTGCCAACAGACATTTATCCTGATGCCATGAACTGAAAATATTTAGCGTACTAAATGATGTTTGCCAGTCCTCATAATGTGATATCGAACCTGGGGAATGCCATTTAATGAATTTTCACTGAAATTCGGTAACATATATTCTATGCTTTGTGGAAATCCATTGGTTTCACAAAATCAGTTTTAAGTTTTTTTTTAACTGTACAACATATTTTTCAAATTAGGCAACACATAAACCATACCTTCATTGTTCAGGATTGATCAATAGATTATTTTTAAAAATTACAATTGATCTTCCAGGAAGCAAAAATTAATTTCCTTTTCTGTCTGACATTTCTGGAATAGGTTCAAGTCTAAAAGTCTGGCCTTGTGACTTCTGACTGCAATGTCACCTTGCGTTTTAGTCAGCTCTGCACCACAATCCAATCAAAGTCCTCCTGGATCATTCATCACAGTTTCATTATTGGCCCTTGATAAATCCTACTTACTATTTTTGCTGCTTACACATTTATTTGTGTTGTTGAAGTTCAATCATTTCCACTTACCTTAGACCAATATCATTGATCTTCATCAGCTGTAGTAAAATGTCACTGTCAGGTCAATTGTAATCACTATTTTTTGCTTTGTTGCATTCCTGGCAATTTGGAGTTAATCCTTGACTGAAAGGCAGAGGTTACTAATTTGTCTTGGGTTTTATGCAATTTGTTTCAATTTTGAAGTATGCTTTTAAATCTACAGAACTTTTTCTATTCAATGCTTGAGAAAATGATTATTGTTAAGATCAATGTTTGTGTTTATATTAAAAATAAAAATCAACTAAAACCAAATAACTAATGCATTGTTTGCTGCCATTTAAAACTCTTTTGTCTTGTCATTCCTATATGATGTTAGTTTCTTTTCCATACATAGATGCAAACAGCTGGAAATCTAGTCAATTAGGAGAAGAGTGATTATTAGAAATTTTAAAAAATCATTGAGATACTGGTTAGCAAGATTAGATCTCATGGAATACAGGGAGAAGTAGCCATTTGGATACAGAACTGGCTCAAAGGTAGAAGACAGAGGGTGGTGGTGGAGGGTTGCTTTTCAGACTGGAGGCTACAAGAATCGGTGCTGGGTCCACTGCTTTTTGTCATTTATATATGTGATTTGGAGGTGTGGTTAGAAAGTTTGCAGATGACACTAAAATTGGAGGTGTAGTGGACAACGAAGAAGGTTACCTCAGATTACAACGGGATCTTGACCAGATGGGCCAATCGGCTGAGGCAGATGGAATTTAAGTAAGATAAATACGAGGTGCTGCATTTTGGAAAAGCAAATCAGAGCAGGACTTATACACTTAATGGTAAGATCCTGGGAACTGTTGCTGAACAAAGAGATCTTGGAGTGCAGGTTCATAGTTCCTTGAAATTAGGTAGGTAGGATAGTGAAGAAGGTGTTTGGTGTAACTTTCCTTACTGCAGATCCTGGGTTTTCTCCATCACCAAACCCTTACCAGCCGATGCCTGGAAGAAGAATTCTTATCTTCCACCTTGGGACACTGCAACCACACGGGATCAATATGGATTTCACCAATTTCTTCATTTCCCCTTCCCCACCTTATCCTAGTTCCAAGCCCCAACTTGCCACTGCCCCGTGAATGATCCTATCTGTCTGTCTTCCCCACCTATTCCCTCCCCCCTCCCCTCTGACCTATCACTTCCATCCGCACTGTTATCTACCTATCATATTCCCAGCTACCTTCCCCCCAGCCCCATCCCTCTCCCATTTATCTCTCAGCCCCCTGATCCACAAGTCTCATTCCTGATGATGGGCTAATGCCCTAAATGTCGATTCTCCTGCTCCTCAGATGCTGCGTGACCTGCTGTGCTTTTGCAGCACCACACACTCTCAACTCTTTATTTGTCAGAGCATTGAGTACAGGAATTTGGAGGTCATGTTGCAGCTGTGCAGGACATTGGTTAGGCCACTTTTGGAATATTGTATGCAATTCTGGTCTCTGTCCTAATGGAAAGATATTGTGAAACTTGAAAGGGTTCAGAAAAGATTTACAAGGATGTTGCCAGGGTTGGAGGATTTAAGCTGTAGGGACCGGCACGGTGGCTGTGTGGTTAGCACTGCTGTCTCACAGTGCCAGGAACCCGGATTTGATTCCAGCCTTGGGTGACTGTTTGTGTGTGGAGTTTGCACATTATCCCCATGTTTGCGTGGGTGTCCTCCAGGTGCTCCGGTTTCCTCCCACAATCCAATGATGTGCAGATCAGGTGAATTGGCCATGCTAAATTGCCTAGGCAAAAGTGAGGACTGCAGATGCTGGAGATCAGAGTCAAGATTAGAGTGGTGCTGGAAAAGCACAGCAGGTAAGGCAGCATCCAAGGAGCAGGGAAATCGACGTTCCGGGCAAAAGCCCTTCATCAGGAATGAGGCTGGGAGCCATCAGGGGTGGGCTGGGTGGAAGGTAGCTAAGAGTGCAATAGGTCGATGGAGATGGGAGTAAAGGTAATAGGTTAGAGAGGAAGGTGGAGCGGATAGGTGGGAAAGAAGATGGACAGATAGAACAAGTCATGAGGACAGTGCTAAGCCGGAAAGTTGGAACTGGGGCATGAGGAAACTGGTGGAGTCCACATTGATGCCCAGGGTTGAAGAGTCCCAAAGTAGAAGATGAGGCATTCTTCCTCCAGGCATCGGGTGGTGAGAGAGTGGTGATGGAGGAGGCCTAGGACCTGAATATCCTCAACAGAGTGGGAGGGTGTGTTGAAATATTCGGCCATGGGGCGATGGGGTTGGTTGGTGCAGGTGTCCCGGAGATGTTCTCTGAAGCATTCTGCGAGTGGGCGTCCTGTCTCCCCAGTGTAGAGGAGACCGCATCGGGAGCAATGGATACAATAAATGCCATGTGTGGAAGTGCAGGTGAAACTTTGATGGATGTGGAAGGCTCCTTTGGGACCTTGAAAGGAGGTGAAAGGGGAGGTGTGGACGCAGGTTTTGCAATTTTTGTGGTGGCAGGGAAAGGTGCCGGGAGGGTCAATGGGTTGTTGGGGCGCGTAGACCTGACCAGGTAGTCGCAGATAGAACGGTCTTTACTGAATGCAGATAGGGGTGGGGAGGGAAATATATCTCTGTTGGTGGAGGATGATGCGATGTATATGGAGATTGGTTGGTGGAAGGTGAGGGGTTCTGTCCTTGTTGCGGTTGGAGTGGTGGGGTTTGAGGGTGGAGGTGCGAGACGTGGATGAGATGCGCTGGAGGGCATTTTCAATCACATGGGAGGGGAAAGTTTGGTCTTCATAGAAGGAGGCCATCTAGTGTGTTCTGTGGTGGAACTGATCCTCCTGGGAGTAGATGCGGTGGAGGCAGAGGAATTAAGAATAAAGGATAGCATTTTTGCAGGAGGCAGAGTGGGAGGAGGTGTAATCTAGGTAGCTGTGGGAGTTGATGGGTTTGTAGAAAATTTCAGTGTTGAGTCTGTCACCATTAATGGAGATGGAGAGGTCCAGGAAGGGGAGAGTGGTGTCAGAGACGTTCCAGATGAATTTAAGGTCGGGATGGAATGTGTTGATGAAGTTGATGAACTGTTCAATCTCCTCGTGGGAGCATGAGGTGGCAACAATGCAGTCATCAAGGTGGTGAATGGTTCCAGTATAACTCCGGAAGATGGACTGTTCCATGTAGCCAACAAAATGTCAGGCACAGTTGAGGCCCATGTGGGTGCCCATGTCTACCCCTTTTGTCTGGAGGGTGGGAGGATTCGTAGGAGAAATTATTGAGGGTGAGGACTAGTTTAGCCAAACGAATAAGAGTGTCAGTGGAAGGGTACTGCTGGGGATGTTGGGAAAGGAAGAAACGGAGGGCTTGGAGGCCCTGGTCATAGCGGATGGAGGTGTAAAGGGACTGGATGTCCATGGTGAACATGTGGCATTGGTGCCAGGGTATTGGAAGTCCTGGAGGTGGTACAGGGTGTGGGTGGTGTCCTAAACATATGTGGGGAATTCCTGGGCTGGGGGGGATAGGACACTATCAAGGTAGGTGGAGATGAATTTGGTGGGCAGGAGCAGCAGAGATGATGTGTCTGCCGTGGTAATCTTAGGTAGGAGGTAGAATTTGGTGGTGTGGGATTCCTGAACTATGAGGTTGGAAGCTGAGGGTGGGAGATCCCCTCAGGTGATGAGGTTCCGTACGGTCTGGGAGATGATGATTTGATGATGGGATATGAGGTCGTGGTCAAGAGGGCGGTAGGAGGAGGTGTCTTCAAGTTGGCGCCTGGCTTCAGCGGTATAGAGGTCAGTGCGGCAAACTACTACTGCACCCACCCTTATCCGCTGGTTTGATGGTGAGATTGGGGTTGGAATAGAAGGAGTGGAGGGCTATGCGTTGTAAGGGTGAGAGGTTGGAGTGGGTGATGAGGGTGGATAGGTTGAGGCGGTCAATGTTATGGCAGCAGTTGGAAATAAAGAGGTTGAGGGCAGGTAATAGACTGACACGGGATGTCCAGATGGATGTGGTGTGTTGGAGGTGGGCGAAGGGGTCCTCAGAAGATGGGCAGGAGTCTTAATTGAAAAAGTAAGCTCGGAGGCGAAGGCGGCAGAAGAAATGTTCGACATCACGACGCATATTGAATTCATTGATGTGTGAACCAAGGGGGATGAAGGTAAGGCCTTTGCTGAGGAGTGATTGTTTGTCTTCAATGAGGGGATAGTGAAAACCCAGCAGGGCTGGGAGTTAGGACCTGGTATAGGGCTGGTGCTGGGAGTGGGGGCAGCGACTGTAACTGGAGTGGGTGTGGTTGTGAGGGGAATGGGGGTGATGTCATTTGTGGAAGCGGTGCTCAACCTGGGGTTTTGGGGGAGGCGGGAGTGGTGACAGTGGGATCCGTGGAGGGAGTGTCGGTGGTGTGCAAGTGAGTGGCATAAGTGGGGATAGAAGTAATCGCAACGATGGCAGCTGTGGTAGCGGATGTGACAAAATGCGTAGGTGATGCCGTAGGATACAGCCGACAAAGAAACAGGCATAGTTTAACAAAGAGATATACTAAATTACCCCATGGTGTTCAGGGATGTAGGTTAAGTGCATTAGTCAGGGTAAATGTAGAGTAATAGAGTAGGGGAATGGGTTTGGGTGGGTTATTCTTCAGAGGGTTGTTGTGGATTTGTTGGGCTGAAGGGCCTGTATCCACACTGTAAGGATTGTATAAAGAAAATTCCTCTATAAAGAGAGGCTGAATGGGCTGGGTCTGTTTTCCCTGAAGTGTCAGAAGCTGAGGGGTGACCTTATAGAGGTTGACAAAATCATGAGGGGCATGCATAGGATAAATAGACAAGGTCTTTTCCTTGGGATGGGGGATTCCAGAACTTGAGGGCATAAGTTTAGGGTGAGAAGGGAAAGATTTAAAAGATATCTAAGGAGTAACCTTTTCACACAGAAGGTGGTGCAGGTATGGAATGAGCTGCCAGAGAAAGTGGTGGAAACTGGTACAATTACAGCATTTAAAAGGCATTTGGATGGGTGCATGAATAGGAAGGGTTTAGAGGGATGTGGGCTAAATGTTGGCAAATGGGACTAGATTAGATTAGGATATCTGGTCGGCATGGACGAGTGGGACTGAAAGGTCTGTTTCCGTGCTGTACATCTCTATGACAAGGACTCAGGCTCGCAAAAACCACCAGACAATAAGGAAAACCAAATACTCACCCAACAAATCCAAATACATCCTACCGCAGTACTGGGCTCAAACCAGACTGAAGGCCTCCACTGTCCGAATCTTCATCGAGGCACCAACTACATCAAGTGGGAATAGTCAGCTGTACTTCAAATTTGCAAATTTACCCCAGACTCCCAACATCCCAAAGTTTCCGAGCTAGCTAGCAGGGAGGGGAAGGTGGGTGGTTACAGTGCAGGGTAGGAAGCCTGATTAAAGTGTCTGTGATTAAAATTGTTGTTTAGCTTCTAATAGTGTTTAAAGTGTGATCAATTCAACAGTGTATTTAATTACTGCCCTCTGTATAGCTGATTGTGTTAATTTCACTGTTTATTATATATGCTTTTATTTCTTGCATTATACTTGCCTTTTACATTTGATAAATGCAGAGATTCTTTTGCCCTGAAACACCTGTCCACTGCCTTCTTCATTTCATATTCCCTAAATAAGTCCAATATCAGAAACAGAGAGCTGTTGGTGATTCGAACCAGCTAAAAATCAGCAAATTACTGACCACAAACCAGAACTCTACAGCATACAGCCCCAAAGTGTGTGGAGAAGTTGGATTTTATTTTTAAAATTAACTATATCCCAAGCAGGAGCATGAACATCCAAAACTGGAAAAGATAGTTTAACTTTTGGATAGAGACACTTTCCAATAAGTTCCACAAACTATCTACTGATCCCTGCTTAAAGCTAAATATAAACTTTGGAGAAATAGTGTCAATAGCTCTTTATGCTATGTTCCTGTAACTTTCCCCAAATGAAACTCCTGTAAATATTCAACAGGATTGTCCAAAGGCTGAAGGGTCTCAATCCAAAATACTGAATATAATTTATTTTCAGATCCTATTCACTTGCTATAACTTCCCAGCACTTTTCTTTTAATTTTATGTTTTCCACACTATCAGCCATGGCTCAGTGGCCGTACTCTCACTTCTGAGCCAAAAATGTATATTTAAGTTCCTGTTCTGAGACTTGGGGCAGGATTTGTAGCTCCTACTGTTGCCAGGATCAAAGGTGGATGGGAAGTGAAAAGAGCCCCATCATTTCATGCGCTGGTTTCTGGATTCCACCCCATCTCCAGGTTATTTATAGGAAAACAGGATTGTGGGCCAGTAGAGCTACCTTCCTGTTCAGAGCAGGAGCTAATTTATGTGCATCAGACCCAGGGGCCCAGGTCTCCAGGCAGGTTGAGAAAGCCCCTCTGTCTGCCTAAGTGCAAGAACAGCCATAGGCTCCCCGTGAAGTTGTCCACTCCACAGTGGTAGCCCAGCAAATAAATTTATTTTCTAATTGCAGGCTTAAAAGAAACCACAGGAAGTGTTTTATTATTCACTAGGGGGATGTGAGCATCACTGACTGGCCAGCATTTTACTGCATGTCTCTAGTTGCTCTTGAGAAGGTGGTGGTGAGCTGCCTTTTTGAACTGCTGTAAGTTGGCCCACAGTGGCAGATGAAATACAATGTGGGAAAGTGTGAAGTCATGCACTTTGGTAGGAAGAATAGAGGCATGGACTCTTTCTCTAAATGGGGAGAAAATTCAGAAATCTGAAGTGCAAAGGAACTTAGGAGCCATAGTCCAGGATTCTCTGAAGGTTACCTTGCAGGTTGAGTCGATAGTTAGAAAAGCAAATACAATGTTGCCATTTATTTTGAAAGGACTAGAATATAAAAGCAAGGATGTACATTTGAGGCTTTACAAAATATTGTGTGCAGTTTTGGGCCCCCATACCTCAGGAAGGATGTATTAGCCCTGGAGCAGGGCCAGAGGAGATTCACGGGAATGACCCCAGGAATGAAAGGCTTAACACATGAGGAATGTTTGAGGACTCTGGGTCTATACTCGATGGAGCTGAGAAGGATGAGGAGGGATCTGATTGAAATTTACAGCATACTGAAAGACCTGGATAGAGTAGATGTTAAGAAGATGTTCCCATTGGTAGGAGAGACTAGGACCCAAGGACAAGTTTAGAGTGAAGGAAAGACCTTTCAGAACAGAGATGAGGAGAAACCTCTTCAGTCAGAGAGTGGTGAATCTATGGAATTCACTGCCACAGAAGGCTGTGGAGGCCAGGTCATTGAGTATATTTAAGACAGAGATAGATAGGTTCTTGATTGTTAAGCAGATGAAAAGTTACAGAGAGAACGCAGTAGAATGGGGTTGAGAAACATATCAGCCATGATTGAATAGTGGAGCAGTTTTGATGGGCCGACTGGCTTACTTTCTGCTCCTATGTGTTATGGTCTTATGGTCTTATTCCTTTGAAAAGGAATTCCAGGATTTTGTTCCAGCAACAGTGAAGGAACGGTAATATATTTCCAAGTCAGAAGTGTGAGTGGATTGAAGGGATCTTGCAAGTCATGATGTTCTCATGTCTCTGCTGCTCTTGTCCTTCTAGATGGAAGCGGTTGTGGGTTTGGAAGGTGTTGTCTAAGAAGCTTGTTGAACTTCTCCAGTGCATTTTGTTGATAGCACACACTGAATATTAGTGGTGGAAGGGAGTCGATGTTTGTGAATTTGGTGCCAATCAAGTGGGCTGCTTTGTCCCGGATGGTGTCAAGCTTCTTGAGTGTTGTTGGAACTGCACTCATCCAGGCAATTGGGGAGTATCATGTGTATCACACTCCTGACTTGTACCTTGTAGATATGGACAGACTTCAGGGAGTCAGGAGGTGAGTTACTCGCCGCAGTATTCCTAGTCTCTGACCTCCTCTTTATTGCGACTGCGTTTAGTGTGACTCCATTTCTCTTGATTTGGAGATGCTGGTGTTGGACTGGGGTATACAAAGTTAAAAATCACACAACACCAGGTTATAGTCCAACAGGTTTATTTGGAAGCACTCCGAAAGCTAGTACTTCCAAATAAACCTGTTGGACTATAACCTGGTGTTGTGTGATTTTTAACTCCATTTCTCTTCTTTGTGTTGCATTATAGTCTGCTGCTCCATCAAAACTTCAGTTTTTAGATCCCACCTGCCTATCATATTTGAATGACCTACCTGTCCTCTGGCCAATAATTGACTGCCCTGGATTGTGGAGTTAATCAATCCCTGCCTTCCATCCTGAGAGGGAGGAGCTACCTTGACAGAAGATAATTGAAGCTAATAGATCAGTACAGTCATGAAAGGGTACTGCATTGTCAGCGATGTCATCTTTCAGTGTAATGTTAAACTGAAATCTCATTTGCCCAATAAGATAAAAGATTCAGTAGCAGTTTTGAAGAGCAGCAGGGATTCTCCTGGTGTCTCCTTGTCAATGTTTGTCCTTCAGACAATATTGATTCCATGGCCATGTATCCAGTATATGTTTGTTGGATTTTCCTGTGCATGAATGGGCTGCTGTTTACCATTACCTAACAACAGTAAATGCGCTTAAAAGTAACTCATTAGTTGCAATGCACAGCAGGGCATTCTGTGGTTACGAAAGATATTTTATTGGTGAAAATGCTTTCCTTTCCTGATTTTATTTTCATATTTCAAAAGGGAGGAATGTCATTACAAAAGGAGAGAGTATTTCCTCCCATTGAGTTACAATCCCACATTCACTGTTACTCCCATCATTGATACTCATTTCAGAACGTGGGCCCACAGACATGTCCATGTTGCGAGAAATATATTATGAAGTGGTTTATCCAGTAGTGGTTAGCTCTCCACACTTGTAGGGCATTCCTCATGGACAGGGAGTTGAACTGATCACTCCATCATCCCCTCATAGTAAAAATAAAGATAAGACAGCGAGCTAGTGGTGCTAGTAATGCCAAAAGTGTAGCAATAACGTATTCTGCAGGGTTACAAAGTCTAAATTAACATAAAATACACACAGAATGAGATTGGTCTACTCCAGATAGACAAGATGAACTAGCAATGAACAGATAGTGCTAGTCCATCTTGTACCAAAATATCCTGGTCCTCATAATTACCAAATTTGTAGCTGATAGCTACGATTGGAGGTATCCTCACTCATCCAAATTTTCATGGCGTCAGCTTTTATATTCTATTGGAAAATATTGCCAAGATGTTTAATTTGAAACCAAGTAAACATAACTGCAAGACGAGAAAATGAGTTTCCAAAAAGTGCTTGAGTTATCACTTATGATCTTCAGTGAAAAAAGAAAATGTACACAATTCAGAATTGGCTGATGATTCATTATGAACCCAAGGCATGTGACGGTCAGAGACCAATTTTACCCACTTAGATTATATCAAGGGAAAAAAATGTGAATTCATGGAGCTGAATTTTTGTTCATCTGAAACTCAAAAGTGGATAAGGCCCAGTCGTATTCATGCTGCACAATGTGCTGCCTTTCTCTACAGGGCCCACCTCCCTCTAGTATGGAAAAAAGTGAATTCTGCCCACTTTCCTGAATGTGGCAGGTAAACAATCAAGCTGCTTGAGGATTTAATGAAGAGTACTTCCCTGACCACAAATCTGAGGCAAAAGTTACCTCACAAGTCAGCAGACTGCCAGTGGCAAGCAAACAAACATCAGAGCTGGGAGGGTGGAGGTGTCACTACTGCAAATAGCCATTACTGTAGTGAGAAAAGGAGCTTTTCCCTTGATGACTAAAGTCTCAAAACATCCTAGCCCTCGTAATTACGAAATTTGTGCCTGATAGCTACAATCGGAGGTGCCCTCACTTATCCACATCCATTTCAGCAGCTTCCACCTTTGACAGTGGAGCCAGCAAGTTGTTAGTGCTTTCACTTGGGCCTCTGAGCTTGCCACCCTTAATTGAGCAAGGCCACTTTCTTGACCACTCCTTCAAGATTTCCCATATTTCACAATATACATGATCCCCACAATTACTTGTAATTTTGGCTCGGCCAGTAAAGACATTAAATGTTTTCTATACGAGTCTGATGCCAACCGGTCATTGCACTAGGGTTCAGTTACTGTTGCCCTGGGCTATGTGTGTTAAAATTAATTAGTGATGTTGAGCAGTTGCTTTAAGGCTATGTTTTCAAGACACAGATTGTACTGAGTTACTGAATAAAATGTTTTATGGTTGAACTAATGAGAGTAAATAACAATTCAGACAGATAGCATGCCACCTGGCAGATTGTTTGATTTGTCCTATAATTACATTAATGTTTCTGTAGATTAAAACAGGTATTATTGGTCTTTATGTGTGACCTATTTTAGATAGCCTGATGAATGTATTTCTTACTTAAGCACAGGAGTTTCCTTCATGAAAATGAGCAGCATTCTGTTTTTTCCCTTTAATATTCTGGCAATTTTAGACTATCCCCTGAAAGCATTATGACTGATAAAGTAAACTAAAAATTGCATTATTGATGAAATCTTATTTACTTTGTGAATAAATTCCCATCAGCACAAGCTTTGATTGTCCAGTGCTACTAATGATTAAATACACAGTAGGCCTCTAGCAAGTATCCTGCTGTCAAAACATAGGCCACGGCTCAAGAGAGGAAATACCCCAATATTGAATGGTGTATTAACTGTCACTGCAGGACCAGAAAAGACTCCCCTATTGAGATCCCAGCCAAATTCCTGGCCTTCAGCAAATCTAGAATCATAGAGCATGAAAACAGACCCTTCGGTCCAACTGATACATGTCAACCAGATATCCTAAATTAATCTAGTCCCATTTGTTAGCATTTGGCCCATATCCCTTTAAACCCCTCCTATTCAGATACCCATCCAGGTACCTTTTAAATATTGAAATTGTACCAGCCTCCACCACTTCCTCTGGCAGTTCATTTCATACACACACCATGCCCCTTAGATCCCTTTTAAATCACTCCCTTCTCACCCTAAATCTATACCAGCTAGTTTTGGACTACCCCACCAAGGGAAAAGACCTTAACCATTCACCCTTACCATGCCCCTCATGATTGTATAAGCC
Organism: Chiloscyllium plagiosum; assembly: GCF_037043375.1. NCBI lineage: Eukaryota > Metazoa > Chordata > Chondrichthyes > Orectolobiformes > Hemiscylliidae > Chiloscyllium > Chiloscyllium plagiosum. The sequence goes on from NW_028270150.1 coordinate 61,269,968, forward strand.
TCAATAAGGTCACCCATCACCCTCTAGGGAAAACAGCCCCATCCTATTTAGCCTTTCCCTCTAGTTCAAACCCTCCAATCTTGGCAACATCCTTGTAAATCTGTTTTGAACCTTTCAACTTTCACAACATCCTTCCCATAGCAGGGAGACCACAAATGCACACAGTATTCCAACAGTGGCCTAACCAATGTTCTGTACAGCCTCAACATGACCTCCCAACTCCTATACTCAATACACTGACCAATAAAGGAAAGCATACTAAATGCCTTCTTCACTAATCTGTCTACCTATGACTCCACTTTCAAGGAACTATGAACCTGCGCTCCAAGTTCTCTTTGCTCAGCCACATTCCCCAGGAGCTTACCATTAAATGTATAAGTCCTGCCTTGATTTGTCTTTTCAAAATGCAGTACCTCACATTTATCTAAATTAAACTCTACCTGCCACTCCTCGCCCCATTGGTCCATCTGATCAAGATCCCTTTATACTCTGAGGAGAAAGTGAGGACTGCAGATGCTGGAGATCAGAGCTGAAAATGTGTTGCTGGAAAAGCGTAGCAGGTCAGGCAGCATCCAAGGAGCAGGAGAATCGACGTTTCGGGCATGAGCCTTCCTGAAGAAGGGCTCATGCCCGAAACGTCGATTCTCCTGCTCCTTGGATGCTGCCTGACCTGCTACGCTTTTCCAGCAACACATTTTCAGCCCTTTATACTCTGAGGTAACCTTCTTCATTGTCCACTGATTTTTGTGTCATCTGCAAACTTACTAACCATACCTAATATGTTGAGATCCAAATCATTTATATAAATGATGATATGCAGTGGACCCTTTGAGTGCTTCATCTAACTTAGAAAGGGAACACTTCATTCCAAGGCCTGTTCCTTCTACTGAAGGATTGCATATCCATTGCCATTTGCTTCACAGGCTTACCACCATCTGCCATATGGTGACCCCCAGAAGTGTCAGTAACAACATGATAGGAGAGAAATTAGTTAATGGCCTCAGCCATGTCCCATGGTCTCCAGTATATGACGGGTGGTGATGGGACAGAAGAGACAATGAATTGATAAGTGACAAAACAGCAATAGACCTCATCACCTGAGTTCATTCCAATATTTCCACCTCAATATTGTTTTTATTTAAGCATCAGTTCCCCCAGTATACTGCAAAGCACTTAAATGACCAAAGTAATGCTGCAGTTTTCTCTAATTGCATTGTGGTGTGGTCTTATTTTTTCTTTCTTTATCCATTTCATAGTAATTGTTTACTGACTTCTAAAATACTGCCAATACTCAGACTTTTTTTGGCAACATCATTCAATTCATCCTAACACAATGTTTATCTTTTCATACTTGCCGCAGTTGGATCACTTTTTTCTGTTATGTTGTTGGAGGAATGTGAATTTGAGGTAAATCAGGTATTAATGTTTAAAATGCGAGCAATTTGCTGAATGCTGTGATAGTTCTAATCTAGTTTCACAATCTTTTACAGACATCCTGCTCCTCACAGTTTCTTTGTTTAGACTTATACTCTGGTCACTTTTTGCTACAGCCTCCTGTACAGCACTGTGGATATATCTACTCAAGTGTGAGGTGATGTACTTAGGCGGAACAAACAAGGCAAGGGAAGACATGATGAATAGAGGAACCCAGGGAAGCCTCAAGAATCAGAGGGACTTTGTGGTGCATATCCACCAATCCCTTAAGATAGTGGGGTAGGTGAATAAATTGGTTAAGATAACATATGGAATACTTGCCTTTATTAGCCAAGGCATAAAGTTTAAAAACAGGGAAGTGATACTGAAGCTGTATAAGCCGTTGGTTAGGCCACAGCTAAAGTATTATGTGCAGTTATAGGAGAGATATGATGTGCAGGCGGGATTTATTAAGATGTGCTTGGGTTAGAGAGTTTTAGTTGTGAAAAGAGACAGAATAGACTATAGTTGGTTTGGAGCAGAGGAGACTGAGGGGTCATGACTGAGGTACATAACATTATGATGGGTGTAGACAGGGTCAACAGGAAAAAAATCTTTCCCTTGGTGGAGGGATCAAATGACCAGGGGCATTTTCTCAAGGGCAATTAGGGATAGAAAACAAGCACTGGCCTAGCTCACAGTGCACACAACTTGAGAATTATTTTTAAAGTATTCACCTAATGACATTAATTGATTTATATCATACCTCCAGCCTAATTTTCTGTCATTATAAATCTAAGCACACAACATTGTTAGAATTGTAAGAATTAATAGCTTTCAGAAAAGTGATCTTATTTTTGGTGCAGCATATAAGGAGGCTTAGGCTACTTCAACGCATGACAAGAAGACCAACAAAGAGATTAAGCAACTGCTTTTATAGTGCCTTTGGTATAGCTAAATTAAACATCCCAAAACACTCTGCACAATAATTATAAAACAAAGTATTACCTTGATAAAGGTTCACAGTTGAGTAAAACTCTTAAATTTCTTATTTTAAATTTCAAGTCTCTGTTACAGCACATTCTGTTTGCATTAAACTTAGTTTCTTCAGGCATATCTGGGTTAATGTCTGTAAATGTAATTCAGCATAGTTTACAGGTCAGCCATGATTACATTGAAAGCTGCAAAATGCTCAAGAAAATAAATAAATAACTTGTGTTCCTAAGTCGTTGCTGCTTCTATTTTCTTCTAAATGATCAGAGCAATTTTCTAAACATATTTTGGCCTAATTTACAAGTGCGCTTCTGAAAGTGCTTCCAAAGGTTTGAAATACAATCTTTTTATTTCTACTCCACCAATAAATGTTAAATTTATAGCTAAAATTTACAGCTTAATTATAGCTTTACGTCCTTCACTACAATTTATGAGAAGTAGATTGAATTTTACATCACAATTTGGTATGTAATAGAAAAGATGTGAATTATTTTCACGTTACATAATGTAAGCAATATTCCTAGAAAGTGTATTGTCTATTTATTTCTGTCTTTCTAGACATGATGGTGCCCTTGCCCTTAAACCCACAAGTCGTATTATGGAAGGAACATATGCTGCCATCAAAATTAGCTCAAGCTGAATAAACGCCAAGGATGACCAACTGGCAGCACTGTTGCATTCATACTTTAACTATATGGCAATTTGCCTTGCTTAGACAGGCTAAAAGAAATATTCAACAAAAGTTAATATGGATTGGTTCCACAAGCAATTAACATGCCCAATCCTGTCATGTTTAGTCTAGTCTGCTGAATTCTATAAGACTGTAAAAATAGGACAGAATGAATGAATAGCATCATAGATATTTGCAACAAGTTTCACGAGTTGCTAGGTTACACAATCACAATACAGCGATTACTTGGAATAGCGATGACACATTTCCAACATATGTACGTCAAAATTTCAATTTAATCTCTGCTTTCTCTGTGCACTTGAATTAATTTAGAAATAGAATTTTACTCAATGGGATACTGCAAATAAAAATCAATGAATAGACAAATGATCAAAGCATAACTCTGACAGTGCCAATCAAGGGAATGGTGTGCTGAAGCATTAGTGTGTGCTTCAGTGGACAAGAAATGGTAACAAATTATCAGGAGGACATTTTCTTCACTGCTCCAATGAACATTATTAGCTCTGTAACAGCTTGTGATCATTGATTTATTGCTGTCCCTCACTGGCCAGCTCAGGCTGCAGCAATGCACTTTGCTGTTTATTTATTTTTTGTTGCAGGATCCTTTCATCAGAAGGTGGAGTAAAGAGATCAAGTCATTTCACAATTTTATGACCACAATGATCATAACTTGCATTGAAAGCATATTCTAATTTTAAAAAATTAAATGTATATATTCACTGTGATCTATATTTATTTAAATGTTAGCTTACTCGCATTAGCAATTAGTATTTATGTTTAATCCAACTTTGGATTGCTACTTCAACCTAGTGGAGAGGCTAACCTTCTCTAATAATCTCCTAAGTGATGTTATCAGCAGCTTCTACCTCCTGTTAGATCCACCAGTGCAACAAAGGTTGAAGGGGAGAGATGTGTGTGCAAAAGTGCAGTCAAAAACATCCTCAGCAGCATAACATGTGAAAGAGCACTGAACCCACATTGCCAGCTGCATACTTGGAAGAAGATTGCAGTACCTTAGTGTTTCCAGTCATTGTGATTTGACATTTCAGCCAAATCTGATCAACAACCTATTAAAATCATGAGGTCAATGACATCACCCTGATACCAAAAGACAAACCTGGAAAATAAAAACAAATGATGAGTGGCGAATGCCCAAGAAATGTAATAGTATCTTTATCGTCATTACAGATAAAGGCTTTTAGAAGCCAGCTAGGCCATCTAAAACCAAGGTGAAATGACAAATTCCACTTCACTCTCAGGATGGTGTTTCTGTTTTTATGAAGGGCAATGCCCATTAGTCAACCCTGGAAAGAACATTCTTAACAATTCTGCAATGCTGAACCCACAGCGGAAGCTGATACTCTCCAGAATGTCCTCCAATATCCTGTCGTTGAAACACATGGATGGACCACCAGCAATGGGAAAACTAACAAAACAAAAACATCAATACCTCTGATTCTGAAGATATTCCAGCTTAGCTCTTCAAAGCTGGTGGACTTTTGCTCACATGAAGACTTGGATTTGGAAGGAAAAAGAACTCTCTCTGATTTCAGAAACATTAGATTTTACCAATTTTCAAGAACAGAGATAAAATATGATATGGAAAGTATTAATGTTGTCTCTAATGTAGAGAAAATCCTAATATACATTGCCCTGAATCATTTACATCCTGTGACTGGAGAAATCCTTCGAGAGACATAACGTGGCTTTAGACATTGCAGTGGGGCACTGACATGGCCTTCATTGGCAGACATATCCAAAGAAAATATCAAGAACAACACCAGGAATTCTTCAACAACAAAAGCAGAAATTAATGGAGAAATTCAGTGAGCCTGGCAGCATTTATGTGGAGAGAAACAGAGTTAATGTTTCGAGTTCCGTGACCCTTCTTCAGACTTGAACATTGCTTATTCTGCACCAGCTTTTTGAGCCATTTTCATTCTCTTCAATTCTGCATTTAAGAGACTCTGCCTTTCTCTGAATTTTGCCAAAACAAAACTCATATGTCAAAATGGTCAGTCAAATACTCCACCCTCCCATATATCTTGAAGGAGAGACTCTGTAGCGCATTAAACAATTCGCATACCCTTTACAGTTGCCCTCTCAAAAGGCAGAGGGTAGAAGACAGAGGGTGGTGGTGGAGGGTTGTTTTTTAGACTGGAGGCTGTGACCAGTGGAGTGCCACAAGGATCGCTGCTGGGTCCTCTACTTTTTGTCATTTACAAAAATGATTTGGATGCGAGCATAAGAGGTACAGTTAGTAAGTTTGCAGATGACACCAAAATTTGAGGTGTAGTGGACAGCGAAGAGAGTTACCTCAGATTACAACAGGATCTTGACCAGATGGGCCAATGGGCTGAGGAGTGGCAGATGGAGTTTAGTTCAGATAAATGTGAGGTGCTGCATTTTGGGAAAGCAAATCTTAGCAGGACTTATACACTTAATTGTAAGGTCCTCGAGAGTGTTGCTGAACAAAGAGTCCTTGGAGTGCAGGTTCATAGCTCCTTGAAACTGGAGTCACAGGTAGATAGGATAGTGAAGAAGGCATTTTGTATGCTTTCCTTTATTGGTCAGAGTATTGAGTACAGGAGTTGGGAGGTCATGTTGCAGCTGTACAGGACATTGGTTAGGTCACTGTTGGAATATTGCGTGCAATTCTGGTCACCTTCCTATCGGAAAGATGTTGTGAAGCTTGAAAGAGTTCAGAAAAGATTAACAAGGATGTTGCCAGGGTTGGAGGATTTGAGCTACAGGGAGAGGCTGAACAGGCTGGGGCTGTTTTCCCTGGAGCGTCAGAGGCTGAGGGGTGACCTTATAGAGGTTTACAAAATTATGAGGGGCATGGATAGGATAAATAGACAAAGTCCTTTCCCTGGGGTGGGAGAATTCAGAACGAGAGGGCATAGGTTTAGGGTGAGAGGGGAAAGATATAAAAGAGACCTAATGGGCAACATTTTCACGCAGAGGGTGGTACGTGTATGGAATGAGCTGGCAGAGGATGTGGTGGAGGCATTTAAGAGGCATTTGGATGAGTATATGAATAGGAAGGGTTTGGAGGGATATGGGCCGGGTGCTGGCAGGTGGGACTAGATTGGGTTGGGATATCTGATTGGCATGGACGGATTGGACCAAAGAGTCTGTTTCCATGCTGTACATCTCTATGACTCTATGACCATTACTGACAAGAAGATTCACCATGATCAGCTGCACCAGCTTAGTGAACTACAAAAAACAATATTTGACAACAAAGACCTCCTCAAGTCAACAGGAATCCTAGTGTTCAGATCATTTGTCATCACCACGTTCCTGTACTGCAGTGAGATCTCAAGTGTCTAGCAATGACACATGATAGCTCAAAAGAAATTCCAATAGGAATATTCTGCCAGTACATTCTTCCAATGGAATCCTAAATGCTAATGTCCTTCATAAAAATGGTCTGCATGTATTCATGGAAAGCCCCTGCAAAATCAGCAACAGTCTACTGGACATTGTCCACATTACTGCCCACCCAATCATTTCTTTCAATTCTCAAATGATCAGCACTCCAGAGGAAGACTAAGAAAACATTAAAAGATAGTCTCAATGTCTGCTTAAAGTGTAGCAGCATTGATAATAATGACTTGGAAGAGCTTTTATCCAAGTCATTCAAAATGGCAATTATTTGCCATCGAGCTGCATTATGTTTTGAGTCCAAAAACTCTGATTAGTTTTTGTCCTTGTTTGGGGGACAACCATTGATGATGAGATGAGTTTTCTTGCATTTGCTGTTAATATTCATGTTCAATCTTATTTGATATTTTCAGAACTGGGTGAGGGAGAAAGTACAGTGGTATTACTCACAAAACGAAACATGGCACTCTAAAGGACATTTTTCTAGACATGTTGTGGTGATTCATTCTTTTCAAATACAGCACATATTCTCACAAGTTGAAGAAAAAAGCCTTGAAAGTTATGAGAGATATCTGCACATCCTATCAGCAGATTTTAAGTTTTCATCTATAGAGGGGACAAACTCATAAAATAAAAGGATTATTTATCTCTTTGTCTTCTGATGAATTTACAGTTTATGTCATAATCCCTCTCTATCTCTTATCCCTGTATGTTCATAGAATCATATATTGCAATCACAGAATGGTTACAACAGAGAGGAAGGCCATTTAGTTCCTCATATCTCTTTATAAGAGCAATGCTTAGTCCATTATCCTTTCCCTATAAATAAGCACTTTTATTTACTCACTTCAGGTGTTTATTGAATTCCCTTTTAAAAGGCCCAAGTGAAACATAGGTTGAATAACAGTGAGCATAGTGTCGCAAAGATTACTGTACTTGTACTGTACGAGCAGCCAAGGGTAAAACTACTTAAATGGAGGTAGGTCAATTTCAGTGGGATGTGATTGGATACGTCAGAGGTAAACTGGAATCAAACATTGTGAAGCAAAACTGAAAAGGAATAAGGAATAAGAGAAGATTGTTCAGGCACAAATATGTCCCTGCAAGGGGATAGGAAGGGCAACCAAATTCAGTGCTCCCTTAGTGATGACTAAGAAAGATGTCAACATGAAGCAGAAAAAAGGTGGTGGGAGCAAGGGGATGCGAAATAACAGATGCCTTGTTGATGATACAAGTTTAAATCAAGCTGAACATACAAAGTTCAGAGAATATGTGAGAAAAGAGAATAAGTGAGGCAAAAAGAGAATGAGAAGAGACTGACAGCTAAAATAAAAGGGAATCCAGAAGTTTTCTTTTGAAATACAAACTGTAAAAAGGCAGAAAGAGAAGAGATTAGACTGATTAGGAATGCAAAATGGGTATTCATGCATGTGGTAGAGGGTATGGCTGTACTATTAAATTAATACTTTGCTTTATTTTTCTCATGGAATCTATGGATGGTGCTTGGAGACCACAGAACTTCAAACATAACAACTTTGATTATAAAAAGACTGTAAGGGTAAATCAGGCAATTCTAGGCCAGTCACTTTAACCTCAGCAACGGAGAAAAGTTTAGGAATGATAATTTAGGAAAAAAATTAACATTCATGCAGAAAAATATCGGTTGTTTCATTTTCTGATTGGGGTGATGGAGTGATGGGGACTGATTAGCTTTCAAATGACTCTATTACTGTCTGTGTTCATTTAGCATAAGACTTTTAAGTACAAACTTTCTAATATACACAGATAGAATTCTACATAAGTTTAGCGAATCTTCCCCATGAAATCTCTCTCCAGGCTTTCTATCTCTTTACTTACGTGATCTTATATCAACATAGCATCATGATCTGTTAGACTCTTGCTCTTAACTCATGACTCGACATTAATTAATTAGCAAAATTTAGAAACCAATACCGCACACATTTAGATATGGCCCCAGATTTGTTAATGGAAAAACATATACAAATTACGATAAACAAATATATAACTGGTGGTTCAGTGATTAGCATTTCTGCCTCACAGTGCCAGGGAACCAGGTTTGATTCCAGTCTTGGGTAACTATTTAGATTACTTACAGTGTGGAAACAGGCCCTTCAGCCCAACAAGTCCACACCAACCCACCAAAGCGCAATCCACCCAGACCCATTCCCCTACATTTACCCCTTCACCTAACACTACGGGCAATTTAGCATGGCCAATTCACCTGACTTGCACATTTTTGGACTGTGGGAGGAAACCGGAGCACCCGGAGGAAACCCACGCAGACACGTGGAGAATGTGCAAACGCCACACAGACAGTCGCCTGAGGCGGGACTTGAACCCAGGTCTCTGGCGCTGTGAGGCAGCAGTGCTAATCACTGTGCCACCGTGCTGCCCACTGTGCTACCGTGCAGCCATGTGGAGTTTGCCAGTGTTCTCGTTTCTTCCCACAGTTCAAAGATGTCCAAAGAAGTGTGGGTGGTGGGGGGGGGGGGGGGTGGCGCGGTGGCTCAATGGTTAGCACTGCGGCCTCACAGTGCCAGGAACCCGGGTTTGATTCTAGCCTCGGGTGACTGTCAGTGTGGAGTTTGCACATTCTCCTTGTGTCTACATGGGTTTCCCCCGGGGGCTCGGGTTTCCTCCCACAGTCTAAAGATATGCAGGTTAAGTGAATTGCCCATGCTAAAATGTCCATAGTGTTCAGGGATGTATAGGTTAGGTGAATTAGTCAGGGGTAAATATAGGGTAGTAGAGGATTGGCTCTGGTTGGGTTACTCTTCGGAGGGTCAGTGTGGGCTTGTTGGGCTGAAGGGCCTGTTTCCACAATGTAGGGATTCTATTCTATTCAATGCGCAGTTTAAGTGGATTGGCCATAAGAAATTGCTCCATAGTTATCACTGCCCAGAGCACTACCATTCATTTTATAAGTCCTGCCCTGATTTGCCTTTCCAAAATGCAATCCCACATTTATCTAATTAAACTTTATCTCCCACCCCTTGGCTCATGAGCCTATCTGATCAATATCCCATTGTACTTTGAGATAATTTTCTTCACTGTCCACTACATCATTTATTTTGGTGTCATCTCAAACTTACTAACCATATCTCTGATTTTAACATTCAAATAATTTATAGAAATGACGAGAAGCAGTAGACCCAGCGTCAATCCTTATGGCATGCTGTTGGTCACAGGCCTCCAGGTGAAAAAGCAACCCTCCATTACCACCATCTGTCTCCTCCCTTTAAGCCAATTTTGTATCCAAATGGCTAGGTCCCCTGGATACCATGTGATCTAACCTTACTAACCAGTCTATCATTAATGTTAGGCTCACTGGTCTATAGTTTCCTTGCTTTTCCTTATAGCCTTTCTTAAATAACGGCACCACAATAGCCGAGCTCCAGTCTTTCAGCACCTCACCTGAGGCTGTCAATGATACAAATATCTTAGCAAGTGGCCCAACAATCTCTTCCCTAGCTTCCCATAAAGTTTGGGAAATATGTGACATGGTCCCTGGGAATTATTTAGCTTTATGTATTTTAAGACCGCCAGCACCTCCACTCTGTAATGTGAACTCTTTTCAAGATATCACTATGCATTTCCCAAAGTTCCTGAGCTTCCATGTTCTTCTCCACTGTAAATACTGATGCTAAATATTTCTTTAGTATATCACTTCTCACCTGTGGTTCAACACATAGATGGCTATGTTAATCTTTAAGGGGACCTATTCTCTCCCAAGTTACTCTTTTGTCCTTAATGTACTCTTTAGATTCTCCTTAATTCTATTTGTCAAAGCTATCTCATGTCCATTTTTTGCCCTCCTGATTTCCGTCTTGAGTACATTCCTACTGTCCTTGTACTCCTCTCGGGATTGGATTGATCCCAGCTGTCTATACCTGATAAATGCCTCTTTCTTTTCTTGTGACCAGAACCTCAGTTTCTCTCATCATCCAGCTCTGCCTCATCCTTCACTTACAAGAACATATTATCTCTGAACTCTCATTCTCTCATTTTTAAAGGCTTCCCACTTCCCAAATGTCCCTTCACCTGTGAATAACCTCCTCCAATCAGCTTTTGGAAGTCCCTGTCTAATACCATCAAAGTTAGCCTTTAGCAATTCAGAACTTTAAATTTTTGATCAGTTCTATCCTTTTCCATCACTATTTTAAAATTAATAGAATTATAATCACTTGCCCCTAAGTTCTCCCCCATTGACACCTCAATCACTTGCCCTGCCTTATTTCCTAATAGAAGGTCAAATGTTACTCATTCTCTAGGTACATCCACATATTGAATAATAAAGCTTTCTGTATACACTTAACAAATTCCTCCCCATTCAAGCCCTTAACATTGTGATAGTTCCAGTCAATGTTTTGAAAGTTAAAATCACTTACCATTCCAACCCTATTATTCTTCGATATCTGAGACACATTTGCTTCTTAATTTCCTAATGACTATAGGAGGGCCTAGAATACAATCCCAACAGGATGATCATCCCTTTCTTACTTCTTAGTTTCTTCCATATAGGGGGACAGTCTCCCAGGCATTTCCTCCCTAAGTACAGCCATGATGTTATCCCTAACCAGAAATTCCAACCTCCCCCCCCACCCCCCTCCACCCCTTGTCCCTCTTTCTATACTTCCTCTAGCATCTATATCCTGGAACATTAAGCTGCCAGTCCTGAGCCTCTTTAAGGGGCCCTATTCAATCTCTGTAATAATTATGATATCTCAGTCCATGTTCCCAACCAAGCCATAAGTCAGGCCAAGCTTACTTATCAGACTGCTTGCATTGAAGTAAATGCAGTTAAATTTATCAGTTTTACCTCATTCTCTATCTTGCTCTTATCTGCCTTGACTATTTGACTTGCTCCCCTTATCTGCTGTACCAGCCTCTACCTTTTCTCTTTTCTCACTGTTCCCCACCACCTTAATAGTTTAAATCATCCTGAGTAGCTCTAGCAAATCTCCTCACAAGGATATTGATCCTTTTCCAATTCATGTGCAACCACCTTCCTTATACAGATCATTTCTACTCCCAAAGAGATTCCACTGATCCAAAAACGTGAATCTTTGTCCTAGGCACCAGCACCTCAGCCACACATTCATCTGCCGTTTCCTCTTATCCCTACTGTCACTAGCACACAGCACCGGTGGTAATCCAGGTGTTATAACCCTTGATGACCTACTTTTTAGCCTCCTGCCTTGAGGTTCTATTCTGCACTGAAGAGAAGACTGCCTCTATCTTTTCTGGAAGTTTGTGGCCTGTAATGGGTTCACTTACTGCAAAGTGATTGCTGTCTGAATCGAGAAGTTTGGTCAAACTCTTCATCATACATAATACTGTTCTCTGTAAGTTCATCTCCCAATGGTACTAATTATTCCATCTTTCATCACAGTTTCTAGATCATGATTGCCAATGCCATCATAAAATAATGTCACCATCTGATTATCACATTCATTCACATTATACTACACTGTACATTGCTATGAGGCACAAATCATGGTTGTAGCAGAGAACATACCTCAGTAACAGCTTCCCTTTGAAAGTGTCATAATTACTGCTTCCTAAATACCTGCTGTAATACCTGCTGTAATACCTGCTAAATACCTGCTTCTTTTACCTCTCCCTTATGATAGCTGCTCTCTTCTATTAGATTTTCTATGTTGCTCTCCTCTTCTTTCAGCTTCAAAGGGCAAGACCACCCTTACAAGACCACCCATGGCTACAGTCACAACAACAGACAAAGTGAAATTATGATGAGTCAAATCACAAGGAATCTGCCTACAAATTTGAGTTAAGTGTAACATTACGGTAGTCCTAAAGGCACCTATGTAATTTAATTTGCTACAAAGATGTTCTATGTCAAACACAATCTCAAAGGAAAGAAAACACAAACCTGTGAATACATATAAAGTATAACAAATTTTACAACTTGTTCAGACTTTACAGTGGCTTTACCTTGAACAGTAAAAGACATTGAAAATTAATGGGTGATAGCTTTGGTCAATAATCTTTTTCTGCTTAGTTTTCTATCTTCAGATGAGTGTAATATAGTCCACCATGTCATCAATGCAATCAAATTTCTTTCTCATGTTTTCATGCTGCAGTGTGACATGCCAGAGCATCTCTACTATCTTTCAGTGAGGTAAATAGACAAATGACCAGGTGGGAATCCATCATAAGCTTTTGTATCATGGGCTTCTTCTATTTCTTTGGTTAAAGAGTGCACTGTATCTATGAATGCCTCATTTTTACATTCCTCTGGGCAGCAACTGGTGCTTTTCACTTCAGTGTAAGTTACCACGATTGCATCTGGTGAAATTTATTTGCTAGTCTCCAATATGTGAGTGAAAAGAGCTTCATCATCGGCTGGTTGACCACACCTTGTCCTTGGCACCCTGCAATGGTGGAGGCAGTTGGTGACTGTGGCTTTCACCACCATCTTCCACATCCTCTTCATCATGAACTTGGCCTTGAGTATAGTCGGCTCGGAGTTCTATCAGGAGCAACGGATACAATAAATGATATTGGTGGATGTGCAGGTAAAACTTTGATGGATCAATGAGTATAGTTAGACTGTTCTCCTGCTTTTTGTTGATGCCTCAATAATATAAGGGATCAGTTTCTATCAGTCATTGGTTTCAGGTTCCTAATCACTCACCAGTTCATTGGTCAGAGCCAGGTCATGGTCTTGGGAGTAAGAACAACAGTTTGATGCTCTCAAGACCAGCAATATCAGGCAGTAGTCTGAAATGATGATAATCTTCCTTTTCTTTAATTAAGATGTTTTTTTCCACTTCTCCAATCCATACCTGAAAAATGTTAGATGTCATTCAGATGTTTTTGTCTCGTATTGTATGGGTAACATCTTGACATTCTCAAAGCCACATGTTTCTTGGGGTCTCCTATCAGGAGAAGCAATGCAATAATATTAATGCAGACCATACATAGACTTTCCACCATTACATAGTTCATCCTTAAAGATCAAAAAACTTTGGAAAAATGGTTTCATCCATGTAAAAAATATCTCTTGATGCATATTCCTGCAGGATATGAGCAAAACAATTTTCCAGTCAATCATGTATCATTCTTTCTATAACTGCTAGCACTTACCGTGTGGAAGATGATGTTGTGCCTCTTCTTGAATTAGTCTGGCTGTGAGTGAACTTCATGTGGCTCAGCCCTTCTGCCAGGGTTATTCCCCTCTCCTGCAAAGATGGGAACATTCTCTCCTTGAGCTGCCTTGAGCCACATTATCAGAGTCTCTTCGATGTCAGCACAGGCAGCTGTTTCAAGTTGTTGGCTCAGTACTTCAGACTAGTTGACAAACCCAACGGTGGCATCTCATACTCCACAACAATGTTGCTTTTCACTTTGTGTCACAGTTTTCTACTTGTAGTATCAATTTCTTTTTTCTTCAATCAGCAGCATTTTTAATTTCCTCGCTGGTTTAGTTTTCCCTGGAGGGTTTGGACATCCTTTCATACGAAGATTCCTATATCAAATGATAACTTGCACACAGCTGCATGATTTCCCACTCTAACGTGGCCTAACTCCAACTCGATTGATTGGTGTGCCTATGACAAGCTTGCATTAGTTCAGCTCACCAGTCCAGAACTCCAGCTTATTATAGATGTTCTTCGATTGGATTTGCCATTCCAATCAAGGGAATGACTTACAACTTTGTCACAAATACATTTTTGCATTTTCCAAACTTGATTCATTGCGATTTCACCATGAATATCAACAAAGCCTTGCACTGAACACACAAGCTGCATTTTCAAACTGGAAGTTGGGTGGAGGGAGGGGGCGCGAGCGGGGTTGCAGTTGGTCATCATGGTGGCTCAGTGGTTAGCTCTGCTGTATCACAACACCAGGGAACCAGATTTGATTCCACCCTTGGGATATTGTGTGGAGTTTGCACATTCTGCCAGCTTCTGCATGAGTTTTCGCTGTGTGCTCCGGTTTCCCACCACAGTTCAAAGATGTGCAGGTTAGGTGTATTGGCCATGCTAAATTGCCCATAGTGTCCAGGGATTTGCAGGGTAAGGTGGATTAGCCATGGGAAATGTAGGGTCACAGGGATAGGGTAGGGTAGAATGCTCTTCAGAGGGTCAATGTGAATTCGAAGGGATAAATGACCTTCTTCCAAACAATACGGAATCTGTGATTCTGAAAACCACAATAATAGCACTGGTGAATGTTTCCTATTGATTGGCACGACATGTTGCTATGAGTCCTCAACAAATGGTGAGTCAGTTGTCAACCATTTAGAATCCACAAGAAGCTGAAAATCCTAATTTAAATAAACCATTTACAATTTGAAGATCTTTTCCTGTGCACATTTAATAACACCAGAGAAGTCCATTCCAATATAATATTTTCTGGATTTCCAGCTCTTTCGTCTCACCTGCCAAACAAAATATTTAGAGGTCATTTCGGGAGCAAAAATTGAAGATTGCATATTCTAGTTTCTTGAGCCTGTGCTCTTTTCAACCATGTAGCATGTACTGATAATCTGTCAGCAAGTTTAAGAAGAAGTGCACCACTGACATCTACTGACAATATTCTGCCATAATTCTTAAGCAAATGCAGATGTTGTAATGTAACAGCCATAAATGCACAGAACATGTAATTTATAAGGCTTGACAGCTAAGTACAATTTTACTACCTTGTATAATTTGCACATCTCTATCATATTTTTAGTGAAATAATTACGGCACTTTCTAATTTAATCCAATGCATTGAAATGCCATGAAAGACAAGTGTTCAATATATACTGAAGTATTTTTTACCAAATATGTGCATAACGTCTGGTTAAGATTTTGAGAGATATTTAGACCAATGTAACTCTGATCTTTTTATATTACATCACTAATAAGATTTGAAAATGGGGACAAGGATCTGTGTGCCCACTTTTGAAGGAAAGTGTGCAGGACAATAGGATGGAAAATTAGATTGTGCTGCACCTAACACCATTAGCAGCATACAGTAAAGGACAGTGTTAGTCTGAATTGGTGTACAAAGTGGATTTGAAGCTGCTACTGACATTTTGAAATTGTACATTCCAGGCCTGTTTCAACCTCATTCAGAAGGACACATA
Organism: Chiloscyllium plagiosum; assembly: GCF_037043375.1. Classification (NCBI taxonomy): domain Eukaryota; kingdom Metazoa; phylum Chordata; class Chondrichthyes; order Orectolobiformes; family Hemiscylliidae; genus Chiloscyllium; species Chiloscyllium plagiosum. The sequence goes on from NW_028270150.1 coordinate 61,285,576, forward strand.
TTAACTCTGGGCTTTGAGGATCTGGTTTTAGACAGCATAATCTCAGCATAACAAGTTTGCGCTGCTTGTTGTTTGCTATATAAAACATAGAGCTAACAAACATTGCTTCTGAATAAAAGTGGCTTGGTAGGGCTTCCTCTGGGATTTAATCCTGACTGGGATAATGAAGAGATGTCAGACAGCGCAGGATAAGTTGCACAGTGATGGGGAGAAAAGTACACAGCGTGAGTTCTCATCTGAAGAAAACCATTTGCATCTTATCCTATCTTGACAAAGGTACAGAAGGAGGATGAGCTTGAAGTTCTTCATGGATTGGAGTCGTCCCCACTGCACAGAGAACTATTTGTTGACAAGCATTCATAACATGGCTCATGACTGTAGTGTGGAATCCAGACACATATGCACGCCAGGCCTACAACAGGATCCAGACTGTCTTATGGAATATTATAGAGCTCACCATTGATACTTCTGCCAGCAGGACTACATAAGACCATAAGACATAGGAGCGGAAGCAAGGCCATTCGGCCTATCGAGTCCACTCCGCCATTCAATCATGGCTGATGGGCATTTCAACTCCACTTACCCGCATTCTCCCTGTAGCCCTTAATTCCTTGTAACATCAAGAATTTATCAATTTCTGCCTTGAAGACATTTAGCGTCCCGGACTCCACTGCACTCTGTGGCAATGAATTCCACAGGCCCACCACTCTCTGGCTGAAGAAATGTCTCCGCATTTCTGTTCTGAATTTACCCCCTCTAATTCTAAGGCTGTGTCCACGGGTCCTAGTCTCCTCGCCTAACAGAAACAATTTCCTAGCGTCCACCCTCTCCAAGCCATGTATTATCTTGTAAGTTTCTATTAGATCTCTCCTTAATCTTCTAAACTCCAATGAGTACAGGATCCTCAGCCGTTCCTCATATGTTAGACCTACCATTCCAGGGATCATCCGTGTGAATCTCCGCTGGACACACTCCAGTGCCAGCATTGGAGAAATTCTGCAGTACTCAATTGAATTGGGGTTAGGATTTGTAGTTGTGTGTTGCATACAGTGGCAAAATGGTTGTTAACATCACCAGTAGGCTGGAGATGAAGGAGAATGAAATGGAGGAAGAAGAGGAAGTAAAGGAAGAGAAATAAATGACAAAACTAGCCATCTTCTGCCTAGATTCAACGTGATCAAATGATTTATGAGCTATATGAGAAATCTCAACCACACCTTCCATTCATCAATTGCCCCACAATATTTAGCTTTCCTCTATCATTGAGCACTACCTTACTGTCTTTCCAGCAACACAAACAGAAAAACTACAAAAAAAAATCTAACCTCATCTTATCTAGTTACTTGTTAAACAATGCATTAAAATTAAATCAATAATCCAGGAGTAATTCCCAAGTGCCTACTTTCCATGTGTCATTGCCTCTCCTAATACTTGTGTGAGATGCTAACCTTATGCTTTCAGTATGGTCAGTGAATGGCAGCTGACTTTCAATTAAGCAGACTACAAATAGGTTTGGAGGTCCAGTTCAAACAGTTCTTGGCTTTGCCTAATCAGTTTCAGACAACATAATCTCAGCATAGGTAGGAGTGATCTGGGCTCACTTACTGACCGACAGACAACAGTGAGGGCACTGACAGTGACAGGCATGGGAACAGGATAGTTGCTTAGTGGAGCCACAGACACTCTAACAATCCTTCTGATCTGTTGGACAACAGCTAATGGACTACTGTGATGTGTTAGAAGCCATTTTGAGGACTAGTATCCAGAGCAATGAAGGCAGTAGTTTGAACTTGGAAAGCAATAATTAACTACTGTAGCCATACATTTAATGAATGCTGTTTAGTTTTGTAATGAAAGTTATTAATGCTGCAAATGAAAGTGGAGATATCAGCCATCAAATATCGCACAGAGGTGAATGGCTCCATGTTGGAAGAGAGGCTCTCTCATCTCAATGTAAGATGTTGCTGGAATCCTCTATGCTCCTTGACATTGAGTACTAGCTTTCTGGATGGCTTTCTGTTGCATCATCAATTTGTTTGGTTTATGTCCATCAGGTTTCCTCAGAATGTGACCTATCCTCTTCTATCTTCTCTGCATCAGAGTTAGTGTGTGAGCTTACCTTGTGAAAAACTCTTACTTTCATTTTTCTACAGCCCACTGACATACTCCAATTAGCCCATAATGCAACCTGGATGACCTTTATTCTCGTGAAAAATACTATCCAACTTTGAAGTGTCCAAAGTTTTCAGACGGTGCTCCTTCTTGTCCATGTCTTGAATCAGTGACATTACTCTGGATTCCATGGAGTTACATGCAGTATTAGAACATAGAACTTAGAACATTACAATGCAGTACAGTCCCTTTGGCCCTCGATGTTGCACCGATAATCTGATGCCCATCTAACCTACACCGTTCCATTATTATCCATATGTATGTCCAATGCCCTTAACTTTGGAAAGTCTACTACTGTTACAGGCAGGCCATTCCACGCCCCTACTACTTTCTGATGAAGAAACTACCCCTAATATCTGTCCTAAAACTATCACCCCTCAATTTAAAGCCATGTCCCCTCGTGTTAGCCTTCACCATCCGAGGAAAGAGGCTCTCACTGTCTACCCTTTCTAACCCTCTGATTATCTTATACATCTCGATTAAGTCACGTCTCAACCTCCTTCTCTCCAACAAAAACACCCTCAGTTCCCTCAGCCTTTCCTCATAAGACCTTCCTTCCATACCAGGCACCATCCTAGTAAATCTTCTCTGAACCCTTTCCAAAGCTTCCACATCCTTCCTATAATGCAGTGACCAGAAACTGCACGCAATACCTCAAGTGCGGCCTTACCAGTGTCTTGTACAGCTGAAGCATGACCTCACGGCTCCAAAGCCCAAACCCCCTACCAATAAATGCCAAAAAACGATATGCTTTCTTAACAACCATATCAACCTGGGTGGCAACTTACATGGTTTTATGCACCAAGATCTCTCTATTTGTCTACACTGCCTAATATTTTACCATTAGCCCAGTACTCTGCATTCCCATTACTTCCTCTGAAGTGAACTACCTCAAACTTTTCAGCAGTAAACTCCATTTGCCACTTTTCAGCCCAGCTCTACATCTTAACTATGTCCCTCTGTAACCCACAATATCCTTTGGCACTATCCACAACTCTACCTACCTTAGTGTCATTCGCAAATTTACTAAACCATCCTTCTATGCCAACCTCCAGATCATTATAAAAATGACAAACAACAGCGGTCCCAAAACAGATCCTTATGGCACATGACTGGTAACTGAGCTCCAGGATGAACATTTCCTATCAACCACCACCCTCTGTCTTCTTTCAGCGAGCCTATTTCTGATCCAAACCACTAAGTCACCTTCGATCTTGAAACTCCATATTTTGTGCAATAGTCTCCCATGTGGAACCTTATCAAATGCCTTACTACAGTCCATATACACCACATCAACTGTTTTACCTTAATCCATCTATTTTGTATTCTTCTCTAAGAACTGAATAAGGTTAGTGAGGCATAACCTACCCTTCACAAAACCGTGTTGACCATCCCTAATCAAATTATTCCTTTCCAGATGATTATAAATCCTATCTCTTATGACCTTTTCCAACTCCTTACCCACAACTGAAGTAGAGCTCACTGGCCTATAATTATCAGGGTTGTCCCGACTCCCCTTCTTAAACAAGGGAACAACATGAACTATTCTCCAGTCTTCGGGCACTACTCCTGTCGACGATAATGACATAAAAATCTAACACCTGGCCGGATTCATTCACCAGTACCAAATCCAATATGACATCTCTTCTTGTTGGCCTGTCTACATATTGTGTCAGAAAACTCTTTTTCACACATGGAACAAAAACTGACCCAATTATATAATTGAACTATAATAAATGTTGAATAAATTTCCTACAGTGATGTTGTAGATGGAATACCAAATTTGCAGTCTTCTTTCCTGTTGATTGTATAAATATGCCAGCCTAACTAAGCCCAATGGATTCCTTCTTTCTGGGGTTCTGCCATAAGTCAAAGAAACCCAAGAAAATCTTTCTACTCACTTTACCTTTTGTCAAGAATACTGTTTCTGAAATAATTGTTCTTTTGCAACTAACTGAACTCCTTCTGCCACCACTAAAATGTTGAGGTCAAAACATATGAGCAGGTTCAAAAGTGAGAAGTGTAATTGTAAATTACATACAGAATTTCATCTCTTTGCATCTTTGTGTTGCACTATTACTTGTACACTAAGGAATTTCTCCACCTAGATCATGTCATTTCATCTCTGTAAGCTGTAGCATCTGCTTCACGGTATTTGGTAGCCATGGTATTTGATCTAAAAGGACAGTGTTCACGTATTAAGGTTGGCATTAATGAGATGTCTATTGGCATAAACAAACTCTGTCAAACTTGAACTGGTTAAATCATCAGTTTTCCCTCAGAAATGCTCTGTGTATTTTTCCTGATAGTTTTTGAGTGAGTAACCTTTTGGCTTTCTGTTGTTTTGAAAATGCATTCTACTTCTATATACCTCCCACTCTTAGCAGATTCTTACTAACTTTTGTTAGATTGCCAATTTAGGATTTTAAATTATCTCTTTGCTGCCATAAACCTGACTTTGAAATTTTATTTATCCTGTGACCTTTCCCTGCTCAGCTGTTACAGTACTGGCTGGCTGAATGGGTAGTTCTTCAAGTCGTAATGTGTTTAAACCTGTAAATATCCAGTACTAATGTGGGGTCTCTTGGAATTCTCGCTATTCTTACTTTGCTGTATGGTACATCCAAACCAAAGGTCAATCCTCCCTGCTGATCATCAGGGGGCTGAGGTAAATCCGGACCAATAGCAGGTGAGCATCAGGTCACATGGCGGGAATCGCAGGGCTGGTGACAGCATGCTGTCAGATCCTGGGCAGGGGCTTGTGTCCCTGGGGGAATTTGGAGCATCAAGTCCCAGTGAGGGCGAAGGGATTTAAAACTTTTTGGAGTTAGGCAGGCAGAGGGGAGAGGAGCTGGTGATCTGGCATATATGGCATTCTTTGGCAAATGGGGCTGTTGGGTTCAATTGCAGAACGATGCCAGCTCCTGGGGTGGGGAGCAAGATGGGGCTGTCAGGTCAAGTAGTAAGGTTAAGTCCAACATTAGTATAGACTCTGACGTCAAGTGCAGATCGAAATGTGGAGGGTGAGAGAGAAAAGGTAACTAGGTCATAATCTGTTTGGTGTCTGTCAGTAAAGGGAGTTCCAATGCTGACCTAAGATTTGGGACAACGTCTAGATGTTGAGTAAGAAAACTTTAAATGATATACCTCCAGATGTTACCCTGAATTTAATTGGAAAAAACATAAGTTACTTAATTTATGATTTCAAGATGATTCCATTTAAGATATAAATTATATCTTGCATGCATATTAACAATTTATTGATATTTTCCTACATTAGATTAGATTCAGAGAAAAAATTCAATAACTTGGCAACAAAGAGGTATAAAAAGAATCAAAATTCAAGTCCTCCTTACATGCACTGCTTATATAATTAGCAGTTTTGAAAAGTACATTTCTATAAACATTTTCCATGCTTGTAAAGAGGTGCGTGGGTGTTTCAAATGCCAACTATCTTTTCAAGCGCTATATTGTCATATAAACTTATTCATTGACTGATTTCTCTATTATTCAAAATGAATAACAGCCTTACTTTCATTACTCATATTTCTTAGTTCAAGGTTGCACACCTGATACATAGGAGGTAGTTTGGTATTGTCTTCTGGATGGATTAGAAATAATGAATGGGGGAATTCAAGGATGCTACATGAACTACAGGAATAATTATGTACATGGATGGTAAAACAAAACTGAGAACTAACTGTGCAGTAAAATTATTCAAATGCATGCTTGATCTGTCATTTGGCATGAATGCGTCAGACATCCCGGGACTAAAAAGTGAAGTATTACCTGGTTCATGTATTTATTTTTCTTTTGTGATCCATTTAAGAAGATATGTAATTTTTATGTAACTTGGCAAAAATAACGCATGAATAACAAATTAAATGACAGTGTGTCATGTCATCACATGATTAGTAAGCTTCCATTAAATAGTTCTAAGTTTGAAACGGGACAGGAACGGTTGCTGTGTCATTTAGATTTCTTGCTAATACTTTTTTTAAAATTTGAAACAGAGACAACTCCCATATTCACAAAAATTGGAATTAATAGATTGCAATGCTATAAAGCAGTAATACAGGGAAAGTGTCAAAACTATTGTTAAAGAAATTATGACACTTGTTCAAAGTAACCAGGCAGAGTTAGCATGGTTTTGTGAAAGGAAAATAACCTTTGACCAATGTATTGATGTTATTTGAGGAGATTACAGCTGCTCTGTAGAAAGGGGAAACTGTTGGGTGTATTCTATTTCAATCTGCAGAAGTTACTTGACAAGGTGCCACATCAAAGGAAATAAAAGCTTTTGGTTTAGGGGCATGTTTGCATGTGTTGAAAATTGATTAGCTCACAGGAAGCAGAAGGCTGAATGGTCATTTTAAAGTTGACATGATGTAACAAATGGTATGCCATCGGGATCGATGCTGGGACTCAACTCTTTACAATTTATATGTTACTTAGATGAAGGGTTCAACAGTATAGTTGCCAAACTTGCTGAAGTTATGGAGGTAGATAGAAAAGTAAGTTGTGAAAAGGAGACAAGGAGCTTACAAAATGATGGCATATCTCTGGACATCGGAGTTCATCCAACATAAATAAACAAACAGCGAAATTCATAGCTTTGAAAAACCTGTGTGAGGGAGCTATATTTAGGGAGCAGCTAAGTCACAAGTTCAAAGTGTAACCTTACTGTTTCTTTTTTTTTGTAAATCAACAATCATGAGTGGAATGGAATCGTTTTTGATGCTATGCTTTTACTGAGAACTGTATCTTGAATTAACTTTAAAAATATAAAAGCTAAGGTACTAAGTTAGCCTGGAGCAGTGTTTTTAGAGCAGTAAGACTGTGCTATTTTCTGTAGATTGTTAAGGTGCAAAGATGGCCTTTAGTAGAGTAATATACTGTTCCTATTGGATGTGGGAGATTAGGGAGAGTTTCTATGTTACTGAAGATTATGTCTGCAGTAAGTGTGCTTGGTTGTGAATCCTATTGTACTGCATGGATCAGTTGGAACAACAGTTAGAGGCAATGAGGAATATGCAGGAGTGATGGAGTGTGATGGATGGCAGTTTTTGGAAGGGAGATAAATCTCAGGTACAGTCAGGTACATGGGTTACAATCAGGAAAGGGAGGCAGGTAGGGCAAGCCTCTCCTGTGGCTATACCCATCTCAAACAAGTATGCTGTTGTGAAAAATGTAGGAGGTGAAGGATTGTCAGGGCTTTTCTCTCTACCTTTGTAAGTTTAGCAAATTTGGCAACCATTCGCACTGAGAGCCAGGTTTCTGGTACTGAGACTGGCTCGAATGTAATGAGGAGTATGTCAGGTTCCAAGCGATCGATTGTGATTGGGACTGTCTAGTCAGAGGCACAGACTGACATTTCTGCAGCCCACACTAGGAAATCAGAATGGTGTATTGCCTCCCTGGTGCAAGGATTAAGGATATCTTCGAAAGAGTGCAGAATGGATGTAGGTTTGCTCGCTGATTTGGAAGGGTCATTTCCAACTGTTTGTCACCCTACTAGATAAGATCTTCAGTGGGCTTCCAGGCGAAGCACTACTGATAATTCTTGCTTTCTATTTATATGTTTGAGTTTCTTTGGGTTGGTGATGTTATGTTCTGTGGCGATGTCATTTCCTGTTCTTTTTCTCAGGGGGTGGTAGTTGGCGTCTAACTTGATGTGTTTGTTGATAGAGTTTCGGTTTGAATGCCATGTTTCCAGGAATTCTCGTGCATGTCTCTGTTTGGCTTGTCCTAGGATGGATGTGCTGTTCCAGTCGAAGTGGTGTCCTTCCTTATCTGTATGTAAGGATACTAGTGAGAGAGGATCATGTCATTTTGTGGCTAATAGGTGTTCATGTATCTTGATGGCTAGTTTTCTTCCTGTTTGTCCAATTTAGTGTTTGTTAAAGTTCTTGCGTGGTATTTTGTAAGTGACATTACTTTTGCTTATTGTCTGTATAGCATCTTTCAAGTTCATTAGCTGCTGTTTTAATGTGTTGGTGGGAAACATCTCGGAAATGACTGCCTGACTACTCAGATGCCTTGACATCATGTTAGCCCACAAACCCACCGAAACACTAAAGCAGCAGTTAATGAACTTGAAAGACCCTATATAGACAACAAGCAAAACTAATGTTATTTACAAAATACAGTGCAAGAACTGTAACAAACACTACATTGGACAAACTGGCAGAAAACTAGTCACCAGAATATGTGAACATCAGCTAGCCACAAAATGACATGACCCTCTCTCACTAGTATCCTCACATACAGATAAGGAAGGACACCACTTCAATTGGGACAACACATCCATCCTAGGACAAGCCAAACAGAGACACACATGAGAATTCCTAGAAGCATGGCATTTCAACTGGAACTCTATCAACAAGCACATTGGGTTAGACCCCATCTACCACCCCCTGAGAAAAAGAACCGGAAGTGACGTCACCACAGAAAATGACAACACCACAGGAAATGACATCACCGACCCAAAGAAACCCTAACATATAAATAGAAAGCAGGAATTATCAGCAGTGCTTTGTCCGGATGCCCACTGAAGGTGACAAAATGTCTGGAAATGAGCCTTCCAGCTCAGCAAGCAAACTTACATCCAGAACCTCAACCTGAGCTACAAATTGTCTCAAAACTCACTAAAAGTGCAGAATTTTCTCAAAGGTGAGTGGGACCAGCAGGAGGCCATTGTATACATTGGAATCGCGACTCCCTTGTCAGATCCATACCCCCCACCAACCCAACCTCCACTCCCGGCACCTTCCCTTGCAACCGCAGGAGGTGCAACACTTGCGCCCACACCTCCCCCCTCACTTCTCTCCAAGGCCCCAAAGGAAACTTCCATATCCGCCACAGATTCACCTGCACCTCCACCCACATTATCTACTGCATCCGCTGCAGCCGGTGTGGCCTCCTCTATATTGGGGAGACAGGCCGCCTACTTGCGGAGCGATTCAGAGAGTACCTCTGGGCCACCCGGACGAACCAACCCAATCACCCTGTAGCACAGCATTTCAACTCCCCCTCCCACTCCACCGAGGATATGCAGGTCATTGGACTCATCCACCGCCAAACCACAACAACGCGACGGTCGGAGGAGGAGCGTCTTATCTTCCGACTGGGAACCCTCCAACCACAGGGGATGAACTTGGACTTCACCAGTTTCTTCATCCCCCCTCCCCCCACCTTGTCTCAGCCGAATCCCTCCAGCCCGGCACCGCCTTCCTGACCTGCAGTCTTCTTCTTGACCTCTCCGCCTCCACCCTACTCCGACCTATCACCCTCACCTTGACCTCTTTCCACCTATCACATTTCCAACGCCCCTCCTCCAAGTCCCTCCTCCCTACCTTTTATCTTCTCCTGCTGAACACTCTCTGCTCATTCCTGAAGAAGGGCATGTGCCCGAAACGTCGAATCTTCTGTTCCCTAGATGCTGCCTGACCTGCTGTGCTGTTCCAGCAATAAAGTTTCAGCTTTGATCTCCAGCGTCTGCAGACCTCACTTTCTCCTCCATGATGTAGGAAGACAAAAGGGTGAGGTTCTGAGGAGAGAATACAGAAAGTTAGGCAAGAATTTAAAAAGATCCTTGAGGTTAGTAATATCTGGATTACTCCCGCTGCCAAGAGTTAGTGACAGTAAGAATAGAAGGATACAGCAGATGAATGAGTGGCTGAGACGCTGGTGCAGAGGAGACGGATTCACATTTGTGAATTATTGGAATCGATTCTGGAGTAGAAGTGACCTATATAAGAAGAATAGATTGCATCTCAATTGGAAGAGGATTAAGACACTGGTGGGGAAATTTGCTCGAGCTGCTCAGGAGGATTTTAATTAGTAAGGGCAGGGGAGATTGCAGAGAGATAGTGAGGAAAGAGAATAGTCTGAGACTGGTACAGTTGGGAAAAGAAGCAAGTTAAACAGTCAGGGCAGGTAGATTGTGGTGCTGGAAAAGTTCAGGAATGAGTTGAATCAGGGGGCATAGCCAGCTCTCTAACTGTGCAGTTTAATTCAGTTCAGGATGAGTTGAATATGGGGGTGTGGCCAGCTCTCTAACTGTGCAGTTTAATTCAGTTCAGGAGTGAGTTGAGTAAGGGTCACAGGGGAGCATAGAACATAGAAGAATACAGCGCAGTACAGGCCCTTCGGCCCTCGATCCAAGCCCACCTAACCTACACTAGCCCACTATCCTCCATATGCCTATCCAATGCCCGCTTAAATGCCCATAATGAGGGAGAGTCCACCACTGCTACTGGCAGGGCATCCATGAACTCACGACTTGCTGAGTAAAGAACCTACCCCTAACATCTGTCCTATACCTACCCCCCCTTAATTTAAAGCTATGCCCCCTTGTAATAGCTGACTCCATACATGGAAAAAGATTCTCACTGTCGACCCTATCTAAACCCCTAATCATCTTGTACACCTCTATTAAGTCACCCCTAAACCTTCTTTTCTCCAATGAAAACAACCCCAAGTGCCTCAGCCTTTCCTCATACAATCTTTCTACCATACCAGGCAACATCCTGGTAAACCTCCTCTGCACCCGTTCCAGTGCCTGGGAAATTGGAGGCCTTCTCTCTATCCTGCTGAGTTCAAACTGTAAGTTGCCTGTTGCCATTTTTTACTGTTTGCGCTAGGGGATGTGTGTATTGGGACTGTTGCAAGTACTTTTGGAACAAGGTCATTAAGTCCAGTTTGGAAAGGCTAAGTTATCCAGTATTCTGTTTTATGTTCTTTGTGTTTTATTCCATAATTTTGTAAATAAATCTTGTCTGTTTAAAACTTGGCAGTCGACCCAGCTCATTTATACGGGGAAAATACGCAATATACCTTGCTAAGCAAATAGCAAAGTTACAGTCTGGGCTACCTGGTGAAAAATGTTCTGAGGGGTCTGGCCTAGTCCATAACAGATTGTGGGCTCTTTGTGGGATTTAAACAATGAGTGGTAGGTGTTAGTGTCTTTTATTTCACATGGTGATTTGGTTAGTTTAAACAGTGCTCAGACAGCAATGGCTCTTTCAGTCACCAAGGATGTTCTGGAGGTGGAAGAAGTGGCCTTAGGGGTTTTACAAAAGGTAAATAAGACCCAAGCTGCAGGAATTAGCAGAGAAGCTGGAGTTGAAGTTGCCTCCTAATGTGAGCAAAGTTGCGATGATTTCAGAAGTAGCGCAATATTTAAATTTGCTGAAAACACCATTTGGATCTATAGAGATGGCAAGAAATTAATTGCAAATGAAGCAGCTTGAATTAGAGCAGAAATGAAACATTTTGAGTTACGATTAAAATTGGAATAGAGTCAAAATAATGAAGGTCTCCAGCAGAAAAGAAAGAAAGAGAGACAGAGAGAGAGTTTGAACTTCATAAATTGACACTTAAAAAGAAAGTCAGCAAAAAAGGTTGGAGATGAAAGCTGAAGGTAGGCTTATTGAGGAAGAGAGTGAGGATGAGCAAGCCCCTGGTACTCAAAACCTGGTGAGAAACTGTTTAAGTATGTTCACGCATTGCCTAAATTTGATGAGAAGAATGTGGAAGCCTTTTTCATCTCATTTGAAAAAGTGGCTAAACAAATCCAGTGGCCAGTGACCATGTGGATTTTGTTGATCTAAATCAAACTTGTGGGTAGAGCTAGTGAGGTATTCGCATCAGCATCAAAGGAGGTATCTGAGGTGTATGAGGAGGTGGAAAAATTTTTTTTAAAGTGCATCTGAGCTTGTACTAGAAGCTGATAGACAACGTTTCAGGAATCTAAAAAGAGACCCTGGTCAAACCTATATTGAGTTTGAATGGATCAAACAGAGTAATTTTGATCAGTGGGTAAAACATTTAAAAATAGAGCAAACTTACCATGAGAGACAATTATTTTGGAGGAATTCAAAAATTCACTGCCTGACGTAGTGCAAACTCATGTGGTTGAGCATAGAGTTAAAACATCAAGGTTAGCAACTAAAGTAGTGATAATTATGAGTTGGTTCATAAGGCATACATTGGCTTCCAGAATCAATTTCAGTCCATGAGGGATAGAAACTGGGACAAAGAGAAATCCTCGCGTGGAAACAGAAAGGTAGATCGCAGTGAAGATCAAAAGGAGAACTTCCCACAGGGTAAAAAGGAAACTCTTGAAGGGGACAAAGAAGGTATAAAGCTTCAGTGTTTCATTGCAATAAAGTAGGCCACATGAAATCACAGTGTTTGTGGGCTAGGAAAAGCACAGGAAAGCCAAATATGGGAAAGCAGGATAAGCCTGAAAGTTTTGTTGGAGCTGTAACAGAAAGCACAGTGGAAGCTAGAAAACTGTATCAGAGTGCACAAGCTGATCAGAGCTTGGTTAAGGAGGAAGTGCCAGATCTGCTGAAAAAATACACCTGAGGCCAGGAGCAGCAGGTAAAGAGGCTACAATACTAAGAGACACATGATCCTCTCAGTCTGTGGTGCTGAAGGATGATGAGTTATATACTCCTGAAGGACTATTGCCAGAAAAGGTACTAGTAAAGTGAATTCATGGTAAGACAAAACACTCAATTATGTGGTGAGGATAAAGTGTCCAGAAAAGAATGGAGAATTTATGGTAGGAGTACTGGACAAACTCCCAGCTCCAGGAATACAATTTGTCCTTGTGAATGATATAGCTGATTCACTGATAGGCATGCTGCCTACTGTAGTTGAAAAGCTAGTAGAGAGTCAAGCAACTGAAGCAATGCAGGATTCTTATCTGGGAATCTTCCCTGATTGTGTAGTTATGAGGTCACAGAGTCACCAGTTGAAGGAGGAGAGATGAAAGGGTACAGATAAGGAAGCTGAAGTGGCATTAGCAGAGACTGTATTCGATCAGTTTTTTGAGATAAAACAGAAGCAAATAAATAATCATGCAAATACCTTTACCTCTGCAAAACTCATTGAGTTGCAACAGAAAGATGAAAATTTAAAACAGTTGTATCAAAAGGCGTGTGCAGAGAAGGACTCTGAATATATCTCTGTGTGTTATTACCTGAAAAATGATGCCTTAATGAGGAAATGGAGGCCATCACATATTCAGATAGATGGGAAATGGGCAGAGATTCATCAAATTGTATTGCCAGTAGGGTATAGAAAGGAGGTGTTGTGAATGATGCATAACTCACATTTAGGAGTGAGGAAAACACAGGCAAAAATACAAAGACATTTTTACTGGCCTGGACTGCATATGGATGTAGTTAAATTTTGCCACACATGTCATACATGTCAGGTAATTAGAAAACCACAGGTGGGAATAAAACCTGCATGTTTAATTGCTATTCCAGCGTTTGAGGAACCTTTTACCAGAATCTTAATTGATTGTGCAGGTCCCTTGCCTCAAACAAAGAGTGGTAATTAGTATTTCTTAACAATAATGGATGAATCAACGTGATTTTCAGAGGCCGTCCCTTTACACAATATCACAGCTAAAAGGATTGTAGAGAAATTACTCAATGTTTTTACTAGATACAGTCTACCAATAGAGATACAGTCAGATCAAGAGTCAAACTTCACATCCAAACTATTCAAGGAAGTTGCGGACAGCTTAGTCTTAAAACAATTCAAATCTACTGCAAACCTTCCAGAAATACAGGGAATGCGAGAAAGATGGCATCAGACATTAACGACCATGTAGAGAGCTTATAGTCAGGATTATCCAGGTGATTGGGATAAGAGAATTATGCTACTGCTTTTTGCGATCAGAGATGCACCAAATGAGTCTACTAAATTCAGTCCATTTGAATTAGATTTTGTGCATGAAGTGAAAGGACAATTAAAATTGATTTAGAAGAAATTGCTAAATCAGAATTAAGAAACCACACATATAGATTATGTGTCAAGTTTTAGAGAATGGAACTGGGGAGTTGGCTTGACAACATTTAAAAATATCACAGCATACAATGAAAGAGGAGTTGAATAAGAAATCAAAAATTCACAAATTTGCTATTGGGGATAAGGTATTAGTGTTACTTCCAGTAATAAATGAACTTTTAAAAACAAGCTTTAGTGGACCTTATCAAATTTAAAAGAAATTTAGGTCAACTACTTGATAATGAATGCAGACAGGTAGAAATCTCAGCACAGAAGTAAGAACCAAATTAAGAGGATTCTGAATTGGACATTCCTCCAAGTAAATTGTGCTCTGTGGAAATTGTCAAAAATTGGGATAGATTATTGAATTATCTTGCTGAAAAAAAACCAAAATGACTTGAAAGATTTATTAATATCACGTGGGGAGATATGCGGAAATAAACTGGGAAGTACTAACCTAATTATGCAAGGTGTAGATGTAGGAGATGCCACTCCGATTAAGCAACATCCTTAAAGACATAACCTTGTAAAGTTAGCACAAGTTCAAAAAGAGATAGAACATATACTCCAAGATGGCATAATCGAAGTGAGTTACACCCATGGTAAAATGCTAAAGCCAGATGGTACTCAACGGTTATGTGTGGACTATTGCAAAGTCAATGCAGTTACAAAACCTGATGTATATCCAATTCCACGGTTGGAAGATTTTGTTGAAAAGGTGGGACAAGCAATTATATTTCTAAGCTGGACTTGCACAGAAGTTACTGGCAGGTACCTCTGTCAGAAAGAGCAAAGGCAATTTCGGCTTTCATAACGCCAAATGGACTGTGTCCATTTAAAGTCATGCCATTTGGTATGAAAAATGGTTCGACCACATTTCAGAGATTAAACTGCCAACTATGTTGTATACATTGAGGACCTGGTGATTTTTAGGCACTCATGGAAGGAACATTTACAGCATTTATCGGACTTTTCAATTAATTTTGGAAGGCAGGCTTGGTGATAAACCTAGCTAAAAGTGAATTTGCCAAAGCCCAAGTCACCGTCCTGGGCCATGGTATTGGACATGGACAAGTGGCCCCACGGGATGTGAAAGCAAAAGTAATTGGGCAGTTTCCCAAACCATCAACAAAAAGAGCAGTACTATGGCTCCTGTGATTGAATGGATTTTACTGAAAGATTATACCAAATTTTAGCAGTGTGGCCGCTCCACTCACGGAATTGCTGAAGAAAGGCAAGAAGTTTCAGTGTTCTTCGATGCTGCCTGACCAGCTGTGCTTTTACAGCACCACACTCTTCAACTTCATTAAATGTTAGTCAGGCACCCTGATTCCTGATGAAGGGCTTTTGCACGACACGTTGATTTTCCTGCTCCTCAGATGCTGCCTGACCTGCTGTGCTTTTCCAGCACCACTCTAATCTTGACTCTGATCTCCAGCATCTCCAGTCCTCACTTTTGCCAAGAAGTTTCAGTGGACAGTCGACTGTCAGAAGGCATTTGACAGTCTGAAAGCTGTGTTAACCACTGCCCTGGTATTAGCCACACCAGATTACACAAAGCCTTCCAAGGTGGCTATCAATGCCCATGATGTGGATGCCAGTGTGGTGCTCCAACAGGAGCAAGGTGAAGGGATCGAAAGACCTATCGGGTATTTCCCTAGGAAATTGAATGTTCATTAGCAAAAATATTCAACAGTAGAAAAAGAGATTTGAAGCTTAGCTTGGTGTTGGCATACTGGTAATGTAAACATTTCATTAACTTATCTGAGACAATTATATACACGGATTATAAGTTATTCAAGTTTGTGGAGAAATTTAAGGACAAAAATGCCAGATTTTATTTCAACTGGGCTTGTTGTTACAGCCGTTCAATTTGAAGATTGTGTAGGTAGCAGGTCGCAAAAACGTGATCACTGATGCACTGTCAAGATTCCAATGAGAAACAGACGTGATTGGTGGTGGCAGAACCACAGACTGAATCTGAATGTAGTTGTGCACGTCTGCTTGTTGAAAGATGGTGAATGTATATGTGTTTAAAGCACTAACCAATTTTTTTTATACTTTGAGGGTGGTTTGAAAAAGCCATCTTTAGATATTGATGGTGATTTTTCGGGGCGGGGGTGGGTGGTGTCACAACGTTAGTCTGGTTCAAGCTTATTTGCACTTGAAATTTTTTTCAGAGGGGGATACTTGGCCAAGCTCCATCGTGTCTGAAGTTTGAATGGTTCACTAGGGCCTTGTTGTTCACCCTAACAGATAACGCTTTAGGCCAAAACCTGGATTCTTAGGGGAATGTAGCATGAACAGCCAAGTTTCTGGTATCGAGACTGGCTCTAATGCAACAAAGGGTATGTCGAGTTCCAAGAGATCAATTTTGTTAGGGGACTCTCTAGTTCGAGGCACAGACAGATGTTTCTGTGGCCAGCAGTGAAAAATCAGAATGGTGCATTGCCTACCTGGTGCCAGGATCAAGAATGTCTCAGAGACGGTGCAAAATGTTTTCAAGAGAGAGAGGGGCCAGCAGGAGGTCATTGTACACATTGGAACCAACGACATAGGAAGGGAAAAGGATAGATTCTGAAGGGAGAATATAGAAAGTTGGTCAGGAATTTCAAAAGGAGGTCCTTGAAAGTAGTCGTATCTGAATTACTCCCAGTGCTGAGAGCTAGTGAGGGTAGAAATAGGAGGATAAAGCAAATGAAAGCATGGCTGAGGAGCTGGTATATGAGAGAAAGATTCACATTTTTGGATCATTGGAATCTCTTTTGGGGTAAAAGTGACCTGTACAAGAAAGATTCACATTTTTGGATCATTGGAATCTCTTTTGGGGTAAAAGTGACCTGTACAAGAAGGATGGACTGCACCTGAATTGGAAGGGGCCTAGTATACTGGCAGGGAGATTTGCTAGAGCTGCTTGGGTGGATTTAATCTAGTAAGGTGGGTGCATTGGGACCCAGGGAGATAGTGAGGAAAGAGATTAATCTCTGGTACAGATGAGAAAAGATGCGAGTCAAATAGCCAGGGCAGGCATGGACAAAGAGAACAAAGTAGGACCGATAAATTAAACTGGATTTATTTCAATGCAAGAGGCCTAACAGGGAAGGCAGATGAACGCAGGGCATGGTTAGCAACATAAGACTGAGATATCATAGCAATTACAGAAATGTGGATGAGGTATGGGTAGGACTGGCAGCGTAATGTTCCAGAATGTAAATGCTATAGAAAGGACATAAATAGAGGCAAGAGAGGAGCGGGAGTGGTGTTTTTGATAAGGGATAACATTACAGTTGTCCTGAGAGAGGATATTCCCAGAAATACATCCAGGGAAGTTATTTAGGTGGAGATGGGAAATAAGAAAGGCATTATCACCTTATTGGGATTACAGTATAGACCCCCTAATAATCAGAGGGAAATTGAGAAACAAATTTGTAAAGAGATCTCAGCTATCTGTAAGAATAATAAGATGATTATGGTAGGGGATTTTAACTTTCCAAACATAGACTGGGATTGCCATAGAGTTAAGATCTTAGATGGAGGGGAATTTGTTCAACATATACAAGAAAATGTTTTGATTCAGTATGTGGATGTACCTATTAGAGAAGGTGCAAAATCTGACTTACTTTTGGGAAATAAGGCAGGGCATATGACTGAGGTGTCAGTGGGGGAGAACTTTCGGGTCAGCAAACAAAATTCTATTAGTTGTAAAATAGTGATGGAAAAGGATAGGCCAGATCTAAAAGTTGAAGTTCTAAATTGGGGGTAGGCTATTTTTGATGGTATCAGGTAAGAACTTTTAAAAGCTGACTGGGGGCAAATGTTCACAGATAAAGGGACAGCTGGAAAATGGGAAGCCTTCAGAAATGAGATAACGAGAGTCCAGAGACAATATATTCCCATCAGGGTGGAAGAAAAGGCTGGTAGGTATAGGGAATGCTGAATGACTAAAGAAATTGAGGGTTTGGTTAAGGAAAAGAAGAAAGCATATGTCAGATGTAGTCAGGATAGATCGAGTGAATCCTTAGAGTATAAAGGCAGTAGGAGTATACTTAAGAGGGAAATCAGGAGGGCAAAAAGGGGTCATGAGATAGCTTTGGCAAATAGAGTTAAGGAGAATCCAAATGGTTTTTACAAATACATTAAGGACAAAAGAGTAACTAGGGAGCAAATAGGACCCTTCAAAACTCGGCAAGGTGGCCTTTGTGTGGAGCCGCAGGAATGATATGAGCCAAATGCTAGCAAATGGAACTTGATTAATTTTGGATATCTGGTCAACATGGATGAGTTGGACCAACGAGTCTGTTTCTCCATTGTATATGTCTATGACCCTAAATGAATGGGCAATGATACAACAAATGGAGTATACTGTGAGAAAATGTGAAGTTATCTATTTTGGTCAGAAAAATAACAAAGAAGCATGTTATGTAAATGGTGGGAGATGACCTAGCTCTGAGACACAGAGGGATCTGGTATGAATCACAAAAGGTTAGTATGCAAGTACTGCGCATAATTAAGAAAGCATGCATGACTGCTCATGATACCTTTCCCATCAGTGGCATGAGTTAAACTTTAAAGGAAAACATATATTGTCTGAAGTGCATAAAAGGTGGTTTCTCAAAACAGTCTGCATGCTCAGAATTTGTATATAGTGATCTTTTAATTTTTTGTGAAAAATAGTCATAGAGTCATACTGCACAGAAACGGACCCTTCAGTCCAAATCGTCAACACTGACCAGGTTTCCCAAACCACACTAGTCCCATTTGCCTATGATTGGTGCATATCCCTCTAAACCTTTCCTATTCAAGAACGGTCACTTTATTCCAAAAATATTGTTGTAATTTTCCAACTATAAATAATAAAACTAAGACACAAAATACATGTACAAAGATGAAAAGTAGGTAAGGGTAACATATACATTGAGATATAAAAGATTAGGCCTTCAGATTGTTGTAGGTTTGCTGTTTCATGAAGTTTCTATTTCCAAAGCAAAGTGGTTGAAACCTAAAGTTAAATTCAGCAGCTTTGTTGGATTCTGTCAGAGTTTGACTTAAAGGTGAACTTAATAGGTACCATAGCTTTGTGGATTGAATGATGCTCCTTTTACTTTACTGGTTCTGACAGAATAAATCTAGATTCTTTTTAGCAGACCAAGGATGATTTTTAGGTATGCATTGGAAAGGATTGGGGATACACAGCAGGTCTGGCAGCATTTTTGGAGAGAAAACAGAATTAATGTCTGAAGTCCAGTGACTTTTATTTTTTCTTCACACATGCTGCCGAGCCCGCTATGTTTCTCTAATGCTCTGTTTTTGTTTCAGATTTCCAACATCCGCACTTCTTTGTATTTATGATTTTAAGATACCTTGCTCTATGACCCCTGGTGGCAGAGGGAAACCACAGATCTCACATACTGTTCACATGATGTGGAGGAGCTGGAGTTGGACTGGGATGGACAAAGTTAAAAATCACACAAGAGCGGGTTATAATCTAACAGGTTATTTGGAAGCACCAGCTTTCCAAGCACAGCTCCTCTATCAGGTAACTGTGGAGCAGCTTCTTTTAGGAAGTTTGTTGTCTGAGCCTGGAGCCCAGTTACAAGTGGAGTTCCGCAGGGATCAGTTCTGGGTCCTCTGCTGTTTGTAATTTTTATTAATGACGTGGAAGAGGGAGTCGAAGGGTGGGTCAGTAAATTTGCAGATGATACGAAGATTGGTGGAGTTGTGGATAGTGAGGAGGGCTGTTGTCGGCTGCAAAGGGACTTAGATATAATGCAGAGCTGGGCTGAAGAGTGGCAGATGGAGTTCAACCCTGTCAAGTGTGAGGTTGTCCATTTTGGAAGGACAAATAAGAATGCGGAATACAGGGTTAACGGTAGGGTTCTTAGTAAGGTGAAGGAGCTGAGGGATCTTGGGGTCTATGTTCATAGATCTTTGAAAGTTGCCAATCAGGTGGATAGAGCTTGTAAGAAGGCTTATGGTGTATTAGCGTTCATTAGCAGAGGGATTGAATTCAAGAGTCGTGAAGTGATGTTGCAGCTGTACAGGACCTTGGTTAGGCAACATTTGGAGTACTGTGTGCAGTTCTGGTCGCCTCACTTTAGGAAAGATGTGGAAGCTTTGGAGAGGGTGCAGAGAAGATTTACCAGGATGTTGCCTGGAATGGAGAATAGGTCATACGAGGATAGGTTGAGAGTGCTAGGCCTTTTCTCATTGGAACGGCGAAGGATGAGGGGTGACTTGATAGAGGTTTATAAGATGATCAGAGGAATAGATAGAGTAGACAGTCAGAAACTTTTTCCCTGGGTACAACAGAGTGTTACAAGGGGACATAAATCTAAGGTGAAGGGTGGAAGGTATAGGGGGATGTCAGGGGTAGGTTCTTTACCCAGAGAGTGGTGGGGGCATGGAATGCGCTGCCTGTGGGAGTGGCAGAGTCAGAATCATTGGCGACCTTTAAGCGGCAATTGGATAGGTACATGGATGGGTGCTTAAGCTAGGACAAATGTTCGGCACAACATCGTGGGCCGAAGGGCCTGTTCTGTGCTGTATTGTTCTATGTTCTATGTTCTATGTTCTATGTTCTATGTTCTATGTTCTATGTTCTATGTTCTATGTTCTATGTTCTATGACCTGCAACCCACTTTAAAAGATGAAAGAATTAACAACAATCTAGGTTTATTCAATATATCATTTCAGTTGCATGACACTGCAATCTTTTGCTATAAATTCTGTGTCTTGTGGTCCTGTTCCACAGCTACCTGATGAAGGAGTAGCGCTCTGAAAGCTGGTGCTTCCAAATAACTTGTTCGAGTATAACCCAGTGTTGTGTCTTTATTTTAACTTAATACTGTTTCACAGATGGTTCTGCTGAGAGCTGTAATCTGCAACTGTCTTCCTGAGGTCTCTTCAGTAACCTGCACAAAGTGGTTGTTCCTAGTCAAACTTTATACAGTTCAAAACTGAAATTGGCAGCTGTGCTAATTTTCAAATAAGAGTAGTTAGATAACAATCTTTGAAGAGATTGTCCTATGTCTTATGGTCTTATGGTCCTGCTAACAGCAGTTAAGGTGTGAATTCTCACACATTAGGATGATTCAATTATATTGTCAATGGCTCAATGAATTCCAGAGGGGATCGTCCTTGGGCTAATCATATAGAGGTTCTGGATCAGTGGTGCTGGAAGAGCACAGCAATTCAGGCAGCATCCGAAAAGCTTCGAAATCGACATTTCGGGCAAAAGCCCTTCATCAGGAATAAAGGCAGAGAGCCTGAGAGAGAGGAGGAAAACTTCTTCAAGGCAGGCATCCTTGCAAGAGGATTTGCAGTAGGGTTAAAATCAACGAGGTAAAAACAATGATATAGAGGCTCATCTATCCAGCTGATAGAAGCTGAATACACAAAAAAAGTTATGATATTTGGAAGCCATTCTTTTTAAGTTTCTTGTGTCCATTTAAAGGACGTTTAGCTTTTTACAAAATCTATCATTACATATCATTAGCCCACATAACATATACAAAATATTAGGTTTTTGTGAGGCAGATGACTTGGAGTTTATTTCATCACTAACTATTTACCGGGCTGCATCTTCACAGACTTAAGCATACAGTCTGTGCTTTCTGCCAACTAATGTTACTGTACAAAACATTCACAAAATGACTGAATAAAATGACTGCTTTACAAAGATATGTGACTGAAAGTGAGTTGGATACCTTTATACTGGAACATCATATGTTGGAATGTCATGTTAATGTTGCAGGCCTGTTCGATCTGTAAGATATAATGTGATATCTCCTTTTTTCTCTTTAAAGAGTGGGAACTCTTCTGATAATAAGTACAAGGATGAATAAATATAATTATCACTAAACATTTATATAATGCCTTGGGGTACACAAGGCATTGCCAAATCTGAATTTATTCAGCAATCATGACCTGGTGTAGCTTCACTCTAAGTGTCCTATCAGTCATTGCAGCTGAATGTGTATCATCTGTCGCAGATGTATGGTTTGTTGTCTGACATCCTAGTCTTCTGACTTTTCCACTGACAAGTGGTTAATGATGTGCAGTTCAATTTGACTCAGGCATTCCTGATGCCTTCCTAATTCCCAGTCTGTCATAAATATGACTGGTAAGACTCAACCCTGCTCTTGATGAGAATTTTATTTCTTTTACCTCAAGTGATTTGATTCCTTATCTACTGATGGGGTCATACATCATTAAATGTTTTGTAAATTTATCGATAATCCAGAGTTATTCTCAATATTATAGAACTGCAC
Source organism: Chiloscyllium plagiosum (assembly GCF_037043375.1). Classification (NCBI taxonomy): domain Eukaryota; kingdom Metazoa; phylum Chordata; class Chondrichthyes; order Orectolobiformes; family Hemiscylliidae; genus Chiloscyllium; species Chiloscyllium plagiosum. The sequence continues at coordinate 61,307,829 of NW_028270150.1, forward strand.
AATGATACTGAATTGAAAGCTGTTGCTTGACCTATTGTGTTGTACGAGTCCTTCAACAGAAGTGCTCAATTATTCCCATTCCCTAATTCTTTCTTCATAACTTTGAAAAAATTCCATTTCAATTATCTACCTTTGTTTGGGTTGTTTTCACATCTCCTTCTATCAACCTTTCAGGCAGTGCATTTCAGGTCAGAAGATAATATTGTGTAATTTCCCTTATGTCACTTCTGTTTCTTTTGACATTTTGTCTTTCTCTGTGTTCTCTTGCTACTGACACTTCTGCCATGGCAAACAGTTTCATTTTATTTTCTATATTAAAACTTGTCAGAGTTTTGAACATTTCCATCAAATCAGCCCTTAACCTTCTTTCCCCTCAGATGTTCCATTGTAATTTCTTCAGTCATATCAAATAACTGATGTCTTTCAGACCTGGCATTTTTGAGTAAACTTATCTGCACCCTCTCCATTCTTCCAAATGTGGTTACATTTATTTTATATAGAATCCCTGCAGTGTGCAACAGGCCATGCAGCTCATCAAGTCACACCATCCCACTCAGACCGACCCTGTCTCTATGACCCTGCATTTCCCATGGCTAATCCACTTAGCCTGCAAATCCCTGGATACTATGGGCAATTTAGCTTGGTCAATCCACCTAACCTGCACAGCTTTGGACTGTGACAGGAAACCAGATTATCCGAAGGAAACCCACGCAGACACAGTGAGAACATATAAACTCCACACAGACAGTCACTTAATGGTGGAATTGAACCTGGGTCCCTGGTTTTGTGAGACAGCAGTGTTAACGACTGAGGCACAATGCTATCTTTAACAGATTGTCCAGTTCATCCTGCTACTCATAAGCCTGGTTTAAGACCACAAGGAGTAGGCCATTCAGCAACTAATAAGGGGCTGCAGCCGGAAACATCGATCTTCCTGCTCCTCAGATGCTGCTTGGCCTGGTGTGCTTTTCCAGCAACACACTCAACTCTGATCTCCAGCACCTGCAGACCTCACTGTCTCTATTCAGCAACTTAAGCCTGCTCTGTCATTTAATAAGATCATGACTGATTTGTGGCCTTAAATCTACTTTCCTGCCTTTCTCTGACCATCCTTGACACTGTTATCAATCAAATATCTGTCTAACTCAACTTTCATTTTATGTAATGACCCAAAGGTACTGCTCACCGGGAATAAGAATTCCAAAAACCAATAACCCTCTGAGAAGGAATCATATCTCCATTAGAAATGGGAGGCTCTTCATGTTTAAATTGTTCCGTCTGGTTTAAGGTTTCTGCATTACAGGAAAGTCACACAGCATTTATCCTGTCAAGATCCCTCAGCATCTCAGATGTTTTGAAGATCACTTCTATTTCTTTTAAGCTTCAATGAGCAAGGGGCCAACCTGCTCAGCTCTAGCCATAAAACAGACCCCTCATCCCAATGTGCACATTCCTGTAGGTATAGTCTTACCTGTGGTATGATGGGAATAAAAATATTAACAATGATGATGTGCATGCTGATGTAACTGACATTACCAGTCACATGGTATTAAGACTGTAAGGAGGAAGATGCCTCCTACAAATAAGTGAATGTACCGGAAGAATGAAGGTTGAGGAGTTGGTCCTGACAAGCCAGAAGAATCATCTCAGTGAACCCATTGGATTGGGACTACTGAACTGCTTTCACAGTCTTTCCCTCCAATTACAGCACTCATGTTTATTTTTTGGTCAGTCTGTCTCTGTGCACAGGGAAAGTTTTAAGGAGATTAGGCTTTGAACTAGTGTTTTATGTCGATAATTCATATTGTTTATATCAGAAGCAGGGATCAGTTTGTTTGTGATAAATAGTGATTTTTGTTAAACTCATAAACCAACCCTTGCTTTCTGTCAACTTGGGTGTAAGATACAGTTGGGGAATTATGCATATTTTACTAAAATTTTTAACTTTCGCAATTACGCCAGTTATAGTGGGACTTAAGTTCCAATATCCCAGTAAGGCATAACAGGCATATTACTGAATGCCTTTTGCAAATTCAAATACGCTGAATCCACTGTTAGTTCGTCACCTTTTAGATTTCTCATAAATTATTTTCTTTTTATGCACATATGTTGACTCTACTCGATGCTATTATAATTTTCTACGTATCCTATCACCACCTCCTCTTAAAAGATTTTAGCATTTTACCAATGACAAATGTTAGGCTAATCAACCTACAGTTTTCTTCTTTCTGCCAACCTTCTTTCTTGAATAAAGTTGTTATATTTGTGATTTTCCATTGCACTGGAATCGTTCCAAAATTTAGTGGATTTTAGAAAATCATGACTACTGAAATCACTGTTTTGAAAAGCCTAGCATGCAGGCCATCCATTGCAGGGGCCTTCTCAGCCTTCAGAAGAATGAGAGGATTCTTATTGAAACCTATACATTTTAACAGGATTAGAAGGGGTAGATGAGGAGGACTGAGATGAGGAGACATTGTTGAAAGACAAATGATGATCCTCTAGAATTTGCTACCACAGAAAGCAGTCAAGCCTAAACATTGTATGATTTCAAAAAGGCACTTGAGGATAAAGGAATCAAAGGATATGGTGAGAAAGCAGGAACACCGTATGGAGTTTGATGATGAACTATGATCAAAATGATTGCCGATGCAAGCTCAAAGGGCCAAATGGACATCTGCTGCTCAAATTTTCTATGCTTCTATGACAGGAAGCTCGGAGAGGGTGGAGGAGTGGCTTTGTTAATTAAAGATGATATTAGCACAAAAGACATACATGACTTCAGGAAAACAGGATGCAGAAGCATCTCTGAGTAGAGATAGGAATGATAAAGGCAAGATATCATTTGTGGAAGTTGAGTGCAGACTCCTGCAAAATAACTGCACGGTACGACAGATTAAAAAAGATGAACTATTGGGAGATTGTCCAGTGGGTAAAGCAATTATCATGGGGGCTTTTAACCAAATATACATGTGAAAAATCAGATGGGAAAACGTTATGGAGAGTAGGAGCTAACTGAATATTTCTGGGACAATTTCTCACACCAGTGTGTTATAATACAAAATGGAATGCAGGCTATGTTAAACATGGCTATGGACAAATGAGATAGAATTAATTACTGACCTCATTCTGCAAGCTCTCCTGGGTATTAAAACCATAAAAGGGCTGAAGTTTGCATACATTTTAAGGAAAAGAAGTATGAGACCAAGTCTACTGTTAAACAGCGGCAATATTGAGGGCATGAAAACAGAGGTAGTGAAAGTGAGCTGGCAATTTAGATTAAAGGGTAGGTCAATAGAGATTTAGTGGCAAATGTTTAAGGTGATGTTGAATTGAATTGAATTTATTGTCACAAACACCGAGGCACAGTGAAAAGCTTTGTCTTGTGAGCAGTATAGGTGGATCACGGAAATAAATAGCATAGATAAGTAAATAATAGGTAAACAGTGGCAAAACAAAAACACAGGTGAATGCTAAGAGTTTGTGAGTCCATTCAGTATTCTAACAACAGTAGGGTAGAAACTGTTTCAAAGCCGGCTGATGCATGTGTTCAGGCTTCTGTACCTTCTCCCCGATGGTAGAGGTTGTAGAAAAGCATTGCCAGGTTGGGATGGATCTTTGAGAATGCGGGCGGCCTTTCCTTGACAGCGGTAGATGGATTCTATAGATGAGAGGTTGGCCTTTGTGATTGTCTGGACCGACTTCACCACTCTCTGTAACCATCTCCGATCTTGAATGGTACAGTTGCCATACCATGTAGTGATACATACAGACAGAATGCTCTCAATGGCACACCTATAACAGTTGGCAAGGGTACTCGCCATCACGCCAAATTTCGTCAGTTGCCTGAGGAAGAAAAGATATTGCTGGGCCTTTGTAACCAGTGTGACCACATGAAAAGTCCAAGAAAATTGAGTGTTGATGACCACTCCTAGAAGCTTGACACTCTCCACCCATTCTACCTCTGTGCTGTTAAGTGTAGGGGGGCATGAGTAACATCCTGCCGAAAGTCAATGATGAGTTCCTTGGTTTTGTTGGCATTGAGAGCTAGGTTTTCTTCAGTGCACCATGTCTTCTACCTCCCGTCTGTAGTCAGTTTCATCGCCATCTGAGATTCAACTGACTGTGGTGGTGTCATCAGCGAACTTGTAAATGGCATTAGTTTGGTATTTGACGAAGTAGTCATGGGTATACAGTGAGTACAGTAGGGGGCTGAGTATGTACCCCGGGGCACTCCAGTGTTGAGTGTAAGTGACGATCAAGTATTATCCCCAATCTTCACTGATAATGGCCTGTGGGTCGGGAAACTGCAGAGAGTGGGGCTCTGATTTTCCAGAAAATGCAGAGTAGATACATTTCAATGTATAAGAAAAGTTCTAAAGGGATGCACCAACAATCTATGGTTAACTAAAAAAAGTCAAAAATAGGGTCAAATTTAAATAATTCCACAACAACAAATGACAGGTGAGAAGATTTATCAGAATATAAAAAGTCGCAAAGAATTAATTTTTAAAAAATTAATAAGGAAGGAAAAATTAAAGTACAGGAAGAAGTTACCTTAAAATATAAAAACAGGTGAGAAAAGTTTCTTCAGATACTCCAAAAATAAAAGAATTAACAAAGTAAGTGTTGGTCTTCTGGACAATGAGTCTGGGGAATTAATAGTGGAGGATAAAGAGATGGCAGACAAATTGAACAGATATTTTGTGTCAATCTTCACTTGAGAGGATATAAATTGTATTCTGGAAATAGCTGTAAATCAGCAATTGAAAAGGAGGGAGAAACTCAAGAAAACTGCAACTAACAGTGAAGTAGTACTTTGCAAACTGTTAGAACTGCAAGTTGACAAGTTCCTGAGTCCTGATAGTCTTCTACTAGATTATTAAAACAAGTAGGAGTCAGTGAAATCTGCAGATGCTGGAGATCAGAATTGAGAGTGTGTTGCTGGAAAAGCACAGCGGGTCAGGCAGCATCCGAGGAGCAGGAAAATCAACGTTTTGGGTTGCAGCCCTTCATCAAAAAACAAGTAGCCAATGAAACAGTTGATGCATTGATATTAATTTTAAAAAGTACATTAATTTAGGAAAGGTTTGTTAAGATTGGAAAAAAGTTAATGTAACTCCTTTCCTCAAAAAGGGAGAAAAGCAGAAAACTATAGACCGGCTGGCCTATCCTCTGTCAGGGAAAGTGTTAGAAAGGCAAAGCCATCATGACCTTATCAAAGGAAAATCACATTAAACTAATTTATTAGAGTTCTTTGAAGAAGTAACTTGTGCTAAGGTGGAGCATGTATTTTATTTAGATTTCCAGAAGGCATCTGAGAAGGTGCCCCACCAAGGTAGTGCAGAAAAAGCTCATGGGGATAACATATTGGCATTGACAGAAAATTTGGTTCACTATTCATGAAGTAAATAATAGAAATAAGTGGGTCTTTATCAGGCTAGTGGGATCTTATAAGTTGTGTGCCACAGGGTTAGTTTTAGAACCTCAACTCTTTATAATTTACAGCAATGATTCAGATGAAAGGATCAAAGGTACAGCAGCTAAATTTGCTGTTGACACAGAGATAGGTAGGAAGGTAAATAGAACATAATCTGTCTATATGACTTTGTGACTTAAGTGACAGAAAATTGAAGAAACAACTCCTTAACCTGCCAAAAAGGTTGACACCAGAGTTAAATCCATAGGGTTATAATGTTTATAAAAAGCAACATTCTTACACACATTATGCTTCCAGTTGAAGTAAATAATATGTAAGTAAGATTCCAGATTGAAACCTGATCGGAAAAATATTCACCTTAAAAAAATGGCCTCATTCAAGAGAATGCAAGTATACTTTTAAACAATGAATAAAATTTTCATTACATAAGAAAAAAAATGAACCATCCTACGTTAAACAAAAAAAGCTAGCATGATTTGTTTTAGTTTCAAATACAAAGGAAAAACTCAAGCCTATTCCTTTTATCCCAGCAATACCCTTACAAACTAAAACTCAAAGATTTACGACTACCTCCATACCATGGCCTGTACTTCAAGGTGGCACAGTTGCAACTGTCTTGCCTTCCTACAAATTTCTGTACATTTGTTAGATATTTTTTATTCAGCTGGTATATCTCTCTGAGAAACCTACTTGTGAATGATGCAGGGCTTTTCAAGGGGCAATTGTGTAATCGGGCACTTTCACAGTGCAGTGTCTCGTGTTCCAAGAGGCAAACACAGTTTCTGTTTGTTTCTTTTTTACTTTTACTGTTGCTGAATAAAAATGAATGTTTTTAATCTTTTTGAAGGCTTTCTAGTATGTGTTGGTCCCACACTGAACAATGATAAGATTTTGGACTATACTGGTCTGTGGTGAAAGAGGAATACTCCCTTACACATGGTTCGAAGACAGGATGAGGCTAAGGACAGGTAAGTTGTGTAGCTGTAACTCTGTAAACTGTGAATGTGTGCCTGCATTTGCAATAAAGTGTCAGCAGTTTAACCTCCCACTAGATGCACAGTGTAGGGCATCTCCTGGCTGCCAGTGCTTAAATTGTTGATTTAAAGGTGGTATTAGCACCAGTAATCCCAGGCGGTCCCAGAAGTAGCAACTACTTCTGTCTGTGACAAGAAGGAAGTTACAACAAATGGGGTGACACAGAAACCTGGTACATAACTAAGGAGGTGGGTTCTGTGAGAAATCTTGCTCAGGGCTCATAGAAAGTAGATGGAAATGTGTTGCTGGAAAAGCGCAGCAGGTCAGGCAGCATCTAGGGAACAGGAGAATCGACGTTTCGGGCATTAGCCCTTCTTCAGGAATCCTGAAGAATCCTTCATTCCTGAAGAAGGGCTAATGCCCGAAATGTCGATTCTCCTGTTCCCTAGATGCTGCCTGACCTGCTGCGCTTTTCCAGCAACACATTTCCATCTCTGATCTCCAGCATCTGCAGACCTCACTTTCTGCTCATAGAAAGTAACCCAGCATGAAATCTGAAAAAGGTGTCCTGCAGATTTCTGGTAAAATTCAGCCTTCTAGTTTTAATGGAAACAGCTCTAGTTTTTCATCTCTTTTCTTTCACATACTTTCAACCATATCCACGCGATTGTGCCCATCTGGACATGAATTGTCTCCCTTTGGAAGGTCTCAAATTGCTCAATAACTTGTTTTGCCTGCCAATATTTTTTTACAATTCATCTTTTCAATTCACTGAAATTAGCCAACTTGAAAACTTGAAAACACGTGTTTTCACATTTTACTTTCGCCCTCTTTTCTAAATCTAATGATATTGAAGTCATCATTTGTTTTCTAGATGCGAAAACCACTTTGTTGATGTTCCTTCTCTTTTCCTTGTTTCTGTTCAGGTATTCAATTCAGTTAAGTTATTACTGTTGTGTAAGAAAGTTGGCTCAGAGGGTTAATTTGGAAGTCTTGAAATAGTTACACCTCCTGATATATAAAAAAATGTATCTGGGAGAAATGGTAAATTCTTCAATTTGTTGTTAGTCACTTCTATAGCATACAGTGATGTAGCATAGATCTAGTTACTTAATTTAGGAGATAATATCTCTTAACTAGTGGTCAGACAGTTAAGGAGTCTTTAGCTAAATAACCCGGTATTTTAGTATTACAGTATATAGCTAAGGAAGGAGTGTCTGTTCCCTAACTCTAACCCTATTGCAGATCAGGCAATCGCTTAAGCGAGTTGTCACATCAGGGTTGTATCCTGGGGGTCGGGGAGGTATCATTGATATTTTAAGAAGGATATTGTTACTAAGTTCATGCCTCTCCTCCTGAATACTCAGTAGTATTAAGTAGTGAAGGATTAACCACTAATAAGCCCAATATACTAGCATTTGAAAAAGTTCAAATGGCAAAAAAATCTAGTCAAAGAATATCCCAGAAGCAGTATATGTCTGGTGGAAATGTCCCTTAGAACGGTCAAAGTGATTTCAGTGGATCTATTTTCTACAGTATATTTCAATTTTGAGTGCAATCTTGCACTAAGGCAAATGTTGCCATCCAGTCACTCACTGTTGATTTCTGTCATCAGCTAATGTTTTATCATTCATTCTTCTTTTTCTTTGGTCTTATTAATGCAGAACATTATTAGGCAGTTAAGTTTTAAAGTTTCTCCTTTAATCTAAGATGAAATAAAGGTCTGGATTTTCAAATGGTCAGATATTTCTTTCTGAAGCCTAGATCAGAGTTGTGCATGGAGACCCTGTGGAGTCCTAATCAAAACAGAATTGCTTGGGAAATTGAAGATTCCACTGAGCAATTCCCCATGTCTGGAATCTTTCAAAATAATCCATTTCAGTCAGAGAATTCGAAGGTTTTAAATGCAGTTAAGTAAATAGTTATTCGGGAAAAGTTAAGGTATTAAATAAGTAGTCTAACTCCTGAATAATTATTCAACTGGCCACCCTATTTTAGATCACATCTCCACAATTGCACCAACACAGATTCCTTACACCTTTCAGACCTGGGCCAATGCCCTCCTCTACCCCGAGACCTGATCTGATGTGACTACCCACCTTAACCCAGCTGCCTGTCTTGATTTCCACTGCTCTGGAATGGATATAGCCTTTCCCTGAGAACTGACACTCCTGCTTGCTGCTCACACTCATAGCCCTGGAGCAGCCACTCGAAACATGATTTCCCTATTTCTCCAATTCCTCCATGATTCACCCCGGTGACCCGACATTTCTCCCAGCTCTGGATCCAACACCTGCCCTCATATCCCTTTGAATGAGGGGTGGCACAGTGGCTCAGTGGTTAGCAGTCCTGCCTCAGCACCAGGGACCCAGGTTTGATTCTGGCCTTGGGTGACTGTGGAGTTTGCACATTCTTCCCGAGTCTGTGTGCGTTTCTGTCGGGTGCTCTGTCCAAAGATGAGCAGGTTAGGTGGATTGGCCATGCTAAATTGTCAATGGTGTCCAGGAATGTGCAGGTGAGGTGGGTTAGCCATTGGGGAATGCACTGTTACAGGAATGGGTCTGGGTGGGATGCTTCTGGAGGGTCGCTGTGAACTCGATTGGCCAAATGGCCTGCTTCCACACTCTAGGAATCCTATGAATCTGAGGCTCTCCCCACATTTTCCTCCCACTACACCAAACACTTTCCAAACTGCTATTCCCTTCTTCCAAAATTGTACTTGATCACCCTGATTCCAAGACCCATCAACACCGCTCCAGCCCCTGTACACACCCACCTTGTTCTCCCGGGAGCTAATACCCCACCCCATTGGAAACTGATACCCTATCCCATCGGTGCCCAAACATCCCAATCCTCTTCCCTTCCACTGGATATACCCCCTCCTATCACTGCCTGCTCTAGACACAATCTCCCACCAACACTCGACCAAAAGACTGACACATCTGACTCCTTGTCACCTTACCTCTGGCACCCTTACCCACTTGCCACTATACTTTCTACACTGCCAGCATGCTCTCCACCTGACACTTTAACCTCACACATATCTTATTTACTTACCATTTGACCATGAATTTTCAACTTGGATGTCTATAATGCTTGATCTTAAATTTTAGAATATGGCCACTGACTGCTGTGAAAAAGGGAGCATGACTAGCCTTTACGAACTATTACACAGAGTGAAGGACCTGCCAAAATGGGTCCACGAGTCTGAAGGAGACCTGATTGAAATCTTCTGTCAGAAACATGCAATTTTCTCATTAAATAATAAATATTTTTAAAATGAAACAGCCACTCTTGTAAATTCAGATCCAGAATGTCCTGAATGGAGAATGGTGATCATAATAGAACTCTTCCCTGGAGACGGAGCGATGTGATTTGGTTATCACGGGTAAAGAAACCCAAACGAAACCCGACAGAAAATCAAGTGCCTGTTTTCATTACAGTAAGACAATCCTTTATCCAAAATTGTTGGAAAACCAACTGTTTTTCGGAATTCGGAATTTTTCGAATTTCAGAATAAGTGACAGTTTGATGGTGAAATTTTTAAAAATCTTATCGGAGGAGCAGACTCACTCAGTAAAACAGGCTGTGAGAAAGAATCCAGGCCTGCTGGTCCTGGGCCATGCCCCCCTACGTCGCATCTGAGTGACACCCATCGAGTTGGTGTTGAGTTGAGTTAACTATTTGCATGTCAAACAACCTTTTTAATGAAAAAAACTTCCCAAAAAACCTTCAGATTTCAGAGCTTTTCGGATTTTGGAACTTTGGATAAAGGATCGTCTACCTGTACCTGTCACAAAAAGAGGGACAGCTGCATTTTTGAACATGGTGACACAGAAAGAACTAAATGAATTACTGCTTGAGGAGCAGCAGCAGCTACTGCGATGCTGAGCAGATGAATATTTTTTATGTTAAAAATGCTTGTGAAATTTGATTTTCTGTTTTAATAGAAGGGGATAGAACTGAAGGGACTTGTAGAGGGACAAGAATAGCTGACATGAGTTTGGCTGTAGAAATGCTATACAGAGGAACCTCGATTATCTGAACGAGATGGGCGGGCACTACTTCGTTCAGATAATTGATTAGTCGGTTAATTGATTCAATGCCTCTCCTCTGGAGCTCGGAGTTTTCTTACGTTTCCTTTTTCCTCGCTCTGTCTGCCTTGCTCCCTCTCTGTCTCAGGGTTTGTTTCTGAGCAGACACACACTGGTGTGTAAGGGACCTGCAGCATTGATGAAACCTTCCGCACCCTTCCTGCCACCGCTCTCTCTCCCCCCTCCACCCCATCCCCAGTTCATTGGGATTGACACAGGGAGCACTCACTATGTCCACTCTCCATTCAGGAGACTAGGCAGCAGTACACCACAAGCGAGTCCCCTGCCTCCCCCACCCCCCACCCTCCCGGCCGCTCCCTACCTGCCCCCAATCCTGTCCAACCCTACCCCTAGCTGCACTGCCACCCAACACCCCATGCACCCCTATCAGCTTTATCCCCCCCACCCCACCCCCCCCCATCTGCCATCCCAGCATTTCCTCCGGGGCAGCCAGATTGGATACCAACAGCAAGACTGCTGCTGCCTTTGGGGGGGAGGATTTCAGTTTCAAAATAGCACACACACACACAAATACAACTTTTTACTGCAACATTTTGGCCAGTGCCACCTTTGCCCTGTACAGAACAATGTTGGAGAGATTATCTGGGGAAGAGTGTACACCCTTGAGTAGAATTCCATGGAAAATGTGGGGATAGAGATAGAGAGTTGGGGGGGGTGGTGGTGGTGGCGGTCGGTCAGTCATTTGGAGATGGTGCCTGGGCCCCACATCAATGTCCAGGATGGTTCTCGGCAGCATTTCGGTGAGCCAAGTTCACTTTTAATTGTAAACAAAAGACACAATCTGTGTTAGAAAAGCCTCTTTGATATAATGTTTCTACTGGGACCGTGAGATCTTCTTCGGATAATCCAAAATTCGGATAATTGGTATTTGGATAATTGAAGTTCCTCTGTGCTGGAAAACTTGATCTAAGAGAAATGATTTTCAAAGGGGATTTGAATAATTAAAGTAGTAAAACTGGGAGAAGTGAGTCAACTAGAAGATGGAAGCACTTTGGGATTTAAACATTTGTTGCTACCCACCTGGCAATAAGAAATTGCACAGCAAAAGATATTGAAAAAGAATCTAAATTTAGTTAGTTATCTAATACAGATTTACCTTTTCTTTAATTGATATATAAATTGCCTTAAATGAATACTTGATCGATAACAAAAACAGAAACTGCTGGAAACACTCAGCAAGTCTGGCAGCATATGTGGAGAGAAATCAAAGTTAACATTTTGGGTCCAGTGACTCTTCCTCAGAAGTGATGGTAGCGATGAAAAGGTTTTTTTTGCAGAAGATAGGGTGGGGGAGGGGCTAAGGAGTAATTGATAGATGGAGATGGAGCAAAAAAGAGAGAAGAACGGTTGGGTAGACAAAGGACTGGATAATGATCAGTCTAGAAAAATAAATAGCTACTAATGGGGACAATTAGTGGCTAATAATAGGTGGTGTGTTATAGCAGATCATGGTTCTGGGGAAACTATAAGCATTAACACAGTTAGGCAGTCGAGAAAAGAAAAGGAAAAAAAGCAAAAAGAAAAATAAAGAGTATGGACCATGTATATATTGACCATGTATACATTCCCTTTTTGATAAATGTTTTAAAAAGTAGCAGACCATGTGATAACAAGGCCTGGTGTGGGAAGGTTGGAGAAAGGTGCCTCAAGCCCTAAATTGTGGAATGTGATCCAGAAAGCTGTAGAATCTCCAAGCGGAAAATGAGATTCTGTTCTTCCAGCTTGCAGTGAGCTTCACTGGAGCACTGCAGCAAGCCTGGGACAGAGATGTTGGCCAGAAAACAAGGTGGTGTGTTAAAGTGACAGGCAACTGGAAGCTTTTTTGCAGACAAAGCGTAGGTGTTCTCCATAGAGGTCACCTAATCTATCTTTCATTTCCAAACTTAGAGGAGACCACATTGTAAGCGTTGAATGCAGCAGATGAGATAGAGAGTAGTGCAGGTAAAGGAGGGTGTGTTTTGTCCCTTGGATACTGGGGAGGGAAGAAATAAACTGGCAGGTTTTACATCTTCTGCAGTTGTAGGGAAAGTTGCCAAGGGACTGTGGAAGGGTTGTGGGAGTGAAAGAGGAGTGTACCAAGGTGGCATGGAGGGAACGGTCCTTGTGAAAAGCTGACAGGGAGGGGAACTTTGATTTGCTGGTGGCATCTCACTGGCGTCAGAATGATCCTCGGAATGTGGATGCTGGTGGGATGGTAGAACACATATTTGCATTCTGCCTGCTTCCAGTTGCCTGCTACTTCAATACACCACCTTGTTCCCTGGCCAACACCAGGCTTGCTGCAGGGCTTCAGTGAAGTTCAGCCCAAGCTGGAAGAATAGCACCGCATTTTTCACTTGGGGACCCCACAGTTGAACTCCATATTGAGTTCAACAATTTTATGGATTGAGGCACCTTCTCCATGTCTTGACCCCAAAGCCCCACACATCAGGCCTTGTTATCTCATGGTCTGCTGTAACACACCACCTATTATTAGCCACTAATTGTCCCCATTAGTAGCTATTCATTCTCCTGGGCTAATTATTATCCACTCCTTTGTCTGTCCAACTGGTTTTCTCTCTCTTGGGCTCTATCTCTACCTATTGTCCACTCCCCACACCCTCCTCCCACCCTAGCTTTTGCATAAAGAAAAACTTTTTCCTAGCTACCATCTGTTCTGATGAAGGGTTACTGGACCCACATTGCTAACTTTTATTTTTCTTCACAGATGCTGCCAGACCTGCTAGCTATTTCTGTTTTTGTTTATGATTCCAGCATCTGCAAATATTTCATTTTTTTAGATATAAACAAATCTATATTGGTTTTTGTTTGTTTGGTGTAAGAAGATTTAAAACATTAAATTCTGCCTTTAGTAATTTCCACTGTTAACTGTGAAATTGTCTTTTGTTAAAATTTATCAGTCTTAATGGGGATTGCAATAATAAATATATCCCCTTTCTGTAAGTGGGAAAAAAATTCCTCTTAATATTAGGGCAGATTTATAAATCAACTAAAATACCTCTCTATTTGTGGCTATGGGTACTAGGATGCAGGAAGTTAGTATTTTAAATGCATTTCTGTCTTGCAATTTTATATTTCCCAAGCACAATGCTCATAAATCTGAAATATTGGTAAAGCTAATACATTGGAATGTGATTCATAAAAATATAAAACTGATACGGAAGTTACTTTTTGGAACCAAGTTACTATAATGCATATATCCAAATTAATGCACTTTGTTCTGATTATAATCAAATAAAATATGTCCCAATAAGTTTAGTTGAAAGACAGACATTTTCTGAGAATTGATTTCATATTTCACAAACCATTTATTTACAATTATATTTTGTATAACAAAACTGTTATATTTTGTATTTGCTTGTGCACAGACTATATGGCTTGAAGTGACTGACAATAGCTGCATGCAGGAATTTGCATGGTCTCGCTGTGCAATACCAATCTGCAAAGCTCCAACAACTGTCTGACCATCAGAATGCCCATGTCAATGTGAATTTTATTTAGTCACAACAAGTTGGTCATAGGAATAAAATGTGAGACAGCATCTTCACTTAAAACAGGTTTTATTCATGTTAGCAAATCCAAAGCAACACAAACTAGTGAAAAGCAATAAAAATAGAAAAGGTCACTCACTGGAATATGTTTATAATCACACACAAAATATACATAGGATTCATCAACACAATTTTACAAGTGGTGCAGCAATACAGAGTGGGTCACAGCAACATAGAGCTAGGAGTAAGCTTGGCAGGAATTGGGTAAAACACCAATAAGTTTGTTTTTCTCATTGTTTAGAACAAAAATTAAGCACATCATGAATCTGAACATGTCGCCAGAATTTACTTTAGCTTGTGTGTGTGTGTATGTGTGTGTGTGTTCTTGCTTTCACAGTTACTGCTGCTGGAACTTGTTGGCCAACTTGCAAAGAGGAAAGACAATCAATTAGGGATGGCACAACTCAATACATTTCAATTAATTTCATCCACAATAACTACTGATACATTGCTTCATCTGTCTACAATGGGAACAAGCAAAGCTTTCAGTTTCCAGATTAACTTCATCTACTTGATTGTCCTTTAAAATATTGGGGCAGTTAGAGAACATTCAACAATTTTTAGACTGACAAAAAATTGCCAATTTCATTCACATTCCCTTCAATTGTATATTATTTGAACATGAAAACTTTACCAGAATTAATTACAGTTTCCAGTAATGAACAGTATATTAGACGTAAGTGTCCCTAACAGTTTAGGGATCACAGTGTATTTACAATGTAAATTATTGTGTTTACAATATATTTCACGCTTTGACTTTAAGTCTAAAATTTGTATGTAAGTCTAAGGCTTGAATATAGCATTTAAGAACTTCAGCTAAGAGCCTTAATTATTTCAACACATTTCCTGCCTGCCTTCCCATTTTCTGCCCTTTTTAAATATGAGATTATTCAAAATGCTACTGCTATTATCTTAATTCTCACTAAGTCCTGTTCACCTATGGCCTATCTGCTTGCTGATCTAAATTAGATCCCAGTTAAGCATACTTCAATTTAAAATTTCCCTTCACTGTTTATAAATTCCATGTCACTAACTCTGGGAACCTGTTTCAGTCCTACAACCTTGCAAAGGTTCAATTCAGACAAATTAAGCATTTTTGATTTCAATTCCCTCCACTTTATGCTATTTCATCAAGTGCCAAGCCCCTAAATAGTGAATCCTATTCCTGAATCTCACTGCCTTTCCACCTTGTCTTTTTTTCCTTTAAATCATTCCTTTAAACCTCTGTCTTTGACCAAGCTTTTGGTCATTTGCCCAACTATCTCTATAAGTCATGCAATGTTGAGCTTCTTTTTGATAATCACCTTGAAACATGTTACTCTGTTACAGATGCTTTATAAGTGCAAAGTTAAAAATCACACAACACCAGGTTATAGTCCAACAGGTTTAATTGGAAGCACACTAGCTTTCTGAGCGACACTCCTTCATCAGGACAATCACCTGATGAAGGACCGTCGCTCCGAAAGCTAGTGCTTCCAATTAAACCTGTTGGACTATAACCTGGTGTTGTGTGATTTTTAACTTTGTCCACCCCAGTCCAACACCGGCATCTCTGAATCATTTATAAATGCAAGTTGTTAAATGGAATTTTCAAAATTAGATTGATGTAATTAATGGTGAAAGATGTTGAATATTTATTTGATAACCACTATTTTTTAGAAGTGTTGAATATATTGCAAGTAGAAGCTGCACAGAAGATGGTAAATGTTGGTCTCATACTAAAACTTTGAATAACATTTTGTCTCCTGCACCCTCTTAATTTGAAAGCACTTTGCTTCATAGAAGTCCTCAACAGAAGGAAAATTATAGCGATTCAAACATTTTCCGAAAGAGGAGATCCTCTGCTTCATTGATACAGGGTCAATTGATTGTTGGTTGTTTATGTGACTGACACACATCTGCTATTCATCTTTAAAACAGCATCTATTATCTTTGTGGTAAACTAATTATAGTGAATACATAGAAATGCTTCCCTAAAAACAATGTCTCCAACAAATGCCACAGTTTAATTTTGCTTCAACTTTTAGGAGTAAAAGAAATTCATTTTTGCTTATAATTTTAATAAAATTTGGGGGAAATTGTGCATTAATCAACAAAAAACCAGAAAAAAATGTTTAGAAATCATTGTGCAAATTACTTTTTAAAAAGGCTTGATTTTTGGAGCGATTCTCACTGCCACTATGGACTGCATTGCAGGGCTGGCTTACATGTTGGGAACTAAATCCTACTTTAGTTTGCGTCAAGAAATATATATTGCATGCTCGGTAGGTTTACTAGCAATTCTGTTGTAAATGTGCTGTGATGGTATATATTTGCCTTGTTTCTTGCTGTCAGATTGAAGGCATGTAATTTTCAGCAAAATTGAATTGGCTACTAGGCCTTTTGTTCAATGGCTTCTGAATATTTAGGATTATTCTGAGGAGTTGGAGAGAAATGATATAAATAAATTAGTTATTAACTTTATAAATATCCTCAGAATTTCTAGTTTAAGGAAACTAAAAATTGTTCCAAAGTATGGATTTACATTCTTTAATCCATTGAAAGTGGTTCTCTTTGTAATTGGTATATTCAAAGTAAGCTCTTTACAGTGTTTTTCTAAACTCAGAGATTTAGGTTGGAATTTGAATGAAGTCGTTTGGGATACATTTACAAATTGGATCCAGCTTTTTTTTGTTTTCTACATTTCATCAATTTACTTAATTTTGCTTAACATGAATTACAACATTAATGCACCCACAAAGTAACTGATACTCTTCAGGTTTTCAAAAAATATCAAATGACAAGAAATACATAATGTTGAAATGCAAGGTACAAAATTGGCAAATGTAGGATGGTTTCCACAGGAATTACTTTCAATAATGTTCAATGTCAGCTCTCCTTCTGCAGTTACCCTCTACCAATGTTTTAATTTGGAGATACATAACACTCAATATATTTTCACAGTGTTGATACTAGTCTTACAGTTCTGTCAAAAGTTAGTAAAGCAGATCCAATGAAGGTGAAATTTAAAGTGATATGCATTACGGCATGTATTATTTATTCAAATGTTCATATTTTACAGACATTTCAACAGAATAGAGGTGGCATGGGGCTTGCTTGTTGCATTTAATCTAATGTAAAGTTTCAAAGTTTCTTTTGTTTTACATTATGATGGGAAACAATCAAGTATTCTTTAAAATGGTTTGGCTAACAGACAAGATATGTTTGCTATGAAACCTATTACAAATGTTGGCAGTATCAGCACTGCTGTAACCATTTCTATCAAACTGTTATTTGATCACTTCAAAATAACAAAGTAAAAGTTTGTACAAATTCTTTGACTTGTTTAAGGGGAAAACCACTGATAAATCTTAACACGTATGTGCCAATAATATAACTTTGCACTTACATTTGTCACTTGCATCTTGGTAATAAATACAATGTAAATTAACTCTAAACTTTAAACTTTCCTTACAGAAACCAATGAGAGGTGATAGTGTATTTGAAGTTGTATATCCCTTTCCCTCAAGCACACTTCATACATTAAAATTATATTAAATAAGTATTGGGCATTACAGTCAGGGTATGATAACATCTATCCAATTACAAATTCTTGGTCTCAAATGGACACTTATTTTTATAATCACAAAACCTGGCCATTGCTGTGCAAGCATCATAAAGGATACAGTAAATGTTGAAGGTAGAAAATCCCTGACTCCAATATATGTCAGAAGGAAATAAAGACAATGTGAAACAAAATAGAACACCTTTCATTCTGAACTCAAAGCCTCCTCATAGTGAATTATTTTTGAAGTGTTGTGAATAATATCACAAAATATTTGATTGCAGCAATGAAAACAATTTTCTATGAAGCTTTCGTTTTAGTCATTCAGGTTGAAGGATATGTGAAAGTGTCACAGTATGAAACATTATCATTTAAAATGGATGCAATACATTCAAATGTGTTTCACCATAATTATGCCATTCCTAATATCATGGATTAATTTCAATATAAAGAAAATAACTATTATAATTATTTAAATGTTAGCACAGTTGAATACAAGGCAGTTAAATATTTCTTTACATACCTGACTTTTTTGTTATATAGAATTCAACTGTTTAACACTGCAATGATCTATTTGATTTAAATAAATACTTTTTGGAGAAATCTTGATATCTAAAATAATTTCCATATATTGCAATGTCTGAACTTTAAGTTTTTGTTTCAAAGCAGCAGCACGTTAATCCATGCATTACAAAATGTGTATTAATCTATTATCTGGTTACTTATAGAATGAAAAATAATATGGCAGTAGTATGAAGGCAATACATTTTACATAGTATGCTCAACTATTGAAACCTATAGAACCTTCCTTCAGGTGCCAAACAGTATGAATAGCAATGCTAACTGCTTACAATACTTTTATACACAACGCCTGTTTGCATTCCTGCAATAATGTAAGAGACATCAGTTCTAGTGCTGTAATTGATATTAATTGTGGCCCATGAGTCTAATATGCCAGTTTATTTCCAAGTATATTTATTTTCTTTCAATGTAATTGGCTGACAGTAATAAAGAATAAGTTATTTTCCACTTGCATCTGATAACAAGTGCTAAAGATTTTAGGTATACCATCTTCCAGTCAGTAAGTTATGCTTTCAAATTACTTTAACATCAACTTTGGATATCAGATCCACAGCTGCACTATGCACCTCAGTTAGGTCTTAATGCTTTAAACACATGTGATCTACAAATCAGGGAGGTAAACTCTGAAACACTCCTCAATGAGGGAGATAAAGACTTAAAAGGACATACATAACAAAATGGGATTAATGGGGTAAAGAAAATCAAAATAAATCATCAAGAGAAAAGAGTAAGAATGTAAAAGAAAATGCTTTGATGTCTTTCTGGCATAGTAGAATAGTTTTAAAGTTTTTAACATGGAGAAAGGTTACACCTGCTACTTGTGAAGAGCCAATCTGATGATTGGTACAATAGTGAGTGCAAATGTCTTTAAATAGTAAGCAGTGCAAAGGTAGAAAATTGATCAGCAAATTAGTAGATTGTAGAATCTATCATTATGCAAAGATCCACATCACATGATTAACTCTCAATGTAGAAAGCAATTGTAATTTTCAGCATTCATTGCTTCAGATTTGTAGGCTTTGCTCTTATCTATTTGGACAGAGTGAGAAAATAGCTTTAGATTTTTCCTTTCCTAACAGAATTCTAAGTTGGATGTCCAGATTTGAAGTACTCATTGCAGAGGCAAATATCTTGATTGAGCTTTCTTATGCATAGACAGAAACAGTGTGTAGCTGTGCCTGCAAAATCATGCACTGTCAGTTCACAAAATATTTGGTAACTGTGAAAAGGAAAAAAAAATTATAACCAAAATTATGAGGGCACACTCAGCAAACCTACATCATAGATTCACATTGTAACACTGTTATCTGGTAAAGCATTGATCCTTCAAACTGTACTGATCACATACACATTGTTCATAAGGTATGACTGAATTTGTTTTTAAACAAAAGTGTTTGCAGATCTAATATAAACAGATCATACTGCTTAAGCTATCAGTATTTCATAGTCAATGAGAGTTCACCTTCCTCTTCGTCTCTTGTTTATTATAAATGCTGCTCACATAATTGATTTTGAAGTGGACTGAGTTACCACAATCTCATCTTGAACCTATGTGGTCACTGACATGATGGTGGAAAGAGGATTGCTGTCTAGTGATTGCTGAGGATGCCCAACATTTATACTGGATTACTCAACAACTTTCTTAGGCATTTTTAATACTGTCATCAGATGCAAGAGAATTTTTCACTGTTAGCATTTATATTATGAGTAACTTCATACGAAGTAAACACACAAATTTAAGATGGTGTTGTCCTAATGGCAGAAAATAATTCCTGTGTTTAAATCTTTCATTGGTGGGAAAAAAAGTTCCTTTTCCTTTTACCCCAAAATAAATTTAGCAAATCATGCCCCATTTTGTATGTAAGTAGTTACAGCCCTATATTTTACATTTGCTTCAATTAACGTATAGTGCAAAAATCTATTTTTGTCATATGAATATATCAATAAATCAAACCAATATACAAGAATTTGACTGGCACCAAAATTCAATGAAATTTATTTGAGTTAAAAATTGTTCAGCATATTATCATCCTCAAACTTTTCAAGCAGCCAGATAGTTGTGACAGCTGTGATAGTTGTTAAACTGAAGTAGTGACGTGGGTAATTGCTTAAAACCTTTGAGAAACTACCCATCCCTGCCAGCCTTACTTAATTCCTCAACATTAGCAGTATTCAATCAGCTATGGCATGCTTCAAACAACTTTCTGCATTTTACAGGCCCGCTTATCCTTGTTGCACAGAAATATTTACAATACAATCCTTCAATCACAATATTTTACAGAGACTCCACAGTTTAAGCAGAGAATCATGAGATTGCTGATCACCAGAAACAACATTGCCACAACTCCGTTGTTGAACAAAAAACATGATTCCAGGTTTTCAAATTTGATGAACCAAGTAATTTTTTTAAACTTCTTAATTCAGTAACTTTTGTTATAGTCTTGTCCAGAGTCAGGGAGAAAAATTGGAAAACGAGATAATTAACAACCATGGGTGGGAGTGAAAATGAAATAATTTCTGATTGCAATGTTCATAAACAATCAGACAAGGTTCATTAGTGACCCACAACACTGTCTGGTGAATACTCACCGTTCATTGGAAAAGTCTTTTCCAGTTGTAATTGATATAATAGATAAAACGAAGGAATTTAGTCCCTTGAAGATACTGGTGAGAGACTATTGCCCTTAGCTTAAAGAAATGAAAGTTAAACCCTGAATCTTTGGGTTTAGCACATTGTTAAACTTTGAATCAAGCCTGCAATTGTGAACATTTTAGATCCAAACTGCAATGATTATTAGTTTTTAAAAGCAATGATTATAAGATCATTCCTGAGGTACTGCTACCAATTACCTTCCATGTATTTCTTTTTCATTTTAACAAACTGTCAGCAGGATAAATTGATAAATGGGTGCTGGTATTTATTAAACATTTTTTTAATCTACTTTACTATGAACATGATAACCTTTTTTAGCATTATTAATCAGTTACTGGTTAGGACTATTTGGGCTTTATTTGCTAATACATTCTAAAACATAATGATAGGGTCCTAGGGAGTGTTGCTGAACAGTAATAGTGGGGTGCAGCTTCATAGTTCCTTGAAAGTGGAGACACAGGTAGACAGGGTAGCAAAGAAGGCATTTGGTATGCTTGCCTTTAATTGTCAGTGAATCTAGGAATTGGAATATCATGTTGCTGCTGTACAAGACATTGGTCAGGCCACTTTTGGAATTCTGTTCTCCCTGCTATAGAATGGATACTGTTAAACTTGAGAGGGTGCAGAAAAGATTTAGAAGAATGTTGCTGGGAATGGAGGGTTTGAGCTATAAGGCAAGACAGAATAGGCTGGGGTTACATTCCCTGGAGCATTGGAGGCTCAGGGGTGACCTTATAGAGGTTTATAAAATAATGAGGGGCATGGATAGGCTAAATAGACAAGGTTTTTTTCCAGGGAAGTTGAGTCCAAAACTGAAGGACAGAGGTTTAAATGAGTGGAGTAAGATACAAAAAGGACTTAAGGGGCAACATTTTCACATATAACGTGGTGCATGTATGGAAGTATTGGAGGCTGCTACAATGACAGCATTTAAGAGGCATCTGGACAGGGATGTGAATGAAAAGAGTTTAAAAGGATATGGGCCAAATGGTGGCAAATGTGACTAGATTAATTTAGGGTATCTGGCTGGCATGGATGAGTTGGACCAAAAGGTCTGTTTCCATGCTGTACAACTCTGACTCTGTGATATTACTTTATATAATATTTTAGGTAAAAATGTCAAACTATTTTGAAGATGAAAGACCATTATTGGCCCACAAATGGCCAAGCATTAAATCATGTACCATTTTACCATTTCTGGACAAAGAATTATTGTGGGTGAAATTGTGTCCATACCAGTAGAATGAAATGTTCCTTGTTTACAATATGACCAAAGAAAGTCAAACTACTGGCATTGCTCAATTTCACTGCCATTTTCTTTAGGAAGAGAAAGTTTATCCTGTTTTCAATTATACCATTGTGATTTGGTGCAGTGGTGGAAATATGTACCAAACTGGTGGTGTTATTAAATCTGAAGTTGTGGTAACAGTGGAAACCAAGTGGCAATTTCAGACGGTTGTGTAACTGACTCCCCACTATAGAGTCACCATAAGTACTTGCCCAAGGGCTCCCATAATTTCAGGTTGTTTTCCTTCAGATATCATTTGTCAGTGGAGCTTACAGTTAGGAATAAGACATTTCATTTTGGAATGGATGGGAGAAACAGTTGGCAGGTTCTGAGTCACTTTTCAAACAATGTCAGTCTGGCAATGAGAAAAGCTATAGCTCTGCAGCCTGCTTCTAATAGGAGCAAGAGGGCATGGATTCAAAGTGATCCGCAAAAGAAGCAAGAGTGAAGTGAGGAAAAATGTTTTCCACTCAGCGAGTAGTTAGGGCATGGGATGCACTGCCTGGAATTGTATGAAGATAGGTTCAATTGAGGCATTTACGAGATGATTAGTTGGTTAAAATAACGTGAAAGGGTATGGGGAGAAAGCAGGAGACTGGCACCTTGGTAATGATGGCCATTTAAAGCAAATACAAGCAGGATGGGCCAAATGGTCTCCTTCTGTACTATAACCCTTTGATACTTCTGGGGTAATAAAGTCCTCCCGGTTGCAAGAAAATGCCCACAGCATCCGAGAAGCAGAATGAGGAAAAAGAAAAGCAACATTAAAACAAAATAAAGCGACAGTCAAATTGCTTCTGTGGAGTTTCTGTGCTGATTCAATCTTAAATGAAAACTGTACAAAAGTCATATTGCAAACTTGTCACATAATCAAGAAACTTGCAAAATATTAGATTTAGCTGACTACCACAGCATTAAAAGCAGGAAACACGTTGGAATTAAATCAAACTGTAGAACTCAAATTAAAGCCACACACCATTTTAATTTTTTTAAAGCTTTTTTTTGTACAGTTATACCATATAAGTTATTTGCATCCAGTTTTGGGCAATCAATAAAGAAAAAAATGTTTCAAAATGCTTTTCTCATTTTTCATTGTGACATAAATCTGCTTCACAATAACAAATTGAACTGTGTGAGAAATGTAAATCTGTTGCTTGTTGTAGGTGGTGACTCCTATTTGGAGTGCTCCTTCTTAAATAGATTTATTATGGTGCTACAGCCATAGGTTATTGATCCAAACTTTGTTAATACAGATTGTATGTGATCACCATGGTACATAATATTCATCTTATTTCAAGAAAGTTAATCTATTCTTTTCCAAACCACCTTATTATTCCAGTAAAAACTGCTTCTGTTGAACACAGTAAATAATTGCTTTTGCACTTGCAATGTATACCATAATTTCATTCAGCTTTTACTTCAGAAACATCCATCTATAGAATTGCAATGTTGAATATCAATAAGATAAATGCAAAAAAAAAGTAACAGTGCACCACAGCATGTTATAGGACCATTGTTAACTGAAAAATCAGTTAGAGCTTGATAAAGTGGACCAAAGTCCTCCTCCTGTTCCCAGGCTCTCTCTTCCGTATGTACACAGCACTTAACTGTCACAAGGATTTTTAGCATAGTCTAAAGCTAGCAACAAATGTAAATCCATTTATGGGCACTGGCCTCATATATACACCAACAGAAATGAGGAATACATTTTAGTGCCTGAAATGCAAACTTGCTTTACAATTCTTATAAGATGAACAACTATCATGACCCCGAGAACTGGTGCCGCTTAACTTTATTCTGGGAACTTGTCTTAAGTGTGTGAAGTTGAAGCAACATGACTCACTTGTGCCAGAGGCTGCAGTGGTTATTAGAAAGTCTGGAGTGTTAGTTATGATGTATAGCATCTCAGATATTATATTTTAAATTAGTATGGCACACCAATAGCTTAATGAGCAATTGTTTATGACCAATGACATATCACTCCCTCGATGCACAAAGTTCAAGCCTAATGCTCATATAATACCCATTCAAATCTGATTTAATGCTTCTGCATTCTCTCATGAAAACTATGGTTTTCAGAGAGGATCCTCATGTTAGAACCCTATATATTTGAAGGACTTGACCAGTTCATCAGTAAGAACAGATTCTTAAAAGTAAAGATTTTACAGGGGAAATCTTTAACTGTCAAATAATGGAACATTTTTAATAAGTAAACAAGAAATGCCCATTGTCAGTACAACATATAACAAGAGAGCATTGTGGAACAAAACATTTAAAAATGACCCAGGCCATGCGCTTTGTAATCTTCTGGAGTGACCATTATCAAAAATCACTGCAGTCTAATATATCTTGCACTTTGCTGTCAATCATCTCTTTAATTTAACTAGAACAGTATAACAGGCCAGATCAGCTAATTCCTTTAGAGATCCTTGGCGGGGAGAAAAAGACCAATTGGATGATGTACTTGCGATAAATGGAAATCAGAAGATTTTAAAAAGTTTTATTTTTTCCCCAATATTTTAGCCTGTTTATGAATTTAGACAGACTATCATTAAGTTAGAGAGTAATGTTCAGATACATTTGTGATCTGATCAGAACATATTAGTATTTGCTACAGGATAGATATATTGATAATGGCATTTTCAGTGTGATTAATAAGATAAAAGAAAGTATTTTGAAGCTTTACAATTTTTTTCTGAACTAGTTTATTGAAGAAGACGGTATCATCCAATTCACATTGATTTTGAGCAAATTGATTAAATTCATCAAGAATTTACCCTTTGATCCAGGCTGTTGTGCATCAATGCCTGTGCCTAAATATTGTGGGTGATTTATAATCAATACATTTAACACTGAGTTCCCATGTCATTCATCACCCTCAATATTACCTCAGTGAATGATAATTTCTATATGGTGAATGGATCACTTGGCACTAACAAATACAGGGTTCTGCTTTGTGTTGCTTAAATGTCATCATTCAGACCCAAAACAAAGGGTTAGACCTGCGAGAATGTAAACATTAGCAAATATGACAGGAGAAAGAATTTCTTTTTACACAATATTTGAAATTCATGAGCAAATGTTGATCATTTTGTACCTAATACACCCTCGACCTTTTGTTTCTATTCTAAAAGCTTTTCTAGCAATATTTTTTCTGTGCAGTAGAATGCACTGTGTTGAAATACAAATAGTCTCCTCTTTTCTTGCGGTCAGTTTTCATAATATTAACACTTGTAAATTAGACAGACTAGAGTTGCTGCTAGCAGCCACAGTGATATGGTGACGCCTGCTAATCCAGTGCCTGAGTCTCGCATGGAACCTGGCCCTAAACAAATAAGAAAGAGAAACATTATTAATACTTTTAATCAAAAATTAAAGTTGAATATAAAAAGCTTTGGCTGTCACTTTCACAATTTTTGCTTTTTTTAATAAGTGGTTCAGGCTATTTTCTTAGAACATTTGAATAAACTTATTTGAACAAAACCCATCTTCAATGACCTGAGCTGCAAGATTATCTCCCTTTTGCTTCTGCAATGCATCTGTGCAGCATGTGCTTACTGCGAATTTCCCATTTAATGAAACATGCCTACAGAGCAAAGCAAAATTAATGTATGATCATGCTTGAGTTAACCGTGTCAACTTCACAAAGTTTGCATTTTTTGAGGAGGTTCTGGTTACTGAAGATAAGGATTTTCACTTGCTTTATAAAATATATCAAGCAAGTACCATTTGAGTTGGAAATATAAAAAAAACACAAACCTGAATATAATATAGAATAATTCATGAACAGTACCCACACTGATTACATTGTCAAATGATCATTAGATAAATTCTGTTTTCCAAATAATTGACAAAGAAAATTTTAACGGTTAAATTACTGAAACAATATTTAAAATTACTTGATATAAAATGCCTACAAAATATAAAGCTAGAAAATGTATCATTTCAATAGTCCACATTCAATGCAAGGTTTGTTATTTGAGACAAACAGATGATCTTAAACCATGTGATGTAAAATTATTTTGCTTGAAATAAATAATGATATCAATTTCTCTGCACCATTAACATGAGCACTAACATTTTTTGGGGAAACATTTTCCTTTGAGCTGTGGAAGGTTGGTTTCATGAATGCCTCATGAAGTAACAATGTGCCCAGTTTACTTTGCATATTACATATAACTATACGTCACATGTGAATTCAATGCAGCATTTTCAATGTGCTTTCTATAAAACAGGGAATGGAGTACGGATGGATTCAGATTATAGATTAAATGATTAGACTATAATTTGAGGAGTGAATAAAAATTCTTCAATAGAACCACAGATTGCTTTCTACCCTGTTAACAATTGGAACAGCTTCTTGTAGACAGCACCAAGAGGAGTAATGATTAATTCAAGTAATGTCAATCTGAGTGTTATCACATCATATCAATTGAACTGCAGAGATTCTGTATTTTGTTTTACTGCACTTTCAGTGAAAGTAGCATGAAACAGTTGAATTCAAAAGTGGAAGCGAAAGAACGTAAAATCAATATAAGAGTCAAGTCAGAAAAATTTGTTTTGTTACAATTGGAGAACTCACTATGAGATGATTTGGAACTGCTTTTTCCTCAGCTGTTCAATGTACAAGTAAATTAATATAAATCAATTATATCAATTCCTGAGGGCTTTTCAGCATAAAAATGGGACATTTCAAAATTTCTTCATGAATTTAAACTATGATAGAGCTGCATTCCATGCAAAACATTCAGCATTTAAATTCACCAATACCAGATTTGAAGATGTTATACAATAGAAAGTATGCACTGATTATAAAGCTGTGAGATTAATTCAGTATTCAAGAAACTAACACCAAAATATTTCAACATTACATTGAGAAGACTCTACCTACTCCACTTCAGAAAACAGAAAATATTGAACTAAACATGGCTAATCATAATCTTCAAAAGCTGACCTGGCTTGGTCTGATATGTCCTTTCTGCCACACAAATGTAAATCATTCTGGACATGAGCAAGAAAGATTGCAAGAATGAAAAGTTTCACTTTGTCTTAGGTGAGTGAAAAATGAACTTCTCCTATTAAGCTCTCAATCTGTTGCCACTTTAAGACTCTATGTTTTCATTTGTAAGCACGGAATCTCAATGTCTGCTCACTCAAACCTACTGATAATGTCAAGGAGTGTCATCGGGGTCCTCAATTGATATAAGAAGCTATCTTTTTTATAAGGTCTTGAAATATGTTTGGAATTGTCTACATCAGTGCCATATGTAAGATCATAGGAACAGGAGTAGGCTATTCAGTTCCTTGAGCCTGCTTCACCATTCAATAAGATCATGATTAGATTAGATTAGATTAGATTCCCTACAGTGTGGAAACAGGCCCTTCGGTCAAACAAGTCCACACCGACCCTCTGAAGAGTAACCCACCCACTCCTATTTCCCTCTGACTATTGCACCTAACACTATGGACAATTTAGCATGGTCAATTCACCTGAATTGCTCGTCTTTGGACTGTGGGAGGAAACTAGAGCACCCGGAGGAAACTAGAGCACCTGGAGAAAACCCACGCAGACACGGGGAGAATGTAAAAACTCCACACTGACAGTTGCTCAAGGCTGGAATCGAACCTGGGACCTTGGTGCTGTGAGGCAGCGGTGCTAAATACTGAGTCACCGTGCCACCCCATCATGGCTGATCTGTGGCCTTACACCATATGTCTGGCTTGGGCTCATATCCCTTAATATCCTTGCTTAATAAAAATTTCTCTGTTTCAGATTTAGATTTAATAACTGAATTAGCATCGAATGCCATTCACAAAACCTCCCTTACTCTTTGCCTGTAGGCGTGCTTTCTAACATCTCTCCTGAATGGCCTGGCCCTAAATCTTATTAAGCTCCTGATTCTAAATCTTCAGCCAGTGTAAATAGTTTATCTTTATCTATCCTGTCTTTTCCCATTAATACCCTGAAGATCTGGTTTAGATCACCCCTTAACCTTTCAATTTTAGCGAATAAAGGTCTAATTTGTCTGTTGTCTTCTAATACCTTAGTCCAGGTATCATTCTTGTAAGCCTGTATTGAACTCACTCCAGACATCCTTCCTAAGGTGTGGTGCCCAGATCTGCTCAGAATACTCTAAGTTTGGTCTAAATAGGGTTTTGTACAACTGCAGCACAACTTCTGCATCTGTGTAGTCCAGCCCTTTAGATATGAAGGCCAATATTCTATTAGCCCTCTTGACTATTTTCTGCAGCTGTTTGTGGTATTTTAAAGAGCTATGCACCTAAACCCCCATATCTCATTTGATATCCACTGAATTTAAATTTGTGCCTTCTAAACAATACCCCAATCTATTTTTTTTTCAGTCTGAAATGGATAACTTCACACTTACATACATTAAAATCCATGTACTACAGCTTTGCCCATTCACCTAATCTTGTCAGTATCCTGTTGCAATTATACGTGATCATCAACACTGTTCACAATACTGCCCAATTTTGTGTCATCAGCATTTGACTTTTTGTGCCATTATCCAAGTCACATGAATATTGTGAATAACTGAAGCCCCAACACATGTCCCTGTGAGACACCACTAATCACATCTTGCCAATTTGAGTACTTGCCAATTATTTCAAGTTTCTGTTTCCTGCCACTCAACCAATTTCTTATCCATGTCAGTAATTTGCTCTCAATTCTGTGGGCTTCCACCTCAGCTAACAATCTCTTGCATGGGACTTTATCAAAAGCCTTCTGAAAGTCCATATAAACATCATCCCCTGAGCTACTGCTGTCCACCACCTTTGTCATCTCTTCCAAAACTCCATGAGGTTCATTAGACATGACTTACCCTTTATGAATCCATGCTGACTCTCCTTGATTAACTGAAAGTTTGAGGTGATCAGTTACCCTACCTTTGATTATTAACTCCAACAATTTCTCCACCACAGATGTTAGGCTAATTGGTCTGTATTTTCCTGGTATCCCTTTTGTTACCCTTCTTAAAGAATAAAGTGACCGATCCAAAGGTACAACTCCTGAATCTATGGAACTCTGAAGGATTGTGCTTACAGCACCAGTCATGTGCTCTCCTATCTCCTTTATCACATTCAATACTATCCCTGTATAACAATCGATCATGTCACTTATCATTGTGCTCTGAAATGAATTTTCATGATGTTGACAAAAAATACTGAAACAAACTTTGCAGAATACAAGACATTAAAAACCAAAGCTTATGGAACACAGACAAACTCCAATTTGACAGACATTTTGCAAATCTGCACATATAATAACCACATTCAAATGCTGCAAGAAAATATTATTTACACTCATTAAATTTGATCAGAATGCTAAGGATAGAAGGTGGAAACACATTGCACTTACTCATCTGGCAATAAACTTAATGTATTTGACTGAATTTTGCCAAAAATTGGTTAAGAGTCAATTCTGGGGAGTTTATTTTCAGGTTTCACTTCATGAAGCCGAATCAGTTATCTACTGCAATTCTCCATTAGCTACTTTATTATCTATGCATCATGCCTCTATAAAATCCTGCTTGCACTGTCTCCACTTGGCAATGGCAAAGTACATTCTACTACTGGGTCTCTGTAGAATTCCCTGCATGGCTCCATGTTTAAAGCCAAGTTGTGTATTGCCAGCAGGATCTGTCCTTCACAATGTACAGAGTGGGAAGGGAATGAAAAAAAAACTTCTGAGGTCAAATGGGTAGCACTTTATTGCAAATAAAAGTTCACATTTATAAATGTATTGCTATTTTACATCATCACCTGACCACAGGAATCAGGGTACATAGGCTACAAGCCTTTAGTGCCATATTATCATCGAAGACCACTTAAAGGAGAGATTTTTTTTTCCCTAACACCCAGGATAAAACCTTGTCATGGTATAGTATGGGAACATTAACCATTGCAAAGCCTTCAAATGGTTGAAAATGTTGAGTTGCATTCAACAACAGAAAATTTGAAGAAAAACTACCAAAAAAAAGCTATATTAGCTTTTGGGAATATCAGGCACTATTCGCCTTTTGAACAATAACCTCTTTCTCATCAACAAAAAATCACTGCATTCAGTTCTCATCTTTTGGAACCAGGCATCAATTTGTTCCTGTCTGACTTGTTATGCCTGATGCTACACTATTACATATTGCTGTAAGTGATGTTCTTCCATCACATTCCCTTTTTTTTTGCTCCAGTTTTGCAGATTCGAGCATGTCGAATTCTGTGACATGTTCTGGTTTTGACTATGCAGAAGACCCCTTCAGACTTATCAAATGTCAAAACCTCATCTTCAACAGGCCTACTGTCTGTTCTAAAATGACCTTGGCTGAAGAATGGGCTGCACTGGATCTACACTCAGGATCAGTCAGGGGTTTGCATAATGGAGACATCAGCTGTGGTTGCAGAGGATAGCCCTCATCTTCCAGTATCAACTCTTGTGAGGCATCTGGACCTTGACACAAAACAAAATCATGAGTATTCTCAAAGGTTTAGGCATCATGGCAACTCCAGAAATCTTCCAGATGTAGAGATCCAAGTGGCTAGGGAGATTGAGGAGTTGGAGGAAAGTAGCTTCAGTAAGAAGATTGTACAAGAGAAATTAACGGGGCTGAAATTCAATAAATTCCCAGTGCCTGCGGTGTCTCAAAGTAGGAAAGGAGGTGGCTATAGAGAAAGTTGATGCAGTGGTAAATCTTCCAAAATTGTATAGTTTCTGTATATGATTCCTGCAATTTGGAAGATAGCAAATGTCACCTTCCCATTATTTCAAAAGGAAGTAAGCGAAAATATGGAATTACACATGTGTTAGCCTGACAGCAGCAGTAAGGAAATGCTCAAATCTATCATTGAGGAAGGAATATTTAAATGCTTTGTTGATCGTGATCCGATTGGCATAGTTAGGATGTATTTATGAATGGGAAATCATGTTTGATGGGTTGAAGGTTTTGAAGGTGTCATGAATAAAATTGGTAAAGAGAGCCAATAGAGATAGTACACTTGGATTTTCAGAAGGGTCGTTTGAAAAATTGAAGCATGTGAGACAGGAGGTAACGTACTGGCATGGATAAAGGATTGGCGAACAGAAAACAGAGAATAGGTCATTCTTATGTTGGCAAGCAGTAAACAGTGAGTACCACTAGGATCAGGACTTAAACCCCAGCTGTTCATAATATGCATCAATTATCTGCTGGTAGGATCAAAGATAATATTTCCAAATTTGTAGATGATACAAAACTACTGGAGGAAAATATAAAGCAAGTTCAGGAGAATTTTGTTAGACTGTCCAATAACAGACAATCCAACTGCCACACCATGACAATCAATGATGTTACCATTACTGCATTCCGCACTATCAACATCTTGGGAGTTACCATTGATAAGAAACTCAGCTGGACCTTCCATGTAAATACAATGGCTACAATAGCAAGTCAGAGGCTAGGAATACAGCAGTGAGTAACTCACCTCCTGACTCCCCGAAGTACAAATCAAGAGTATGATGAAATACTTCTCACTCGCCAAGATGGGTACAGCCCCAATAATACTCAAGAAGCTTGACACCAATGAGGACAAAGCAGCTTGCTTGATTGGCATCACATCCACAACCATCCACTCTCTCCACCTCCAATGCTCAGTAGCAGTAGTGTGCATGATATCAAGATAGAGTCATAGAGATATAAAGCACGGAAACAGATCCTTTGGTCCAACTTGTCCATGCCGACCAGATATCTTGAATTAATCTAGTCCCATTTGCCAGCTTTTGGCCCATATCCCTCTAAACCTTTTCTATTCATATACCCATCCAGATGCCTTTTAAATGTGGTAATTGTAACAGCCTCCATCACTTCCTCTGGTAGCTCATTCCATACATACACTACACCTTACGTAAAAAACATTGCCCCTTAGGTCCTTTTTTAATCTTTAATTCTCATCCTAAACCTATGCTCTCGAGTTCTGAATTCCCCAACCCAGGAATAGATCTTGTCGATTTACCCTATCCAGTCCCCCTCATGTTTTTGTAAGGTCACCCCCTCAACCTTCGGGACTCCATGGAAAACAGCCCAGGACAAAGCAGGTTGCTTGATTGGCATCACATTCACAAGCATCCACTCTCTCTAGCTCCTATGCTCAGTAGCAGTAGTGTGCATGATATCAAGATAGAGTTATAGAGTCAGACAGATGCACAGCATGGAATATCTTGATACCATGCACTCTACTGCAACTGAGTATCAGAGGTGGATATGATGCCGATCAAGCAAGCTGCAACACGGTGGCTCATGATTAGCACTACTGCCTCACAGCGCCAGGGACACGTGTTCGGTTCCAGCCTCAGGCGACTGTCTGTGTGGAGTTTGCACATTCTCACCGTGACCGTGTGGGTTTCCTCCGGGTGTTCTGGTTTGCTCCCGCAATCCAAAGATGTGCGGGTTAGGTGGATTGGCCAGGCTAAATTGCCCCATAGTGTTCAGGGAAGTGTAGGTTAGATTCATTAGTGATGGATTAATGTCGAATAATGGGGTTGGGGAATGGGTCTGGGTGGGTTACTATTCAGAGGGTCAGTGTGGATTTGTTGGGCCTAATGGCCTGTTTCCACACTTTAAGGATTCTATGATGATTCAGCCTCTCCTTATAGCTCAAATTCCCCAACCATGGCAACATCCGTTCTGATCCCTTTCAAGTTTCACAACATCTTTCCTATCGGAGGGAGACTAGAATTGCACACAATATTCCAAAAGTGGCCAAACCAGTGTCCTATTCAGCCACAACATGACATCCCAACCAACTCCTGAACTCAATGCTCTGACCAATAAAAGAGCATACTAAATGTTTTCTTCTCTATCCTATCTACCTGATACTCCACTTTCAAGGAGCTATGAACCTGCACTCCAAGGTCTCTTTGTTCCCTAGGACCTTACCATTAAGTGTATAAGTCCTGCTAAGATTTGCTTTCCCAAAATGCAGCACCTCGCATTTTTCTAAATTAAACTCCATCTGCCACTCCTCAGCTCATTGGCTCATCTGGTCAAGATCTCTGAAGTAACCTTCTTCTCTGTCCACTACATGCCCAATTTTGGTGTCATCATATACTAACTCTACCTCTTATGTTCACAGTCAAATCATTTAAATAAATGACTAAAAGCAGTGGACAACACCAGACCCAGCACCAATCCTTGTGGCACACTGCTGGTCACAGGTCTCCAGTCTGAAAAATAACCCTCTACCACTACCCTCTGTCTTCTACCTTCAAGCCAGTTCTGTATCCAAATGGCTAGTTCTCTCTGTATTCCATGTGATCTAACCTTGCTAACCAGTTTACCATGTGGAACCAGCCAAACGCCTTACTGAAGTCCATATACATCATATCCACTGCACTGCCCTCATCAACCCTCTTTGTTAATTCTTCAAAAAATTCAATCAAATTTGTGACACATGATTTCCCATGCACAAAGCCATGTTGACTATCCCTAACCAGTCCTTGCCTATCCAAATACATGTAAATTGTGTTCCTCAGGACTCTCTCCAACAACTTGCCCACCATCAATGTCAGGTTTACTGGTCTACAGTTCCCTGGCTTGTCCTTACCATCTTTCTTAAACAGCGGCACCACGTTAGCCAACCTCCAGTCTTCCGGCACCTCACTTGTGACTATCAATGATATAAATATCTCAGCAAGAGGCCCAGCAATCACTTCCCTAACTTCCCACAGAGTTCTGGGTACACCTGATCAGGTCCTGGGGATTTATCCATTTAAGACATCCAGCACCTCCTCTTGTGTAATATGGACATTTTTCAAGATGTCACCATCTATTTCCCCAAATTCTGTATCTTTTATATCCTTCTCCACACTGATGCAAGATACTCATTTAGTATCTCCCCCACCTTCTGCGGTTCCACACATAGGCTGCCTTGCTCAACTTTGAGGGGTCCTATTCTCTCCATAGTTACCTTTTGTCATTAATGCATTTATAAATCCCTTCGTATTCAATTTAATGCTATTTGCCAAGCTATAGAAAATCACCAAAGATCCTGAGATAGTATCTTACAAACTCATGGCTACTTCCACTTAGAAGACCAAAGACTACAGATACCTAGGAATACAACCACCTGCACGTTTCCCTCCAAACCCCTCATCATCCTGACTTGGAAATTTATTACATTCCTTCACTGTCATTGGGTCAAAATCTTGGATTCCCTGCCCAGTGGCACTCCAACTACCTACAGGACATGGCCTGTAGAGGTTCAAGAGCGCAGCTCACTATCATCTTCTCAAGGCCAACTAGGGATTGGCACTAAATGTTGGCCCAGCAATTGACACCCATGTCCCATGAGTAAATAAGAACAAACAGTCCCATGCTGGAAGTGCTTGGATAAAACCCTGAAGAGGTTACTTGAAGCTTAGTATATTTAAGGTCAGGTACATAAAAACTCCAGAATAGGCCGTAAAATATAATAGATGGAGAGTAGAAGTCACAGTTAAATTAAGCCCATTGAAATGCTAAAAGAAGAGACATTTCCTGGTGTGTTTTGTACAAAGGATGCTATTAGGTATTATACAAGTGTTTTTGGAATCTGCAAAGAAGTGTCTTTGTACTTATACAATATATTGTATCCCAAAATTATTATGTTTGTGTTAGAAGAAAGTAGTCTGGTTTACTCTGTTAGCTTAATTTTGTTGGTTTAGTAAGCTATTGTTTTGTATGAAAACCAAATCTGCAACAGTGTGTGCCTATATTTCAATGAGAGACCACATCATTACAAACAAAACCAAAAAGAAGTACGATCTACCAAATTGACTTATTCAGTCAGAACATCAGCTTAAATTATAATAACTGGGGTCTGTTGATGGGATTTTTGAATGTACTAGATTTAAGAGAGACTGATGTCTTTCTTGCTGAAATAACAGCTAAGGAGTGGTCCTGGGCATTAAGCACCTGTTTTGTGATGAAGTTCGCTGCATGGGAATTTGAAAATAGTTTTTAATGCAGCTAACTGTTTTCTGGAAATGCAAGATATAACAGCGGACTGTTTAAAATTAATGATTAGACTTAAACTGAGACCTTTAGCAGATTAATTGAATTTGAAATAACCTGGTAACGTTCAAATGCTACAAATGACTAAACAACATTGAGAATTTGAAGAAAGGAAGCCTGAATTGGGAGTAGTTTAGATAGAGTTAAAAATGGAAAAACTGGATGTGGAGGTGAAATGAAGAGATCTGAAGTCAAAGAAAAATAACACAAAAATTGGAGGATAATAGAACGGGAGGAAAAAAGAAAAGCAAAATGAAATGGCGTTAAAAAGACTTGAAGTCCAAAGAGATAGGGAATTAGAAGACATCAGATATCAAAGGAGGTTTAGAATAAACAAAGAAGAAACATGGTAACTCAGATGATGATTTAGATTCCAATGATGGATTTAATTTAACTTAAACAACTTCATTTAAAGAATCTATACTTGGTATGTAAATTTAATGAAAATGGATTTCAAAGTTTTATGCCTCATTTGAGAAGGTAGCTGGGTGGATAAAGTGGCCAAAAGAGGTTTGGATGTTAATGCTCAGTGTGTGTTTGACATGTATACCTATAACCGTATATGTCAGCTTGTCAGAAGAACAATTTACAACGTATGAAACTGTCAATGAGGAAATGCTCAATAATAGTTAACTTGAGCCTGAAGTTTATCAATTGAAATTTAGGAGTTTGAGGAATAAACCTAAAGAGACATTTCAAGAATTTGCAAGAGAGAAACAACTACTCTGAGATCAGTTGTTTAGACTGCTGAAGCTAAAGAAAAAAAAAAGAACATATGGGAAAGTATAATCATGGGAGAATTCAGAAATTGCATTACAACTCATTTAAATACTTGTTGGATAAGTGTTAAGTTTTAAAGATCAGAAAAGTAGCAGATATGACAGTTAAGTTGGTATCTTGTACAGACAAGCAACAAGTAAAATCCACAAGGAAATTTGGGGAATAGGAATTCTGTGGGTGGAAGAGGTACTATTTTTAGAGAACAGAGAGAAGGATGTCAAAGTAATGAAAGAGAAAGGCTGGAACCAAAAACTGATGGAAAGAAATGAACATCCTTTCACTGCAATAAGGTTAGACACATTGAAAGCTAAATGCCAGAAGTTAAATGGAAGACCAAGTAAAAGGATAATTAAGCATTCATCAGAGGAGTAGGCATCAGGAAAGGAAGTAGGCATAAAAACTGTAGCACTTGAAACAAAGTGAACATGTTTTCTTGTAATGATCTAAGAAGGCAGAGATGGCTCAGGACAACCATGAAAATTCGTACACGAATGCACAAGTTGAATACAACAGATCCACAAGCTTGTCTAATGATCTTGTTCAAATCCCAGTATGGCAGCTGGTGGAATTTAAATTCAATTAATGTATTTGGCATCTAAAGCTAGTCCCCATAATAGCATCATAAAACTATCACTGATGATTGTAAAAACTTATCTAGTTCACTAATATCCCCAAGGGACAGAAATCTAATGTCCTTCACTGGTCTCAACTACATCCCACATCAGGAGCAGAGCAGTGTAATTGACTCTTAACTTCCCTCTGAAATGAAAAAAAAGTGTTCATTTCAATTCCAAGGCTGGATGGATGCCAAAACATACAGACACCTCCATCTTGCCCGAGCACCAGTCCAATTGGTGCCAATATCAAAATATTCACGGATGTCACAAACATTAGTAGGCTGGTAAATAATAAGAAGGATAGCCATAACTGACAGGAGGGTATCAACAGACTGGTCAGCTAGGCAAAGTAATGGCAAATGGAAACCAACACAGAAAATTAAGAGATATTGCACTTGGGAGTGCTTACAAGGCAAGGGGTTAGACTGTAAATGGAAGGAAAATACCTAAGGTCAGAGGGATACTGATGCTCAAATCAACAGATGCTTGAAAATAGCGGGACAGACAGATAAGATGGTTAAGAAGACATTTATGATGCTTGCCTTTATCAGCTAAGGCAAAAAACAGAAGAGGAAGGGGGTTATGCTGGAATTGTATAAAACACTTGTTAGGACAGAACAGTCAGAACAGTACTGCATGCACTTCTGGTCACAAAATATGGGAAGGAAGTGATTGTACTGAGGAGGGTACAGGTGAGATTTACCAGGATGCTGCCTGGACTGGAGGGCCTGGGCGAAAGAAAAATTGACAGGTTGGGGTTGATTTTCTTGGAATACAAAAGATTGAAAGAGGACTGAAAGAGATGTAAAAGATTCTGAGGGGCATAGATAGGGCAGATAGAAAGTAATTTTTTACTACTTGTAGAGGATCAGTAAACAGGGCACATGGATAAAAGTGAGGACTGCAGATGCTGGAAATCAGAGTCTAGATTAGAGTGGTGCTGGAAAGGCACAGCAGGTCAGGCAGCATCCGAGGAGCAGGAAAAGTGATGTTTCGGGCAAAAGCCTTTCAACAGGACTGAAGGCAGGGACCCTCCAGGGTGGAGAGATAAATGGGAGGGGATGGGGATGGGGAGAAGGGAGCAAAGAGTACAATAGGTGGAGAGGGTGGGGATGCAAGTGATAGTCAGAGAGGAGGTTGGGGGAAGGTAGCAAAGAATACAATGGGTGGGTGGGGGTGGGATAAAGTTGATAGGTCAGAGAGGAGGGTGGAGCAGATAGGTGGGAAGGAAAATTGGCAGGTAGGACAGGTCATGACGACAGTGCTGAGCTGGAAGGTTGGAACTGGGATAAAGTGGGGGGAGGGGAAATGAGGAAACTGGTAAAGTCCACATTGATGCCTTCTCCCCACCCCTACCTCCCCCTCCCATTTATCTCTTCACCCTGGAAGCTCCCTGCCTTCAGTCCTGATGAAGGGAGGATGGTGGTTTTTCAGACTAGAGGCCTGTGACCAGTGGAGTGCCACAAGGATCAGTGCTGGGTCCTCTGCTTTTTGTCATTTACATAAATGATTTGGATGTGAGCATAAAAGGCACAGTTAGTAAGTTTGCAGATGACACCAAAATTGGAGGTGTAGTGGACAGCGAAGAAGGTTACCTCAGATTACAACAGGATCTTCACCAAATGGGCCAATGTGCTGAGAAGTGGCAGATGGAGTTTAATTCAGATAAATGCGAGATGCTGCATTTTGGGAAAACAAATCTTAGCAGGACTTATACACTTAATGGTAAGGTCCTTGGGAGTGTTGCTGAACAAAGAGATCTTGGAGTGCAGGTTCATAGCTCCTTGAAAGTGGAGTCGCAGGTAGATAGGATAGTGAAGAAGGTGTTTGGTATACTTTCCTTTATTGGTCAGAATATTGAGTACAGGAGTTGAGAGGTTATGTTGTGGCTGTACAGGAATTGGTTGGGCCACTGTCGGAATATTGCGTGCAATTCTGGTCTCCTTCCTATTGGAAAGATATTATGAAAGTTGAAAGTTTCAGCAAAGATTTACAAGGATGTTACCAGAGTTAGAGGATTTGAGCTATAGGGAGGGGCTGAACAGGCTAGGGCTGTTTTCCCTGGAGCGTCGGAGGTTGAGAGGTGACCTAATAAAGGTTTACAAAATCATGAGGGGCATGGATGGGATAAATAGACAAAGTCTTTTCCCTGCGGTCGGGGAGTCCAGAACTAGAGGACATAGGTTTAGGGTGAGAGGGGAAAGATATAAAATAGACCTAAGGGGCAAAATTTTCACACAGAGGGTGGTACGTGTATGGAATGAGCTGCCAGAGGAAGTGATAGAGGCTGGTACAATTGCTACATTTAAAAGGCATATGGTTGGGTATGGTTAGGCCGGGTGCTGGCAGGTGGGATTAGATTGGGTTGGGATATCTGGTCGGCATGGACTGGTTGGATTGAAGGGTCTGCTTCCATGCTGTACACCTCTATGACTCTATGACTCTATGTAAAGTAAGAGTGAGAAGACTAGGAGGAGAGTTAAGGAAAATTTCTGTCACTCTGCCTCAAAGTAAATGTGATCACTCTATCTCAGCAATAAGGATTTAAGCAAAATAATGCTGCCAATTTTGATATATGAAAGATGCCCAATCACAGTTTTGGTTCATTTAAAAATAACCTATGGGATTCACTCAGTGGTTGTAACGGAATGATATTTCTGTATCATTATTTTCAATGAGATTCTTTGAAAAGAAATCATTATCTTTCATCTTCTTACATGAGAGAAATAACTTAAAATGAAATGTCACTAACTAACAAGAAAATAATACATTTATTTTCTTCTAAAATAAATGCCTTAAGACATCCATTATCTGTCAGAGTTTTCATGGACAAAACTCCAGTAATGAATGGTGTAGAGTTCTAGCAAGAGCTTAGATATACCCCAGGGAAATGCTGCTAACTGACGCTTTGTTAAAAAAATGCCAAAGTTGCAGCAAAACTAGGAAATTGAGACACAATTATCATGCAGCAAATACATGGAGAGCCAAGTTCAACATTGAGAAGTATTTTCAAAAATTACCCATTAGTTCAGCATGATGAAAGAGATGGAGCCAATCTCAATCTCATATATTTCATTGTGACTGAACATCTGATCTACCACCATGAGTGAAAATGAAGAAAATAGATTGGAAATCTTAGAAAAGCTGTATAAATGACTCTACTGATGTTGTGATGGGAATTTGGGAGAGCCCTCATGAAAACGCCATCACTTATGCTTTGCGACTTTGGGCTACCTGACCTCACCAACAGTTTGAAGTACTAACTGTGAACCAGGAAACAACTGCAGCAAAATCCTGATGGAATGAAGTGGATTGCCTATATGAAATGATATAAACAAAAAAGTTTGTGATCATCATTGTGAAGGAGAAGCTCCAAAAAGAGACAGCCTGCAGTCTGATAGCTGACATATTGATAGACACTTTAATTGGTCTAGTTGGTGACCTGTTTTAAGATGAGCAGAAAGGCCTCACTATCAGCTAACTTCCTCCTCTCTACATTCTGAAACAGTTGTCATGAAAAAACACAGGTGATGAGAAAAAACTGACAGCTTGGCATACTGGCCGGTGGCAAGAAATTGCTGGCATGTACCTTACCAGAATTACCTCCTCAGTCCAATGAAAATTCAGTCTTTGAGTCGGATTGATTTCTTAAAATAAAATCAATTTGCAGTAGCCATGACAAGCAATTCTACCAATAACATCACATGGTTTCTCAAAGACAAAGTTTGTCATGTTCAATATTCTATGAGGGTTGATAATGATTTTATGTGACCATAATTGCAATGCAAAATGAAGACAGAGTGTGCTAAGTAATACAGCAATTCCTGGAGGGCATGTTCAGAAAGCACCTAGGGTTAATCAAATTATGGGAGCACAGGGTCAAGTCAATATTCCTGTCTCCAATCACTGTTAGTTCAGCTTAGCATTTTATGATTTGTATACC
Organism: Chiloscyllium plagiosum; assembly: GCF_037043375.1. Lineage (NCBI taxonomy): Eukaryota > Metazoa > Chordata > Chondrichthyes > Orectolobiformes > Hemiscylliidae > Chiloscyllium > Chiloscyllium plagiosum. The sequence goes on from NW_028270150.1 coordinate 61,348,360, forward strand.
CAAGTGGACTGCAGTACACTGCTTGTAATTATCATGAAATCAAAGTTGGCCTATTGCTCACGTCAGTGAATCAGTTAGACCAAATCCAGCTATTCGAGACATTGATTAATCCATATACTGCTAGTGCCAGAATTCAGTTCACAAAAATATTATTACATGAATGTTATAGTTACAATATGATTCAATATGGGTTTTCATTTCCTGAGTGGTCTTCATCCTGAGACATCACATCTATTAAAACACTTCTGCAAGAACAAGGGGTGAAGACTTCATTTGAATAAAAAGAAAGTCTTACACAATTAAACTGTAAAATCTGGTGTCTCAGACGGAAAGTACTCCCCACCAACTAACAGAGCACATGTATGAAAGTTAGCTGGCTGAACAGACATGATAGGGATTACATAGGAAATTTCTTTGATCGCCACAAGGTAAGCTTACTATTGTGATTCTGTTACAGCTATAACAATGAAGGTAAATATTTTATAATGCTTACATTCATCCCTCTCCAAGATTTTCAGTTCTAATGAGGATATTCAGATCAGCTACCTTCATATAAAAAGTGAGCACATCATGGCACTACTCCCATTCAACACTGAGGTGAAGGGAGGGAAGATATCCTGTCCTTCTGTGTGTGCATATTAAAGTGCTTAATGACCTGTTACACTGATTTAATGCACGAAGTGTAACAGTGAAGTAAGTTCATGTCTTCAAATAAATGTGTCAATAGCTGCTAAATTAATAGAGAAGTGAAGATTTCTAACCTGTAATAATGTTTTTTTTCACTTTGGGGGGATTGTGGGCAGAGAGGTATTGTTGGAGAATTGTCCAATATACAAATTGAGGCCATAAACAGATCTTGTGAAATTGATAAATACTGGTTTATTTCTCATGATATTGTGGGGAGGAGGAATTGACTGCACTGATACAAAAGGGACACTTTGCACAGTTAGGTCAAGGATTCTCCTCCCTAAGCTTCAGATACAGACAGTTCTTGGAGGATTACAGTAGTGAAATGTTAATTACAAGACAATGCAGCTTTGATTACAGTTAATAGAAAACAATTGCTTGTCCAGCAGTATCCATCAGTTAATAATTGTAATAGGATGTTTAGCTAATCTGCAGAAACGGGTGCTAATGGCTTGCATCCTGGCTTCAATAGCTCCTTAGGGTGGCGTTCATCTTGTCAGGTATCTTGGTGCCACCTTGTCTGCGTGGGCTTTGTGGGGATTGAGTACCTGGGGAGACAGGGAATGCCCTCAGAGTTTCAGGAGCAATGATACTATTGTGAGGTAGAAAAACCAGTTGGCAGATCATCTTGGTAGTGTATTCCTCCAGAGCTGAAAATGTGTTGCTGGAAAAGCCCAGCAGGAGAATCGACGTTTCGTGCTTGAGCCCTTCTTCAGGAATGAGGAAGGTGTGCCAAGCAGGCTAAGATAAAAGGTAGGGAGGAGGGACTTGGGGGAGGAGCGTTGGAAATGCGATAGGTGGAAGGAGGTTAAGGTGAGGGTGATAGGCCGGAGTGGGGGTGGGGGCGGAGAGGTCAGGAAGAAGATTGCAGATTAGGAAGGTGGTGCTGAGTTCGAGGGTTGGGACTAAGACAAGGTGGGGGGAGGGGAAATGAGGAAACTGGAGAAATCTGAGTTCATCGCTTGTGGTTGGAGGGTTCCTAGGCAGAAGATGAGGCGTTCTTCCTCCAACCGTCGTATTGCTATGGTCTGGTGATGGAGGAGTCCAAGGACCTGCATGTCCTTGGTGGAGTGGGAGGGGGAGTTGAAGTATTGAGCCACGGGGTGATTGGGTTGGTTGGTCCGCGTGTCCCAGAGGTGTTCTCTGAAACGTTCCGCAAGTAGGCGGCCTGTCTCCCCAATATAGAGGAGGGCACATCAGGTGCAGCGGATGCAGTAAATGATGTGTGTGGAGGTGCAGGTGAATTTGTGGCGGATATGGAAGTGTCCCTTGGGGCCTTGGAGGGAAGTAAGGGGGGAGGTGTGGGCGCAAGTTTTGCATTTCTTGCGGTTGCAGGGGAAGGTGCCAGAAGTGGAGGTTGGGTTGGTGGGGGGGTGTGGACCTGACGAGGGAGTCACGGAGGGAGTGGTCTTTTCAGAACGCTGATAGGGGAGGGGAGGGAAATATATCCCTGGTGGTGGGGTCCGTTTGGAGGTGGCGGAAATGGCGATGGATGAAACGATGTATATGGAGGTTGGTGGGTGGTAGGTGAGGACCAGTGGGGTTGGAGGGGCAGGGCTCAAGGGCGGAGGAGTGGGAAATGGAGGAGATGCAGTGGAGAGCATCGTCGACCACGTTTGGGGGAAAATTGTGGTCTTTGAAGAAAGAGGCCATCTGGGTGGTTCGGTATTGGAACTGGTCCCCCTGGGAGCAGAAGCGGCGGAGACGGAGGAATTGGGAATATGGGATGGTTTTTACAGGGAGCAGGGTCGGAGGAGGTGTAGTCTAGGTAGCTGTGGGAGTCGGTTGGTTTATAGTAAATGTCCGTGTTGATTTGGTCGCCTGAGATAGAAATGGAGAGGTCTAGGAAGGGGAGGGAGGAGTCTGAGATGGTCCAGATAAATTTGAGGTCGGGGTGGAAGGTGTTAGTAGGTGTATTCCTTCAGTTGGGGAAACTGTATCGGTAATTCACTCAATTCACTGTTAGTTCCTGAGCTGCGTGCAGTCAAGTTGAGGAACTGGTGACATTATGGGTAGACTCTGTTTTGCCAAAAGCTGACATGTTTCTGTGAGTAAGTGGTCAGCAGGCAGAGTAGTTTGCTTTTCTCCCACAAGTATCATTGTGTGAGAGACCATGAAAGCAGCAAACAAAAAAGGTGGAACGAAATGGTAACCAGCCGATTCTGCATTTAACTGAATTACTTTCTCAGCAACTGAGAAAATATTACGGCATTAGAAAGCCTGAGATTTAAATACACAAAGGTAAATCCAGTGAAGCCTTAACTGAGCTTTTCTGTACAACTGAAAGGTATTTGCTCAAGGCACTAATTCTGAGGGTCTGCTTTCACTTCTTCAGCAGTGATTTCCTAATTTTGAAGGTTATTTTACCTACTTTGATGTATTTTGCCTTTGAGCTTCACAGCCATTAGTCTTCTCACTAACCCATGCAACTCTAATAAAGAGGATGATGAGCCACAACAGCAATAGCAGCAAAAAGATACCAAAACCACAGGAGAATTTGGGTCCATTTAGGAGATAGAAGTTGCAGGTTTGGAAGGTGCTGTTGAAGGAGATGAACGAAGAGCTGTAGCTCACAGAAGATGATTTGCCCTAGACAGGGTTTACAAGCAGAGGATCACTTTCCGCACATGACTGAGCAATAAAACCTCAGGAGGTTCAGAGCTCCACTGCGGACCATGCTGACATCGTTCACACATATATAACACATCCTTCAAGTATATCAGAAAAATATTTTTCCGAATGATAGTCAAGATCATTACAGCATGAAAAGTTTTCACCTTTCACCTTTTTAAAAAAAGGGAAGTCTTGCCACATCAAGAATACAGTGAATAGTTTTTGTCCCATTATCAAAGAAAAGACTTTGAAGGCTATCCAGAGAAGCATCACTAGATTGATCCTAAGATTGAGTAGGTTAGGGTGTACTCATTAGAGTTTAGAAGAGTAAGAAATAACCTTATTCTAAAATATAAGATTCTTAAGGTTGTTTCCCTTGTGGGTAATAATCTCAGAGTAAAGGGTGCCCAGCGGGTGGCCATTGTTGGTAATGTTCCTTTTATTCTCGTTTCCCATTGTTTTGGAAATGGATTTTCCCTTAACGTGTTCGATTTTGCATGGAACACTACCATGTTGTGAATGTTTAGCCTCTGCCACAAACCCTGTGACTCTTACACTAAAATAATGCCTCATCCTCGTTCTCTCCTGGAATACCTGAGAATATCTCTGGTCTGCCTGTAATTTTATCATGGAATTATATCTTAACCTGATCTCTGGACCTGGCCTCTCATTTTATTTTGTCACACTTTCTGATTTTTTCTTGATTTGTTTTATTGCTTAGAGCTTAGAATCCCTACAGTGTGGAAGCAGGCCCTTTGGCCCAAGAAGTCCACACCAGTACTTCAAAGAGTAACCTACCCAGACCCATTCCCCTACCCTATTATCCTATATTTACCCCGACTAATGCACCTAACTTATACATCCCTGAACACTCTGGGCAATTTGGCTTGGCCAATTAACCGATATCTGCACATCTTTGGATTGTGGGAGGAAACCGGAGCACCCAGAAAGAAAACCACGCAGACATGGGGAGAATGTACAAACTCCACATAGAAAGTCACCCGAGGCTGGAATCAAACCAGAGTCCCTGGCTGTGGGGCAGCAGTGCTAATCACTGCGCCACCAGGCCAACCCCTTTTTTACACTGCACTTTTTGACTCAAAGTCATAGAATCATGCTGCTGGCCTAACTCTGACTCTGACCCTTTCCAATACACTTCTAATCTCAGCCCTACCTGATTCAACTAACTCTTCCTAAGCCACCGCAAAGCTCACAGGTTTTACTGCCTTCATGAGCCTTGTGAAACTTTCTCAGTTACAAGTGTCTACATCATTTCCTGTTAGTTTAATATCAGTGATCTCTTCTAAGCTTCACAGACAAGGGCATAACCATTCAGGATATAGCCGTGACATCTATGAGAAGTGTTGTCACTGATGAGCAGGAAAGCTAAATCTGAAGCCACATGAGCACAAGATGAATCACCAAACAAGATGCTGGAGATGTGATTCAAGTTCTGAACATGATGGGGGTGGGGGGTTATCCTTCAGTGTGCAAGGATGTACAAAATGAAAACAGGCTGCTGCTCCTTGTAGACAACATAACTCTGCAAATAAGACTGAAGCTATAGAATGGGCCAGCTGAGGGTGGCTCAAAATCATCCAAAACAGGCAGGGGAAGGGCAAGAGGAAAGAGAAATAGAAATGAAAAGAGGAGCAGGGAAAGGAAGAGGGACCTGATGTGGTCAGAGTCCTAAAACCACTCAGCGAGGTGCTAAAATGCCCAGAACAGAATTACATAAAGCTAATCCCAAGCTGCACAATAAAGTTCAACACCCTACCAGGCCAGTGTGAAATTGAGTGACTGTCACATCTGAAACTCCATGAGAGTCACCAATTTTTCCTTGAGGTTGACCTCAAGGAAAAAGACCTGAGATATATGGTAGTTGTGTTAGAGATGTACCCTTCCAGTATCTCTCTCTAATCACATGCAGTATGTTTGAAAAATATGACAGAATCTCACTCATATTCTGGCACTGATCTCCAAGGCCCAGCTGAGGTTGCAGCGATCGATTGATCTCTCCGCCACCAATCTCATCTCACACCTACTTGTGATGTCCAGTTCACCATGTGACAGCCCAAATAACTGCCTTGGAGGCCCTGCCTAGAGCTTATGTAGGGTGTGATGATTCATGTGATTGTGCTTCTTCAGAGGGAGTGACCACCTCCGATGACTCTTCAGCCACCAGGTCCTGCATGATGCCTGAGTGATCTGAGATCAAAAAGACATGTATTAGAATTGTGAAAGTGGAAGTGTATAAAGTCATCATTGTGCAAATGATCATACTTCAGTGACTGCTGACATCAAGTCAACTTGAGTGATTGTTGTACACCATGATGCAATATGATATCTGATTCTGTCAATAGGTTTCTGGGAGATCTCCCATCTCTCTATCACCAATGGCCATGTGTTTGAATATTCCATTCAGTTCCAGAATGCTGTCTTCTGCAGCACACTGGTTGTCTGTGACAGGAAGGCTAGCCCGATTCTTGGCTTCTCCCGATGTTCCACACTCTCTAATCCTGCAATGAGAGAGATTCAGCTATGAGTTTGAGAAAGAAAATGCGTTAAGAGGATAGAAAGACAAGATTTGTACTGGGGACTGAGAGAGAGCCAGTGGTGACTGACTGCTTGGAGATAAGAGGAGATGTCTCAAGTAAGAGGTTAAGCGAAGTAGCTATTTCATTGGTCTGAGGAATGCTGTGCAGGAGACTGATAGCAAAGACAGAGAGATGGGTTGGTACACGAACATGTCAAATCTCTCGCCATTTTTGCCTTTATTTGGGCACTTGACTTCGAGTCGTACTGTATCTATTTACATTGTTCAACTTTCCTAATTTTTGCATCTCAACCTCTTCCTATCTTGCCTGCTTGCTTTCAGAAGCTTACTTTGTCCTCCCATCTTCTAGGAATCATGTTTCTCTTCTTACCTGTTTACATGCAGCTGTGTTGCCTGCAAAGAACTAGGAAGTAATTAACTGGGAACTAATTGTATCTGAAAGTGTTCCAGGTGGCCAAATTCATGGATGCAATGGTCTTTCAGATTACATGCTACAATACATCAGTCTAAAGCATCTGCTAAGTAGACAGATGAGATGACAAATTAGAATAACGGCAACAAGTTCTAATACTTCCAAGCCTAAAGTGTCAAAAATGGAAATAACACCACCAAAACTGACTGAAAGAGATATGTCTCACCCACTAGCCTTAGAGGTGAGAGCAGCAAAGATGAACTGCTATAGATTGTCTCTCTGCAAGTGATCAGGATAGCCTTATAAGATGCAACAAACACAGCCAATAATATGTTGTATTGGTCAATCAATATGACATCCCACTAGAAGATGGTGTTCTGTTTACCAGATCAAAAATGTTTAACAATGCAGGAAGAATATTTTCACATGTATTAAGACTACATTAGGATGGAGAAGTGTGAATTCAGAGAAGGATCATACCTCCGTTTTTTGCCTCCTCATTCTCTACGCTTCTCCAGCCATTTAATGGCCTCACATTCCCCTTATGCCAACCATTGCTCCTGCATCCATACCCAAGACCTCTCACAAACATTGCACCACTCTATGCTCATCCACCTACCTGTGAGGCCCCTCAAAACTCTTGTGCTACCCTATTTCCAACTTACATGTCTCACCCACTGACATTTGCCCTTCAGTCTCTATTTCAACCAACTTATTAACTAGCTTTAGCATTAATCAGAAGGAATCATGGCACCACCAGTGTATTGTTTATGTCATTACCAAAAAAAATTTGTTTCAAATAAAATAAATATCAAATGCATTAAAATAGTAAGAAAAAGTTGTTTATGAAAACTAACAATTCAGTTAAATATTCATTCACTAATGGAAGCAAACATGTCACCAAAATTGTAAAAGCCTTTTATTCATAGACATGTCACTGAAATCTTTAAAACATTATGTCAATAAACAATTCCATTCAGTAAGCAGGTGGAGCTGTCCTATAATAGACACTCCATTATCATAATTATAATTTGGAAAATTAGCCATACAGCACAAATCTTTTATTATTTTAAATAACCAGTCTCTTTCAAATTCCAGACACCTTTTTGTTTAAGCTTTGTTTTTGGACAGTTTCTTGACAACTTTGTAAGTTTCTATGCATTCATGCACATTTGAGGTATGTTTACGTCTCCCAGCGGGTACCTTTCCTCAACAAAAAGCATCATGGGACCAAATTCAAAAGGATGCTTACCTCACCGAAAAGGAGAATTATAAAACATGCCTCCAGTACTTACCTCTCACACAGTTCCATTTTGCACACATTAAACCCAATTCCCTCTGCATTGATGCTTATACACCTCTGCCAATTTAATGTAAACTTCTATCCACCACTTATTCAATTCACCTTTAAGCTACCTTGCCACCTCATCAGGTATTATGGATGGGTGCAGTTCCAAAACACTCAAGAAACTTGAAACCATCCAGGATAAAGTACCCGCTTGATTGGCAACCAATCTAACGCCGTCAACATTCAGTTACTCCATCAATGCACAGTAGCAGCAGTCTACAAAAACTCATCAAGATTTTTTTCGCAGCCCCTTCCAACTTCATTACCCCTTAAAAGAACAAAAGCAGCACTTACGTGGGAACAACATTGTCTCTACATTCCATTCCAAGCCACACACCACCATAACTTGGAATTTCACTGCTGCTGTGTCAAAATCCTGAAAATCTTTTCCTAACAGCACTGTGATGGCCCTATAGCCTAACAATTCCTGCATTTCAAAATGCAGCATATCACCAGCTTCTCAAGGGCAACTATGGATGGGCACAAATGACTACCACTCCCAGTGATTTTGCCAGTACTGCAGTGTTGTCAGCATGCAACTGACCAAAAGCTTATTTTTGGAGAAGTCTTGCCTTGTAACAATTTAAGACCCACTTTCACTTGACTGGCTCAGTCTGTCCATACTTGGCTGGGCACCCGGGAGTTACAATTAGCATATATAAAAGCCCCGTGCTACATTTATTTCGATATGTTTTGCATATGCCCCTTCCTAAAAATAAATGAGCATACTTTATGCCTCTATGCCCATCTTTCAGAAAAAGGGGCATTAACAGTCAAGCTTATCCCCAAGCTCTCCCTCCAAACATATTCTCCAGATCAACTTGAAAACTGTTGAGGGAAAATCTAAGGTAGAATGTGTCAGTTAGTAGCCAACAGGTTATGAATCTACCACTAGCTTGTGGTATTCTTTTGCAACACTCTTAGCACAAAACATATTTTTGAGGGGGGCAAAGTTTAAGCAGCATCAACTCAGAGCCAAGTGCGCTTTTTAGGTCCTTTATACTAGCAAATAGATCATCAGCCAATTTCAGGACAAATTCAGCTTCTGCATTATAATTAGTGCAATTTAATTTTTTTTGTAACAGCAGATATTTTCAGAATGCATTACACTTAAATATTTTAGTGCTTTGAAAATTATATTTGCATTTCCTCTCTTCTTATAAAGAAGCTAGTTATTCTATAACTGGGAACCAGGGAAAAAAATTAAATGCAGCTAAAACATGTAGAGTCTCAATCTATTATCAGGCTTCCTTTCCATTGGTAATGGTAATGGAGAGCTTTTTTAACAGTTTTGATATATAGCCTGAGCAAACTAACAAAGGAAAAAGATTCTCATCACTTTGGGTTTATTGAAATTCCAATCACTAAAATCTTTCCCTTACAATCCAGACACCACTTCCCTCTGGGATCACTAATCGTTACAATCAAATCAATAAAACACAAAACCAGTCACCATTCTGATCATTTGCTCAAGGGATTGAACTAATCATGTATTCTGTAGTAGAGGCCCTTGATAGCTTGCCATTTAGTTAGCAAATCAGGAAATGTTTTCACATTGCAACATCTTTCAATAGCAGGAAACAGCACTGAGGAGGCAGAAACTAAGCTCAATATAAACTAACACATCTACTTATATCATTTACATTCAATTCACCTTTTTAAAATAAACACTTGTAAATAAAGTTTCATAACAGAAGAGTTTTTTTTTGAAAAGCAGAGCTTTAAATGATTAGTATGTTTTCTATGTGTATTTTAATAAACACACACCATTGTGCCAACTAATCCATGGTGGACATTCTCTATTCATGTAAAACGTCTTTTGTAAAGAATTGCTGAAGTGCCACTATAGCCCAGCTGGTTCTACTTTCAGACAAACAAAGATAAAATGTTAGTAGGATCGGAAGATACAGTGACTGATCCAAAATCTGTCTAAATCCAAAATGGCAACCCTGCTAGTCAATCAGGCCATCCCTGAATTAAATGATATATTGTTAGTATTTCATCAAAATTTTGCAAGACCAAAATATTCAGAATTCTTAAACTAATAATACTGAAATATCTCTGTGATTAAATGCAAAGCAATAAAACCGCACTGAACTTGTAGAAAAAGCTAGCAAACAACAAACAAGCACAGGGTAAAAACAAGGACTGCAGATGCTGGAAACCAGATTCTAGATTAGTGTGGTGCTGGAAAAGCACAGCAGGTCAGGCAGCATCCAAGGAGCAGGAAAATCGACGTTTCGGGCAAAAGCCCTTCATCAGGAATAGAGGCAGAGTGACAGCAGGGTGGAGAGATAAATGAGAGGAGGATGAGGGTGGGGAGAAAGTAGCAAAGAGTACAATAGATGAATCAATGCTGCTATTTATTTCAAAACATACAAAATGGACTCCACTCCTATCATGTGATAATGTTCTATGGACAAAACTTCAAAATAAAATCCAACTCAGGTTCCTGAACTGCTTCCCTGAGTGAAGAACAGCAAATGCTGCCTCCTCTCTGCCACACTGATATGTGGTCTATATGTTTCTGAGTGAGTAATGGAATGGGTTGTGTTTCTACCTCCAGAGCTGAGAGTCCTGCACCCTGGATTGAAACTTCAAGCTGAATTGAGCTGCAAGGTATGGGCAGTTAAGGGCCTTGACACATTTGGTTGGGAGATGAGTGATGGCATGGGATGAACTTTATCAAGGTGACAATTTCTTGAATGGAAACATAAGTTAAGATTATTTATGCCATGTCAATATTTTCAAAGTTATTGTAGCTTTATCAGCTCATATTTGGCAACACTTTAATTAAAGCACAATTAAATCTTCTTTCAATGTTTTCGACTTTGATCCCAAACATACACAATAAAGCAGGGAATTCATGTTGTCAGAACACAATGTGGATAACAGGCATGTCACTTGATAATATGCCTACATTTATGAATATTCAATCAATTAATTCTCCATCTTAGAAGAAAGATTGGCATTTGTGTACATTGGTGTACATATATTTATAAATATTCTCTTTTTCACCAACTTGTTTTCACCTTTTACTTTGTCCTTTGTTCTCTTCCTTTTCCCTTTGCTTTTCCTTTCTGCTCTCAGTTTCTCTTGTTTCTGATTTCCCTGTTGTCTCTAATAGTTTTTCTTCTTGGCTTCTGGACCTTTCCTTACCCTTCTTGATGAGCTGACTATTCTCATCTCACTGTAAGACTGATATTCTAAGGCAACCTTCAATTCCTTTCCTTTTTCCAAACTCAAACATCTTCTCTTTCCTCTTTCTCCACTTCATCACTGTGCTTCCTCCCTGGCCTTTAGCCCTTCTATACATGTTCCCAACCCATAGATTAGATTAGATTACTTACAGTGTGGAAACAGGCCATTCAGCCCAACAAGTCCACACCGACCCACCACCCACCCAGACCCATTCCCCTACACCTAACACTACGGGCAATTTAGCATGGCCAATTCACCTAACCTGCACATTTTTGGACTGTGGGAGGAAACTGGAGCACTCGGAGGAAACCCACGCAGACACGGGGAAAATGTGCAAACTCCACACAGTCAGTCGCCTGAGACGGGAATTGAACCCGGATCTCTAGCACTGTGAGGCAGCAGTGCTAACCACTGTGCCACCATGCCGCCCCAACCTGACTTACAACCTGACTTTATTTTCCTCCTTTACCCAACTGCTAACTTTGGGTACTTTCTTCATTTCCTTAACCTCCTATCTAGCTTCAACATTTCTTTAACCTTTTTCTTCCCTCAGCCTTGAATACTTCTCAACTGAACCCTACTATAACTTCTGAAAAGGTCTCCTTCTGTGCTATAATGGCTCTATGACATGAACCTCATTTACTTGACTGTTCTTGGACATGAATCTCCAACAACTCTGACCAGTCCCTTGCTAAAGTATCTGGATGACCTTGTTTTAAGTGAAATCTGTTCCCTGAGATTTGGTTTTTCCCACAAGTTTCGACATAGCAGTAGTTGCTGCAGGTAAAGGAGGAAGACTTGGTTCAAGATAGATTGGCATAGCTTTTCTTTGGAAGCTGCCATATCTCGTGAGGAGGGAGTAGATGTCAGGGTAATTACCATTGGAACTATATTGTTATCTTCCATTAATTCAGTGTAACTTGTAACCAGAGAACAGTTACCTCTCCCTTATATTGATTAGAAGATTAGGATCATTACAGTATGGAAACAGGCCCTTCGGCCCAACATGTCCACACCGACCCTCCGAAGAGTAACCCACCCTACACTTACCCCTGACACTTTGGGCAATTTAGCATGGCTAATTCACCTGACCTGCACATCTTTGGTCTGTGGGAGGAAACTGGAGCACCTGGATAAAACCCACGCAGACACAGGGAGAATGTGCAAACTCCACACAGACAGTTGCCTGAGGTAGGAATTGAACCCAGGTCCCTGCCCTTGAAAAAGTAGTGGTGAGCTACTTTCTTAAACCTGTGCAGTCCAAGAAGTGTAGGTATACCCACAGTGTGTTATGTTTCAGTCAAAATGTTACTATACCTTGAAGTGATATTCTCATGATACCACTGTGGTGTAATTGCTTGTACCATGTTGGCAGAAGGGTCTATTACTCCATCTTAACTTGGATCACTTGAATCATGTCATCATATCAGAAGCATGCTCCTCTGATGTAAACAAATAGCCTACTGTTGACGGAGGCAGTTATGTGCTTCAGGAACGTAATGTTTGTACACTGTTGCAAGTTGTAACAAATTTCTGCTTGACTCTTCAATACCATGATATCAATGTCTAGTTTCTTATATTACAGGACATAACATAAACATTGCTGCATCATGCTGGTGGAGGTGATCTCACACCATAGCAGCAGTAATGGCTATCTGTAAAGATCAATAGCTTGGTGGCACATATTTGAAAACCAAACACATAACTGCATTGAACAAGTGAATTCAGATAAAGGGAGAGTTTCTCACCCTTAAGCAGTATCAGTTCTTGTGAGTACAGATAGCTATACAGATCTGTACACAGAAGATTGGCCACCAAGAAACATAGCTAACTTCAGTTTTTTAAAAGTCACTTGTCAGATATGGGCATAGCAGGCTGGCCAGCGATTATTGTCCATTCCTAGATACCCTTAAGAAGCTAGTAGTGAACTGCTTTCTTGAATCACTGCAGTTGGTGTGCTGCAATAGACCCACAATGTCATTAGGGAAAGAATTCTTGCAGAAAATATACATTGCTGTCGGTGGTGGAGGGAATGGATCTTTGTGGAGTCAATCAACTAGGCTGCTTTGTCCTGCATGGTGGCAAGGTTTGTGAGTGTTGTTGGAGCTGCACTCATCCAGGCAAGTGGGGAGTATTCCATCACACTGCTGACTTGTGCCTTGTGGATGGAGAATTGACTTTGGAGAGTCAGGAGGCGAGTTATTCACTGCAGTATACATAGCATCTGAGCTGCTCTTGCAGCAAATCTATTTATATGGAGAGTCCAGTTGAGTTTCTGGTCAATGGCAATCCCTGGATAGTGGGGGATTCAGTGATGGTAATACCATTAAATGTCAAGGAGGGTGGTAATTAGATTGTCTCTTATTGGAAATTGCCTGGCATCTGTGTGGTTTGACTGTTACTTGCCACTTTTCAGCACAAATCTTGTTGCAATTGAACATGAACTGCTTCATGAGTTGTAAATGGTGCTGAACATTGTGCAATCATCAGTGAACATCCCCATATCTGACCTTATGATGGAGGGAAGGTCATTGATGAAGCAGCTGAAGATGGTTGGGCCTAAAACACTACCCTGAGGAACTCCTGCAGAGATTTCCTGGAGCTGAGATGACTGACTTCCAAAAATGACAAATATCTTCCTATGTGCCAGATATGACACCAACCAGTAAAGAGTTTGCCCCTATTCCCATTGATTCCACCTTTATTTGGGCATCTAGATGCCACACTCGGTCAAATGTGGCCTTGATGTCAAGAGCTGTCGTTTTCTCCTCTGGAATTCAGTTATTTTGTCCATATTTGAACCATGGCCAATGAGGTTAAGAGCTGAGTAGTCTTTGTGGAACCCAAAATGGGAATCTGTAGTGGGTTGTTACTAAGCAGATGCCACTTGATAACACTTTTGATGACATCTTCCATCACTTTACTGATAATTGACATTCGACTGACGGAGCAATAATTGGCTGGGTTGGATTTGTCCTATGTTTTGTGTTCGCATCACAGCAGGGCAATTTTCCAATGCTACTGTCGTAGCTGCACTGGAAGAGCTTGTCAAGCCGCTGTCTTCTCGGGGTGCAGTAAGTTTTTGATTAGAATGTAAGCTTTTCCAAGAAAAAAATTATTGGCCTGAAGTAATTTTTTAGCTTTAAAACAAGCCAGTGCAGTGCAGGATGGAAAACACAAAGACAAAGTAAAAGAAAGTTAGAAGGCTAGAACATTCTGTTCTTGACAGTTGATGCATAAGAATAGTTTCTCATAATAGCAACTGCAATGTCTTTATTATGAAAGAAGGAGCAGTTTGAAACTTCAACTGACATAAAGTTAGAGACACATGATTTAAGGCGATACCGTGCAGCATTTTAAAATTGGAATAGTAGAAATCTTACTATGGATTGGCCAGCCAATAACATTCTTACTGAATTACAACTGTTCAAATAACTTTTACAGTTTGATCTATACACATTAAGTTCAAAGTGTGGGCGAAGATTTGTAGCTCGGGTGCTCGTTGTTGTGGTTCTGTTCGCCGAGCTGGAAATTTTTGTTGCAAACGTTTCATCCCCTGTCTAGGTGACATCCTCAGTGCTTGGGAGCCGCCTGTGAAGCGCTTCTGTGGTGTTTCCTCCGGCATTTATAGTGGCCTGTCCCTGCCGCTTCCGGTTGTCTACCATACATCAGGAGCATTTCAGAACTGACAGCCAGACTACTGCGACCACTAGGACTTATAACAGCACACAAACCAACAGCCACCCTCAGACAACAACTCACCAGAATGAAGGACCCGATACCCAGCATGAGCAAAACTAATGTAGTGTACAAAATCCCATGCGAGGACTGCACAAAACACGATATAGGACAAACAGGAAGACAGCTAACGATCCGCATCCATGAACATCAACTAGCCACGAAACGCCACGACCAGCTATCCTTAGTAGCCACACACGCAGACGACAAGCAACATGAATTCGACTGGGACAACACTACCATTATAGGGCAAGCCAAACAAAGAACAGCCAGGGAATTCCTAGAAGCATGGCACTCATCCACAAACGCCATCAACAAACACATCGACCTGGACCCAATATACCGGCCACTACAGCGGACAGCTGAAACTGACAACCGGAAGTGGCAGGGACAGGCCACTATAAATGCCAGAGGAAACACCACAGAAGCGCTTCACAGGAGGCTCCCAAGCACTGAGGATGTCACCTAGACAGGGGACGAAATGTTTGCAACAAAAATTTCCAGCTCGGCGAACAGAACCACAACAATACACATTAAGTGATAGATGCTCCCAAGAAAAGGTCTCTAAAAATCTTGCTTGTCATTGGCAAGGAGGAGCTTTGTACAATTTGTTATGAAGTTGAAAGTGTGTACTGTACCCTTAAGAGAGAGTGAATGCTGTTTTACACTACGAGCTTACAAGGACCTGTTATATGACTAACTAGCAATCTCAGACCATACTGGAAAATTGAAACTATGTAACATTTGGCTGTGAATTAGATATGTGAGTTGGTTGCTGTTTTGACAACAATTCAAATTTAACCAATTAGTTTAAAGTATGCCCCAGGGTACTAAAACCCAATCGAGTTTGAATTTATTGTTTTGTCAACCTCGAACCAATGAGATGATCCAATGCTGGGGCAATAAAAAAAGCAGGCATTTTGAAAGTCAGACACAGTAACTGCCACTGAGAGTGTAACTGCCATTGAGAGAGTAATTGCCATTCAAAAACACTCTCTATCAATGGTACCTTTTTCAAAATGAAACATATTTGCAGTAAAAGACAGAAGACAATCCAGGGAGATCTTCAGCTGAAAGGAGAAAAACACCAAAGATGATAGCCGCTGTGTGGTTTTGAAATTAAGTTGATCTAATTTAATAAGTGCTTTTATTGGAACATTATATTATTATACAGCTGGAGGCAGGTAATAAGCATTTAAGAGAAAGGGGGGTTTAAGAGTTTGAATGGTTGTTGTTTAATGTTCTCTTTTAGAGTTAAAGAATAAATTGATATCACTTTTTTGTTAAATAGTGGAATTTGGGAGTTCTCAGTCACTCATATGGAGTTTGCACGTTCTCCCCGTGTCTGCATGGGTTTCCTCCGGGCGCTCCGGTTTCCTCCCACAGTCCAAAAATGTGCGGGTTAGGTGAATTGGCCACGCTAAATTGCCTGTATGGTTAGATGAAGGGGTAAATGTAGGGGAATGGGTCTGAGTGGGTTGCACTTCGGAGAGTTGGTGTGGACTTGTTGGGCCAAAGGGCCTGTTTCCACACTGTAAGTGAGTAATCTAATCTAAAAGTATTCTAATCATATATTTTAACAGATTATGAGGCAAGGTGAGCTTTTCTGGGGGTTTAATTTAATTATCAGGCGGGTTCACCGTTTGGGGGCTTGGGTCCATGACTTGGACAGATATAGAGATTTGAACAGATTTGGGGTACAAAAGATCCCAGCAGTTTTAAACACTTGTTGATTAGTGTCCTAGATCTTTAATTAAAATGTAGGGGAGACAGTTTGTTTACTTTTGGTTACTTGTGGTTGGTTATTAAATTAAAAGTGAGAGAAATGGCTCTTATGATTGCTAAAGAGGTTCTGGGGTTTGAAGATGATTCCCAAATTTGCCAAGCAAGGTTAGAAAGACAGAGAAAGGCCACACATTTAGAATTAGCAAATATGTTAGATTTGGATTTAACCAGGGACAAAAGGAAAGCTGAAATTCTAAGAGAGTTAGTCAAGCATTTAGGTGTATCAGAAAAACAGACAAGTGCAGTAGATTTAGAAATACTTAAATTGTAATTGAGGCAAATGGAGTTAGAAGATAAAGAAAAGGAAAGAAGAGCTGTGTGAGAGGAAAAGGAAAGAGAGAGAAGGTTCTTAACTGAGCGAAGAGAGAGAAAAAGAGAGAAACATGAAAGAGAAAGGGAGAGAGCTTTTGAACTTCAGAAGTGTGAATTAATCAGGAAAGTCACATTAACAGGTTGAAGATGAAGACAGAAGGTAGTGATATGTCCAAATATGTTAAAACATTGCCACATTTTGATGAGAAAGATGTTGAAGCCTTCTTTATTTCATATGAGAAATTGGCTAGGCAGATGGAGTGGTCAGAGAACTTGTTGCTAATGTTAGTTCAGACTTAGTTACAGGCAGAAGTAGTGAGTTATTTGCAGTGCTGTCAGATGAGGGGTCAAAAGATTATGCAGATGTCAAACTGGCTTTTTGAAGTGGTACCAGAAAGATATAGACAGCAGTTCAGTTTTGTTTTGCATGTAGCACAGGCAGATCATACTATACAAAGTGCATAAGGATAACAGAAGAGAACTAGGAATATAATGTTAAGGCTGCAGAGAAGTTGTACAAAGAGTGAGGTCAACATTAAATTTGAAATTTTACAGATCCACCAGAAGTCTAATAACAGCAGGGAAGAAGCTGTTTTGAACCTTTTGGTACGTGTGTTTAAGCTTTTGTATCATCTGACTGAGCGAAGAGGTTGGAAGAAATTGTAACCGGGGTGGGAGGGGTCTTAGATAACGTTGGCTGCCTCTCCAACACAGTGAGAAATTATAGATGGAGTCAATGGATGGAAGCTTGGCTTGCATGATGGACTGAGCTATATTATCCTTATAACAAATCTAAATTTGTCATTGTTCAATAACTTACCAACACAATGACCATGACCGTCATTGAAATGATTAGCACTATTTTCAATTCATTCAGTGTCCCGGCTCAGATAATGTCTGAGAATGGACAGCAGTGAACTGGTAAACCATTTCAAGACACGTGTTTTAAGTGGAGAGTTACCCATACCACATTGTCATTCCACTCCGATTTTAAGCTATTTTGTGGAGTGTATGTTATGTTTTATCAGGTCAATGATCATTAAGTTCTCAGCAACAAAACTGCAAAATCAGCACTCACCATGAGGCTAAATTGCAAAGAATTGGAAGCCCACTCAAACCAATCATGCATAAATGCAGTCAGGAAGAACTTCAATAGGGTTAACGCTAACTCTAACTCTGACTCTAACTCTAACTCTGATGATTGTGAGATGAAGTTAAGTGACAACTACTAACAGCAGGACAGCCAAGTTGTCAAATAAGTGAAACAGAAAACAGGACACACCTTTCCAGGCAGGTACACAATCACCAGATGAGTTGTCAGATCGCCAAAACATTACAATAAAGTTTGAAAAGTTAGGCTTTTAAAACTCTGTTTTATCTGTTTGCATTATTATCAAATTGTTTATGTACAACTGTATACATCAGCTTGATGTAAGTTTAGTCTTTGAAAAAGGTGTATGTCATACTTGGTTTCAAGGTTAGCATGCCTTTAAGAGATATATTTAAAGTAAAATCACTTATCACGATACATGAACTGAATGTACAAAAGTCTCATACTCCAACTTACCTCAAATCATTTAAATCACTAAGCTCAATATTTTACTGTTAGCATATTCCTTTGTTGTAAACTAATACTTTAATACAAGCCTAGACACTCGAGCTTGGGGAAGCTAATGGTTGAGCAAAATAGTAATTAGCATTCTGTTGAATTCTTCAATACCATAATGTCCGTACCTACTTTATTATGTTGCAGGATAAAACATTAGCATTGCTACATCAGGTAAAACAGGCTGTTGGAGGTAAATATATGTCACTGGCTGCCACAGGGGTTAGATATCAAGCTGTTTCATTACTTCAATGCAATCTAATGTTTGTACACCTTCCAGTTTCTTTAATGTACAGTTGAGTCAGTTTTGGGTTGGTAAAGGCTGCTAATGAAATCACCAAACTTCTGAATCATTTCTAAGGCTATTGTGCAATTTTCCATTCCTTCTATCTCTGTGGTTCTGCGTGCTAATTCAAGTCTGCATCCAATATGATGTTAATCAGCTCATGTTCAGAACTGGGTGCAAATAATGCACTTTTATTTATGTTTGTCAAACACTCATTGCTAGGCCTAAACTATTTTTAAAAATCAGGCAGTTTAGTGTCCCAACATATGTGAATGTAAGAGTGATCCCGCCAATATAATTTTTTAGTCAACATTATCATTGATTGTCATTTCTATTTGTGATCAGCTGTCTGTTTTGAGCCTATGTTCCTTTGATATTGCTTTCTGAAGAGGGTGTATACAAAGAGAAGATGACCAACATTTTACATGAAATGAAAATTACCCAGACGGTATGATTGAACAAACCTGAAAGCACACTAAACTCCACAAATGAATTATCAAGCTCACTTGAGGCACATAACTCAATAAGATTAATGCCCTAGAATACAGGAAAATAATGGAACTGCTTAATGCTAAAGGTCATTTCATACAGAGACAGAATGGGTTACAGTTCAGTAATGGTTCTTATTTATCACAGGTGCTTAATCTGTTTAATAAATGCAACATAGTCTGTTTGAGTTTTACTGCAAGAGGATTTAGAGTCATAGAGATGTACAGCACAGAAACTGACCCCTCAGTCCAAATTGTCCATGCTGACCCGATATCCTAACCTAACCTAGTCCCATTTGCTAGCACTTGGCCCATATCCCTCCAAACCCTTCCTATTCATATACCCATCCAGATGCCTTTTAAATGTTGTCATTGTACCAGCCTCCACCACTTCCTCTGGCAGCTGATTCAATACACACACTACCCTCTGTATGAAAAGGTTGCCCAGTAGGTCCCTTTTAAATTTTTCCCCTCTCACCCTAAACCTATGCCCTCTAGTTCTGGACTCCCCCACCCCAGGGAAAGGACTTCATGCCCCTCATGATTTTATAAACCTCTATAAGGTCACCCTTCAGCCTCGGACACTCCAGGGAAATCAGCCCCAGCTTATTCAGCCTCTCACTACAGCTCATCTCCTTCAAATCTGGCAACATCCTTGTAAATCTTTTCTGAACCCTTTCAAGTTTACAACATCTTTCTGATAGGAAGGAGACCAGAATTGCATGCAATATTCCAAAAGTGGCCTAACCAATGTCCTGTACAGCCGCAACATGACCTCCCAACTCCTATATTCAATGCTCTGACCAATAAAGGAAAGCATACCAAATGCCTTCTTCACTATCCTATCTACCTGTGACTCCATTTTCAAGGAACTATGAACCTTGGGGGGATTGGGGGGGCGGGGCAGTTGCTATGATTTCTGAAGAGACCAATGGAATAGACAGGAAAAAGGTAAGGACTGATCATGCATAGTCAGCATGACTTTGTGCAAAGCAAATCATGATTCGCACACAGGATTGAGTCTTTTGAGGACATAACCAAAAATATTGATGAGGACAGAGTGGTAGACATTGCCTGCATGGACTTTAGTTAAGCCTTTGACAAGGTTTCACATAGTAGACTAATTAATGAAGTGAGATCACATGGGATTCAAAATTAGCTTGAAGGTAGGAGAAAGACGATGGTGGTGGAGGGTTGTTTTTTGGACTGGAGGCCTGCGACCAGTGCTGTTTTGCAAGGATCGATACTGGGTCCAATTTTGTTTGTCACTTATATAAATGATTTGGATGAGAATTTAGGAGGCATGGTTAGTAAGTTTGTGGATGACACCAAAATTGGTGTGTAGTAGAGACTGAAGAAGGCTATCTAAGACTCCAAATGGATCTTGATCAATTGGGTCAATGGTCTGGGGATGGCAGATGGAATTTATTTTGGATAAATGCAAGGTGTTGCATTTTGGTAAAATAAACAAGAGCAGGACTTATACAGCTGATGGTAGGGCTCTGGGAAGTGTTGTTGAAACAGAGAGACGTAAGGGTTCAGGTACACAGTTCTTTGAAATTTGTGTCACAGGTCGACAGGATGGTTAAGAAGGCATTTGCCAAGCCTGCCTTCATTGCTCATAACATTGAGGAGAGGAGATGGGTCATCATGTTTATGGTTTTATAGGACATTGGTGAGGTCACTTCTGAAGTACTGTGCACAGTTCTGGTTGCTTTGCGAGAGGAATGATTGTATTAAATTGGAAAGGGTTCAGAAAAGATATACAAGGACGTTGCCAGGACTGGAGGGGTTTGAGTTACAAGGGTAGGCTGGATAGGCTTGGACATTTTCACTGGAGCATAGGGGATTGAAGAGTGACATTATCGAGATTTATAAAATCAGGAGCAGCACAGATAAGGTGATGAGCAAAGATTGTTTCCCGAGGGTGGAGGAGTTCAAAACTATGGGGCATAAGGAGGAGAAAGGTTTAAAATAGACATGAGAAGCAACTTTTTCACACAGAGGGTGGTTCATATGTGGAATTAGCTACCAGAGGAATTGGTAGATACAGGTACAATTACAACATTTAATAGACATTTGGCCAAGTACATGAATAGGAAGGGTTCAGAGGGATATGGGCACAGCAAGGGGGACTAGTTTAGTTTTGGGAAACCAGGTCAGCATGGAATGAGTTGGGCCTGTTTCTGTACTGTATGACTCTATGAAGAAAGGAAAGAGAACATGTGTGATTACCTAAGTCATGTTTAAATTGCCGTTAGACAAATTAAAGAGATGAATGCATGGCTCAAAGACCTGTATGGGAGAAGTGGTTTCCAGTTAATGTGGCACTGGCACTTCTACTGGGGAAAGTCAATATTGTACCACTTGAACTGTACTGATGCCATTACTCTTGCCAACGATATAGGGAATTAGACAGTACTTTCAACTTAAGAGTAGGAGAAAGGGATCAATTTTCAGAAGATGTGATAAATCAAAATGCAGAATCAAGACCAAAAGCACAGTCTAAATGCAGGAAATAATAAACAAATTGCTACAGTAAGGGATAGGGAGTACAAACTGCTTTTTCTTGGGCAACTTGGGATGGGCAATAAACGTTGGACCAACCAATGATGCCCACGTCCCTCAATGAGTTAATAAACAATAGAGCAAACTAACAGATAAGACTAGAAGTTATCGGAAGAATAAAAATATAAAACAAAAGTAATTTGTGAATGAATGTACACAGCATTTGGAATAGAAAGTTCTGAAGAAATGTTATACTGGACTCAAAACATTAACTGTGTTTCTTTCTCCACATATGCTGCCAAACTGGCTGAGCCTCTCAGCAGTTTCTCTGCCATAGATTTCCAGTTTCTGCTGTATTTTGTTTTTATTCAAGAAATATGGCCAGGGTTTTCTAGTTATCAATGATACAAGTGACGTTTCAGCAACAGTAATAAATCAGGAGATGGATGAGAAGTAGGAACGCAGGAAAGCCCCAGTTACCAGAGAAGTGGTACTGAGTGAGTAAGATGCTGAGGGCTGGCAGGTGCCCAGGTTATGATAGACACCACCTTAGGGTCCAGAGACAAGTGGTCAGTAAGATAGTTGATGTGTTGGTTTTAATTTTGCAAAACCTCCTCAGTTTGGAGAAGGTGCGATCAAACTGGAAGCTACAGGCCAGTTAGCTTAACATCTGTCACAGTGAAATTATTAGGTGTATTATTGAAAATGTTTAAACAGGGACTGAGATAAGTTCAAGGTAATCAAACAATATCCTTTATTGTCACGTGTACTCAAGCACAGAATTACAGGGTACAGTGAAAGATTTTACAATGTCGCCTCTTATGGCGCCATCTTAGGTACAAGTACCTAGGTACAAATGTGTGATACAAAACAGGAATAGAAAAGAAAAGTAGTTGCATTACTTTACAGTGATTCAGAATTAGAAGTTAGAAATATGATATAGTCAAAAGGTTAGATAGATATTACAGTCAGATAAACAAATTACAAATAAACATTAGCAGTAGCTGAGTGCAAGGGCTTCCACACGTAGTCTGACCACTTGTGCTAGACCCCAGTCCAATACTGTCTTTGTTCCATTTCAATCCTACATTCTGCTCCGCACCAGCTTTCAGCTGCTCCAAGGTACGTTTTCACTGGGACTCGATTCCCTTCCCCATCCTCCGCCCTGGGACACGATTCCCTTCCCAGTCCTCCGCCCTGGGACACGATTCCCTTCCCCGTCCTCCGCCCTGGGACACAGTTCCCTTCCCAGTCCTCCGCCCTGGGACACGATTTCCCTCCCTGTCCTCCACCCTGGGACACGATTCCCTTCCCCGTCCTCTGCCCTGGGACGCGATTCCCTTCCCAGTCCTCTGCCCTGGGACACGATTCCCTTCCCAGTCCTCCGCCCTGGGACTCGATTCCCTTTCCAGTCCTCTGCACTGGGACTCGATTCCCCTCCCCATCCTCTGCCCTGGGATTCGATTCCCCTCCCCGCCCCGGGACTCGATTTCCCTCCCCGACCTCCGCCCCGGGACTCGATTCCCCTCCCCGTCCACCGCCCCGGGACTCGATTCCCCTCCCCGTCCTCCGCCCCGGGACTCGATTCCCCTCCCCGTCCTCCGCCCCGGGACTCGATTCCCCTCCCCGTCCTCCGCCCTGGGACTCGATTCCCCTCCCCGTCCCGGGACTCGATTCCCCTCCCCGTCCTCCGCCCCGGGACTCGATTCCCCTCCCCGTCCTCCGCCCCGGGACTCGATTCCCCTCCCCGTCCTCCGCCCCGGGACTCGATTCCCCTCCCCGTCCTCCGCCCCGGGACTCGATTCCCCTCCCCGTCCTCCGCCCCGGGACTCGATTCCCCTCCCCGTCCTCCGCCCCGGGACTCGATTCCCCTCCCCGTCCTCCGCCCCGGGACTCGATTCCCCTCCCCGTCCTCCGCCCCGGGACTCGATTCCCCTCCCCGTCCTCCGCCCCGGGACTCGATTCCCCTTCCCGTCCTCCGCCCCGGGACTCGATTCCCCTCCCCGTCCTCCGCCCCGGGACTCGATTCCCCTCCCCGTCCTCCGCCCCGGGACTCGATTCCCCTCCCCGTCCTCCGCCCCGGGACTCGATTCCCCTCCCCGTCCTCCGCCCCGGGACTCGATTCCCCTCCCCGTCCTCCGCCCCGGGACTCGATTCCCCTTCCCGTCCTCCGCCCCGGGACTCGATTCCCCTCCCCGTCCTCCGCCCCGGGACTCGATTCCCCTCCCCGTCCTCCGCCCCGGGACTCGATTCCCCTTCCCGTCCTCCGCCCCGGGACTCGATTCCCCTTCCCGTCCTCCGCCCCGGGACTCGATTCCCCTTCCCGTCCTCCGCCCTGGGACTCGATTCCCCTCCCCGTCCTGGGAATCGATTCCCCTCCCCGTCCTCCGCCCTGGGACTCGATTCCCCTCCCCGTCCTCCGCCCTGGGACTCGATTCCCCTCCCCGTCCTCCGCCCCGGGACTCGATTCCCCTCCCCGTCCTCCGCCCCGGGACTCGATTCCCCTCCCCGTCCTGGGACTCGATTCCCCTCCCCGCCCCGGGACTCGATTCCCCTCCCCGTCCTCCGCTCTGGGACTCGATTCCCCTCCCCGTCCTCCGCCCTGGGACTCGATTCCCCTCCCCGTCCTCCGACCTGGGACTCGATTCCCCTCCCCGTCCTCCGACCTGGGACTCGATTCCCCTCCCCGTCCTCCGCCCTGGGACTCGATTCCCCTCCCCGTCCTCCGCCCCGGGACTCGATTCCCCTTCCCGTCCTCCGCCCAGGGACTCGATTCCCCTCCCCGTCCTCCGCCCCGGGACTCAATTCCCCTCCCCGTCCTCCGCCCCGGGACTCGATTCCCCTCCCCGTCCTCACCTCCCCCATTTTAGTTCAAGTCAAAATTGAAGAAGAAACCACAGAAAAGGGGGAAAAATGAGAAAGAATGGACTTAGCAGAGGAGTGTCGTCTGTAGGGTTTTACTCTGCCACCATCTTGCTTATCACCACAGGGGATTCTTTTCGGATGTAATATGTGTCGTTGATGAAGGTCTACTCTAATTTGATTTCTGTTTGACATTTGATAAAATGCCCAAACAAATGTTATTGAGAAAAGTAAAGCTCAGGTGTTGGGTGTCGGGTTGAATATTTTGGTCTGGACAGAATTTGAGCTGGCTGACAGGAAGTAGTGGCTGCGAAATGTGCTGGGGACACAAAAACAGCTGGGAAATTGAGTTGTGAGAAGAATAAGGATACTACAGAGAGAAATAGATTAGGTATTTGGGCAAAGCTCTGACAAATGGAGTACCAGTCGTTCTGCAATAAGGTACGTTTCGTTAACACGAATTCAATTGACAAATTGGGGACACTGTTTCTGAAGCGCAAACCTTTAAAGCAATGTCGGCCCCATTTGTTTAAATGGTGCTGCTATTACATGATTTTCTTATAACAGGGGATTGCATGAGAATGAAACTACCACATTATAGTAGACTAACTGTGTAATGTAGGAAATGTGACATTGTCCATTTTGACAGGAAGAATAAAAATAAATGTGTTTTATCGAAATGGCATGAAATTATAAAGCTCTGAGTTGCAGAGGGATTTGAATGAGCTAATGCACGAGTTGCTAAAAGCTAGTTTCTAGGTCCAACAAGTAATGGGGAAATCTAATACTATAACATCTCATATCACAAGAGGAATCAAAAACAAAGGTAGGGAGGGTTTTCTTCACTTAAACAGAACACTGGTGGGACCACATCTGGAGTTCTATAGACAGTATTGGTCACATTATTTAAGGATATAAACGCATTGGAAGCAGTTCAGAGAAAGTTTACTGGATTAATATCTGGAATTATTGATAAATAATTATAATTCATTATCTTCATAGGGATGGTCTTGTGTAGAAAGATTGGAGATTAAAATCCTGAGCATTCTTGACAAGATCTTTCTTGTTGCAGAAGAAACAGCATTTGACAATCAGAGGTCACCCACTGAAAATAGAAATGGGGCTTTTCTTTTCTCTCAGAGGGTGGACAGTCTTTCGAACTGTCTTCCTGAAATATTGGAAGCAGAATCTTTGAATATTTTAAGGTTGAGGTGGACAGACTTTTTTTAAATCAAGGGAGTGAACGGTTATAGCTAGGTAAAAACAAGGACTGCCGATTCTGGAAACCAGAGTCTAGATTAGAGTGGTGCTGGAAAAACACAGCAGGTCAGGCAGCATCCGAGGAGCAGGAAAATCGACATTTTGGGCAAAAGCCCTTCATCAGTAATAGAGGCAGGGTGTCTGCAGAGTGGAGAGATAAATGGTTATTAAATGCAGCCAAGAATGGGGCAGCATGGTGGCTCAGTGGTGAGCATTGCTGCCTCACAGCTCCAGGTACCTGGGTTTGATTCCCGCCTCAGGCAGCTGTCTGTGTGGAGTTTGCACATTTATTTCGGGTGCTCCAGCTTCCTCCCACAGTCCAAAGATGTGCAGGTCAGGTGAATTGGCCATGCTAAATTGCTCAGTGTTAGGTGCATTAGTCAGGGGTAAATATAGGGTAGGGAAATGAGTCTGGGTGGGTTACTCTTCGGAGGATCGAAGGACCCGTTTCCATACTGTAGGGAATCTAATCCAAATGTCAAGATTTTAAGTAACAATCAGATCGGCCATGACGTTTTTGAATACCAAAGGAGACATGAGAGGCTGAATGGTCAACTCCTGCTTCTTGATTGTTATCTAATGAGGTTTTTTTGTTAATCACCTCCACTAGCTCCTTTTTCTGAAGCGCCTTGTATTTTCCAGCATTCCCAGACAGGCGAAAAGTTTTCATTCTGCTTATCTTACACAGTAGTTACCTGTTATAAATACCCAAAGGAGAATAATTTAATTCAATGTGCTTATTTGTCTTTGCTGCATTTGAATTAGATTAGCAGCTCGCTTCAAAGTTATTGGCAACAGGATCCTATCACTCCCCAGCGAAGTACATTATCACATTGCCTGGTATGAAACCAAAAGAAAACAAAATATGATACATGAATATCAACTTACCACATGTCAAAACCATGACGATTTCTTATTATTTTGAACTGCACCATATTATCTCAATTCTAGCTCCGGTTTAATTGGTCAATAATTGCAGAAGTTAGATTCCAAGAATGCACGAATGCAGGAGATCTGTTTGGTGTTGCATAAGCCAAATTGTATTTCCACCTGGCATTCTCCAACATTGCAATATAAATGAGACAACAACACTGCTCATTTTGAGGGCTGCTCCTTGCTCTCACTGAGCTGAAAAAAAAATGCAAATCTCTGCCAACTTGGTCATAAGAGAGTTTCAACCTTCAGTGCATCCACACAAGCCAAAAGCTTCCAGCCAGCAGTTAAATTGCAGAATTCAGAAGTAAAAGGTACAATTCACACCTTCTAAGCAAATGTACACAGATGAAACTGCTGGTGACTTTGAAACACATGCAGCCTAGGTGATTGAATTGTGGAAGATCTATTTTGTAAATGGAATAAGGAGCTTCCTACTGTTTGAAGGGCTAGGAAAATCCAAAGAGTATTTTGAGTCTATATGCTTTGAGGTGTTCATTTTTGTCTGGTAATGCACTGGTTAACATACTGTAAGGTCATTTGTATTAAACATTGGTTCAATGGCTACATTCAAATGCCACAGCAATGTGTTTTCCTTTTATGAAAACAGATAATATAGAATAAGTCACTTGCTATTTTTGAAAAGAAAACCACATGCTCCAAAAATTCAAGCAGATGCCTTTTCCCTCAATCAAAATTCTGTTTTATATTTTTCACATGAACAATCACATCATTCACGTGATTGGACTTTAAAAGCAAATTAAATACAGAACCTTGCAGTACAATGATAAATTAAATAACATGGACAGCATAGAAGCACCCAAATCCAATTAACAGGCCTAGTGGTCTGGCCTTTAGCCAATCTGCTGCTTTTTCTTATTGTAACATGAAGACGACACTGGTCTGCACATCCCCCTTTGTTTTTGGGATGCATAAACCATGAAAAAATTGCAATATAGAACCCAATTTCAATGGGACCAACAACAAATCTTATGAAATGAAATCAAGATACCATTCAGTGTGTTGATAAGACATTGTTTCTGGCTGTATCGATCAGTCACAATATTCCTGAAACATAATGAATGCACCAAATGCTCCTTCTCCACAGCCACCTACATCATGTAAATCCAGTGGAAGTGAAGCATTGATTTCTCTCACTCTCTGATGTGCTGGATTTGTAACTGGCATCTTGACATGGCCTGGAGGCAGACCACAATTAAGGGGCAATCGATTTGCACATCCCTTCCCTTACAGTAAGCTTAAACTCTTAATTTGGTCTGTTGAATATTTCAATCAGCCTTTCTGAAGCTTTATTTCATTGAAAAGAACATTTTAAGATGATTTACAAACACGAAAAAACAGAATTTTTTCTTGCTGCTGGCTCAGTGATGCATGCGATTTAGTAACAATCAATGAAATGAAGTGCAGCCACAAAGGCTGTAATATCCACAGGAATCAGACAATGACCACCTTGTGTACAGAAGAATTTTAAATTATTCAGTTCAGAAGAAAATCTCAATGCTGGCAGATTCAATCCAACTGGAGTCAACACAAGATGCCTAAGAGGACCACTGCACGTTCACTGCTGCTCTCCACATGTCAGTGAACAGCACTCCCAACTTAACAAATGCATTTATGCTTCAAAGGCACAAGCCCTTTGATGCGGCTCAGTTGCTAATCTTTCCAACTAGTTTCACCAAATTTGAAACACTGCAGTTTCCATGGACACAGCACTACTTCCTGAGATTTTCAATCAATTTCTTTCTTCACTCCAGTCTGAAGTGAAGTGATTCAAACATTTCAGTGGGACATCCTTAAAGCAGCATTTTCCATTTCAAGTAGCGAGTTCATCCACACGGCTTATCATTTACATAAATAACATGACACCATGCAATCTGTACAGCCAGTACTCATTAAAATAGCATGAAGGACACTTGATTCTAAATATTCCCAAAAGGATATCTTGTTTTGCAGAGAAAAGTGCCCAGATACTGACCTCTTTTTTTTGAATGCACAGTGGTTTCTATTTGCTCTAAAGGAAGAAACATAAAGATTACATTTATATGGAAAAATTGTTTTCAGAATTAATACAAAGCTTGCGTTCAATGGTAAGTGGTAGGGAAATACTGCCACCTGCTGGGAAAGAGGTGATACTACCCAACAAAACAAAATTAAAATTGCAGTCAGTACAAATCTGTCTTTAGTCCCCTTGTCCAAAAAAATATAATATAAACAAGTCTAAAATTATGGAACCAACTTACAATTCCTGGTATATTCACTGGTATACATATCTGCAAATGGAAAATCACAAAATAAAAATAACTTGACTTCAAGTATGATTACAAAAATAAACCAGCATACAGGAAAAGAAAATGTGGTGCTGACTTGCTCCATTATGACACTGACTTTTCTTGATCTATTAAAATTACTTTTTTCAACTCTTTCTACTTGTTCTCAATGGGTTTCCTCGATTGTTCATTTATTTCACTATTTTGCTTTTGTTCACTCTGGCTTTGAAGTACCGTTTCCATCACATGGTTCTCAATACAAGTTTTTTCTGACATTCTTGGTCTTATTCCCACCTCCATTACACTTCCTCATCAACCTGAGAATTTTATTTCCCACTTTCATTATTAATACCACTCTTGTTAATTATTGTGTTCTTTGCTTAACTCTTTTACATAACCTCTCTCATTTACTTTTTATACTGTCATTTCTCTATATTCTTCTCTGTTATGTTAACCGGTATCTTTGAAATTTCTTACACTTTGTCTTTCTTTGAACAGACAACCAAGCCTTGGAATTTCCTGGTCTTATTTTCTCTACCTTTCACCTCTGTCTCTCTGAAATGGTCAATATATAAACTGCTATTATGACAGGAATATCACTTCCTAAAAGGAAGCATTCAGTAAATTGAATGAGCTGATATAAAGTAGAGCAATGGAAAAGTCAGAAAGCCATAAAAATGAGGAAATGTTGGAGAAAGGAAAAAAATGTTATAACATTTAGTGACTGGAGAGAGAAGTCCTTGCACAGTTTTACCAGTGGATGCTGGTGATCGATTTAACAGCTCGTTCTGCAAGTGCAGCAAAATAATTAAAATAGAAGAAGGGATGTGATTTATAAATACTGGAATAGGTAATGATACGGTGAATCCAAAGAAATGGATGTCCTTAACAAAGCCAGTCATTGGCTATATTCCAAATGCAGCTCAGGATTTACTGGTGAAAAACTCCTGTAGTGTACAACACTGTGCAAAGTTTAGAGATAAGCGGCAAGCAGTGAGAAGCAACAGCATGTGAAAAGAATGCAATAGCTGACTAGGTCGGATTATTAGTGTACATTAAGTCAGTGAAGTGACATTATCAACAATACCATTTATCAAAGCATGGAAAACAGAACACTCATTATTCCAACTTGCAATCGCTTAAGAGTATTTCACAGTGAGATTTGGAGGTCACATCAGTTCAGAGAAGAAGGAGAACTTCAACGATCCTCTATTAGAGATCTATGTATCTCCCAGTGGTCAGATTCATAGTTAACTTGGAAGACAACAAGAAGCAGGTCCCTTGCCCAATTTCAGCAGAGAACTAGTGAGTCTTACAGAAGCCATTCGTCACAATGGCAAAAGAAACAAAATTAAAACAAAACTTCAAATGTTCTAAATTCAGCAGAAATATATTGGCCAGTGATTAAACTCAGTTGAGCACTAAGGTAAAGTGTCATGTAATAGCAAAATAA
This sequence comes from Chiloscyllium plagiosum, assembly GCF_037043375.1. Taxonomy (NCBI): domain Eukaryota; kingdom Metazoa; phylum Chordata; class Chondrichthyes; order Orectolobiformes; family Hemiscylliidae; genus Chiloscyllium; species Chiloscyllium plagiosum. The sequence goes on from NW_028270150.1 coordinate 61,378,697, forward strand.
TCTTTTTACCTGTTGAGCTCCTAATCTGATAGCTGCCCAGTTTGGAAATGCTTAGTGAAAATGTAACTGCTGTTTAAAGACAAGAGGAGTTTGGGAAATTGTCAAGGCAACCATCATGATTGTGCTTTCTTGCTTTTGTCAATCTATGAAAGTCTGGCTACAGGTCAGCAATTCAGCCTGTGTGCAGAGAGTACAAGACAAAAGAATGGAAAATAAAAACAAAAATGTGATGAAGGGAAGTAAGGTACTAAAGGATAATCAATATGAATTCAGATTGTCTGACAGTGGGAAGCTAGTACAATGATGAAAAGTTTCAATCAATATTGCTTTCTAACACATCAAACCACAGTACTTGCTCAGGTTTTATTTTACTTAGATGGTTTCATAACTGAGTGACAGGTAATGTTGAATGAAAAACTCAACAGGATAAAGAAATATGGAGATACAGAGGCTGGCATGAGCTATATTGGGATGCTGGGAGTACCAATGTTATTGATATAATTCAATTAGTTGGTAAGTTGCCCAAAATACTTTTTTTTCAAATGGGGTTCCAGGAAAGGACTTCAAGGGTCTTTAAACTGATATCTGATTAGTATTTGAGCTGATATCTGATTAGTATTTCTCAAATGATCTCAAGGAGGTTGACGTCACTGGGTAGTCCAGCATATGTTGCTCATCCCTAATTGACCTTGTAAAGATAATGGGTGAGCCACTTTTATACATTGTTGCAGTCTATCTGGTGCAAGTACTCCAGACTGCTGTTAGGAAGGAAGTTCCAGAATTGTAACCCAGTGATAGTGAATGGTCAGTGGTATAGTTTCAAATTAAGTTGATGTGCGACTTGGAGGGGAATTAATAAATGGTGGTGTTCTCACACACCTTGTCTCTCCAGGAGACAGAGGTCATAGGTTAAAAAAGCTTTGTTAAACATGCTTTGACAAGATACTACAGTTCATCTTGTCAATGATTCACACAGCTGTGAATGTGTGCCTGTGGGTGGAGGGATTGAATGTTTAAGGTGTTAGATTAGTACTGATCAAGCAGCTGTTTTTTCTAGGGCTGTATTGGGCTTGTTGAGTGTTTAGATTAGATTAGATTACAGTGTGGAAACAGGCCCTTTGGCCCAACAAGTCCACACCGACCCGCCGAAGCGAAACCCACCCATATCCCTACATTTACCCCTTACTTAACACTACAGGCAATTTAGTATGGCCAATTTACCTGACCCTGTACATCTTTGGATGGTGGGAGGAAACCGGAGCACCCGGAGGAAACCCACGCAGACACGGGGAGAACGTGCAAACTCCACACAGTCAGTCGCCTGAGGCGGGAATTGAACCCGGGTCTCTGGCGCTGTGAGGCAGCAGTGCTAACCACTGTGCCACCGTGCCGCCCACAAAGAATTGTTTGAAGTATACTTATCAAGATAAGTGGATAGTATCCCTTCACACCTCTGACTTGTGACACACAAAGTCATAGTGTCATAGGGATATATAGCACAGAAACAGAGCCTTTGGTCAAACTTGTCTATGCCTGATATCCTAAATTAATTCAGTCCCATTTGCCACGCTTGGCCCATAGCTCTCTAAACTCTTCCTATTTATATACCCACTCAGGTGCCTTTTAAATGTTGTAATTGTCCAAGCCTCCACCACTTACCTTGGCAGTTCTTTCCATACATGCATCACCCTCTGTTGTCCCCCAGGTCCCTTTTAAAATTTTCCCCACTCACCTTAAACCTATGCCTTTTGTTCTAGACTCCTCCACCCAGGGAAAAGACCTTGTCTATTTTCCCTATCAATGCCCCTCATGATTTTATAAACCTCTATAAGGTCACCCCTTATAGCTGGCAGTGGGATTAATGAGTCAAGAGGTGAATTACTCACCTCAGAATTACCAGTCTATGATTTAGCTACAGAGTTAAATGGTTGATCCAGGTCAATTGCTGAGTAATGATGACTCTCAGGATTTTGATTGTTCAGGAATCAGCAATGGAAATGTCATTGCATGGCAACGAGAGATGGTAAGATTTTCTTTGATTGGAAACATTTGTTGCCTGGTAATTGTGTGACATGAAGGGTACTTGTGACTTATCAGCCTAAGGTTGGGTGTTATCCAGGTCTTGCTGCACGTGGACATGGACTGCTTCAGTATCTAAGGAGTTGCAAATGATACAGAACATTGCACAGTGAATATCCACATTTTTAGCCACGTAACAGAAGCTATATTGAGGAAAATAGCTGGGGCTTGAAATTTAATCTGAGGAACCCTGTAATGTTGTCTTTGGATTAAGATGAGTTAAGGTTGTGATAAGTCACTTTTTGCTGGAAATGACTCTGACCAGTGGAGAATTTACTCCAATTTCTGTTGAGTCTAGTTTGGTTCGGGCTCTTTGATGGCTTACTTGGTGAAAAGCTGCCTAGATCTCAAGAGCAGTCACTCCTGGTCTTTGTCTTATAATGTCTGAATAAGCAGTGATCCCATTTCAGATGTAAAATAACCAACCGTTTGAATGAATTTGTGGCTCTACTTACTTGATTGGTCACACCGTAAGTTGACACATTCAAACTGTAAATGCCAAATTTCAATTATTTACCAAATTTAATAGTTGCAAAATGTTAATATTTTAACCCACATCCCAATTCAATATCCATATCAGGAAGGCTCCAAAGTTAAACAATACTAAAATTTTGTAGAACACTTCTAAAAGTGAACCTGCACATGTGACTATAGTTTTAAGAACAAAGACACTGTACTATTCTACAATGACAAGGGGTGCATGTCATTGTATTCGAGGTCACCATGTACTCGCAAACTCTTTGAAATGAGCTGAAATAACTCGGGATGTTTCCAGCATTGTCATGCTCTTTGTATGACCTTGTATAATGTTTAGTTTTCATAGTATAGCCTATAGATGCATGCTGCCAACTCTCCATATGCTCTAAATAGGAACATATTGCTCAGAAATAACAAGTCAGAACATAGCTTTCCTGCTTCAAGCAAGAAAAATGTGCTAAAACGAATCCTTTAAATGAAGTGAAGGCATAAAATAACTATCCAATCTGCATCTACTTTTCATAGCAATAAATTAGGAAAAGATCATCACTTACATTTTTATTCCATAATAACAGGATTAAAAACTATATGGTAGGATGTCAATGTGAGCTATTTTTCCATATTTTGCTTTCTCTTTCAAGGAGCATACAGATCCAGAACTTTGGCTTTAACTGCACAATTACAGTTGGATAATAATCAGCAACACTCACCCGGATGTCAGAAATTCACTGCCTGTGGGTCTGCTTTATACCATTTAGAGTGGGACTGACTGCATAATTTGCAATTAATGTCATTGCAACATTTGTCATTGCACGCTGTTAGTCATTTGAGACAAAGATTTCAGCGTTGAGCTAAAATGTTTGTAAGCATGAGTGGAATGTAATGCCTCATAGTGTTACATTTGAAAGCAAAGGGTGTTTAATCTGGCAGAAGGGACATTGCCACCTTCCCACCTATTCATGAGAAGGCTTTTGTGTAGCCTTCCCCCTGATGCTAACTGAGGACCTTTAATGGGCAATTAACCCATGGGTGATGCAGGCCTTCCACGGTTCTCCAAAGAGGATTTATCAACCCTCTTTTCCTGGCAAGCTGGGCAGTGAAGTACATTTCATGAGACAGAGGTGGGTTCGGACCCTGCTACCATACCACCCCTACCCTGATTAAGTCCATGAAGTCAAGGCTTATCAATGGCTTTCCCAACCTGGAACCAATTGAGGCTCTTAAGTGGGGCATTATTGTCTCCCTCTGTTGCACCTACTATTAGATCATGGCAGGCAGGCCATTACAGCACCAGAAGGATGAGAGAGCAGGTTTTTGTGTGATTTTTGTATCGGTTCGTATTACCATCTGAAATTCCTGTTGCTGAGATGATTTTAGTTCATGCTATTTGACTCTGTATCTTCCTACAGAGTTCGGCCCTGGCAGTGATTGAGGTCTGTGGATTACCTAGTCATTCAAATAGTTTTACATGATGGGCACACAATTTTCAGCCAGCTCCAGAAATGATTTATACTTTGGTTTCCTATAAATTCCTGCGAGCTGTAGGTTCTGCTATCCACTCTCTGTTGCACTGTATTGGGATCAATTTCCCTTGTTTTTTTTTACTTCAATCTGACAACTTGTCTTTCTCCTAGCAGTTTTTGTTCTGTATCATAGAGTTGGGTTTTTTAAAAAAATGTATTTTCCCATTTGGATACAAAGTTCGCTGAGTGACAAGATCATGGACGTAAACCATTATTTTTCAGATTGAAGGATGTTAAACATTGATATTCCCCAGGATGTGGTACTGGGACAATTGAAGTTCCTTTTATATTGTTATTACATCACAATGCCCTTCTCTATTCTATTCCTTTTTTTAAAGAAAACAGGAAATCAATTTCAATCTCTCTGAAAATAATGTTAAATTTCACATGGCTTCAGAACGTTGTGCCTTATCTTGTTTCTAAATTGTTGTGTTACAATTGCTTAATTTTGAGTATATGTCTATCCAAAGTGCTCAGCTTGTAACCAGTGATGACATCTGGGAAGCATTTCCTCTGTCAACTCTATGTTCTTTACTGACAGTCGTAGCAAGTTAATACCTTTATCTGCTTCAGCGGTTTAGCTATTCCTCAGGTATAGGTAAGTATTCTAGTAAAAAGACAGTGTCTGTTATTTCCAGTTTTCAGATGCATATTAATTGATAATGTTTATTAATCTTTCTGCTTATGAGAGGTCAAAAATCTCTGCTTAATGCACAGCAAAAATAAACATCGTGTCTCTCACAATCAATATCAATTTTTTTCTCATATTTATGAAGAACGACATTCGAGAATTAAATCTTTATGTAAAACACTTTTTTTTACTGGTGCTTCAAAAGTGATCTGAGTCAAGAGATGTGGCAGCCAGATTTATTTTTTAGTGGGTCATCAAGAGAAGCAGTCACATCTGATTCTTGGAGTGGAAGGATGCAAATAATCGTATTGCTCTACATCAGTGGAGATTGTTCCAATGAGATCATACAAAGGCTTTATCCATATAAAGATGACTATTGAAAACTCTGATGTGGAGCATATTAACATGTCTATATAAAGGTGTGGACATGATTAAAAACAAAAAGCATATTTTAAAAGTGGATTTTCTATTCTTTCATAGGACATGGATGTTGGATACTATGGTCCAAGTGCAGTAAGATTAAAAAATGAGAAGTGGCTGTAACAAGTGGGTGATAAAAAAAAAGTGCAATTTCTGTCACCTGATTAATCACTGCCATGCCAAAAGATGACCATGTGTCGAAGACAATGAGAAAATCTTCACTCATGTGAACCTCAATGTATGCGAACATGATCTGTCTTGCACAATGTGAAGGCAATTTTATTATTTAATTTAGAACATTTGTACAACAAGCTAAAATATACTCTGCCACAATAAAGATTAGTTCTGAATTTCCAACTATTTTAGGAAGGCTTCTGTGAATATTCCTCATAAGCTGAAGAATTACATAACTATCTGTGTCCCCTGAAAAGTGGGAAAGCAGTCAAGCAATTGCTAAGAGTAGCAAGACAATTTTTTGCGTGACAAATATAAGCAGTTCCACTTTACTGGCTCAGGAACAAAGTCACTCATGGTCCACAACAGTTTGTAATGAACATTAAAATTAAGTGGTTTTGTGTGATTCCCCTTTTATCAGAACCATCTCAAAATCAATCCACTGGGACTCTGGCCAGCCAACTCATCAATGTGTTTTTTTGCCAAGTTGCTTTGAAATTAAGTTAATTTTCTTGCCAGCAACTATGTAACTAGGATCTTAGAATTCAGAATTTGTGATTTCTAAGTATCCCTTTTCTTCAAAGACATTGTGGTGACAGTCTGGCTTTAAGAGGTGTATTTTGTCCTGTTTTTTTTTGAAGAGAGGTTTTGAATCATTAGTGGAAAGCTGTCTCTTTCAAGCCAATAATGTAAATAGCTTGTGAGGCCTTCGTTTTGTTTTAAAAAGTTGGAACAATAGAAGGAGCCTGCATGGGTGGAGTCAGGCAAACACAGAACCAGGGTTTTAGTTTAGCTTTCAGCAGTTATCGGGGTTTTGAAGCTAGTTGGGGAAGCAGCTACGTCTCTCCATGTTATAGCCAAAAGTTTGGGTTGTCTCTCTGCTGCCAGGATCGAATGTGAGACTATTTGTTTTACTGACTTTACTTTTGCCAAGGGTCTATTTATTGGATGTTATGACATTGGAACAGCTGCTATTTAGTTGTTAAATAATCTATTACTCTGCTAAGTTTTCCAACAGATTTAAAGTTATGCCAATTATTCTTTCTTTTGTTTGCATTTTAACTGCAGGGTAGAATAGAGTGTTTTGCTTAAAGCCAAGTAATATAACCAATTGAAGTGTACCTGGACACAGTGCTTTACAATTGCCTTTAAATAAGATAAAAGTTAGGGTCTAGCTATTTCCTTGATACATTCAGTTGGAGTTTAGTCTGGTTCATAAAACATCCTGATCACAGCATCTTGAAATGTCAGTTTTGACAGAACTTCCTTCTATGGTTAGCACTGCTGCCTCACAATGCCAGGGACCAAGGTTCGATTCCAACCTCTGGTAACTGTCTGAGTGAAGTTTGCATGTTCTCCCTGTGTCTGCATGACTTACCTCTGGGTGTTCTGGTTTCCTCTCACAGTCCAAAGATGTGCAGCTTAGGTGGATTGGCTATGCTAAATTGTTCATAGTGTCTCGGGACGTGTAGCTTCATCATGGGAAATGCAAGGTTACAGCGATGTGGTATGGGGTGTCTCTGGGTGGGATGCTTTTAAGAGGGTCAGTGTGGACTTGATGGGCAGAATGGCCTGCTCCTACACTGCAGGGATTCTATGATCTATGTCCAAAAGCTTTTCCTCTAACATTGATCCTAGACTGTAGCACCATCATAAAGATTAACAGATTAAGACTCCTTAGAAATAGACAGTACATTTTAATTCTGTTCACAAAATAAAGGAAAAATCAAAGTGTGTCATTAACATACATGCTGGGGACCTAGTCAGATTAGATCAATCTTTGAAATCAAGCCTATGATTTTTTAAGGAAAGATAGTGTAGGGAAACACCAGATTTGGGAAAATAAATAACTTAATAACTTTGGGGCAGCACAGTGGCGCAATAATTAGCACTGCTGCCTCACATGTGCCAGGGACCTGTGTTGGATTCCTCCCTCAGTGACTGTCTGTGCAGAGTTTGCACATTCTCCCCATGTCTGCATTGATTTCTGCTGGATACTCTGGTTTACTTCCACAGTCCAAATATGTACAAGTTGGGTGGATTGCACATGCAAAATTACCCATAGTGTTCAGGGATGTGTAGGTTAGGTACGTTAACCATGGGAAATGCAGGGTTACAAGGATGGGATGGGTCTGGGTGGGATGCTTTTCAGAGGGTCAGTTTGGACTTGTTGGGCTGAATGGCCTGTTTCCACACTGAATGGATTCTATCTATTAATGTGATTTTAAAAAACGGGCTCTGTTCTTTTCAAGCTACACTTTAAGAAATAATTAAAACCACTGAGTTGTGAAAAATATTAATCCATCTAACTCAAACAGAAAAAGAAACGTTTCAAAGAAACTTTTGGGACCAATATTTTTGCCCAAAATCAGACTCAACACCATCAGATAGCTAATTATTTTAAGGATATTTTTGCTGAAAGGAACATACCAAACAGTAATTATCAGGAGTAATTTTTAGTACAGAAGAAGTGATGAAAGACAAAGAAAAAAGACAAAAATAACTGATGAAGAAATAACTAATCAATGACAGCTAACAGTGTGGCACAGGAAGATTATCACAGCAAAAATATTAATTTTAGGATGAAATTTACCAGTCTTAATGAGTTTCCTTAAAGGAAGCTGGTGTTGTCTATTTTTACTGATGTTAGATTAGGCATGTTAAATGTATTGATACAATTGTTTGTAGAAGGCGAAGTCAGAACTTATATTTTAGAATTAGATCTGAAAATAAACAGTATATTGATCTGTGTCAGTAAACATAAAATGTAAGTTAATAATTCAGAAACAAAAGTCTTTGACAGAACTTGCTCTTTGCAAGTTATAGAGTCTGCTGCATATTTTCAAGCATCTTCTGTTTCACTTTGCATGTTTAGGACTTGTATCTCTAATCCCTAGTGTTCTCAGATTTACTAAGATTGCCACCCAACAATGTCACCTTGTCACAACATACTGTCTATTGTATTATTGGAAATTTGGAATTGCTGTAAACAATTCAATTTCCTATTTTAATTGGGCAAGGAATCATCATCTTTAGCATCAACAAGTTAAACATCATTGGCTCTTCTCTGTGATGAGATCCCTTATTGCCACTCATAACTGTGCCACAGAGTCTTTGAAGCAAACAGCTTATTTCCTGCTTCAACAGCTGAGCAACTGTGCAATAGTAAATTGAGCACATTTGGAACAATAATTTTACTGGAGATGCAGTTATTTATTCTATCTATTGTATTTCCAATTCCTTTACGCAAACTCACATATCTCATGGGATTGGTCAATTCTAAGTCAGTTTGACTTATTTAAATACTCCAACTGGCTTTAAATACTCATTACAGGAGGCCCAATAGATGAATCAACTTTAGGGACTCAGTAACCACCACTCACAGCACAGCAACAGCTCCAACACCAATGCTATGAACTGGTTGCTGGTCACATACTGGGTTGCACCCTTGTTCATTGATCATTTACATTTTCTTTTAAAGTGGCAGATATATATCTGCTTTTTTAAGTTAAAGATTATATTGCATAAATTGAGTTAATAATATGTGTACATTAATGTGGTTGCAAAAACAATTTCTATAAAAGATAGATTGTTTTAAGAGTCTGTCTAATGTATAAGAGGTTTACTAATACTCCAGTACTTGTGATGCTATTCTGCTCTGGAAATCTTAACTTATCACTTTGTTGTTCTTACTCCTGGGTGCCTTGGCATTATGTATGTCATGGAGATGTTGACTGAAATTTTGGAAGACTGTCCCAGGAGTTCATCCTGGGACATGTCTGGATATAACTGGAATGCTGGTTTGTTTACATGATTGTACATTTTTTTTAGCTGCCTTCTTCTTCTCCTTAAAATCCTTTTATTCAATGTTGTGATCTCATAGGATCCAGGCTCATGGCACACTTCAGATAATTCTGGGGATAAACAGATTCCCTGAGTAGAATGCATCATCTTTTGTCCTTTATCTACTTTAGGCAGTACAGCATCTGCAGGTTGGTAGTATTCCATTTTTATTCTCCCTTGTTTTTTTGAAAAGCTTCTTATGTATGTCTGAGAATTTGGGCAGGTGATGGCTTGACAAAGTTGTCAAACCTGTCTCCTGAATATAATTTCTGCTGCTCGTAATAAGTGCAATTCTAAAAATGGTTCCATAAATTGTAACATGGCAATACAAAGATGTTGTTCTGTTTGACTTCACTTCATGTCTATTGTGTTAACTGCGTGAACTCTCCACTCAGCAAGGCTGTTCTTTCTGGGATAGAGTGGAGAGGCTGTTATATGTGCCTCATTTGGCACACATTTCTAAAATGCTTCCCTGGATATAATAGCCCATTGTCCAACAAAATCTCTTCAAATATATCAAACAAGTTGAATGCCACACTCACTGGACCCTTGAGAAATGCACTCAAATTTTCTATTAATTGTTCGATGATTGATTGAAATTGTAACAATTGACTGAGAAAGTGATCCCCTTGGGACTCTTGAGAGTGTGTACTGTTTCCTGGGGTTGATGTGGTTGATGGCGTTGACATGCCTCATACATCCTCACTACCTTCTTGATCCTGTTGCCTACCTTGTTAGGCATCTGGAGAATTACAGAATCCCTACAGTGTGGAATCAGACCATTCAGTCCATCGAGTCCACACCAACTCTCCAAAAAGCATCCTACACAAAACCACCTTTACCCTATCCCTGAAACCCTGCCTTGCCCATTGTTAATCCACCTAACTTATATATCCCTGGACACTATGGACAATTTAATGTGGCCAACTCACCTCACCTGGACATCTTTGCACTGTGGGAGGAAATCCACGAGCCACAGGAAGAATGTGCAAACTCCACATAGACAGTTGCCTAAGGCAACAGTGCTAACTACTATGCCATCCCTTGTTCACTCTTTGCCCATATGCCCTGGTATTACTGACAATATATTCTGGCAAAAGACAACAGTTTTAATTATCTACTTTCCTTTGAATGTTTTGTCTCCTGAAATACTTCTGTGTGACCAAATCATCTCCGTATGTCTGGTACTTATACTATATCTGTCCAGTCTTCTAATAACTTTCCATAATGGATTCAGTTGTGAACCATATAGTAATTCTTCCTGAAGTAGGGCTGCATTTTTATTGAGCACTGCTGAACAGGTCAACATTGAGTACTGTTTTGCTGTCTAGTCAAGGTGTAGAAGATTAATTAGGGCTTGTCTCGTCTATTACAGTAATGCTGCTTGAGTCTTTAAGAAGAACTCTTTATTGACAACTGAAGAAATACACACATTGAACCTTCACATGTGGGTAAAACATTTGCCTCTTTTCAGATCTCTCCAAATAGTCATGTGACACTGATCTAATTATTATATGCTCATGCTTGTTTCTGAAGTTACTGTGCATCTCCTCCCAAGTCTTTATCATGATTGTATTTACATATACACTTACATATTTCCCTCCCAAATCACAGACCTCTCTTGGTTAGTCTCTATGTTGCCTTGAGCAATCATCCTGAGCTACTTTTGAGTTTGAGGACATTCTGTGCTCTCCATCTGTTGGTGTGAATTATTTTCTCCCGGACAGTTATAGTGTTTGTTGTAGAGTTTTCTTCTTTGTTATCCTATTAGCAAACCTAAATTTCTAATGGCCTTCTATTTAACTAACTATGGTTTCTTCCAGTGACACTATGGCTTGCCTCAACCACAGATCACCTCACTGGTGAGACATTTTCAATGGCGGTGCTTCTTTTTGTTGGTCTGTAATCTACACTCTCCTTGAGCGTCAGCATTGATAATTCAAGAGCTCAAAGTGTATGGATGAAGTTCAAAGCCTGGTTGTCCTTGTGTTCTTCTTTCTGCTGTTTGACCCGCTCATGGTCATTCTCTGGAAAAACAGCTGCATTCTTAATCTCTTACCCATCAGTAACTCAGGCAGTGATAAACCATGCTGTAGTGGTAAGGACCGATGACTCAGATTGAAACTGAGGTCTTTACTTTTCCTTAATAAAGCTTTATTTGTTTGTATCCCCTTTTTCTCAGACTTCCTATATACTCAAAGATAGCAAGGTGAATTGTAACCTCGAAATAAAGTCATATTCATTTTCAAATATCTGAATTGCTCATTTGAAAATTGTGGCTCATTTTCTGGTACTACAGTGTCCAGGACCCAATATGTGGAATAAGTTCTCTTGAAGAGTTGATAATTGCTTTTGTTGTGATATCATGCAAATAATTCCCTTCAATCCATCTTGAATAATAATCAATAAGTGCAAAATTTTACTTGAACTCAAAGAATTTATTTCTCAGGTACTGAGGAAAGAGGTTTTAATGGCTCCTGTTATGCTTGGTTATTCACAACATAAGGAATGTGATTGGAACCATTCCTTCTGTAGAGTGAATGATACTTCAGCAACAGACTAATTGTTACGCCCTTGTTTGACACTTTGAAATGTCCTTGTTGAACTCTGTAGAATATCAACCAAAGGGTTTGTGTGTATAATTAATGTCTCATTGAAAAATACTAAGTCCTCAATGATGGAGAGGTGATGCACTGTTCAATATTTTAGCATCGTATCATATTGTCAGGTGTCTAGTCTGGTCATTTCTTGATATGAAGACATTCTTCATCATGGTTTTGGGCTTACCTCATCTTTTGCAATTTCATTGTGGTAATTGATAAGTGCTACAATTTGAATGCTTCAACCAATTCAGTGAAGTTGAAGTTGTCTTGTTTATTTGCATTCGATGGTATGTTTGAGAGAGCATCCACTGAGGTTTGGTATCTTCCCTGTCCATAATTAGCAACAGAATCATGCTTCATGAATTCCAATATGAACTATTATATTCTGGATGACACCTTGGCAATATTTTTCAAGTTCAGGTAGGGACAAATGGTATTAAACATAATATAATAAAACATAACATAATCCTATGTTTTCATATGCTTATGTGCCTGCCAATGTTTATTTCTCTATCATAGTGTGGCATAATTCTATCTCACTTAGATTTCTACACTTGAAATGACATTGTCCCCAGTCCTATTCCAGCATTTACTGTGACTTTTGCCAGTAAATAAGAATAGCGTGTGGGTTATAATTTGTTCATATTTTTGAAGAGATTATGAATTGGTTAATCTTTTTAGTAATGTTTTACTGATCCAAATTCCAGCACTATTGTTGATCCTGTCTCCAAAAGCTATCTCAACCGCTTCTACCAAATTCAGTAGAATGTTTCCATTTGACCCACATACCAAAGAATTTCTGAAGTTCTGAGATGTTTCAAGGTGATAGAAACATACTCATAAATTTCATTTGCTTGTGGTTTAACTGAAAGTCCTGTGTTTGCACGATGAGGCCAATAAATGTAATTGTGTCTTTGGCAAACTCAGTTTTTTTTAAATTAAGTGTTAGACCTATGGTTTCTCAGACTCTTTATCATGTTTCTCTTTCAGAATCTAGTTGTAATATGTTGTCCAAGTGCATAATACAACATTGAATATTTTTAGTATATTGGACATCACTCTCTCAAAGGTTTCTGGAGATGATGTGACTAAAACAATAGTTTCTAGAGGGTGCTATAATTGTGGTCAGAAGTCTGGATTCTTCAGCCAGTGGTAATTTCCAACATTCCAACTGTTTGGTAAGTAGGTACTTTTGTCTCATTTTTGTTAGCTTTTGTCTACTGAGGCCTTTGGATGGACCAGATGTTCCAATGCTTTGCTTAACTGAGTTTATCAAACACAGATTTTTGTATGACCATTCAGCCTTGAGTACATAACCATTCATGAACACCATCCTGTTCACATGTCAGCAGTGAGATAATCCCCTGCTGAGGCAGCTTTTCTATATTAACTTTAACTTTGTCAAAGAATGATTAAATAAATTTCTTCTTAACGAATAAACACATTGGTTTAGTATCATACTTTAGTATCATCCTTGGTATTTCAGTATTCCCAATTGTGAAAAAACTTTTGGGAATTCCATTTGAAATTCATTTGTGTTCTCAGCATCAGCCACCTCATCAACCTAACAGGCATGTCTTATGAAGAAAGTTTGAGGGAGCTAGGGCTTTTCTCATTGGAGCGAAGAAGGATGAGAGGTGACTTGATAGAGGTGTACAAGATGATGAGGCACAGACAGAGTGAATTGTCAGAGACTTTTTCCAAGGGCAAAAATGGCTGTCATATAATTTGAAGGTGATTGGATGGGAGGTTTAGGGTGATGTCAGAGATTAGGTTCTTTACACAGAGTTATGGGTGTGTGGAATCCACTGCTAGCCATGGTAGTTGAGTCAGATGCATTAGGGACATTTAAGTAACTCTTGGACAGGTACATGGATGATAGTTAAATGAAGGGTTGTAGGTTAGTCTAACTTAGAGTAGGATAAAAGGTGGGGCCAACATGGAGAGCTGAAGGGCCTGTACTGTGCTGTACTGTTATATGTTCTAACAGATTAATCTCAGACTTTGTGGAGAATCTTCTGAAGTTTCAATGATACAGACAGGATCAAGGCTTTCTCAGCTTTTATCTTCAGCTTTGTCATGTTTTGGCATTTTACTTCTAACAAAATTCCTCTGCTACCTTTCAGTTGAACAGCTGAGGGTTGCAATGAATTTTGGTTGAAACTCTTCAGTTGGTTTTAGAGTCTCAAACTCTAATTCTGTACCGAACAAATTCTCTGGGTTGTCTCCTGCTTTTCATTTAATACCCAAAAATATCCATTTTCAAAGTCATTTATTTCAACCAGGAAGGCTCTAGTCTGGTCTTGTGATTCTTTAACTTATTGTTATTTGTGATGCTTTATGAATTTCCATTTTTTTCTTTGTAGGTTGACTGCGCTCTTGAACAACTGATAGGTTTTTTTTAGTGGTCTATTTTACCACTGTTATAACACTAGGCTGCTCTGCTGGACACTCATTTGTGTGTAGCTTGTTCCTGCCACACCAGAGTCATTTTAAAACAGGGCTTGGCAGCTTTTTCCTACTTCAGCAGGTATTCCTTGACTTTTGGTCCTACAAACCGAACTGCTTCATTCAATTTGTTCTACACACATTTACCTTCCCCGTACATGAATGCCTAATTCTGAGTTCCATTTATCTTGCAATTTGAATCTAATTCTCCCGTGTTCAATTCTCCCTAGCTTGGAAGAGGTTTTGATCTACAACTCAGACAATTATCCAATTGTGGATAAACTCACCTTTTTAAAGTATCATTAACAGAGTTCTCTGCTGGCTTTTCGGGACCTTTGAGAAACAAATCCATGCCTTGCTGCAGGCCTTGGTTTTTGTCCGATAAACTTAATCTCCTTTTTAATTGAATACCGACAAACTCTGAAGCTTGACTCAAATGACTATGTATTGCATCTTCTTCAGAACCTGCGATCTCCTCAATACCCTGCCTTGCTAATATGATGTTAAACATCCACAGATTTTTTTATTCCCAGATTTGCTAACCTGCTCCGTATGTCTAAAGTTCCTATTTTGCTACCTGGTTTGTAATGGAAATCAAATCATATACTTGTATTTGTATCAGAAGTTATTATGGTCAGAGGGTTAACTCCTCAATGGCTTACATCTAATCATTGCCAAAGGCAACTTCCACAATGAATTCTTTATTTGTAAAATCTTGTGATACCGAATACCAGAAAGAGAATCTTATTTTATGAATTTAAATAAGGAGATTGCATTTACAGTCTACTTTTGAAGCCAATTGACATTCATGTTCCATATTGTATAATTGCACTCCTAAACATTTTAGAGATGTGTCAACTTCAAAGTGCGTCACTTTTCTTCGACCGTAATATTTTAAGACACAGGTTTCTTTTGACAAAGCCTTTTTAAAAGAGTTGGACACATTTTGATGGTCTTACAGCCTTATATCTGGGATCTCCTTCCTTAACAACTCTAAGTGATTCAATGGTAAATGATGAATATTTGTTTCAGAAATGCGAGTGAAGCATGGGTCCATTGAGAGGAAGGAACAACACTTATTAACACTATTAGTAAAAAGTAGTGTGAGAGAAATTAATCAGACTGAAAGCTGATCAATCTTTGATGCTTGATATTCTCCATGCCAGGGCACTAAAGGATGTGGCAATGGAAATAATGAATGTGCTTCCTATCATCTTCCAAATTCTACACATTCTGGGACAGTGGAAGAAAATTGGAAGGTAGAAAATGTAACAATACTGTTACAATAATGAGTGTGGGACAAGAACAGGAAGTACAGACTGTTTAGCCTAATATCAGTTGTAGAGAAAATGATGGACCGTATCATAAAGGACGTGATAACAAGACACAAAGAAAATACCAGCAAGATTAGACAAGATCACCATGGATCTATGATAGGAAAATCATGTTCAACAAAACTCTTGGAGATTTTTGAGAGGAAAACAAATAGAATTGTTGAGGGAGAACCAGTGGATGTAGTGTATTTAGATTTTCAAAAGACTTTTCAAGTCCCACATGAAACATCATTGTGCAAAATAAAAGCACCGAAGTGTTAATGTTCTGGCATTGATTGAGAATTGGTTAGCAGCCAGGAAACAGACAGTAGGAATAAATAGAAAATTGGTCATTTTTGAAGTGGAAGGCAATGACAAGGAGGGTACCACAGGAATTAGTGTTTGGACCCTGGCTATTCACAACATATTTTGATGATTTGGATAAGGGAATTAAATATAATATTTCCAAGTTTGCTGATGACGTAAGAAAACTAGTTGGAAGTGAGAGTCCTGAGGAGGCTTCAGGTTGATTTAAATAAATTGACTGAGCAGGCAAAAGCATGGAGAGATGTAAAATACTGTGATTAAGTGTGAAGCTGTCCACTTTGGCAGGGAAAAACAGAAAAGCAGAATATTATTTAAATTGTAACAGATTGGTAAATATTAATGCATAAAGAGACCTTTGTGTCTGAATAAACTGATCATTGAACGTAAAAGAAAACTCCTGTCTGGTTTTTCCATGTGTGATCACTGTAATATTATTGGTAAGACCTACTCATCCAGGAACACTTTCTGTAATTCTGTCTACATGCTGCTTGGACAAACCCTGATTTATGAATAAAACAAAGGCAATTTCTGGAATCAACATATTCTGAATGGGTCCCCTGGAGATGGTGATTTCTTAGGATCAGTCTGTTAAATTAACAGATCAAAATCCATGTTTGGCATTCAACTTGAGAAGATTCTTGCTGCTGTGAAGCTGGAATTCAATTTCTCTTGAGTGAAGTTTAGACAACATAGACCAAAGCACTCCTAAATTTTGAGTTTTTTTTTGTCTTCAGTATGCGTGAGAGTGTTGCCCCATTTCTTTGTGCTGTCACACACAACAAATAATGCTTTCTCTTCTGCATCATCCAACTCACCTATATTTGCACACTAACTTTCTCAGAAGGCAGATTGGTAAACTTGTATATTTTCTGCTGTAAATTTGCATCTTTATAACTGAAATTTCCTGTAGCATCACAACTCTTTTTTTTCCTGCAGCTCATGGACTGACTCAATGTGTCTATCTTGGGCTTCTTTTGCTGCAATTAGCAATCTTATGTAGAGTCACAATGTTGAGTTCTGCACACACTGGTAACTCTGCTATTGCTGATCTGCTCATATCCACTGTAGAACACTTGTGGTTTCCATACATACTTGCCATAAATGAGTGACCCACTATTTACCGTTTGACTGTCAATAATCCAGACACCGGTGCTTTCAGAGTTTGATTGTTAAGATTTCTTCTTCTAATCTTCACCCTGGCATGTCCTGTTGTTAACCTTATATGTGATCTTCTGTTTATATTGTTTATGGAGCATGTCCTGTGGTCAGTGCTGGTGTGCTGCACCAATAAGATCCAACCAAACAAAGATAACTTAAGACTTCCTGTAACGGTGAGTCAAATGGTTTTTACTCTAATGCCTTTATAAAGGTTTAGGAATACAGGTTGGCTTCACAGTAGGCACACAAAGTCAAATTTCACACACTACTTGCTTGCTGCATCAAATACATTTAGGGGCTATTGCCCAGCAATATTCCTGCCATTTTTAGTAATATGTCAGTGTTGTGATATTTCTTTTTCTTTAAATGATCTCTTTGCAAGACTTCTATCAATACTGATGTTATAACTAACTCCATTATCTGTTCAGTCAGCTCCTTGTCCAAAAAGTCAGAGTCACTGTCTTCATCACTGCACTGGATGACAAACTGATCAACTGATTCACATGATTGTTGTCTGATGGCCATAAGCCCCTGTTGGTGAATTTGCAATCTCTCTTTTACACAAAGTTGATCTTCCAGCATGTACCATAGCATAAGAAGGTTTTTCCAATTCTCCCCAGACAATTCTAACAACGAGTTGTATATACTGAACACTTAATTTTATTCTCACTGTTTGTTTATCCAGTCTTATGACAAATAAATTTTAAAAAAATCATAATTCCTTCCTTTGGTTGAACAGCCTAACTTCAGACATCTGCCAAATTATGCTGGGGAATTTGGTGATCACTTTCCAATGTTCTGTGCCTTTTACATACACACTTCTGACTTACAAGAGGCTGCAACAATCAGTGGGCAGAAATCTGCAATGCTGTCAGATTTTTTTAAAATTTAGCTTATTTTCTAATCAACCTGTTCAGAGATGTTATCACACATCTCTGGGCAGGTAGGGCATGAACTCGGGCCTCCTGAACCAGGGGCAGGGACACTAACACTGTGCCACAAAATGGCCCCAGTGCCATAGGATTGAATCTAGTTTTCAATAATTTTCACCTGTTCTGGTAAGTGAGGAATTGAATTATACCCTGTCTAATCACTGTCAATAAGATAGGGATGTCACCACATTTGGCCTTTGTGCACTTTTTTTTTAAGTGGAAGAGGTGCAATTTACTCAGGTCAAATAAATTAATGCTGGCACTTGCTTATATAGTCCAAGGTAAAGTAAATTCAGGCTAACAGCTTTTTGGTTTAAGGACATAACTAATATTTAAATTGGTTTAGTTTTGTAACTTAAGATATATAATATGCATGTACATGTGACACACTTACATGGAGATCTAATTCTGTTAATGGTTTAATGTAATGATACCTTGAAACAATCCATGTTGGACACATTCCATAAAGACACAATGCTTACTAATGTGTTTTTTTTTGTTTGCCTAAGAAAAGAAAGCAATAGTCTTTTCAAAGTGATTTTCATTAGTTAACAATGTTCCTTAAACCAAAAGGTACTGAAAGACCTTCAAAATTTCCAGAACAGTTTGATGTATCAGTTGAACATTTGGGATAATATTAATTATTAGGAGGTAACATTACATATGCAGACACACAAATTATTCTGATGCCTCCTTATCTTGGTAGAGAATTATAAAGTTAAATGAAGAGGAACAAACTGTAATGAAAGAGTTGATCTCACAAATGATTGATACTTAATCAGGTGATAGTGGAGATAGAAAGTGATATCAGTAAGATGGCCGTTCTTAAACCATTCCTAAATTGACACATACTGTCCAGCCAATCTGTTCATGCATTGACAAACTGATTGATTGGAGTTCAGGATGCCTGTGGTCACCTACAGTGGGTCAAGTGCTAGAAAGCCATAACTCTTAGCAACCCAAAATGCAGATAGTGCAAGGTGGCATTCAGATGTGATTCACCTAAAAACCATCATTTTCTTGTACTTATTATGATTAAAGGTCTCTGTGAAACTTATAAAACCTATTTACATTTGGAATCGACTGAGAGCTATTTGAGATGAATAGACTTACAGAATGGCTCTTCCAAACATTGTCAATCATTTTATTGAGGATTCTTTTGGTGTTGTGGTAGTATCTCTACCTCTGAGCCAGGACGCCTGGGTACAAGTACCATCTGCCCCAGAAATATGTAGTAATATCACTGAGCAGGTTGATCCAAAATTATCTACATCCTGGTTGTTTGAATGTTAGAATTCCCACAATGTGGAAGGAGCCCATCAATTCCACTCACCTTCTGAAAAGTATCCTCTCCAGAGCCACATCCCCATTCTATCCCAGCTAATCCACCTAGTCTGCACACCCATGGGCTCTGTGGCCAATCGAAATAAGCTGCATATTTTTGGATAGTGGGAGGAAACTGAAGCACAGAGGAAACCCATGCAGACACGGGGAGAATGTGCAAACTCCACACAGACAGTCGTCTGAAGCTGGAATCAAACCAGAGTCTCTGGTGCTGTGACGCAGCAGTGCTAACCACTTAGCATTTGTGCCAACCCTTTCAAAGATTTGCATATTCTCTTAAAGTGATATCCCAACACTAACTTACTGTTTGGATACACACTAAATATTAGTTAGGTGCACTCAACAATTCCAGAAAGTCTATGGTGTAAACAAAGGTAAGAATTCTTGAAAATACCATGTTTAACGATTGATCATTACTTAGCATAGACTATGGGATTAAGAATCCTTCTTTTCAAGTTCCCAGGTCTCCTTTGGTTTTGGAGCAAATTATTGTCAGTTCTCGGGTCACAGTTAACAGTACGATATTAGTCATCTTGGAGGGTAGGTGCTCAATGGCAACCTGACGATGACTTTGCTTCATAATTAGATTAGATTACCTACAGTATAGAAACAGGCTCTTCAGCCCAACAAGCCCACACCGACCCTGTGAAGAGTAACCCACTCAGATCCATTCCCCTACCTTATTTATACCCCTGACTAATGTATCTAACACAATGGGCAATTTAGCATGACCTGCACATCTTTGAATTGTGGGAGTAAACCGGAGCAGCCGGAGGAAACCCATGCAGACGTGGAGAGTATATCCAAACTCCACACAGACAGTTGCCCGAGGCGGAAATCAAACCCAGATCCCTGACTCTGTGAGGCAGCAGTGCTAACCACTGAGTCACCGTGCCGCCCGCTATCCTTCCTGTTGTAGACAGATAATTGATGTTCGCTTTATGCCTTTGCAGTGAAGTGAAACTGTCATCAGTGGAATCCAGCCAACATATTCCTCCATGATGTTCATGCTGATTTTAAATAATGCTACAGTTTGTTTTCCATCACAATGGTTGCCATGTTTTTCCTTTAAGATTCCTTATTAATTAACTAATTACCACATACCAACACTGTCCTACAGCATAGGGTAAGACAGCAGTGTTCCGCCTTCTTGTTACAATGCTTCTTTTATTTAAATTTCAATTTTTAGGAAATGTTTGAGAGTAGCAGCATAAGCAAAACTTGTGATTAATTTGCACATCCTGGAAACTGCAGAAGCTTCTCAAATATTAATACTTCATATGGGAAACATAAATAACTAGAAAGCTCTGTTTAATATATAAACTTGAAAAACAAATGGCTGCAAATGATGGGACTTTTGAAACAGTGTGGGAAAAGCTGGAATGATACAAGAGATTTCCCTGCTGAATTTTTTCTTGTTCCTTGTGGTGCATGGACTGATCTCTGTTCAGTTCTATCCTTCCCACCTCCACATGAAGCAGTAATGATTGAGCACTCATGAGGGGAAAATTGCAGGGAAAAACAGGCACCTGCAGCACAGAGGATTACCAGCCGGTGTGAATAATTTTGTTCTATGTAACTTTGAAAGCTGCAATTGAATGGTAGGACATTGATTTCAATTATGTGCATGAAGGGACAAAATTACTGCACTCATTTACTTTTCAGCTACAGAGCAGGACTGATAAAAACTTGTGACATGAAAAAAATCCACCTTTTATTGTAAAATAAATATTGGTAAATTGAGTAATATAGGAAAAGACAACTTGAAAATTAAAAAGGGATGATAGTTTTTATCTTTTCACACCTCACTAAAGTTAAGGTCAAATACCCCACGAGCATCTGCAAGAGTTAGGATATATGCACCTTCGTCATTATTTGTCAGGATATGAAAATATGTTAAAAAAGATGATTCTTGCTATAACAGAGCTTATAAAGTTTGGAACCAGTACCAGTCAGGAGTATTTATTTTCCATGACTTTATACACATGTACTGAATGCTGAAATTTCAAAACAAATTGGGTCAGATTTTCTGAGGACTGGCAATTATATACAGATTGCCACTTTTCTTTTTTTTCAAAAGAGAGCCAGCTCCATACTTTGGACTGGACATTTTGATCAGCACTCCTTCAGAAATGCAGAGCTGTACCTAATTTCTGACAGGTCTCCTGCAATGCAGATCAGTCAGGGGAAGGGAAACAATGTGTCCACCCCCAGGTCCAGTGCAGGGTAAAGGGGTGTGTTTGGGGCTGGACAGGACTGGTGTGTGTGCACACGCGCAAGGGGTCTGATGGAGATGTCATTGAGGATGTGTATGTTAAGTTTGAGAGTGCTAAGTTGGGAGTCTGTTAAATAGCCATGTAAGAGTTACACCTGATACTAGTCTAACTTTCTCTGACTGACTATTTAATTATCTGGAGCAGAACACTCCAAATTCTCTTATTTAAATGGATTATTTGGGAGGGTTGAAGACCATTCAGGAGCAGAATCTACACTTTTGAGGTAATTCCTCTTGTGATAATGGAGATTCCACAGGGTCCCCATGTACATCTCCCATCTGCTTTTCAGAAACACCGATCTGGTCAATGGAAAATCCAAGCTATTTGTTCCATTTAACTTCCTATTGTTGGTAAATATTCTGCTAATGTTAGACTTTGTTTTCCATTTGTTTGGTTGCTGATTTGCTCATCTGTAAGCACTACTTTTGAATTGGAGTTAGTGCTTGTGTAATTAATGAGCCCACTCCTTCAACAGAGCCATGTAGAAAGTAATTATCATTTTCTTCATCAGTGAACCTTATTTTTTAATTCAGCTCCTTCTGGTGCTTGATGTTCCCGTTTTGCTTTGTCTACTGCCTGCTGTGTGGAAAATGTCAGGGAAAAATGCAACCTATAGCAAACACAAGGCCACTTGCAGAGGATGTGTGGTCCAGTCTATCAGTCTGTGTATTATTGTTGTATTCTTGATGCACCTGTGACAGTTAACCCATAAATATTTCCTCTGTATCACCAATAAACTTGATTTTATTTTTAAACTTCTGTAATAAATTTGACCATTCTCTTACATATCTGTTCCTTTGTGTCATATGATCAAGTACTGACTGCTCTATTGTGGTGCAAACATATGCTGTAGATACTAATGTCACACTAAGATACTATGAACACATAAAAAGTGGAAGGATAATTAAAGAAGGGTAAATTTATCTTGGACTCAGATGTAAGATTGCATTAGAGATAGTTCGTAGGTGTTTTGCTTCTGATATTACCCAAGGAGGTGAAAATGGGACTTTTGAGTATCTGGGAAAAATGTTGAAGAGTCCACTGTAAACTTAAAGGAATTTTAAATTAAATTTGTAATTAGACTCTAAATTCACTCCTTGCAGTGAGGAGACAATTGAACATCAAACAAGTTTTCCAAACAGTGAAATGTCTCAGTGGACTAGACTGTGTCAGACATCCCTGTTAGAAAAGGGGTAATGGATAAGTCAGGAAATTATAAATCAATTAATTACTGTATTCTTAATATGGTTGTATGTAAACTTTTACATATGGCCTAACACATCACATGTATAAATGTTCTTTGTAGTTTATACAGAAAATAAAAGAACACAGAACAATAATTATTCACGCCTTGAGTACTATACAGAAGTTTTGCTGCTGCTGCTGCTTGTAGTTCCTCCTGTAGAAGAACTGCTATCATAAAATGAAACATCCATCTGTCTTGCATCATCCACACACATCCACTTGAAGCTCATCTGTAACCACTCTGTGACATCTTTCTTCTAACTATGAATTATTTGTGTTTTAAAAATCACATTCCCAGCTGGCTGTAGAACATTTGATCTCCTTGCCTAAAATGAATCTATCTACCAACTCCTTAAAGCTATTCAATTACTCCTCCTTCACCTCTGTCTGAAACATAACCCTCAAAGAGAAAACATTTCCCCTCATCCATGTACTAAAAGGGAGGCCCCTAATTTTGAAATGGAATCCCCAGCTCTGGACTCATTGACAAGAGTAAACATTATTTCCACATCTACCTCATCAAGAGCTTTCAGGATCTTGTATACATCCACCACTCAGGAGAAGGTGCTGTGGAAGCTGAAAGATGTAAAGGTGGAAAAATCATCCAGACCAGATGGACTGAATCCCAGAGTTCTGAAGGAAATAACAGGAGATTGTAGAGGCACTGGTGGTAAACTTTCAGGAGTCACTGGTGTCAGGCAGGGTCCCAGGGGACTAGAAAATGGATAATGTAACACCCATTTAAAAAGGAAGCAGGTAAAAGACAGGAAACTATAGGCCAGTTAGTCTAACCTCTGTCATTGATAAAAGTTTACTGTACATTACTAAAGAGATTGCATAGTGCTTGGAAGTGCATGATAAAATAAGGTTTTGTCAAGTGGGAGTCATGCCTGACAAATCTGTTACAATTCTTTGAAGTAACAAGCAAGTCAGACAAAGGAGAGCTAATGGATGTGATCTATTTGGATTTCTAGAAAACCTTTTGCAAGGAGCTGCACAGGAGGCTGTTAAAAAAAGATAAGAGTCCATGCTGTTAGGAGCAAGGTACTGGCCTACATAAGGATTGGCTGACTGGCAGAAGGCAGAGAGTGAGGTTAAAAGGGTCTTTTTCAGGATAGCATCTGGTGACTAGTGGGGTTTCACAAGAGTTAGTGTTGGGAACACAATTATTCATGTTATACATTAATGAGCTGCACAAAGGAACTGAGGGCATCATTGTTAAGTAAGCAGATGAGACAAAGATAGATGGAGATATAGATAGTGTTGAGGTAGCCAGGAGGCTGCAGAAGGACTTTGATGGGCAAGAAGAATAGGAAAAGAAGTGGCAGGCGTAATACACAATACAGGAAAGTGTGACATTATGCATTTTGGTGGGAAAATAGAAACACAGACTATTTTCTAAGTGGGGAAAGGCTTCAAACATCTGAAGCACAAAATGCCACAGGAGTTTTATTTCAGGGTTCTCTTAAAGTTCACATGCAGGCTCATTTGGCAGTTAGGAAGGCAAATGCAATGTCAGCATTCATTTCGAGAGGGTGAGAAAACAAGAGCAGAGATGTGCTGCTGAGACTGTACAAAGCTCTGATCAGACTGCACTTGGATTATTGTGAGCAGCTTGGGCCCTGTGCATAAGAAAGGATATGCTGACCTTGGAGGGAGCTCAGAGGAGGTTTACAAGAACCATTCTGGGGGCTTCTCATGTGAGAAGTGGTTAAGGAATCTGGGTCTGTATTCAATGGAGTTTAGAAGGCGGGATCTTATTAAAACCTAAAGAATATTGAGCATTCTAGATACAGTAAACATTCAGAAGGTGTTTACATTAGGAGAGAGTGGGACCCAAGGACACAGCCTCAGTGTGAAGGGAACTACCCTTTAGATTAGATTAGATTACAGTGTGGAAACAGGCCCTTCGGCCCAACAAGTCCACAGACCCGCCGAAGCGCAACCCACCCAGACCCATTCCCCCACATTTACCCCTTCACCTAACACTACAGGCAATTTACCATAGCCAATTCACCTAACCTGCACATTTTTGAACTGTAGGAGGAAACCGGAGCACCCGGAGGAAACCCACGCAGATACGGGGAGAATGTGCAAACTCCACAAAGTCAGTCGCCTGAGGCGGGAATTGAACCCGGGTCTCTGGCGCTGTGCGGCAGCAATGCTAACCACTGTGCCACCGTGCAACCCATAAACTGAGATGAGGAGGAATTTCTTCAGCTACAGTGTGGTGAATCTGTGAAACTTATTGCTGCAGAAGGCTGCAGTGGCCAAGTTATTGAGTTAATTAAAGACAGGGTTAAATAGGTTCTCAGTTGGTAAGGAGATCAAGAGTAATGGGGGAAGGCAGAAGAATGGGGTTAAGAAACATATCAGCTATGATCAAATACTAGAGATTTCTTGAATGGCTGGATGGCCTAATTCCACTCCTAAATCTAATGGTCAACTTCAACCAAGTCACCCTCCACTCTTCTAAATTACAGTGAAAACAAGGCCAACCCGTTCAAAGCAACCCTCTCACTCCAGGTATCAATCTAATAAACCTCCTCAGAACTGCTTCCAAAGCATTAACATCCTTCCTTATATACTGAAACTACACACACTACTTAAGATGTTATCTCACTAATGCGCTCTCTAACCAGAGTGTAATAGCCTTACTTCATAATAAAGAAAACAATTTTATAGCCTTCTGAATTACTTAGTTACCTTCATGCTAATTTTGGTGACTCACATGCACTAAGACATCTAGTGCTTCATGAAACTTGAAATTCTGCAGTTGTTCTTCACTTAACTAACATTCTTTTTTTCATTAAACCTGCCTAGGAAACCTTCACATTTTCCCACATTGTACTCCATCTGCCAGATTCTTGCCCATTCACCAATCTTTCATATCCATCTGCAACCTCTTTAGGTATCCTTCACAACATGTTTTCCAATTTTTATTGACGTTACCTGCAAAGTTAGTTACCATGCCTTCTCTCCACTCAGGTAGGTCATTGGTATAAATTGTAAAAAGCTGACAACCTCAGCACACACCCTTGCAGGACTCAACACATCACATTCTGCCAATAAGAAAAAGACCACACATGCAGTTAGAGTAAATCGTCACAGCACCAATTACAGAACTAGCACTGGCACCAGGCTAATGAGTCTAACAGTCTTCTTCTTTTATAATAATTTACTTCATATTATGCATGTGCTGTATACATGTTACAAACTACCTTCGAATGCAATAAAAAGGATCTTATCTGTCTAGGTGTCAGTGATTCTTAGACAAAATAGCATCCTCTCCTAATAAAAGTGTTTGGTAAATATTTTCAGTTTCCTTTAAAAAGGAGAAACAGTGATGCTGAACAGGTGACATGAAGATATTTTGGTGCAAATAACATTATTGCAATATGTGTTTGCAAACAAGCAAATATATGTAAAATGCATATGTGCTTGTCATGTTGGAAACAAGATCCACTGCAGCGATGTCTTTCGAAATGGAACAGTTTTTCAACACTCACTGCTTGTGATTACTAATGGATAATGAATAGGAATGTGACCAGAATCCATTAAACTATCATCTACAATTATCAGGATCTTCATGAAAGAGCCGCATAAGGATATAATATTGTAATACATCTTCCCCCACTCTTTCAAAACAAGTCAGTACTGAATGCTAGCAGCAGGTGGCACTATTTGCCATCACACAGCAAGTGAAAGGACCATCAAGGAAAACAGTATGAGGAGTTCAACCAGATATTCAAAAATTAAGACAAAGCCCCAGATGTAGCAAATGAGGTAGTGAGAAGAGGAGCAAATTGAGTGAGATTTCCTGGAAGAGAAACTCACCAACTCTGCCAACTCTGCAATTAAATGCTGTGAGCTGAGAAGGTCCATGTTCAACTTTCTCAACTCACACCAATTAATGACTTTAAGTAGTCAATCAATGGACTTGATTCATCATTTCCCACATCACCTGCCTCCCTAGAGGTTGTCAAAGGTGGTAAGTTTCAAAACCAGGGAGACCTATCTGCTGAGTTCCAGTGTGGCAGGGCAAAAAGTGTAATGGGCAGGGGCTCAGGTTGTTTTCCTCCAATTTTCTCAATCTGGGAGCAATCAGAGGCATTGATAGCAGATAAAGGGGTGTCCTCTGAATGTTAAAATCTTGCCCTAGCCTTTGAACCCCAAAACTTCTTTTTCCTCCTTTAAAATACTTATTTAAGCCTTCTTCTTTGACCAAGCTTTTAGTCCTCTGACCTAATAGTTCTTGATGTGGCTTTGTGCCACACTTTGTTTCATTGTGTTCCAATAAATATTTCTGATGTTTCATTAGGTAAAGGTCTTTTATAAGTTGTTATTTATTGCTATGAAGTATAATTTAACATAGGCAGTGCACTTGGAAAACTAACATGAGCAAAGGTTTGTTTTATGTGATGGAATAGTAATGATCTGTGGATAGATTTTAATTTTGCTGTACCCACAAAAGAAAAATTTTTGTTTCTCTGGGTCTGCACTGCTGAGAAAACATATTATTGTCATATCACAGAGGTGCTACAGAACATGTTGTTCATTGATGTAACAACTGACAATTAACCTTTGTAAATGAGTTGAACCCACCTTTAGCAGGAATAGTCTCTGTTGGCAGCAAGTGTATAATGATCAAACAAATGTTCAGGTGACTCATTTTTTTCATCAGTGTCAGGAGGACTTTGTCAATTTACCTTATAACATGAACCCCAAAGTCACAGCTAAGGCAGCGGCATTGCTCAGGTTCAGCACCATGTTAGACTCAAAGATATTGGAATAAGTTAATGTTGAATTTGTGATTGAAAGGCTGTGACCTGTGATACTGCTTGGTTAGATGTACAACAGACCTTGTTACAACAAGGGAGCAGTGGCCACATGGCTCCTCCCTAAATTACAGGTATTCTACAGGTATTCGCCGCGTGCCATCCAGGCTGTGAAACATGAAGACTCAAGTAGCTTTATAAAGATCTCCTTGATTTTGAGTAATTAGAGCTTATTTTCTAATTACAGCCTTTGGAAGGTGTCATTACAAAAGTAAATTAGTCTTTCCTTAATGTATCAAAGAATGAAATAAAAATATTTATGTTTTTTTTAAATGAAATATCATTTTGAATACTCTTTGGACTATTTTAGTTATTGACCAAGCTACTGATGTGGGCTTCCACCAAGGAACAGACACCTCCCAAAACAGAGAGGTTAGCTTTTGTCTGAGCACTGGTACCTACATAATTCCCTCTGCTGCTAAGCCTTGAATTTGAGAAAGCAGAAATGCTAACCTCGAACCATTTGAATTGAGAAACAACTCACAATTCAAGAACAACCTTAATTCTAGACCTTTGACACATTAAGAAATAATTACATTGAAAGTACAATTTCTGTGAATGAAGATTCAATATTCCAACATTTGTGTTATATGCAAAATAAAAAATTCAAAAGTAGGTTTGAGAATGGCGAACTGAAATAGATCAGCCTGGAATTTCCCCTTATCATAATGGCAACTGTCAATATCTCCAGTACTACTATGTAAAGCTGTTAGCAACTCCTTAGCCTTGGTTTTCAAATGGTTTTTGAATTCATTCTGTGAATGAGAAGGACTATGGGAATGCTTTAGAAATAATGCTCCCAGATGATATGTCAATGTCTCAACACCTCAGGGACATCATGCTATTTACAAAGTGAGAACAGTTTGGGGTGATTTTGAGGCTCATAGATGGAGGATGGGGGTTTATTCAGGAACGTGGTTGTTTCCAGCTTGCTAATTTACTGTGGAGTTCTAGAAGGTGATTTTCAAATTGCAAGTTGGCAAAGCCAGATAGTCTGGCATCATGAGTGCGCAGTTGCTGGGTGCAATGCAGGAGCAATTAAGTCATGTTTCTTTCGAAGAAAAAGTCAGGCATTGTAGTTGTTTGTCTCTGCATCATGAGGCTGTTGGCTCTCTGGTGTCATTGTGGCTGCCAATTGTCTTTGGGGACTGTGCACAACTACCAACTCTTGCCTCCTGACAATGTTTGGCAGGTTAATTGGACATTGAGTTTTGCTGCTGGCCCAACTTGGTTATTTAGCTTTGAATATAGCATCATGTGGGCAGTCTTGACACTGTGTCCAGTTCAGGAAATTATCTGGACATAGGACTCACAGGCCCCCCACACTAAATCAAACTCCTTGTGTCTGTGCAGTCATATCTAGATGAGGAAATCTAAAGTTTTTGTTAGAGATACTCCACAGAGTATACTGTTACAGGCATCACAAATGAAAATATTAACAGTAAACATAATATTCTGGCTGTAAAATCAATTAAAAGTTCAGCCATCTTCAATCAAAATTAAATAAGATTTTAAACTATGCATTATGTATCATTGCTGTTGAATAATGTCTTTGGCCCAGAAATTAAAACTAATTTTATAAGTGTGGAATTTCAGAACAATAATCCACAATGTGATAAACCAATTTTCAAAAATATTTCTGTTCTGACATCTAAGCTTTTCCTTCAGTCCCGTGTGTGGACCCAAACTTTATTTCACTTTTGGTCTAATACTTTAAATTTAATTTATAACCATTTCCTTTATTTCCCGTTCTGTTGGTCTGTGACATTTTTTTTTCCAATCTGATTAGCTGATCCAACTCACTGAACTGTTGCTGGCTACTACAGATCACTTGTTTAAGGCCACAAATTGAAAATGACATTGGAAAATAGGAAATTTTTGCTCCTGAGCCTGCTAAATGGTTATAAATAGCTTCTGCAAGGTTAGTGTTGAATGTTGTTCCTTTGCTGCTGACTACAAAATCTACTCCAAATATCTATTCCTGCGAAATTTTACTTTATTTGATACTCTTCATACAGAGCATTTACCAACATGATCAATTCAATCAGATTTAATGGATTGTTTTAATCGCAAAAGCATCAGCTGCAGTCTGAACCCAATTTAATTTCCTACCCCATTTGCCCTCACTACCAATGACTCGTAAACAGTTGTTTCTGACAGCCTGTGGCTCAATAACAACAGTGCAGAGCAATGAGAAAACAGAAGCTTCCGTAATATCAGCAAAAAAAATAGGATGTTGGTTATTCATGTTCATTTCCACTTGTCATGTGATCAAAGGACACTAGCTGTGTTAAATTTGAACACATCTTTTGAGCATCTTTCTGTAGATTTCACCTTTTCCATCCATAAACAGAGTATCTAAACATTTGAACACCCTCTGACTTTTGTATCTGCATTTGGTAGCCGAATGTACTTTAGAGTTTTCAAAAGTATAAAAATGAAACACTAAATGGTGATAAATAAGATTGATTGATTCCATTTTGGTATTTGTGCACCATTTTATGCTCTTTGCCACTGTGTAGCTTTCTTCTCTCTCCCACCTATCCACTTCAGCTTAAATAATGATACATTGAAAGGAATTGTGCAGTATATTTTTGGGATATTTCAGTGGGTTGTGAGCAGATTTGTAGGTGTGGACCCAATAAAATTGGTTTAACAATGTACACAGTGGGCGGCACGGTGGCACAGTGGTTAGCACTGCTGCCTCACAGTGCCAGAGACCCAGGTTCAATTCCCGCCTCAGGCGACTGACTGTGTGGAGTTTGCACATTCTCCCCGTGTCTGCGTGGGTTTCCTCTGGGTGCTCCGGTTTCCTCCCACAATCCAAAAATGTGCAGGTTAGGTGAATTGGCCAAGCTAAATTGCCCGTAGTGTTAGGGGCAGGGGTAAATGTAGGGGAATGGGTCTGGTTGGGTTGTGCTTCGGCGGGTCGGTGTGGACTTGTTGGGCCGAAGGGCCTGTTTCCACTCTGTAAGTAATATAATCTAAAAAAAGATATCAGGCTCCCATACTCCCAATGAATTGAACACAGATATTCTTTTTCCATGTAATGCAAGTAAGCATGATAATTTCATTTCTGCTTTCTCTCTAAGTGCTGATCCAACAACATGTGCCTCTGTGCACATTGCTTTATTGTCATGAATGCCCTCATACTGCCCTCACATCCCACACAATATCCTGACATGGGAGGGAATTACAACCCTCAAAAAGCAAGTATGTTTGGATCAAGTGGGCATTTAGTTTGGAAAATCTGAGTCTTGACCGCATTTAGCAAAGACAGGATGTAGAAGAGGACAAAACAACCTGTCCCTGTGAAATGGGTTAACAACTCAAATATTATCATAAGGCTGCATGAGTTTTTTCAATATAATTCCAAGCAACCACATCTCACAAGCCTCAAGAAAATATGTAGCTGCCGGGAGGTAATGGCTGCTGGATCCAGGAGGTAAGTGCCTGTCCACCTGTGTGCTTGTCCCAAAGCAGTTGCTTTTCCAACAATTCCCACAACCTTCTCCAAGGGCACCATTTGCATCCCCTCTGATCTCCCCCCAATCCTGACCAACTCCATGAGGTCTATGACCTCTTCCCTTGCACCAATCTCTGAAATCCTGCTCCTGAGGAATCTGAGTCAGCCCCACAAGATATGAAATGCTCCATGCCATCCCCAAATTCTGATTCCCTTTTCTTTGCAATGGGCAAGAATGTAAATAAACCACAGACTTCATCAATGTTAGGTGACAGGCTGAACTTGTTGTTACACTAAAAACTAACATTAGACTGCAAATACACGCAAGCCCTCATCAGGATTTGTTTTTCTCAAAGAATATAAGAAGCTAATAAATATCAAACATCATGTCAAGAATAATTGAAATAGAGAATGAAATGGAAATACTACAGTTGCAGCTATAAACCAACAGAGCCTAATTATTAAAAAAAGGAAAAGAAGAGAACAGCTTTGGTTCGACATTATCGTACCTGACAACAGTAATACATCCTGTTATATTCAAAAATGTGGAGAATTAGTGAAGCTGTTAACAGAGATGGACTTACATTGTCTTCTTTTTAAGCAAAAGCCCTTTAGATTTTGTGTAAATACGTTGTATTTTCTTGCCATAATCAGCTGGCACCTTTGTGACTACTGTGTAGATTATTTCCACATATCCTAAGAAACCATAGAAATAAATCGTGCAACATGCCTTTTCACCATCTTCATCGTCAGCAGAAATGCACCACTTTTAAGTGGAAAATGGCTGGTGGGCAGTTTTGCATCTGATAAATGCTCAAGATTTGGAACTATAGTAGGTTATGGCTGAGCTGAAAATATATCAGCAGGCAGAAGTAGTAGCATTCTTAGCTTCTGTTCAGGGGCCAAAGCAGCCCAATCCACCTCAGTCTAGTGTAGTCTGAGGTTTGTAAAAAAAATCAGTCTGGTGCATTGATAAGCTATTATCCAGACTTCATATTTGGAGCATCTAATGGAAATGAAACAATCTATTAAAAGCGGAAAGCAACAATTAACAACTGGTAAGAATTGTCTGTAGGGCAGTCAATGCCAGTTTCTTTATAAGAGGAGGTGATACTCTGAGAGTAGTTTGTGAGGAAAAGAAAAAAACAGAATAGCATAGAAAATGGGAAAAGCTTAGAGGCAAGTAGAAGCTCTATCCCATGTTTTCATATCTGCTTCAGGTGCAAAGTGCTTTTCTGAGAGCCTAAAGACTGAACTTTGGGTGTGCTGGAATCTTACCTGACTTTCCTTCTTATTCTTGACCCTTGGAGATAAATCCTATAGAGTAAGTCTATGTTAGTTTATGCGGCTGACTCCTGCTATTATTTCCACTCTTTGGTCTTATTCTCACCCTGTCAGCTCAAATTTGTTTGACAAGCCTCACTAATTCGGGCAAAAAAATAAGACTGGTAAGTATTGCAGATTACAAGTAAAACCTCTGATAAGCAGTATTACAGCTTAGGGTGAAGAAATAAAAAAAAACGAAAATGCTGAAAATACTCAGCTGTTTAGGCAGCACTCATGATCATGAATAGAGAAATAAAGCTATGGTTTCAAGTCAATAAGTGTTCATTATACCACATACTAAAACTATTCACCTCTATGTAAGGAAATCATTTGAATTACTGTGGGATGCATGGATGTCTGATTTCATGTCCATCATATTATAGCAACATTTCATAATTATAGTATATATTGAATAATAGATAAAATCCAAGAACTAAATCGCATTCACTGGAACAAATAAATCTTTTTGTAACTTTTTTCTGAGCTAAAGGGGTTATCTAAACAACAGACTGAAAGACATCCAGAGTAACCCACCTGTGAATGGACTACTAACAGTGGTTTCGGTGAACAGCCAAAGTCTTTATTACACCCTTGGGCCAGAATTTCAATGAAAAACTGACTAAGTCAATTGCTACTAAAGCTTTCACAAGTACCTGCTCCAGGCATCAATTTTGGCTCAGCAGGACTCACATGTTATAACAGCAAACTGTAACCATTCTACCATAATCTCTCCACTGACAGAGATCTGTAGCTAGGTTAGGTTCATGACTTTGAACTACTGAGACCTGTGATTGCTTTTTATAATAAATTTTCACACCAGTGTGTGAGGACATGAATAAAGACTGTACAAAACTCTTCATTTAAACGAAAACGTTCAACTTGAAAGATGGCATTCAACATGGTGCTCATTGCAGTCTAACATTTTAAGGAAGTACTTAGAAGAATTGACCCTACTTAATAGTATGCTTTCTGTGTAAAGTTTTAAATGCTTCATCAAACAAAATTTAGAACCTGCCATTACTTATTTCATCGGTAAGACCTACAAAAAGCCAAAATGTGATGCCACTTACTTTGATCTATAGATGTTCGATGCAGCAGAGATTATAGTAAATTGTTGTGAATAATAGTACCTTTGTAACACTTCTTTCTAATCTCCAGTACTGGAGACATAGGTGAGCGGTGATTCAAGTTTAAAAAATGCATTCCAAATTAACACATTTGTTTTTACAAAAAAATCCTTCTAATGTTAAGGAAAGATGCAATGAGACTATAAATCATTATTTCTATTCTATATGCTTCTGATATTTCAAACAAGATATAAGATAGCTGGGTGGATTCTTTACTTCTTTTCCTGACCTTGATAATCTAATACCTGTCCAAGGATAAGGGGAGGAAGCTATCAACCATCATATCAATGTACAGAAACATTGGCCAGCCATTAGTCCCAACTGCCCTCAGACTATGGCTATAGAAATCCCCAGAATGTTTTCATTGAGATACTTCCCAATAGGATCACCAATTGTATGAGCCAAAAGGCGATCTTATCCACTGAGCCTCACTGCAAAACTCCCAGGCTACATTATCCACAAGCAATATCACTAGAAACTAGTTAGTGCCTTATAATATTGGGGATAGAACAGATGGCATCATTATTGATAAAGCAAGGAACAGCTGTGGTGCACAGCAAGTAGTATCATAGTGTGGCTCATTGGGTTTATAAATGCAATAGTACATGATTTGTATGTACAAAACATCAAATTTGTACTCCACTGAAAATTTATTGGCAAATGTAAAATAGCAGTGGAGATTTTCAATAGACTGCCCTGGACTAACACTTCTTAATATACAAGTACTTAATTTTCACAGCCCAAGAGTATAATAAATCAAATATTGATTGTTGTTAAAGAAAACAAGGTTAACACCATGCCCTTTATTGTAAGGGCTCTGGATATTGTAAACTATCACAGTTGCTTCATTCTACCAACAGCAATCAGTATTTACTAAAATACATATTTGGTATGTTAATATTCTATGATAAAAGTCCTGCTAAAAATACTTCTAATTAGGCTAATAGTAATGACTAGAATCATCACTAATCCATACTGACCTTGAATAGGGTTTGGAATAGTTGGCAGGATACTTTCTATGGAAGGAAATGATAAAAGAAAAATGGAAAAAGGACATTTATAATTATATCATGCTGTCATAATACAACTTTGACACAAATGAACAATGAAGGCCTAATTTTATAGAATGATTTGAATGGAGTAATTTAAGATTTATTGTACTCAAGTCCCCTTGCTCCAGCTGCTAGTATTTTGTTGCTTTATTATCCAAACTGGCACAAAGCATTCATGACAACTGAATGTTGGTGTCACTTCTGCTGGAGTTAAGTGCCAAAATCACATTTGGTATACCATACAGAATACATAGTCTCTGTCCTATGGAGATAATGAATGTCTGTCCACATCATTTAACTTTTTGAATTGTCATTTTCCTTTAAATTTAAAATATCTTCATAGAGGGCAAGTTAGATGACAAATTGGTGATGTTGAGCTTTAAATTACAAAGAGTCGAGAAAAACATTAATCAGAATAAAAAGTTAAAACAAATGATACGACGCTGTAGATGCATTGCACCTCACTCCCCAAAATAGCCAAAAACAAATGAAATCTTCCCTCAATTATTATCAAGATAGGTTTATTTTGTCAGTGTACTACCCTTGTACCTCAACCTGCTACCTAATGCAGCTTTAAACACCATAAAAAGTATAAAATCAGGCCCAGGTTGTTTTTTGGACTATAAATTAGACTCTTAGGCCAAGGCTTTCTTGGACTGTAAGTCAAATTACTGATACTGTAAACATATGAAATCTCTCGTTGTTGTCTCACACAGGATGTCAAATATTATGTAAATGTCTGAATCAAATCACAGTTTTGTTTTTAATTGCGAAAAAAATCAACCACATTTCCAAAATTAATGAGTTGGCTAAGGAAGTCTGCAATGAGGCCATGAACAGTTTTCAAAGTAATCAATTCCTATTTGGGAAAATAGAAAATGCAACAATGCATCTCCAGCAATCAGATTGCTACTGCAAAATGGATCTAAATATTTAAGCTTTCTGTATAGCCCCTCAGAAATACATCCAACTTGATTTGTGAAGTGTTAGAGATTGCCTTGTGCACAAGAGCTTTGATATTTTCAGTCGCCATAATCCAAATAGACCAGAGAGAGAGAGAGCACAAGAGCAAGAGCTGGTGGTGGATTAACCTGAGGGTCACCATACCTCAGGCAAGGGGAGTATTTGAGAAGGAGGGTCCTTCATATTAACTTCAGCAGGAACTGAACTCACACTGTTGGCATCACTCTGAATTACAAATCAGCCATCCTGCCAGCAGGGCTAACTGACTCCACTTTACTATGTGAATGTTACGCTGCTTGTTTACAACCATGGAAGTTACTTATTCAGGACCTTCATGATACCGCTTAGTTCCCTTTTAGAATCAAAAGCACTTCTGTGTTTTTAAGCTAACTTGCAATATTTTTGTGTACTTCAAATTGTACAGTAAAAAAAATGATCTTAATTCATTGTATGCCTTTAGCCTGATAGAAGTATGGCCAGGACTAACATCAGATAATACGTTAATAGATTGCAGAATGCCAATAATGGAACAATCACCTATTAATTCAACTTAACAGATAATATAATATTAAAATATTAATTAAGTTATAAATGATTGTGAAGTCATGAGCACTGGCTGAATACAAGATCAGCATATTTGTTCCTTATATGAGTATTAATCGCCCTCCTGCATGGAGTTCAGGGTCATCGTTATGAACAGTCTGCAGATAGACAAGATGACAGTCAAGAATATTCTCATGTGGAACTGAGCACGCTGGAAAGGATTTTCATGCTAATGTGACTCAGCAACATCCAGACACAATTTTCTATATAAAATGGAGCTCTCACGATGTCATTATTCTGAAATATCAATAGTTACTTGAAGAAAATCCCGAAAGGTGATGTACAGTTAATTGCCAATTATCATTAATACTTCGCATTGACTGATTTCAGTTAACACCATTGATAAACTCTTCCATTTCTACAAAGCTTCTAATGATAAATCAAAAGAGCTATATCACAGTTTAATTGTCTTAATGAGAGAAATTTTCACGAGAGAACTTATCTGGTATAAATGAATATTTGAGCTACACAAATTGAAATTGAGACTTCAAATACATTTTCTCTCATCAGCATTCTTGTTATCACTATAGCTCTAAGTGCTGATTAGACTAGATTAGACTCCCTACAGTGTGGAAACAGGCCCTTTGGCCCAACCAGTCCACACCGACCCTCCGGCGAGTAACCCACGCAGACCCGTTTCTCTCTGACTAATGCACCTATGGGCAATTTAGCATGGCCAATTCACCTGACCTGCATGTTTTTTTTGGACTGTGGGAGGAAACCGGAGCACCCGGAGGAAACCCACGCAGACATGGGGAGAATGTGCAAACTCCACACAAACAGTCGCCCGAGGCTGGAATCGAACCTGGGACCCTGTTGCTGTGAGGCAGCAGTGCTAACCAGTGCCGCCCCAATCATTTCATTCAAAATATAAATTACAGCATGTTGACAGTTAAAATGATACACACAATTACATATATGTGTACTTGTTGTGCAATTTCAATTATTTGTGCTGATTGGTAGAAAGTTCGATGCAATAATACATTTGGACAAATCCTAAATGACAATTAAAAGTATTCAAAATGTCTCCTTGATGCCTCAATTATTAAAAACAAACTTGTTCTGTTAGGCAAGTCGTGATGGGATCATGATAGAAACTGTTACTGGTTTCTGGGCAGTCAGATTAAAAAGCAACCAGGGTTATAGTCCCTGCCTTAAGTCTCAATAAGAAGACCATCACAGAATAATAAAACATAACATCTTATGGATAGCCCTCCAGCAGAAAGTGAGTGTGTATGCATACCTGGTGAATGTAGTATCAAGCTTTGCTGTGATGTTCCAACAGCTAAATAATTGCAATCATTCATGTTCTAAAATATCATTGAATATTAGACATTTGGGTAGGGTAAAGGACGAAAACCAATGCCAAGTGTGTTGTGCAAAACAACGTCTTAAATTATATTTGGTCAGTTGATAGCGTTAATTGAGAAAATATTGTTGGCCAGGATACCTTAATAACACTTCCTGTTTTTAGGGTAGTGAACTGGGACATTTTAATTGTTTAGGTCACTTTTGGAAAACTGTGTTCAATTCTGGTCTCTGTCCTGTAGGAAGGATGTTGTGAAACTTGAAAGGATTCAGGAAAGATTTACAAGGATGTTGGCCAGTTTGGAGGGTTCGAACTATAGGGTGAATAGGCTGGAGCTATTTTTCCTGGAGCATCAGAGACTGAGGGGTGACCATATAGAAATTTATAAAACCATTG
Organism: Chiloscyllium plagiosum; assembly: GCF_037043375.1. NCBI lineage: Eukaryota > Metazoa > Chordata > Chondrichthyes > Orectolobiformes > Hemiscylliidae > Chiloscyllium > Chiloscyllium plagiosum. The sequence continues at coordinate 61,416,570 of NW_028270150.1, forward strand.
AGGGGCATGGATAGGGTAAATAGACAAGGTCTTTTCTCCAGCACAGGGGAGTTCAAAACTGAGGGCATAGGTTTAAGGTGAGAGGAGAAAGATTTAAATGAATCTAAGGGGCAATGTTTTCATGCAGATAGTGGTGCATGTATTGAATGAGCTGCCAGAGGAAGCGGTGGAAGCTGGTACAATTACAACACTTAAAAGTACATGACAAGGAAGAGTTTAGAGGGATAGGGGCCAAATGCTGGCAAATGGGAACAGATTAATTTAGGAAATCTAGTTGGCATGGACGAATAAAACCGAAGGGTCTGTTTCTATCATATACAACTCGATGACTTATAACTGAATCAGTAGTTGTAATTTTGGACTAACAGTTTATTTCAACTAGATGAATGGAATCTTGTGCTCTCTTATTCTTATGATCCAGCCTAAATCAGGTATCCATGTGTTAGATTGGGATTGAACCCACAATCTACTGACAAACTCCAAGCAAAGAGTGTTACCAATTGAGGAAAGCTGGCATTTCAGTTACTTAACCATTCATAGTAATGTGAGAAAGTTTTGTGACAACCAAACTTACTCACTCATCCAGATTCAATTGGTCCATTGGGCAATTTCAAGGTTAATCTCTGGTACATTTTTATTAAAATGGCCTTTGAGCATTGTTAAAGTGTAACTTGAGATACGATTTCTTTTATTCACTCATGGGTGACAGATGTTGCTAGCTAGGTCAGCTGCCTTTGAGCATGTGTTTGGGACCTGCTTTCTTCAACCACTGCAGATCAAGGAAATGTACAGAAACAGTGAAATGACTTTGAATCACATCTTTATGCTGAGGAACAAAACAGTGCAATTAATATCATGCCTCAATAGTTTAAAATTTCAGGTCCCAGAGAGAGCTCCCTATGTAAAGTATGTGTGTATGTGTGCAGTAATGGTGGTGGTGGAAGTGGGGAGATGAGGGAAATTACAATATAGCAGGAATAATGCATTACAATCTTCCTTAAACCAGCAATGAAGAATCAGAAAAAACTCATGTTCTTTGATTGTAGCGGGGTTGTTTTTCGGATTGGAGGCCTGTGACCAGTGGAGTGCCATAAGGATCAGTGCTCGGTCCACTACTTTTCATCATTTATATAAGTGATTTTGACATGAGCTTAAGAGATATAGTTAGTAAGTTTGCAGATGACACCAAAATTGGAATTGTAGTGGACAGTGAAGAAGGTTACCTCGGATTACAATAGGATCTTGATCAGATGAGCCAATGGGCTGAGGAGTGGCAGATGAAGTTTAATTTAGATCAATGTGAGGTGCTGCACTTTGGGAAAGCAAATCTTAGCAGGACTTATACACTTAATGGTAAGGTGATAAGGAGTGTTGCTGAACAAAGAGACCTTGGAGTGGAGGTTCATAGCTCCTTGAAAGTAGAGTCACAGGTAGATAAGATAACGAAGAAGGCGTTTGGTATGCTTTCCTTTGTTGGTCAGATTGAGCACAAGAGTTGGGAGGTCATGTTGCAGCTGTACAGGACATTGGTTAGGCCACTTTTGGGATATTGCATGCAATTCTGGTCTCCTTCCTATCAGAAGGATGTTGTAAAACTTGTAAGTGTTCAGAAAAGATTTGTGAGGATGTTGCCAGGATTGGAGGATTTGAGCTACAGAGAGAGGTTGAATATGCTGGAGCATCGGAGGCTGAGGAGTGACCTGAGAGAAGTTTATATAATCATGAGGGGCATGGATAGGGTAAATAGACAAGACTTTTCCCTGGGGTGGGGGAGTCCAGAACTAGAGGGCATAGGTTTAGGGTGAGAGGGGAAAGATATAAAAGAGACCTAAGGGGCAGCTTTTTCACGCAGAGGGTGGTGCGTGTGTGGGATGAGCTGCCAGAGGAAGTGGTGGAGGTCAGTACAATTACAACATTTAAAAGGCATCTTGATCGGTATATGATTAGAAAGGGTTTGGAGGGATATGGGCCAGGTGCTGGCAGGTGGAACTAGATTGGGTTGGGATATCTGGTCGACATGGACAAGTCTATTTCCATGCTGTACATCTCTGTGATTCTATAACATACAACAGTGCAGGTCCTTCAGCTCTCGATGTTATGTCGACCTTTTATCCTTGTCTAAAATCAAACTAACCTCCATACTCTACATTTTACAATAATCTATTTGCATACCCAAGGGTCACTTACATGTCCCTAATGTATCTGACTCAACTATCACTGCTGGCAGTGCATTCCACGCACCCATCTGTATCAAGAAAATATCTCTGATACCCTTACACCTTCTTCCAATCACCTGAAAATTATGCCCCCTCATGACAGCCATTCCTGCCCTGGGAAAAAGCCTCTGGCTATCCACTCTATCCATGGCTCTCATCATCTTGTGCACCTCTTTCAAGTCACCTCTCATCATTCTTGACTCCAATGAGAAAAGCCCTAGCCCCCTCAACCTTTCTTCATAAGACATGCCTTCAGTCCAGGCAGCATCCTGGTAAATCTGCTCTACATCCTCTCTAAAGATTCCACATCCTTCTTATAATGAGGCAACCAGAACTGAAAACAGTGCTCCAAATGTGGTCTAACCAGGGCTCTATAGAATTGCAACATAACTTCACGGCTCTTAAAATGAATCCTCCTGCGAATGAAAGCCATCACACCACATGCCTTCATAACAACCTATCAAATTGGGTGGCAACATTGAGGGATCTATGGGTATGGAATCCTATGGAACCCATACAGTTATCTCACACGTATGATTAACTGAGAAATCTAGGACAATATACCGATGCAATGAAACATCAAAAGCCATTTTCTGACTTTTGAAATTATAATATTTTATACTCGACAGTCATCGTTAATCACATTTTCATTAACATTGATGCACAACCAAGGAGACATGTTTTAACCTTAGTCAAGGACCAAAGTTCAATGCTCAGACTTTGAACCTAGAAAACTGTAGATTTTCCAGTTTCTAATTTTCAGCTCCCTTGATTGGAGACAATCAGCAGTCTAGCATGCAAGCTGTCACAAACTACAAACATGAACAAAATCCAAAACTGCTATTCAATGAAAAAAACATTTTCACGACTTCTATGTTAAATGAGTAGAGCCAATGGTTTACATCTGTTTTGTTTGATCTTGGCTTTTATAGGCACATCAAATATTAATTGAGCTAAAGCTGATTACAACTGGCTATTAGCTCCCTAAAAATCTCAAGTGTCAGCAGATTTTTTTCCTTTCCAGCTCTGCCTGAAGGTGTGCTATTAGAACAGTGAAAAATATATTTCATGAGCTGTCAAGGTCTAAACATTTCTCAAAAGCAATCAGGGAACCTACTTCATGATCCTTTTTCCTCCATTTTCAAGAGCTAACATAAATGTAAATTATTTATACAAATCTCAACTTCAATTATCCTGGATCACTCTGCAGAATTGGTAAATCTGAGCAGTTTCATTGTAGGTTCCACCCATTGAATTCAGTTGGCAACTTGATTAGCATTTGAGTTATTTTCTGACAGTTAACTGAAGTTGCACTTCTAGCACATAACCAAATTAGAAGGCCTCAGGCTTACCAGAAAGTGGACATTAGCCTCCATTTAATCATTCCAGTGAGGTGCCAGGGCTAATCACACTTCTTGAAGCTGGATGCCAATTTGCTACTCTCCAATTTGTGCTACTACTTCACTGTCACTGATCTAGATTCAAGTCTGAGGGGCTTGAAGAACACTGGACCAGCAGAGACTCCATTAATGCAGAGGCATTCCCTGCAGTCCTTTTAAAGGCTCTGAAATTGAAAAGATAAGCTAAACAGCATAACAGGATACAAAACGAAGCACAGCAAGATAGCAGACAAAGACACATCTCTCCCTGATGCGCTCAATGCTTTCTGTGCTCAGTTCGAGCAGAAAGCCAGTGGCCTGGTGTCACCCACCCTGACAGCCCTGGTGCACCTGTTCCCTCCGTCACCGCTGCAGACATCAGATCGGTCTTCCTGGGAGTCAACCCAAGGAAAGCATTAGGCCCGGACAGTGACCCGGCCGTGCATTTAGATCCTGTGTGGACCAGCTGATGGAGGCATTCACTGACATCTTCAACCTCTTCCTCCTACAAGTCGAAGTCCCCACTTGCTTCAAGAAGACCACCATCAACCTAGTACCTAAGAAATCACATGCAATGTGCCTTAATGAGTACCACTCAGTAGCTCTGTACTCCATAATCCTGAAGTGATTCGAGAGGCTGGTCATGACCCACATCAACTCCAGTCTCCCCACCTGCCTCAATCCATGCAATTCACCTACAGGCATAACTGGTCTACAGCAGACGCTGTTTCCCTAGCCCTTCCCTCATCTCAGGAACATCTGGATAATAAGGACACCCACGTCAGACTCCTGATCATCAACTACCAGCTCCACCTTCAATGCCATAATCCCTTCCAGAATGATCACAAAACTCCGAGACCTTAGTCATGTCTCCACCTCCTGCATCTGAATCCTCAGCTTGCTGACCCACAGACTGTAACCAGTGAAGATCAACAACAGCACCTCCTTCATGATAACACTCAACACTGGTACCCCCCACCCATTTTCAGCCCCCTACTGTACCCCCTGTATACCCATGACTGTGTTGCCAAATTCCAAATGAACACCATCTACAGGTTTGCTGACGACACCATCATGGTAGGATGGATATCAAACAACGATAAGTCAGAATACAGGAAGGAGATAGAGGTCTTGGTGTCATGGTCTTCACAGTGGAAGACATGAGTAATATCCCAACAATAAAAGGGAGTCAGGGGGCTGAGTTGAGTAAGGTTGCCATTACAAAAGAGAAAGTGCTAGAAAAGCTAAAAGGTCTTAAAATTGATAAATCTCCTGGCCCTGATGGGTTACATCCTAGAGTTCTGAGGGAGGTGGCTGAGGAAATAGCGGAGGCGTTGGTTGAGATCTTTCAAAAGTCACTGGAGTCAGGGAAAGTCCCGGATGATTGGAAGATCGCTGTTGTAACCCCCTTGTTCAAGAAAGGATCAAGGCAAAAGATGGAAAATTATAGGCTAATTAGCCTAACCTCAGTTGTTGGTAAAATTCTAGAATCCATCATTAAGGATGAGGTTTCTAAATTCTTGGAAGAGCAGGGTCGGATTAGAACAAGTCAACATGGATTTAGTAAGGGGAGGTCGTGCCTGACAAACCTGTTGGAGTTCTTTGAAGAGGTGACAAGTAGGTTAGACCAGGGAAACCCAGTGGATGTGGTCTACCTAGACTTCCAAAAGGCCTTTAATAAGGTGCCACACGGGAGGCTGCTGAGCAAGGTGAGGGCCCATAGTGTTCAAGGTGAGCTACTGGTATGGATTGAGGATTGGCTGTCTGACAGAAGGCAGAGAGTTGGGGTAAAAGGTTTTTTTCGGAATGGCAGCCGGTGACAAGCGGTGTCCCACAGGGTTCAATGTTGGGGCCGCAGCTGTTCACATTATATATTAATGATCTGGATGAAGGGACTGGGGGCATTCTAGTGAAGTTTGCCGATGATACAAAGTTAGGTGGACAGGCAGGTAGTACTGAGGAAGTGGGGAGGCTGCAGAAGGATCTAGACAGTTTGGAGGAGTGGTCCAAGAAATGGCTGATGGAATTCAATGTGAGCAAATGCGAGGTCTTGCACTTTGGAAAAAAGAATAGAAGCATGGATTACTTTCTAAACGGTGAGAAAATTCGTAAAGCCAAAGTACAGAGGGATCTGGGAGTGCTAGTTGAGGATTCTCTAAAGGTAAACATGCAGGTTGAGTCCGTGATTAAGAAAGCGAATGCAATGTTGTCAATTATCTCAAGAGGGTGGAATATAAAAGCACTGTTGTGCTACTGAGACTTTATAAAGCTCTGGTTAGGCCCCATTTGGAGTACTGTGTCCAGTTTTGGTCCCCACACCTCAGGAAGGACATACTGACACTGGAGCGTGTCCAGCAGAGATTCACACGGATGATCCCTGGAATGGTAGGTCTAACATATGAGGAACGGCTGAGGATCCTGGGATTGTATTCATTGGAGTTTAGAAGATTAAGGGGAGATCAAATAGAAACTTACAAGATAATACATGGCTTGGAGAGGGTGGACGCGAGGAAATTGTTTCCGTTAGGCGAGGAGACTAGGACCCGTGGACACAGCCTTAGAATTAGAGGGGGTAAATTCAGAACAGAAATGCGGAGACATTTCTTCAGCCAGAGAGTGGTGGGCCTGTGGAATTCATTGCCACAGAGTGCAGTGGAGGCTGGGACGCTAAATGTCTTCAAGGCAGAAATTGATAAATTCTTGATGTCACAAGGAATTAAGGGCTATGGGGAGAATGCGGGTAAGTGGAGTTGAAATGCCCATCAGCCATGATTGAATGGCGGAGTGGACTCGATGGGCCGAATGGCCTTGCTTCCGCTCCTATGTCTTGTGGTCTTATGGTGCAATGAGAACAACCTTTCTCTTAATATCAGCAAAACTAAAAAACTGATTACTGACTTCAGAAAGAGAGGAGGAGAACATGCCCCCCTATTTACATTAACAGAGCAGAGGTTGAGAGAGTGGAGCGTCAAGTTTCTAGGAGTGATGATAACTGATAACCTGCCCTGGACTTCCCATGTGGATGCAAAGGTCAAGAGGCACAACAATACATCTTCTACCTCAGCTGGAAATTTGGCATGTCCATAAGGACCCTCACCAACTTTTACAGATATACCATTGAAAGAATACTGTCCAGGTGGATAATGGCCTGCTAAAGCAACTGCTTTACCCAGGACAGTCAAAAACTACAGAAGGTTGTTTGTATAGCCCAGACTATCACAGAAGCCAACCTCTCAGCCAACCTCTCAAGCCATTTACAAGGCTTGTTGCCAAGGAAGTCTGCCAACAACAAAAAAGACCCATTGCAGCTCAGTAATGCTCTCCTGCAACTCTTCCATCAGGCAGATGATACAGAAACCTAAACACATGCACCAGCAAGTTCAGGAATAGCTTCTTTCTGGCTATTATTAGACTGATGAATAGATTCTCTCACTTCAATTAATGCTCATCTTGCTAATGTTAATCTTGCCGAGCCCTGTGTGATGTAACCCGTTTGCCTCTGTCTAAATTTTTATTTTGCCCTATGATCTGCCTGTTCTGTTCACAAACAAAGCTTTTTGCTGTACTTAGGTGCATATGACAATAAATAAATCAAATCAAATTGGAGTTTATGCAGTGCAACTACTGGTTAAACTTGAGGCATTTCACAAATGGGTCACAAAATGAACACTCAATATTGAAATGAGGCCTTGGACTCCATTTGGATGGCTGCCAGGTTCATATAAAACAAAAAAACACTGACAAAATTCACAATGGCCTAAACGCATGTGTGGATTAGACAGTTTTACTGGTAAATTGCAACTGTAAGGCTAGTGCAGTTATGCTAATTTGTCCTCCAAAATGCTGGCACTTTCACAATTTACTTAAATGCTTCTCCTTGATATTGTGCAAGGCAAAACATTTGAAATAACAAGGATAGTTAAAGTGAGTTTCATACTTCCACCAGTGCAAAACAAGTTACTTGTACTTACTACACTTTATTGGATAGAAAGAGAAGAACATCAGAAATAAGAGCTGGATCAGAGTATTTGGCCCTTCAAGCCAGCTCTGCCATTCAAGTAAAATCCTGCCTGTTATTCTATTTCCCCACATTCTTCACGTCCCTCAATACTCTTAGTACTCAAAATCCTATTGACCTCTAATTTGGAGATAGTCAAAGGCTGAGTATGACAAACTATTTGAGTGAAGAAATTTCTTTCCAAATCAGTGCCAAATGGCTCCTAGATCTAAGACTGTGACTCGTGTAGCTCATTTGTCCATCAATATACCACCACAAGATTTTATTAAAGTTCACTGAGTCATATATTTAACATTGTTCCTGTAAAGAATATTCAAAAATGTGTTTAAAAATACACTCATGCATTTTATCTCCACATTGATTGAATAACTTATGCCAAGATCTTCCAAATTACCTTTAAGGTAATTAGCCAAGAATGAAGTCTGAAATGTGCCATTCATACTAATTGATAACTGCATGAATTTGGTTGAGGGTATGTAACTGTCTAATCTATGATTTACATCAGGGGTCTATATGGATTGATGGGCACTAAGAGCTCTTCTAATGTTGTGTGAGCTGCACTAAAAAGTAAGTCACTGCCATACAAGGTCACAGCTAAGGCCATAAAAAAAAGAAGAGACTGAACCCACGTCTTCACAGGACAGATTCAGATCAGACCTCATGGAAGTAGCAAAAGTTGTCAAAAGTGTAGCTTGATCAGTAAGATTTAAATTGCAAACACAGAAATTGCTGGAAAATCTCACCAGCTCCAGCAGCACCTGCGGAGAGAAACAGAGTCAACATACATTGACCCTTCTTCAGATCTGATTTTGTTTCTGATTTCCATCATCTGCAGTTCTTTTGTTGATTTGGTTAAGATTTAAGTTGCCCTTGTTGTATGTCTTCAAGTGGGTATGACCATATTTTATGTACATCTGACACAATATGATGTCTTCTGTTACATGAAGAAAGTGAACAAGCAAAAGGCATGAGGAAAAGTCTTCCAGCAAACTGTGGTATTTGAATTAAAAACCCATATTTTAATTGAGCAATTTCATTTAAGTGATTTCAAGGATGAAAGAAACTATAATAACTCTTACAACACAATTGTAAGGTCACAATTTCAACACTTGAGGGAATGAAATTAGAGAAAAGGATGAATGTTCAGCCCAACATGAAATGGAAACTCCCCAGTTTGGTAACAGACTGATCTCCCACTGATACTTATCAACACAGAGTCTATCTACAATTGATTTGATGAGTTTTTTTTCATTGGTGTGTGAAAGCAGGTAGAGTCAGACAAGTTGACAATCTGCAGTATCTCTTACCTCATAAAAGTGAACAAGAAGGCAGGAGTGCAACTCCTTCAGCTTTTCCATTTTTTCAACAGTTTGGAGGTTCTTTCAGTTTGTGCGGATGTGAATGAGACTGCAGGGTGGATGAGCTAACTGAGCACAGTGCTATGGTACAGGAAGCCATTTAACAAGGGAGAGTAAAAAGGAATGTAATGATAGGAGATGACAGTATAGTGAGGAAGAGAATTCCAAAGACTCACAACCCTCAGAGATTTATTTTCCTTATCTGTACCTTAGATGGGTATCCTTGGATTTTAAAACTATGATCCCTAGTTCTAGATTATCCCACAACAGGCATTATCCTTGTAACATCCACCAGGTGAAGGCCCCTCAGGATCTCATATATTTCAATTGTCACGTTTGACTTGTCTAAACATCAGAGGATAATGGGCTAGCCTGTCTAGCCTTTCCTCATCCAACTACCCACTCATTCCAGATATTCATCTGGTAAACATTGTCTGAACTGGTTCCGATATATTAACATCTTTCTGTGAGTCAGGTGACCAATACTGTGCACAGTAGCTTCGGTGTGGTCTCACCAATGTCCTGCATTACTGAAACATAACAACTCTCGTCTTGCATTCAATTACTCTCACAATAAAACATAACATTCTATTAGCTTACCTGATTACTTGCTGTACCAGCACTCTAACCTTCTGTGATTCATGCACTAGGATATCCAGATCTCTCTGCTCCTCAGATCTCCATAACCTCTCACATTTAGAAAAATGCTTCTTTTTTATTCTTTCTGCCAAAATGGACAATTTCACTTTCCCACATTGCACTACCAGACCTTTGCCCATTCACTTAACCAATCGATAACTCTTTGTAGATTCCTCATATCCTCTTCATAACTCATTCTCCAAACAATATTTATGTCATCAACAAATTTAGCTATATACTTTAGTTCCTTCATGCAAATCATTTACATAAATTGCAAAGGTTTGAGGTCTCAGCATTGGTAAACCACTCATGACATTCTGTCAGCCTGAAAAATATAATTTATTCCTACTCTTTGCTTCCTGTTAGCCAGCCAATACCTTCTATGCATGCCAATATGTTACCCCTACACCATGAGCTTTTACTTTCCACAATAACCATTAATGTTGCACCTTATCAAATGCTTTCTCAAAGTCTAAGTATAATACATTCACTGGTTCCCATTCATCTACAGCACGAGTTACTTCTTCAAAGAAGTCCAAAAAAATTAATGAAACATGATTTCCCTTCAGAAAACTATATTCGTTCTTCCTGATGATCTAGAATTTATCTAAGTGCCCTGATGTAACATCTGCCAGATGTTAAGCTAACTGGTCTATAGTTTTATTTTGCTTTCCGCCTCCTATTTTTGAATGAACGAGTTACTTTAGTTATTTTCCAGGCTGAAGGAAACTTCCCTAAATCTAATGAGCTTTGGAAAATTAAAACTACTGCATTAACAATTTTACCAGCTACTTCTTTTAAGATCCTGGGATGAAATCCATTACGACATGGGGACTTGTCAACTTGCAGTTCAAACAATTTACTCACAGTTATTTCCCAGGTAATGGTAATTTTCTTGAATTCCTCCCTCCATTAGAATTCCTGATTTGTAGCTTAATACAGGATGTTACTTGCATCCTCTCGAATGAAGATGGACATAATCCATCTTTAAATTTTTATCCTCCATTACTAATTCCACATTCATTTTCTAGATGACCAGCATGTACTTTGTTAACTTGTCTTTTAATATTCAAAAGAAACTTTCCTGACTTATTTTCTTTTTTTTGGCAAACTTTATCTTATACTTTACAGATAGTGAATGTTAATCCATCATTCAAAAAACGAAGAGAGACAGAAACCAAGAAAATACGGGCCAGTTAGTTTATAGTCTGTCATTGGGAAAACGCAAGAAGCTCTGCTTAAAGATTTTATAACAGGTCACTTAGGTAGGTACAATCACATAATCAGGCAAAGTGATTATGACTTTGTGATCATTAGATTGTATAGCAAAATAGGCTATTCAGCTCATTGAGTGGGGTTCACCATTCGATTAGATCATGGATGATGTAATAACCCATAACTCCACTTTATTACCCTTTCCTGATAATCCTTGATTCTTGTGATGGTTAAAAATCTGTCTATCTCAGTGTTGAGTATACTGAACAACACAGCTTTGATACCTCTCTGTGGTAAAGAATTCCACAAATTCACTACTCTATGAGAGAAGGAATTCTTCCTTATTCTTGCTTTAAATGTGCGACCCCTTATTCTGAAATTATACCCTTTGGTCCTAGACGGTTCCACAATGGGAAGCAACCTTTCTGAATCTACATTGTCAAGTCCACTAAGAATCTTAGACATTTCCATAAGGCCTCCAATTTAAAAAAAAATCAACGAGTATGGGACCAATCCTACTCAGCTCTCCACATGAGACAGTCTCTTCATTCCTGGCATGAGCCTAGTGAACCTTCTCAGGACTACCTTCAAAGTCAATTTGTCCTTCCTTAGACAAGAGACACAACTATTCACAGTATTCCAGTTGTTGTCTAACTAGCACCTTGAATAGTTTGTGCAAAATTTCAATACTTATATACTCAATTTTCTTTAAAAAAATGTTCAACATTTTATTTGCCTTCTCTATTACCCACTGAACTTTCATGCTCGCATTTTGTCATTCATGGATGAGAACTCCCAAATGCCTCTGCAGTCTTTTTTTCCATGTAAGTAATGTTCAGCTATTCTATCCTTCCAACCAAAGTGCATAACCTCACATTTTCTCACAATCTACCTACCAAGTTCTTGCCCATTTGTTTAACTTGTCTGTATCCCTCTGCAGACTCTCCTTGTCATTCTCACCACTGGTCTTCCTACCTATTTTTGTATCATCTGCAAACTTAACTAAAGTACATTCACTTCCCTTATCCAAGTCTTTACATCATGTTGAAAATAATTGTGGCCCCAGCACGGATCCCGGTGACACTCCGCAGGCTGCCATCCTGAGAATACCTTACTATCCCAAATCTCTGTCTTCTTCTGAGCTAGACAATCTTCTGCCCATGCTAATGTATGCTTCCCCCAACTCCATCACCTTGTATCTTTTTTTAAATAGTCTTATGTGTGTTATGTTATAGAATGCCTTCATATAATATAAAAACATAAAATTCACTGAGTCCTCTTTATCTATCCAGCTTGTTATGTCCTCAACTCTAATAAATATCTCAAATATTTCCCCTTCATGAAGACATGCTAACTCTGGTTGTTCATATTATGTGTTACTAATTAAAAGTATACCTACTTTATGATGGACTATAACATCTTCCTGATGACAGATGTTAGGGTAATTGATCCATAGTTACCTAATTCTTTTGTCTCCCTTTTTTTTAATAAGGGCATCACATTGGAAATTTTCAAATCATCTGTGACTTCTACAGAATTTTCCAGAATCTTGGCAGATTACAATCAATGCATCTACTTTCTCTGTAGCTACTCCTTTTAGATTTCCTCGGATACAAGCTATCAGGTCCAGTTTTAGCCACATTATATTCAGTGATAGTAACTATCACTTGATAAAACTGTGTTAATTTCTTTCCTCACCTCCCTTGCCACTTATTTAGCTTTTTTGGAATTTTTAAAATTTTCTATAGTGAAGATTGCAGCAAAATGTTTATTCAACTCCTCTGCCAGCTCCTAGTTCCACATTATTAATTCCCCAGTGTCATTCTCTAAGGGGCCTATGTTCACATGATTCCTTTTTTCCTTATTTATATAAGCTCTTACTGTTCACTTTTATAGTTCTTGATAGTTTAACCAAGAGTTTGATGTTTCCATCCTTATTTATTTATGATCATCTTTTGTTGGTTTTTGAAACTGTCCCAATTATCTGACTTTCGACTATTCCTTGCCACATGTATGTTATTTTTTTTCCAATTTCAAATTATCCTGAGCTTCCATGGTTAACCATGCTTAGCCTTTACTTTTCCTGGAATATTTCTCCTTCACTGCAATTCAGTTTTATTGCAAATCATTCACTATATTTTTCAACATAACTACATTTTTAAAGGTCTGCCAATGTTCATCATTAGTCTTATCTGCTGAACTTCTTTCCCAGTCCATTTTAGCCAACTCCATTCTCATCACTACATAAATAGTCTTATTTAAGTTTAGCATAATTATTTCTGACCCAAGGAAAACTGCCTCTAGCAAATGCGGAGTCATCAAGAATCAGGGGAAAACTCTCCACTGATTGGAGTCATATGTGGCACAGGGGAAGATCATTGTTGTTAGTGAGTTTTGAGAAGATTTGTAGCTCAGTTCAAGGTTCGGGATGTAGGTTTGCTCACTGAGCTGGAAGGTATGTTTTCAGACATTTCGTCACTATACTAAATAACACCTTCAGTGAGCCTCTGGATGAAGCATTGGTAGTGTAGCCCACTTTCTACTTATGTTTGGGTTTCGTGGGTTGGTAATGCAATTCCTGTGGTGACATCATTTCCTATGGCGATGTCATTTCCTATTCTTTTTCTCAGGGGGTGGTAAATGGAATCTAAGTCAATGTGTTTGCTGATAGAGTTCCAGTTGGAATGCCATGCTTCTTGGAATTCTCATCTATGTCTCTGTCTGGCTTGTCCTAGGATGGATGTATCATCCCAGTCAAAGTGGAGTCCTTTCTCATCTGTATGTAAGGATACTAGTGAGAGTGGGTCATGTCTTTTTGTAACTAGTTGGTGTTCATGATACATCAAAGGTATCTCAGAAATGACTGCCAGGCTACTCAGACCCCTCGGCATCACAGTAGCCCACAAACCCACCAACACACTAAACCAGCAGCGAATGAACTTAAAAGATCCTATACAGACAACAAACAAAACTAATGTTATTTACAAAATAACTTGCTAGAACAGTAACAAACACAGCATTGAACAAACAGGCAGAAAACTAGCCACCAGGATACATGAACATCAACTAGCCACAAAAAGACATGACCCACTCTTACATACAGATGAGAAAGGACACCACTTCGACTGGGACAACACATCCAACCTAGTAAAGCCAAATAGAGACATACATGAGAATTCTTAGAAGCATGGCATTCTAACTGGAACTCTATCAACAAACACGTTGACTTGGATTCTATTTACCACCCCCTGAGAAAAAGAATAGGAAATGACATCACCACAGGAAATGACATCACCAACTCAAGGAAAATTAAACATATAAATAGACAGTGGGCTACACCACCAGTGCTTCATCCGGAGGCTCATTGAAGATGTTACCCAGTATGGTGACAAAACATCTGAAAATGAACCTTGCAGCTCAGTGAGCAAACTACATCCTCACCATTGGCATTATAGCAGGTCAGTCATCTCAGCTCCAGGACTTAATCAATGCTTCACCAATGATCTGCCCTCCATCATAAGGCCAGACCTGGGGATGTTTACTGATGATTGTACAATGTTGTGCATCATTCATTACTCCTCAGATACTGAAGCAGTCCACGTCCAAATGCAACTAAACCCAGACAATAGTCAGGCTTTGGCTGAAAATTGGCAAGTAATATCTTTGCCATATAAACGTTAGGCAATGACCATCTCCAAAAGGAGAGAATCTAACCATGAGTGTTACTATCACTACCTCACTGGTTTATCAATATCTGAGGGGGTTACCATTGACGCGAAACTAAATAGACTAGACATAAAAAAACTGTGGCTAAAAGGTGAAGAATCCTATCGTGACTAACTCCTCAAAAGCCAATCTATATCTCTGAAGCATAATACTTGCTTGAATCGAAGCAGCTTCAACAACACTCAAGAAGCTTGACACCACCCAGAACAAAGCAGTCCAATTGTTTGGCACTACATCGGCAAACATCCACCATTTCCACCATTGACACTTAGTAGTAACAGTATCTACCATCTACAAAATGCTCAACTGGAACTCACCAAGACTTCTTAGTCAAGGCACCTTCCAAGACCATAACCATAACCACTAGAAGGATAAGGGCAGGAGATCCACAATAATACACGACCTGCAGGTTCCCCTCCAATCCACTCACTATCCTTTCTTCGCAATGTATTTCTGTTCTTTCAGTGTTGCTGGGTCAAAATTCTGAAACCACCTCCCAAACAGTATTGTCAGTCTACCGATAACACACGGATTGCAGTGCTTCAAAAAGGAAACTCACCAACAACTTCTCGAGGGCAACTGGGAATTGGCAACACATGCTTGTCCAGCCAGCGATGCCTACATTCCATGAATGATTAAAACAAGGTTTCTCACAATAAAACTCAATTCTAAATTTTACTGTGGTATGTTCACTGTTTCCTAGGAGGTCTTGAGCTCTGAGATAATTCATAAAACCAGCTTTATTAAACATTTCCAGTCCAAAATATCCTGGTTCCTGGCTGGATCTATAACTAACTGCTCTTGCAAACTGTCCTGAATAACCTCTTTGAATTTGCCCCGTAGCTACCTCTGCTAATTTGATTTTTCTAATCTACCTGAAGATTAAACTTACTCATGAATAATGTTCTGCCCAATTTTACATGCCAGCTTTATATCCTGATTTATGTTCTATCCTACAGAATAGCTGCTGCTAGTGGGCCTATAGACTACTTCCAATGGGGAACGTTCCTCTTATTTCTTACCTCCACCATTATGGATTCTGTATCTTTTAATTCAAGATCATTGTTTGCTGTCAGGGCAGTACAGTGGCTCAATGACTAGCACTGCTGCCTCATGGTGTCAGGGACCTGCATTTGATTCCAGCCTCAGGTGACTGTCTGTGTGGAGTTTGCATATTCTCCTCGTGGTCCTCCAATTTCCTCCCACAGTCCAAAGATATGCAGGGTAGGTGGATTTGCCATGCTAAATTGCACATAGTGTCCAGTTATGTGCAGGTTCTGTGGATTAGCCATGAGGAATGTCAAGTTACAGGAACAGGGGCGAGTCTGGGTGGGATTCTCTATGGATAGTCAGTGTGGACTCAGTGGGCTGAATGGTCTGTTTCCGCACTGTAGGGATTCTGTAATGATTCACATTCTATCTTATCCTAAGAGGTCTACCCATCAGCCTTTCCTTCTTGCATGTCCTTTTGAAAAGTGACCTAAATATTTAAAAATTCAGCTAAATATTTAGCTCCCATCTTTGATCTCTTTGTAACCACGCATCAGCAATGGCTATAAAACCAAGCCCATTAAACTTTATTAGTGTTATTAATTCATTTAAGTAAAGAACCATCAATTTTACCTTTTTACCATGCTCCCCCTTATCAATGTTATTCATTGCATTTTTAAAAAATACTTGTACACTGTCCCTTTTTTGACCCATTTTAGGTAATAGCTGTCCTTCCATGCTGTCATTTCTTTTGCTTTGTAAGCCTGCATATCACCTGTCCCAAATCATGCCCCCAGCAACATTCCTGCCCACACTCCCACTCTATACATTCACCTTGTTTTCAGCTCTAATTTCTTGATTCTCCAGGACAGTTGTCCCAGGAAGGTTCAAGCACAGCTTGTCCCCACTGGAACAGCTCCCTTCTACCCCAGTGGTACGAGTACCCAAAGAAATCAAACCTTCCACCCACACCATTCTTTGAGTCACTCATTTCACTCCTTGGCTTCACTTACATTAAGCTAGTTTGCTTCTGTCACAGGTAGTAATCCCAAAATTATTACCTTTGAGGCTCTACATTTTAATTTAGCTCCTAACTGTTCAAAATCTTTAAGCAGAACCTTCTTTCTAATTCTATGTATATTATTGGAAGCAGTATGAATGATCACAACTATATCCATCCTCTGTCACACTTATTTCCTCTTTAGACCTAAGTAAATGCCCTTAACCCAGCAAGGCAGCACAACTCATGCCTTTGGTTTCAGTAAACAGCACCTATCCCTCGCTATTATTATGTTCCAATTTCCTCCTCTCATTTGAAAGGCTCCCCTGTGTCATGGTGCTCGGTCAGTTTGTTCATTCTCCATGCAGTTCCTACTCTTGATCAAACAGCTGGCAAAACTTTACATCTATTCAACAATTGCAGGGGATGAGGCTCCTCAAATGTCACTACCAGGCTCCTATTGCTGCCTAACCTACCGACATGCCATCCCATTCCTAATCACATTCAAAATTTGCATGACCTAATCTGAGGGATGTGATCACTTCCTGCACCAAAATGTCCAAGTAACCTTCACCCGCCTTGATGTGGTGCAATATAGTCCAGACTCCCACTCCTCAGCTCAGATCCAAAGTTCCCCAAGCTGCAAATACTGACTACATTGTGTTTGCTCCAGATCACATTGATGTCCAGTAGCTCCCACAAGTGCAATACACCACCCATCTTGCCATTACTGCTGGGTTTTATTTTCATTATTAATTGATTACACAGATAGCCTTGATTTTTACACGCTGTTGTAAACTGTGCAATATATATTTTCTAATAGCATTTATTTCAAGCTTGAGTTCTTGGATTCTGGGTTAGTGACAGACATGCATTTTTATGTGGGCCTAAAGTTAATAATTATCTTATAAGTATTGCTATAGTCATGGCAATCACTTTTAAACCTGTTTTTGAGATCTAGTTTAGATTTTACTTTCCTTGGTGTACATTGATGAGTTTTATAACTAAACACAATGAACAAGCCCTGGTTCAGAAGGCCATGAGTGATTTTATATAAGCTTAAAGGTAACACCCCATGGCTTAGACAGAGAACCATTTTTTAGTTTTGCATTGCTTTTGGGGCAGTCCCAGGATGAAAGTGGCTTTACAGACCAGTTTTTCTGAGAAGGGAAAATCTATTTGGGGCTTCGTTAGCTCAGTTGGCTGGTTTGCATTATCAAGAGGTGCCAACAACATGGGTTCAATGCCTTCACCAGCTTAAATTACCATGAAGGATTCTCATTCTCAATCTCTCCTCTCACTTGAGGTGTGGTGACTGTCAGGTTAAACCATCATCAGTCACGTCTCTCCAAGAAGAGAGTTGCCGTCTGGTCCAGTAGGACTATAGAGACTTTATCTTTACCTCGATGGTAAAACTAGACTTATATTAGAGTAAAGAGTTAGTGTTAATCCTACAGTAGAAGTGTTGGGGATTAAACATAAACTGAAAAGATGCTTGAAAGTGAGTACATTTGCGCTTATGAGCATAATAGTGTCAGGAAGAAATTTTCTGCAGTTACAGTTTATAAGTCACAGTGACTTATACCTATCAAAATGTTTGACATAGGGACTCAGGTGTGAGTACTGTACAGGTGGTGGTTCTGGGTGCTGGACAGGTGTGTTTTGGGTACAAAAGAAAACCTGTCTTCTTTCTCTATAATTTATAAAGGAGTACTAGGGAACTAACTAATAGGATTATACTTTTATTATGTGTTTAAAAGTATTTGAAATTGAGCTATAATTAGAAAGTTTGATTTATTTTATTTTATCTATATTTCTTTTGCTATTAAACTTTTCTTTTATTGTTAAAAAAATCTGCTGCAGCATATCTTTATGTTTCAGTGTGAGGCAACTTTGTTAAAAACTAAAATTATGCAAGCTATGATCTATCAAGTCAGATTTCAGTCTGGATTCTGACTTGTCCAGTAATAATATCAGCTAGGATCATAACAGCTTGAAGAATCACAACTCTTCCCACTTTGCTGTAACTTTATATCTCTTTGACAAAAGCATAAATCTTATACTAAACTGGCTATTTTTAAGAAAAAAAAAGGAAAAAAAAAACTGGAGATCTAAATAAAACTAAACATCTTACTTCTACTTCAGTGTTTAGACATACTCATGAGTCAGTTGCTTCATTTAGGCAAAACCAAACAGAAATCTTTTTCTTGCATCCTTGAGGCACTCAACTCCAGCAGTTTTTTCGAAGTTACATTCAAGTGCTAGGTCACACCAAGTCATCCATTTAGACATGACCTTACATCAAAATGCTCTTGCAATATTTGCCAACCTCTTTCCTAACTCCAAATTATTACAGGACAAGAGAAGAAAGGGAAAAAAAAACCAAATCCAAACCAAAGCTCCATATTAAAATTAATATTTGTGTTATGTTCATTAGAACTATGAGTATGTTCCCTCTTCATAAAATGCACAATACAGCTGTTCTAGTATCTGCTTGGATTACATGTCTTATATTCCAG
Organism: Chiloscyllium plagiosum; assembly: GCF_037043375.1. NCBI lineage: Eukaryota > Metazoa > Chordata > Chondrichthyes > Orectolobiformes > Hemiscylliidae > Chiloscyllium > Chiloscyllium plagiosum. Next base: position 61,435,630 of record NW_028270150.1, read on the forward strand.
CTCAAATCATATAAGCTGATTGTGAATCTTTCTGTTAGAATGACCATAATTGAATTTGAACAATTCAGTCATGAAATAATACATACTAGAATCTGACTGAAGGAAGGAACAAAATTGACATTCCATTGATGAAGTTTTTCTTTCAGTTCCTAACATCACTTCCCCCTTTAACATGGATATTGCCTGAAACTCAGCCCTGGAAAAAGTGAGAACTGCAGATGCTGGAGATCAGAGCTGAAAATGTGTTGCTGGAAAAGCGCAGCAGGTCAGGCAGCATCCAGGGAACAGGAGAATCGTCATTTCAGGCATGAGAAGAAGGGCCTGAAGAAGGGCTCATGCCCGAAACGTCGATTCTCCTGCTCCTTGGATGCTGCCTGACCTGCTGCGCTTTTCCAGCAACACATTTTCAGCTCGAAACTCAGCCCTGTCAATGTCTACCATTCAAATGCAATAATGCTATGTGCTATGATTCCAGATCTATGATAGATTTTGGAAAGAAGTCATGTAATTGTGACTAAACAACCAAATTTGAGACCAAAAGAAATGACACATTGTATAAAACACTAAAGATTGTTCTAAATTGATAATATTAAGTGGCATGCATTTCAATTTCCACTGCACCAAACCCCATCAACAACAGAAATCCACACCATAAAGTTTGAATCTCTTTCTCTCATATAATTAACTTTCTATGGTGTGTCTATGCATCCATTTTAAATTAAGGCACATCAATAGTAGATATTGGAAGTCTTTTCCACTGCAAGTACTCAGTATCTCCTCCCAGCACTCAGTTTTTGAATGATCATACTTATTTCCCAGCTTCTTGCTCTCAACTCCAAGAACATGTGTAATCCAAACCTCCGGGGAATATCCTCTATTACACAAGTGTCAATTCACCATTTCCAACAATAGCTATCTTGTAGTCTCTATGACTGCAACTTCAAATTTAGTCATAAACTGTAGTGTACTGGGGCCGTTTTTTTTAAAGGAATCATTCTTCCATCAGTCATGTTATACGGGTATAAAACTAATTTTCTTCCTTATTGTTTCCTGGAATACTAAATGTGTGTCAAAAAAGAGCTTAAGGTTTCAACTCCAATTTTCTGACTGGAGTAACATGATGTGTACACTCATATTAAGGAACATTAATTGGCTATTTACAAGGCATGATAAGAGAGGACATGTTACCACAGAGTTACAGGCTCAGGCCCCAGTTCTATTTGTTCTGACAGCACTATGACATTGCTCCTTTGCGCACACTCTTGCTATCCTGGGGAGTAAAGATTTAATTTATCCGTTACTCTACACTGACTAATGCTCTCTGGTACAAAAATTCCTTAAGGCCTGTAGACCCTTGTGAAATTACTCCATACAATCTATCAGTTTAAGAAAACATTGTAAAACAAAGTCATCATTAGGCAGAGAATCTACTTCAAAATAAACAGATGGTGTGATTTAGTTTGCGATCTAATAAAATGTTTATGGCATAACTGCCAGATACTTATTGTATTATATGAAGGTGTTAGAACATTATTGATTTACTTACTTTAGCAGAACAACAGAAAAAAATAAAACTTTAAAAAAAAATTTAAATAAATGCCTTATTTCTTAGCATACGGTCCAATAATACTGCAAAATTAATGTTGCCAATAAATATAGAACATGTTTACATGACATTTTTTGGTGTTCTGGTTTAGCACACGGTCAAATCATTTATATTTGATTGCCTAATAACCTCCATTGATGAAATAGGCAGAACACTATGAGCTTGTCTCTTCACATTGTCAACAGTAATTTCTGGGTTAGTGTCTCAGCTTCATAATTATTTCACTTGAAGCAAGTAGGGCATTATTTCAAATTCTGGATTAGATTTAGATTTTAGATTACTTACAGTGTGGAAACAGGCCCTTCGGCCCAAGAAATCCACACCGACCCGCCGAAGCGCAACCCACCCATACCCTTACATTTACCCCTTACCTAACACTACGGGCAATTTAGCATGGCCAATCCACCTGACCTGCACATCTTTGGACTGTGGGAGGAAACCGGAGCACCCGGAGGAAACCCATGCAGACACGGGGAGAACATGCAAACTCCACACAGTCAGTTGCCTGAGGTGGGAATTGAACCCGGGTCTCTGGCGCTGTGAGGCAGCAGTGCTACCGTGCCGTGGTGCTGGAAGAGCACAGCAGTTCAGGCAGCATCCAAGGAGCTTCGAAATCGACGTTTCGGGCAAAAGCCCTTCATCAGGAATAAAGGCAGTGAGCCTGGAGCGTGGAGAGATAGTGGGGGTGAGAGGAGAGTGGGGGTGGGGAGAAAGTAGCATAGAGTACAATGGGTGAGTGGGGGAGGGGATGAAGGTGATAGGTCAGGGAGGAGAGGGTGGAGTGGATAGGTGGAAAAGGAGATAGGCAGGTAGAACAAGTCCGGACAAGTCATGGGGACAGTGCTGAGCTGCAAATTTAGAACTAGGGTGAGGTGGGGGAAGGGAAAATGCAATTTATTCTATCTAGAGCTATTCTACAACCTCAATGCACTTGTTTCTATATAGTACATTATTTAAGACATAATTAAGTACATTAGTATTAAATCTCTGCCCAAACATGATAGCCAGTGCAAGATGTATGTGGATTAGCACATCCACTACATGAAGATGCACAGTGCAATGTTACTAACACACTTTCCATCCTTGGTCCAGTTATAATAAATTAATTATCTGATTTTCTTAAGTAATGGAAGAGAAATTTCACACAAATGTGTCTTAAGTTGGTGAATGAAATTTTAACTACCAGAGCTTAGTGAGTAGTAGTAGTAGTAAGTGAGCTGCGAAAATTTTAAATCAACCCAACCTCCCATCAATGTGCTCATTTCTGAAGGCAGAAGCTAATATTGCAACTTGTAACTTTAAGCTGTTAATATGTTGGACATGACAAATGTAAGAAGAATATTCTTAATGACTGGGAAGAACCAAGCGTCATTGTTTATGGATACATGGCAATTTAGGACTGAGATGAAGAGAAATTTCCTCATCCAGACAATAGTTAGCTTTTCAAATTCTCTGCTACAGAAAGTAGTTGAAGCCAAAACACTAAAAGTTTTTAAGAATGAGTTAGATTTAGTTCTTCGGGCTAAAGAGATCAAAGGGAATGGGGAGAAAGCGAGAACAGGGTACTTGAGTTGGATGATCAATCATGATCATATTGAATGAAGCTTAAAAGACTGAATGATCTACTCTGGCTCCTATTTTCTATTTTTCAATATTTAGTGATGAAACTTCTGATTCATAAACTCAGTAGATGAAGATGTTTCATGTGAATTCAACCAATTAAAATCTCACAATTTTCAATGACCCCAATGACCCCATGACCCCAAGAAAACTGAAGGAGACTAAACCTTACTGTGGCATTTATAATGTGCTGACTCATGAAAATGTTTTTCTTTCCACTATGATTAAACTAATCCTGAAGTCGCCTCCAGCTATTCCTCGTACTGTTCCTACTCAAGTCTATACAATTTAGCTTGATATCAATGAGGTTAATAGACTTATCAATTCTAGAAAATATTACATTCAAGTTTGTTTCACTTACGAATCAAATGCACAGCTGTCCAATCTTTTGCAAGAAAATTTTCCATTCATTTAAGAACGGTTCAACTATTATTAAAATATAAAGAAGATTTGATAGAAGACTAAAGTGAAAAGGCAATACAGTTTTTCAAAAGTATTTCCCATATCAACATTGAAAGAAATGGAATTAACTTTGAACAAATTCAATTTTTCAAGCTGTAGTCCGTATGAGCTACCAAAGACTCCAAATAACGAATGCAGCAACTGCAACCTTTGTAAAGTGACCAGTAAATTTGTATTACTTATGCATCAAATACAAAGCTGGACAGTTGTTTACTGTTTGAAATATTTGATAATCTGGAATTACAGCATGATAGTGTCATTGTATTCAACTGAAGTCTATGTCATGAGTACTAAAACTGCTCAGTCAAGACATTGGTAGTCAGCAGCACATCAGTCAAAATAATACAAGAGGGACAAAAGTGCAAAGCAATTGAAAAAATAGTGGGAACATTAAAGTCACATTTACAGAAACAACTTTTAAAGTAAAACATGCTGTTTGTTTTAGAATATTAGTTCTTGTTGTGCAAGACAGTTCCTATTTTCTATGTGTGGAATTGAGTGGCAAGCTGCTGGCAATCCAATCACTGAAAGGTATTCAGGTATGACCATTTCAAGCACCAGCACCTCAACATGTATTCACCAGAGAACTGTCTGTCACTGAGTGAGTGCATATGCTGATAAAATGCGAGATTAAAATGCAACAATTAATGGTCTGCGGCAGTTTAATGCTACACACTCAAATGTGCCCTTTCCTGCTGCTGTATCACACTTACAAAATAGCCTTGGAGGGTGCAGCTGTAAAATAAAATCAGTTCTCAGTGTTGAGAGTCACATGAAAAGGAATTTGGCAATGTCAGCAAATCCAAAATGCAATCTGTTCCCAATGTAGCAACTGTGGGTCACATAAACAGGTGCAAAATGTGTGGCAGGAAGTATATTATTATTGTGTCTTCACTTTTCATGAAAAGAAGGATTAAAGTACACATACTTAAACATTTTGAGTGACTACTGGCCTTAGTCCAGAGTAAGTGAGATCAGATGTAGAATCCTGAGCACGATTTTACTTAGAATGTGCAGACATAGCCACTTAGCTAAACTGGTCTGTGAGTGTGTTTATGTCCTTTACAGTCCTTCACCAATCCTACTTCTTCCAACCTGAACTGCACATTAGACCAAGGTGACTAAACCTCATCTGATCTACTTGTACCACAGCAAACTAAGACTGAACTTTATTTCAAACTATTCCATTCTTGTCAGACAGGTCAAGTTAAAAATTGAAATGCAAGCTTCATTCCATGCAATGCTGAAATTGCAAAATTCAAGTGTAAAGAAACTCTGGTTTTCTGCCAAACCTTTTGCAGGTTGGGAAACAATTGGATGCATCTTGTGGTACAAACAGAAATTATTTCAGGTATGGAAAACTAAGGAATAGAAGATTTGCACAGTATAGTTGACCAAGACGAGTGTACTTTTCAGGACAAAACCGACCATCTCTAATGCAAACATATACCAATAGCAAAGGGAGTGAATGTTGAAAGGTGCTGCTTGCCTGCTAATCAAGTAGACTGTTTTGACACAAATAGTTTCAAGCTTCCTATGCATTGTTGCAGTCTCACCTTTCTGGAGAAGTGGAAAGTTTTCCATCACATGGCTCACTTGTGCCATGTTGGTGTGGATGGGCAACACAGTGGCACAGTGGTTAGCACTACTGCCTCATAGTACCAGGGTCCCAGGTTTGATTCCATCATTAGGTGACTGTGTGGACTTTGCACATTCTCCCTCTGTCTACATGGGTTTCCTCAGGGTGCTCTGGTTTCCTCTCACAGTCCAAAGATGTGCAGATTAGGTGGATTGGCCATACTAGCTTGATAGCTTTAAATTAAGGGGGGGTAGGTATAGGACAGATGTTAGGGGTAGGTTCTTTACTCAGCGAGTCGTGAGTTCATGGAATGCCCTGCCAGTAGCAGTGGTGGACTCTCCCTCATTATGGGCATTTAAGCAGGCATTGGATAGGCATATGGAGGATAGTGGGCTAGTGTAGGTTAGGTGGGCTTGGATCGGTGCAACATCGAGGGCCGAAGGGCCTGTACTGCGCTGTATTCTTCTATGTTCTATGTTCTATGTACTAAATTGCCCAGTGTCCAAGGATGTGCAGGCTAGGTGGATTAGCGACGGAAAATGCAGGTTTTGGTCATAGGGTGTGTCTGGGCGGTATGCTCTTTCGAGGGTCAGTTGCACCCGATAGGCTGAATGGTCTGCTTCTGCACTGTTGGGATTCTATGGATAGATTTCAGGGAATCAGGAGGTGTGCCAGTTTCTTTATTCTTTCATGAGATATGGATACCTCTGGCTAGACCAGCATGTAATACCCACCCCTAATTGCCCTTGAATGGATAGCTTGCTAGGCCATTTCAGAGAGTAGTTAAAATTTAAATCCATTGCTAGGGATCTGGATACTCAGGTAGGCTAGAGCTGATGGGGATGGCAGATTTTCCTTCCCTAAAGACATGAGTAAAGCAGATGGGCGTGACATATTAACATTTTTTTCTCTCCACACAGATGCTGCCGGAGCTATTGAGTTTCTCCAGTAGTTTGTTTCTTTAATTTCAAATTTCTCCTGTTGTTCAGCTTACTCAATTTAAGCCTCCCACAGAGATTGTCACCCAACAGAAAAAGAACCTAAGAGCAACGATTATGAATGAATCTGTGTGAGGCAAGGGGAGAGAGGTAGGCAGGGTCCACTCTCCACCAATACCAGTGGAGGTGGTCCACCTTTTTTTTACTTCTTTCTACCATCTTGTGCTTCTCCATATGCTGAGAATGTGCAATTTCATGAAGTGTACCCCGAGTGCAAACCAAAATAGAGCAGTGGAATTCCTGCACACAAGAATCTTTAAGAAGATATTTTGTTTGAAAGTTGCAGCTTTCGTGAATTTCTTGAATTCTTTTCATTAACCAGGAGGAGGCTGGGGACCCTCAGCTGAGAACTCATGCTCATTCCACAAGAACGTGCCAGATAACATCATCAAGTGGATGACTGAACTTCCAGGAGTGATCTCCAGGTCTGAAAAGCATGGGCATATTGAACATGTCAACCTGGAGTGCTATTGAGGAACAGCTAACTGAAATAATCATTTCAGCACTCAGCATTTATCAACTCAATGCTGAACATCTTTCTCAAGCAAAGTCTTAGGTCTTGGCAATTGAATGTACAATGCAAATGATCACCATGTGTGCTCGACTCAATACCCACCTTTGCGAGCCTAAAACGTTTTCTGGATACAAATGCTGTTGGATCTACTGAGCTTCAACAGCACGTTGGGGTTTTCATTTCACATCTCCAGAATCCACAGTCCTTTGCTTACTTTCAAAAGTATTAATGTGACTTGCCAAACTCAACTCCAAATTCCATGACACTACGATAATACTCAAAGTCTGGTGCCATTCCAAAGTTAAGGAAATCTTAAGAGTCAGGAAAACCAGCTAACAATTCCAAAAGCTACTGTTCCATTGGGTTTTGTCTACAGTCTACAAGATGGTCAAGTGGTTTGTCCTTAATTGGATAAAACTGACTTTTCTACTAAATAAGAATTCTAAAGAAAGAAGCTGCTTTGAACAGGTCCTTGCACTCATAATTAACATTGGAGAATGATTTGCAAAGTAAATGAAGATTGGAGTTGCCTTTAAGACATGTTATCAGCCAACAGTGCTCTCCAGTATGAAAGCCTACTACTGAAACTTTCAGAAATCATTCAATGCCACAAAGGTCTCAGATTTATTGTAAGTGCACAATCAGTGTTTTATTTGGTGCGACTGTTGTCTATTGTGTTTTTGTGATTAATTACGCCTGTCTGTTGTTATAAAGGACAAATTAAACTGAAGTAAGCAATGGGAAGCATGAGCTCAGACAATTTAAAGCAGGGAACACAATTCCTGTTCCAGACTTATAATTTTAAGTGTACTATCTTTGCATCTATCCAAGGACCCACTCATAACGCTTACCAAGATCATAATGAGCAACCATAAGTTCTATATCTACCTGGCTAACAAAATCAAATGAACAGAGGCTAACAATGGTCCACCAATAGGGTTGGAACTTGGTAGAGCTTGACCTTTTTCAATATATGTACAGTTGCTAATATTTAGGTACATTAATGTGAATTCTCTAAAATGTGTCTGGCTAATTGGCAGCAGTTTTCAAATGTGTGTTAGCTGTGACGTAATTACATGACCAACACTTTAAGTGCTGTTTCTAAAATGTAATTTTTCTATAACACAGTGTTGCAAAAGAATGCAGCCATTGCATTATCGAAGAACTACCTGTAGCTGGAATCATTCAGAGTACCCAAATGGATTGAATCACATGATTAATGCAGAATAAAGAATCAACACCCCATCAATAACCCAATAGCAGAAGTCCCTGGCTTTGACCTCCTGTAAAGATGGTGAACAGCATCCAATCAAGTTAACCTAATGCTCAAATCAATAAATGGATGATGAGAGAAAACCTAAAGGGCAATAGTGGCCCTGAATCTTAGGTACCAGAACATATCACAGCAATCATCCCAATAAGATCTGTTTGAAACTTCATTTCTACACCACATACCTCAGGAGACCATTTAATGGCTAGTCAAACTCAACATCTATTTTAAGCTTTCTTCATCGTTGAAAACAATAGTATCTTATAAATGTTTAATTACCCTTAGTAATTAAGCCTAATTAGTATGGGGTTACAGTTTGTAACAAGTATTAATTGCCATTTAAATGAACCTGACTGACAAATTGGAGCTAGAAATAACTGAACTAAGGCTCACGACACTGGAAGAAAAAGTATGACATATAATAGTGCAACCACCTTAAATGGGCCATAGCACATATAGCAGGCAAATCACATTCATACAAATGTATCTGCTATAAGTAAGTGGTGAAGTCTGTGATGGAATCAGAAAAAGATCAGTGCTTTTAAGTCAAATAATTGCATGATTTACACATGGATATTTTAAACAGTGGGGTATGTATCAGATTTAAGCCAAGCCTGGAGGGAACATGGGGAACAGGTTAAGCTTCAGTATTGTTCATCCTAATTCTTAGGTGTAATGCAAACTGAAAGGAATAAAAAAACTTCAATCCCTCTTTACTGTCAGCTTTCACAGCCAAACAAATATGACTATTCACCACATTGGGAGAAAAATGCTGTGATTCTGGAATCATTTGACAGGGAAAAAAAAACTCTCATTATTTCTGGTTCCCTTTCATTTTTTTTTGCTGAAACTGCTTTAATTGCTGCTTTGAACTTAAAGCAATCCATCCAATTAAAAGCACTTACATCCCCATAAAGCCAGAGCTGGAAACCTGATTGACAGAAATGTATAAAATGTTTTTGCTTCACAACAGGAGATATGAAAGGGAAAAAAAGATGTGTAATTCTACAAAAAAATACATTTGTGCAGAATAGTTTAATTAAGAACATTTTATACAGTGAGTCATAATTTACATATCTTTAGATGACAACAGTCAGTCAAAGAGATTTTGAACTCGGTGTCAGATATATTATTATTAATGATGTTGCTGAGGTAACTGTTCACATCTGAAACCTGCACAACAGACTGAGCATCACAATGAAATGGAAAATTACTGTGCCAGAATATGAAGAGTGCAAATTGCACTGACTTTCTCTTTTAAATGTTTAACCATCTGGCTTGCAGTTTTTGAGTTTTAGGGCTATTTTATTTATTTTACAGATTTCTCCTCTTGTCTAACATCAGACAGTAATATAACAGCTACCTCACTCAAATGATCAATCATCATGTGCGACTCTTTGAGAATATGTGATGAACGCAGAAGGAGATGGAAAGCTATCTGACACCCAATCTAAACCTGTTCTCACTCAAAAATGGAACAGAGCCTTAATTTTCTAGTTCAGGAGCATAAAGAAAATAAATATAGCACCCTAATTGCTGCACCAAATCAGTCACACGAGCAAGCGGTTTTGAGGCCTCCTGGCATTTCTTCAATTAGGCAGTTTGGAGTTGCTATGAATTGAGGTTCTTACCTTAGATATTCCTATGTGGGTAAAGTAATTCTAATCACTCCCATAATAAGTCTCTTCCAATTAGGACTGCACTTAAATATTCATTACCTTAACCACATGACAGCATAACCCAGGGAGGTAACCCTTATAATTTGAACATTTGTATGAAACATTCTTCAACCAGTCTGAAATAGTCATACTTATGTCAGAGAACAGCAATTTCTATTTTAAAAAAAGAGATGAGCTACAACCTGAAACATGCAGGTCCCTGGCTACCCAACAATAGACCACAACAGACCAATCATGAGAGTTAATATAGCAATACGGCAATTGTGGAGGTGTTGCCACCCCTTTACCTCTTATTTATGTTATAATTTAATATCAAATCTGATCGAATCTGAAATTGATCAACTGCCCTTTTCCATTAAATGCCCTCTCAGACTTTCACTTGCCAGCTACAGCTTTTTGAGCTGACTAATCATTTCTTCATGATGGCTTCCTTGATTCTTTCTCAGTTGTTCAGACACTTCCAGTATATTTAAGCCCTTTGATCATTAATCTTGAGAACAGCAAGCTCTGTAACATTAAACTCAATTTCACAAACAGGATTGACGCAAAAGCAAATCTTTCAGAAGCTGTTTTTCATTATTAAAGTTTTCAATTGGCAAGTTCATTCAGTAGTGTCTCGATTGTGGTCACCAGATAACAAGTCAAATGCTTGAGAGGATTTTCTTTTCAAATCGACCTGTAGAGGAGGGGTTATAGTAGGAGAGACTTAAATCCAGGCCTTCTGGCTCAGAGGCAGGGACTCTAGCACTGCACCACAAGAGCCCTCAAATGCCTGCATTAAACTGTCAATCTCATGTGCTTTAAAATTTGGAATAAGATTTGGTTCAATAAAATGGTAGGTATTTGACTTTTCAGAAGAAAAATATTTGTAAATGACACATACTGGTCAGATTTGATGTGCATACTTCAAAATGGACATCTAGTACATTCATTTCTAAATATTACTGTGTTTTAATTTTTTTTTCCCTCTGGGTTTCATGAGTTCATGTATCAGACTTGTGGCTGCTGCCCACTCTCTGCCGGTTCAACATCAAGGAAATGGTAATTTGCCTTCTCATGGGCCTCAGTATTCATGAGGTTATCTTTTCCCCCTTCTCCCTGCCTTAAGTTCTTCAAACTTGAATTGAAATTCTCGTCCTTTTCTCTTTGGTCAAGCTCAATTTTTGCCTCTCTTGAGATGGCTGAAACTTATTCCTCCTTGAGACACTTCTTTAAACCTACCCTTTTAACCAAGCCTCAGGTGTTCCGACTTAAATGATTCGGTGGCATACTTGATTTAATAATTCATTTCTGAAGCATCTCAGAATGTCTTAGTGCATTATAAGTGCAACATAAACACAATTTCTTGTTGTTGCCCAGCCATCATTTCGCCCCCTAAAGAAGTTTGGTAAATGAATATCACTGTACCAGCAGAAACTGTATAATTAAGTGAGTTACATCCCTGAGCTGCAATTTTTACATTAAAAAAAATTGACTGCTTTGAATCTAACCAGCCCAAAAATCTTCTTACTAACTGTTAAAAGCTTACTAATATTTCAGAACTAACAGTACAAACATTTTTTCAACTTATCTCCCACTTGCTGCTTACTGTCTCCAGCTAGCCATCTTTACAGACACACTTCTCATCTTTTCCAATCATCATCTCCTCCAATCCTCCACTTTGCTACCCTCCATATCCATCTTAATTTCATTTTCCTCTCTAAAATCCTCACTCTGTGCAAAGGTGCAGGACGGGGCAGTGTGAGGAACAAAGAAAAAGAAAAAGGTGTGACGGAACAAGAGGAACTACAAATGGAATGGAGGGAACAGGAGGATTGCCGAAGCAGAAGGAGGGCCAAGGAAGTGGCGAGCGGGCATGGCAACAAGTTCTGAGAAACAGTAGGTGAGAACTTCAGGATTGGACAGTGAGATGCTGAGTGATGGGTGAAATGAGGTGGTGAGTGGGAAAATAAGGGATGAGGTGGTTAGTGAAAACCTGGCAGGGGACGGTGGATGTGGTGACCTGCAGGCCAGGGGAGTGAACCAGTGAGCAGGAGAGATGATAAGTGGTGAGCCTGGGGAGTACAAGTTGTGAGTGGGAGATATGGCGAGCTGGATGGTCAGTAACTGGGAGTCACAGTGAGTTAGAAAAGGTGACAATTCAGAACAGGGTCCAAGTGGGAGGGTTGGAGAGTAGAAACAATTTCGTGGGAGAGATGGTGAACAAACAGATCACGAAGCAGAAGGGTCAACAATAAGGAGAGTGAATATTCAGCAGAAACAACAAACAGGAGGGTTCAGGAGCTATTGAAGCTGTGAATTAGGAGAATCAGGCAGGGAAGTGACGAAGCAACAGCTCATATTTAAAAAAAGACTGAGCAAGCTCAGGAACTAAAGTACAGATGGCAGCAGTGTTTTTGGGGAACATCTTTAATTTTCTAACCACCACCCTAATACAAAGGGCTGTGTTTGTTATCTTAAAATTGAAGGGCACACAAAACCACATATATAAATCTAATTATAACTCCATATATAATCCAAATATAATCCATATATAACTCCAAATTATACATAAATCCTGCCATTGAAAGATGATATTTCTGATTAAAATGCATGCTTTGTTCTCAATTTCAATCAAGCCTATAGAGACATAACATAAAATGATCAGTTTGCTGATGTTGCCAAGAAAGTGTATGGGCTTCCCTTGATTGGGCGAGCATGGCAGTAACATAAGTGGTGAGTAGGGTGGTAAAGGATGAAGAATGGTGAGCAAAGGGTGCAGAAAATGGGGCATGGATTGGGGTGGCAAGGGGAGGAGAGATTGTGCAAAAAAGGGAGTGTGGCAGCGAGGGGAGCCACACTCAAAACCTTACTTGTAGCCAATGTTTGAAGTCTAGAAAGGCCTGAAAACAAAGACGCCTGATGGACACTCTCAATAGGCATTGATTTAATTAATTCTGGAGTTATGTAATCTTTTGTGAGTCGGGCCTAGGTAAAATGGGATGTTTTCAAAACCAGATGAAAGTTTACAGAAATCATAATGTGGAGGAGCCAGTGTCGGACTGGGGTGGACAAAGTTAAAAATCACACAACACCAGGTTATAGTCCAACATGTTTCTTTGGAAGCACTAGCTTTTGGAGTGCCGCTCCTTCATCAGGTAGCTGTGGAACAGGGATCATAAGACGCAGAATCTATAGCAAAAGATTCGTGTCATGCAATTGAAATGATAAGTCAAGCAAACCTAGATTGCTGTTAAATCTTTCATCTTTTAGAATGAGTCGCAGGTTTCAGATCATTAATAGGTAAATTCCAGAACTTCTTTTAAGTCACATTCTTGAGATAACTTAAGGTTTATAAAAAAAATCTCAGCTCAGACAATGCATTAAAGGTGTGAAGTTAGAGTCTGTATGTATCCCAATCTCGAGTCAGACTTGTTCTTTCCCCAAAGTAGGAATTTATAAAATGTCACATGGATTGACTGCCTGCATTGATTGCCTGCAGATTCTGTGTTTTTTGAGCAAAATAGAATGTATCTGCAAATAAAATTCTGCAAATGCCTTTGGGATACGCAACAATGCAGAGTGATAGCCAAGTTTGGTACCCATGAGGATGGCCTCAACCAGGACCTTGGGTTCATGTCACACTACAGGTGCCCTCACTGCACTATACACTCTCTTATGCACACATAGACACACTCTTACATTATTACACACACACGCAGACTCTCTCATATATACTTTCTCTCCTATATGCACACACATTCAGCCCACACTCACACGCACACACACTCTCTCTCACTGGCTAATACTCCATTACACTCACACTTTAACAAGCCTGCACAAACGCAAATGCAAACTCCCTCACGTGCACTCACACACACAGACTCACATGCACACACACACACATAACATATAAGTCTATGGGATGAATTTGCATTTGCAGCATTATATTGGCAGATACATTCTATTTTGCTCAAAAAGCGCATAATCTGCAGGCAGTCAATGCAGACAGTCAATTCATGTAATATTTTATAATTTCCACTTTAGAAACGAAACCAGTCTAACTCAAGATTGAGATACAGACAGACTCTGATCTCACATCTTTGATGCATTGTCTGAGCTGAGATGTCACTTTTTTTAAATAAAACCATTAGTTATCTTGAGAATGTGACTTAAAAGAAGTTCTGGGATTTACATGTGAATGAACCGCAATCTGCAGCACATTCTAAACAACGAAAGACTTAACAGTAATCCAGGTTTGTTCAATATATCATTTCAGTTGCATGACACTGTAATCTTTTGCTTTAAGTTCTGTGTCTTATGATCCTGCTCCACGCCTACCTGATGAAGGAGCAGTGCCCTGAAAGCTAGTGCTTCCAAATAAACCTGTTTGACTATAATCTGGTGTTGTGTGAATTTTAACTTTGTACAGAAACCCAATAAGCTCTGAATGCAAATTTGGGCTTAAAATTGTTCATTCCTTTGTGCCAGTTACCCTGATATCAGCTTAAGTACACTGTGAAATTGCAATGCAATTGAGAAGAAAATCCAGACCACAATTCTGAGTGGGGGGCTCCTTTCACACTAACCTTTCCACAGAAATGTTAAAATAATCAGCCAGCCAAATTTGAAGAGCTTGGTCAATCTGAAACCCTAAAGACTAAAACAAAATAGCCATATACAAAGCGCAGATTATAGAATCGTCTTGGATGGTAACATAATAAAGACAGTGTACATTGGCTAAAAACAAGAACTGCAGTTGCTGGAAACCAGAGTTTAGATTAGAGTGGTGCTGGAAAAGCGCAGCAGGTCAGGCAGCATCCGAGGAGCAGGAAAATCAACGTTTCGGGCAAAAACTCTTCATCAGGAATAGAGGCAGGGTGCCTGCAGAGTGGAGAGATAAATGAGAGGAGTGGGGGTGGCGAGAAAGTAGCATAGAGTACAATGGGTAAATGGGGGTGGGGATGGAGGTGATAGGTCAGAGAGGAGGGTGGGGGAAGGTAGCAAAGAGTACATTAGGTGAATGGGGGTGGGGATGAAGGTGATAAGTCAGAGGGGGGGTGGATTGGATATGTGGAAAGGAAGATAGGCAGGTAGGACAGGTCATGAGGGCGATGCTGAGCTGGAAGGTTGGAGCTGGGGTGAGGTGGGGGAAGGGGAAATGAGGAAACTGGTGAAATCCACATTGATGCCATTGGGTTGAAGTGTTCCGAGGTGGAAGATGAGGTGTTCTTCCTCCAGGCATCGGGTGGTGAGGGAGCAGCGGTGGAGGAGACCTGCTGTTGTATTCTCCTCTCAATATTCAATGGTACAAAGTGTTGCATGTCAATGGGTCATATAACTGGCAGCCAATACACTAAAACTAGTTTTCAGCGACAAGGTGAATTTTTATCCCATTGTGAGGAGGCATGCTACTCAGCTGATCATTCTTTAAAAACAATGTCTCAAATTAGATGAGATTGTACTTGACTCAGCAGTTATTTACCCTTCCTTATGTTAAACTAAATTTCTGCTTTGATCATTCTTGATGAAAAAGAAATTTCCAAGTTCTAAATTACTGTACGTTACTTTAACCGCTAATGTGTCTGCAGGCCAATGCCATGCATGCTCAGAAGGATTGCTTGGGAAAAGTATTAAACTGTATGATGGTCTAACCAGAAAATATTAATTAAGAAAACTTGGTGCTCTTATTCACACCGAATTGTCCATCTCCCTGACCCAAATGTACATCAGATGATTTTCATTTCATGGGTGATGCTGCCTCCCTCAAGCAGCAAGCACACGGCATACAGAATCACCTATTTCCACAGCAACACAGTCAAAATGACTTTATTGATTGACCAATGACAAGGTGGGCTTGCTGCAAGGAAAATAAAGCAGGTAAAATGTTTTCTCTTCCGTCAGGTAGAGTAATCTGCAGGAAGAAAAGACTGCAGGAGACAAAGTATTGTTTCAAAATAGCATTTAAACAACACTAGCCAATAAAAGGAAATAAACGTTTTCAGTTTCTGGTTATTCAGGAGGGGCCTTACTGTATAGAAATATGCTTGCATTGGCGATCCCCAGCTTGTTGCCTGCCACACATGTGTAGTTGCCATAGTGATCCTCAGTGGCATTAGTGACAATGAGACTGGAGCGACTGTCCAAGTTCTGGATCTGGATGCCTTGCGAGCTGTTATATATCCTGACACAAGTGGAAAAAATAAAAATAGGCACAAGTTACTCATCTAAGTATATTGTGAAAGGAACAGCTCTTCTTGACAGCTTAGCCACTTTACATTCTGGGGTCTTTGTCAAGTTGTCTGAAATATTGAGAGTGCTACCATGTCTTCATACATAAATTGTGTGTGGAAAAGGTACAAAATATATATTGTCTATGATTAAAAATCTGATGTGAATGGATAAATTAGTGCAGAGTGTCCATCTTGCAACAATCCTATTTCTAAAGTAGGTTGGTTTTAACATATTCAAACAGCTCAGATCCTTTTTGGAGACTTAATTATTTTATAAAATACAATGACTCTTGCTGCGGGGTCAATGTTCTCATACTGAAATGCTTATTATGTTAAGGTACAGCAGAGGAGCAAATACAGTTGATATGAAATATAAAAACTGATAGAGGCAGGAAACGTGAGTAATCTAGACATTATAATAGGCAGTAAGGGCTGGTAGATTACAGTTTAAGTGCCAGTCTAACGCAAAGGCAAATAATGAGAAAATAAACAAACTCATCAGTGTACATAGTCAGGGAAGTAAGTGCCTTAAGATTCAGCAACTAAACAGTTTTGAATTAAGTTGAAGGCTTGGACATGCATGGTGGACATGCATGACTATGATATCATAAGCATTGGTTCAATAATAGCATGGGCTGGTTCAATAATAGCAAGGGTTGGGCGGACAATGACAAACAAATTACTTTAGAGAGATAAATGCAAACTTAAAATTTTTTTATGTTATGTATTGTTTATAATAGATATAGATCTATTTTGTACATGTTCAGACAAGGCATAAATTATTTGAAAAGAAACGAGAGACATAAGAGATTTGAATAAAGGCACTTACAAATTGGGAGGAGAGACTGAACCATGAACATTACAGTCAAAGAAGGGAGCCACAATGCAATTGTTATGAATAACTTTGATGTATATCACAGATAGAATAAAAAATTTTCCAAAGATACAGTAGGAGAAAAACATGATCATGATTGGTGAAGAAAGGATGAGACTCAGTTCATCTAACTTGATGTGAAGTGAAAACAAGGGAATAGTGGACTAAGTTTATGAAGTTACTTTTATTATGTATTTGGCAAACTGCAAAACAATACACCCTTGCCATTTGCTTTTGAATAAGCTTTTGAATCAGGATAATTTTCTCATTAAAACATTCAGTTACTGAAGTCTGTCTCATTTCTTCAGCTTTCTCCTGAGCAGGTCCTCCAAGATAATTTCAAAGCACCGACAGACTTGCACTGCCTGGCCCAATATTTAACACGAGTGTAACATGAGGTTATCTTTAATTCTTTAATTTTATGAATTCTTATCTAAAACTTCTTCAATCAATCTTTAGATGTTATGTTTTGTTGAAACACTCACCGCTTATCTTCCTTGTACCACTCAAAGTCTGCTGGTGGCACAGCCGAAACCTCACAGTGCAGCATCCCAGTACGGCCCACTGCAACATCTGCACTCTGAGCATACTTAATAGTGGGAGCATCTGCAAAACAATATAAATCCACATCAGGAAACCAGCACTGTGAAAAATGATTACCACGCTACAATGCAATTTTACCGTGCTTTGTGAAATAATGCAGTCATTTTAGTCACATGATCATATAAATTAGGTGCAGGAGTAGAACATTCGGTTCCTTGAGCCTCTGGAATTCAATAAGGCAATGACTGATCATGACCAGGTGCTAGAATTATAGAACATAGACCAATCCAGCGCAGAACAGGCCCTTCGGCCCTTGATGTTGCGCCGACCTGTGAACTATTCTCAGCTCGTCCCCCTACACTATCCCATCATCATCCATGTACTTATCTAAGGATTGTTTAAAGCTCCCTAATGTGGCTGAGAATTGGTTGAGAACACTGCTGTCAGTGTTACCATTATCTTCTCAGCGCAACTTGGAATGACCAATAGATGTTTGCCTTGCCAACAATACCCACACAGTCAATTATAGTTTGCTGAAAGTTAATGTATTCAGAAGACTTCATACATTGTAATATTAGGCAACATTGTTTAAATGTATTACCATTTCCAATAAATTGGCAGATAAAAAGAATATCATATGATGTATGAAACCTTCATCGTTCACTTTGCCAGAAGAAATTTCTCAGTGCAAAAGGAAAGCTCTTTCTTCTAAATACATACTTATAAATTGGAAAACCCCAGCCATGAATTTCTAATGTTTCAGGCAATGCTGGCCTAGTGGTAAGGTCACTGGATTAGCAATCCAGGGGCCCTGTCAATGGTAACCCAGTCACTCAATAGTTAGCATTGTTACCTTACAGTGCCAGGGACCCAGGTTCAATTCTACCCTTTGGTAACTGTCTGTTTGGAGTTTGTATGTGTCTGCATGGGTTTCCCCCCACAACCCAAAGATGTGCAGGCTAGGTGGATTGGCCACGCTAAACTGCCCATTGTGTCCAGGGATGTGCAGGTTAAGTGAATTAGCCAAGGTAGATATGGGATTATGGATATAAAGTGGGACGTGAGTTTGGGTGGGCTGCTCTTTGGAGGGTCAGTCTGGGTTGTATGGCCTGTTTCCACACTTTAGGAATTCTATTAAATGCTCTGGGAATTATGAATTCATATTCTACCGCACAGCTGTTGGGATGATTATGGTATGCAAAGCGTGTCTCAGCAATAGTGACCAAGACAAATATCATCAACTATTGTAAAAATACACCTGATTCAGAAATGTCCTTCAGAGAAGAAAATCTGTCATTCTGGTCTTATCTGTGTGTGACTGCAATCCATAACAATGTGGCTGACACTTAACTGCCCTCCAAAATAGCCTAACAATCAAAACAGTTAATTTATAACTGAGGAGGGTCAAATCCTGCCAGCAAGCCCACATCCCATTAACAAACAAGAAAACCAAAAATCACTGACAATTTCCTGATGTACACTCTTTTGCTGGTGCATGTTCTGTGGGGAATGCTGAACTTGATCTCTCACCTGAAAACCTGAAAAGGTACATAGAGAAATTTCTTGAAAATTATTCAACGTGCATCACTTATTCAGACTTTTGATTTTATTGTCAAAATTCTGTAAGTATCCAAATTCTGGCACAGTCTCAGTATCAGTGATGCTTCGTTTTGAATATGGGTCCTCTACTTCCCACCTCTAATTTGTCAGGCAAGGAATAAGACTGAGTTAATTGTCAAGTAATTGATACTTGCGTTAATTGTTGATCCATGGTGTGTGTTCCTTGACTTATCCTGTTCCATTGAAAATGTTTAATCTGTATCATTGTCCTCACGTACCTGGTTGTCTATTTAATGTTTGCATTAGTCAGCTGGCTCAATGAGTTACTCACCAGTCAGTGAAAGATATGGACTTGTCACAACAACAATTTTCAGCAATGCGGAAGCTTCTAGAAACAATTATTGTGAATTGAATTAGTAATCAAGTGGAAAAATAGTGCACTGATTAGGAAGAGTCAGCATGGGTTTATGAAGGGGAATTCATGCCTGACTAACTTGCTCAATTTTTTTAAGACGTAATTTGAGGAGAGTAATGCTGTTGACATCGTGTACACAGACTTCCAGAAGATGTTTGATTCAGTGCCATCAAACAGATTTGTGAGGAAAATTATTGACCTCTGAAATAGAAAGGTCAGTTGTAACATGGATATAAAATTTACTGAATAATAAGAAACCAAGAATAACGGTCAATGGATACTTTTCAGGTTGGAGGAAGGTTGGAGTAGAGTTCCTCACAGGTCAGTATTCAGACCCTTGCTTTTCCTGATATGTAAATGATCAAGGCTTTGGTGCACGAAGGACAATTTCAAAGTTTGCATATGAGACAAAACTTGCAGCAATTCTAAACTTTGATGTGGACAGAACTCCAAAACTATATAGATGAGTTGGTACAATTGGTAGAAAGTTGGCAGATGAGGGGCACAGCAGGAAAGTTTAAGATGTATTTTGGTAGGAAGAACATTGAAGGTCATTATGAAACAGGGCATACAAATCTAAAGGAGGTGCAGGAACAGAGGGACTTGGTTGTATACATGCACAGATCATCGAATGTGGAGGAACAGAGGGGGAAAGTAGATAATTAAGCATTTGGAATCCTTGACTTTATTAGTAGGGGATAGAGTACAAGAGAAGGTGATGTCAACCTTGTATAAGGCACTTGTTCAGTCTCATTGGAATACTGTGTGCCGATCTGAGCACCATGTTATAGGAAGGATGTGAGCATGTTGGAGAGATCACAGAAGTGATTTACAAGAATGGTTCCAGGAATAAGGGACTTCAGTTACGAGGATAGATTAAAGTAGTTGGAACTGTTCTCTTTGGAGACAGATGCTAAGAGAAGATCGAAGAGAGGTTTTCAAAATCATGTCTGGGCTGGATACAATAGATAGGAGGTAGTCTCTTGCCATATATTTATTTTGTCACCTAATGAAATTGTATTTCCCCAACATAATGAGTTTGCAATCCCCACGTGTAGAGATGTAAAATAAAGAACAAAAATAAATTGCAACAAAATATCCCATTTTACTGCGGACTTAAGTTTGGTTGTTAACAAGTTAACATTTGCTCAAATTATTGGTAATTTCACTGAAAAGTCTGATTTAAATACCGAATTGGAAATCCAGTTTTGTAGTTGTGAAACTTTGTTCAAATTTGATAAACGCTTGGCTCGGATACTGACATGAGAGATTTCATCTATTATAATGGGGCAATGTTAAATCTTCAGAATGTCTAGGCACAAATACATTTTGTACTGTGATGGGCAGACTATTATGACATTATAAACTGAATTTATCAAGGTGGTGCCAGGACTGGCAAGCCATAATTAAGAAAAGACACTTAAGTTCCTGGAGACATTTCAACTGGAGGTTCCCAAATTTATGAAGGCTATGATACTGTGAAAAGAATAAAAAAAGTTACGGAGTCACTGATGTGGGTTATCAGTGTCAATGTGCAGTGAAGAGGTCACAAAAATATAAATCATATGCAGGTTGTGGATTGTGGATTTGCTTCACTGATTGAAGCAGAGATAATGTATCTTTAAAGGGTTCATGGACAAGATTCATATTCAGCATGTGCCGCTCACAGGTGTCTTTCATCGTGTATGCATGATGCTGTGGGTTGAAATGAAGGGTCTCAGATTGCTCAAAAGTTAAATGTCTTCCCTCGTGTTGCAAAACAATGAGTGCAGCCACTCCAGGAGTGGTGGCAGTCATTTGTGAGCTCCAGCGCACTCTTGTTATTTGCATCACGGTGGAAGAAATAGTAGTCACGTTTTATGCAATGAGTCTCAGGCTCAGCCTCAGCCTCTTCCCCTCAGTCAATCCCCAAATGCAGTTCTTCCTGTCAAACTCCTCAGCTTTGCACTTCTCCATGAAGATGCCGGTACATAGCAACATCTATGATGGATGAAGTCACTATGTACCCTGCAATGGCAGTGACTGCTGTTAATAAAATAAGCCCAGAGGTAAAAGAAGCACTTCGGAGTCACCCCGTAACCACTTTATTTTTCATGTCGAGAATTGTCACCATTAAGTCCCTAACCAGTGTATGGGGCAATGGGAAATGCCATATAGTTAAAATAAGATTAACCAAAAATGAGATGTTAGTGCATGCAAAAGGTCACTCACTGCTCACTCATGACAATCTCATCTCATTATCCTACAATTAGTTGGAAATGGGATTAGTTTTTCTCTTGATTTAAGAAAACTCCTCACCCATCTCACAAAATATTCACAACTTTCACACTAATGTCCCATCATTCCGTATCTAGAAATGTGTCACTCTCCTGAACTACTGGAGCATCCATTTTGAAAAGTGCAGCAAAATCTTTGAAATGTTATGGGTGTTGATTCTGTCCATGTTTTTGAAAATAGGCTTGCTAGCTTTGGATCAGTTGGTCCGTGTGCTGAAGGTTCATAGTTTTCTTCGTTAAAAGGTGCATGTGTCATTCATATCAGTGAGGCATTGAATTTTCTGAGCTTCTATGTTCATCATTTGTTCTGAAAATCATGGATTTTTCGTCAAATTTGAATTTTGGATGTCTGGTAGGAGAGTCTTTTTACTGGGACACTTCACAAACTTCAGGCCATGAACTCTGTTTTCCATTTTGACTAATCAGTACCTTGTTTGCAGTTGCTGTCAGTAGACTGAACTATCTTCTGTCACAAAAAGTGTCAGAAGTGGATGATCTGGTTAACTGTGTTAAAGGAGGCAGACAGATCGAGAAGCTTGAGGAGGGATACTTTACCTTTTGTCACAGTAACACAGATTGTATCTGTTAGTTTGATAAGATACATTTCCCTACTCTGGCTTGATAGAACCTGACTGATGGAATTCAAAATGGAATTGCACGTGATTGGGGTTTTATCATAGATATATTATATTAATTTTTTTATAACTTTAGGATGTTGAAAAAGGGAATTTGGAGAAGAATGGCAGTTTATGCCCATGGGCTACAAGAAAGCCAAAAGGCCTTGTCCTCAATAAAGCTCACTTCATCATTAAAAGCAGGCAATGTGGTGAAGTTTTTGTTTTGTTTTTGAGAAGAAGGCTGATGATTGCAGATTCAAAGAGGAGAGATACTGTACTAAAGTCTTCCTGACTATTCACTCTTGTTTTTTTAATTTAGTCATGTCGTTGGCTGGGTCAGCATTTATTGCCTGTCCTTAGTTGCGCTTGAGAAGGTGATGGTGAGCTACCTTTTTGAACTGCTGCAGTTCCACCCTGTTATTTAACATTTCCTGTGACAATCAGTTCTGATACCTCTGCTTGAGCCTCCCAACACCATGTTTTATGATTTTTGTAGGGAATTGCTTTTCAGATGGTTAGCACTTTCCTGAAAGTAGGCCAGATATTGAAATCCAACAAACGACATAACCTGGGACAATATCTACTGTTCACTTCTCTTAGCAGTATATCTACTTCGCTGGCCCTTGTACCACTGGTACATCTTTATAACCTTAACAATGTTATATCAACATTCTACAGCCAGGAGTAAGCTGAAGGACTTCCCAGAATCCAAATTGAAGTTTGAAATATAATTGATAGGAACTATTTTTTGAAACACTCATTTTATTCAAGTGACAATGGTAATTTCCTTACTTACAAATGTTACTGTATAATTTGTTAGGGTTATCGCTCTGAACTAGCAATGCAGCACAGTAAGGTCTGTCTACTGTCAGCATACTAAGTACAGGGCCTGCATATTTCCAGTGGTTGGAGAGAATGTGATAATCTTTCCAGTTCAAATGCAAAATTTTCAGTAGTTTCTAAAGCCTTTGGTCACTGACTGTATTTCCATAACAGTTAAAAGCTGAAGTACTGTGATGCTCATATTTGGAGGTTGATGGGAGCATGCCTGCCACTGGCATTACTTATCAATGACATTCTCCGCGAGGGAGAGAGAGCCTGCTGTGGACTGTCGCTGTCTCTGCTGTGCTTCCACTCGGAGCTCGACTCACAGATTGACTCGGGAATGTCGGGCCTGCTATTCCTTTTGAGTTCGCCTTTTGAAGCTGTGATGTGTTTGACGATGTCTTGATATGGATGGGTGATGATCAATAGTCTCGCTAGGAGCTACTGTATCAATGTCAAGGTTTCAGAGCTCACAGGCTGCTATCATTGTACATCTCTTAGGTCTTCCTGAGTTACCCCTTAAAGACCTGATGTTGCAAGAGCTCATTTTGATTTATTTGTGGGTTTTGATCACTGATGGACAATCAGGCTGAATGCAGCATTCCAACAGAGTTTTGAGCCGGACAAGTGTTTGAATACACTTTTTTCAACCTCTGCCTCGTGGTTGAGTAGAGCTAATCCTGAAGAGGCACTCTCTCACAGCTACACCCACCTTTTGCGTCAATTATGAATTAAATTATTAATCAAAAAATGCCAGCTTTGTACCAGGTTGTGAATAAAAGCTCCAACATATCACAATTCTGACCTTAATGTCACTTACTGGTTGCAAATTTTTGTCAAGTTGTTTGGCAAACTGTTGAAGTCTCTATGGGTGATATATTTTACAAAAGAAGGACTGCAGGCCAGAACCCATTATGGCAGGGCATTGCCTGCTTTTAATGATGAAGTGAGCTTTATTGAGGACAAAACCTTTTGGCTTTCTTGTAGCCCATGGGCATCCTGCTTATCCCAATATGCCAGAGAGCTGACAGCTTGAATGATTGCAGTACTTGAAGTGCTATTGGAAAGGAAACTTGAGGACTTTGACACAGTGACAGTAAGCAACACATGGTGTAACTCCAAGTCAGGAAAGGGGTTTTGTGCCCATGCCGCTGCTGCCTTTGTTCTTCTTGATGGCTGAGGTTTCCAATTTGAGAGGTTGAAGGAACTTCATGAGTTGCTGGAGTGCTCCTGCGGATGGTAACAGACTGCTGCCACTGTGCATCAGTGCAAGACAGAGTGAATGTCGAAGATAGTGAACAGAGTGCTGATCAAGCAGCTACTTTGTTCTAGGTGGTGTTGAGTTTCTTGAGTATTCTTGGAGCTACAGACATCTGGCGAAATAGAAAGCATTGCATCCAACTTTGTGCCTTAGTAAATGGTGCATAGGCATTGGGAATACAGGACAGAAGTTAATTGTTAGAATTCTCAGGCTTTAATCTCTTGTAGCTACAATACTTATGTAGCTGTTTCAGCATCTAGTCTGATTCAACAAAATGTCATTGACAGGGGAGATGATTAGATAAGTTCTTCCTGCAAGTGATTACTTGTGGTATTAAAATTTTATTTAAAATTTTCAGACCAGACCTGAATGCAGCAATGTAATAGAACTGAGATGATTACCTCCAATAACCAGAGCCATCTTCTTGTGTGCTAGGTCTGACTCTAACAAGAGGTGACTTGATTGAAATATATAAAATTCTGAGGAGTCTTAACAGGATATATATGGAGATGATGTTTTATTTTTGGGAAAATAAAGAACTTGCAGTACTTGTTAAAGGTCAGGGGTCACCTATTTAAAATAGATATTAGGCAATTTTCTTTCAGAAGTTTGAGGGTCTTTGGAATTCCTTCCCTGAAAGGGCAGAGGAAGCAGAGTCCTTAAAGGTTTTGAGGACAGAGAGAGATGGATTCTTCTTAAAGAAGTGTTTCAAAAGTTATCAAGGACAGACAGGAATGTGAATTTAAGGTTACAATTAGATTAGCCATGATTCTATTGAAGGGGGGAGTAGGGCTCAATGCGTTAAATGGCCTATTTCTGTTCCTGATTCATAGAATCATTTGACATACCAGATCAATTTTCTGCCTTGTGTGTTCGAGGTCAGTGTTGAGGCCATCTTGAATAGTTTGATCAGGGACACAGATAGTTCTGAAGCATAATTCTTTGGTACTATGGCTGAAGTTTTGTCAAGACCCATAACCCTTGCCGTATGCAATATTTTCAGACATTTCTTGATATCATACGGAGTGAATTGAGTTGATTCAAGACTGGATATTGGGAATCTCAGGAGGAAGCTAATTTGGCTCAATCACTCAATGACTTCCACAGCTATTGGTTGATCCATGTTGTCATAGGTCTTACTGAATAGCAGACCTTGCTCACCACATCGCAGGTTGCTGTAAAATAGGCTCATGGAGGGATATTGTGACCTTTACATTACTGCACCCTAAACACAATGCCAAAACAGTCAGCAATTGCTTATTTCTCAGGAGCAGCTCTGCTTATTTTTGCATCCAACTGCTCTGCTATCTGCCACCTGGTGGTGAACTTGGTAAAATGCAGCTCTCCCCAGCAACACACCACCAACAAACCTGGGTTGCAGTTTGGTTCAAAATGTTTCTATGTTATCATTTGTGAGAATTATGAGGAGTAGAGATAGAGTCAAAAGGAGAAACCTGTTTCCCTTAGAAGACAGTTCAAAAATCAAGGGTCATAGGTTAAAGTTAAGTGGAAGGAGGATTAGAGTGGATGTGAGGAAAAACACTTTTAGAGGTGGTGGGTGTCTGGAATTCACTGCCTAACTTGGTGGTGGAAGTAGAGACCCTAAATTCTTTTAAAAACTCCCTGGATCTGGACTTTAAGTGTGATAGGCTGCAGGGCAATGGGTCATATGCAGGAAAATGGGATTAGAAATGTGCATTGGGTGTCGTTGGGTCACCATGGACAATGGCGTGCACCATGGGCGGAATGGCATTTTCTGTGCTGTATCATTTCTCAGGTTCTATGTAGACCCAGCTGAATTGACAGCTGAGCCTTGAAGTCAAATGGAAAGAATCACAATAACATTTAAGTCCATGAAAGAATCGGGGGCGGGGGAGAGAGCAAATTGGTTTGAAGATAGGTTAACCAGGAGGGGACAGGGATCAGATAGAGGCATTATGGAGTTTGGCATAACATAAGCTGTTGAGACTATGTTCTGAACAACAGGAATCTGGCCCTGGTAGAGTTTTGGGGCATTCAGAGCCTGGTGGTGGTGACAGTGTTAGTGATGGTGCAGAATCCAAATCTAACTGGGGGAAGAGTAGGGAATGGAGGCCTCAGGAGACCCACACGGCAGCAGGTAAATTTCAAAGCTGCAAAAATGTGGGCCTGCAGTTAGATCAGATTTAAAGTTCAAACACACTTAGCAACTTATTCATTCATTGACCTCTGTCCTCAATTAAAGCTAAAATGGGGTGCTTTGGAGTTGGGTTTGGGAAAACTAATTACTGACTCTTCAACCACACCAGACTTTCACTTAAAAATCAGGCAACTCTCATAATTTATATGAAATAACCCAAACACTTAGAAGATCAGAGATTTATGTATGAAAGGTAAAGTGCTATAAAAGATTACAGATATGTTGTGAAAAAGGCAGAAGACTTATATTCACAATTGGACCCAATTGTAAGGTAGATAAATATTTATCAAAGCACAGAAATAAATGGCAAACAAAGAGATCATGGGTTTGAAGCAAATATTCATTCTTCTTACTTATAAAAATAAAAATGCACAATATCTTTAATTAACTAACGACATACTCAATGAAATTACCATACACTGTCTTAAGTAAATAACAATTATCTATATCCAATACAATGAAAAATTATGTACTGTGTCAATAAAACTCTGTAAAAACTAATATTACAAGATAAATAGCTTTAACTCATTTTAGGTTTTATCATTTCAACTTCAAATTTGTTTATCTTTTTAGTCAAAAATTCTATTTTGTCAATTGCTGCAATTGTCAATGTATTGAGTGTAAATTATTTAAAGCATCCTTGCAAAAATACCCTGTTAATTCTGATTAAATAAGTTCTGGTCTAAAAAATGAAAAATATATGTTTTCAATGATATGGCTGAATCACTTGACACCTGTTTAAGTCCAGCACTTGGTCTTCTTCGGAATGAAAGGTGATTTGTGAGCAACTTACAGTTAACAGTGATATGGACTTTCTTCTCATCAGCAGAGGAAACCTCATTGGCAGCTTTGCACTGGTAAATGCCGGCTTGGTACTTGCTGATCATGAAGATTTCCAGGTATTCCTCTTCCTCTTCAAATTCCCTGGCTAAAATACAAGTTATAGTGGTGCTAATTAAAGCAATTGTGTCACACATTCATTCTTTCTCTTTTGAACAAAGCTGCAGTTGAGCCGAAGCTCAATTTAAA
Organism: Chiloscyllium plagiosum; assembly: GCF_037043375.1. Lineage (NCBI taxonomy): Eukaryota > Metazoa > Chordata > Chondrichthyes > Orectolobiformes > Hemiscylliidae > Chiloscyllium > Chiloscyllium plagiosum. The sequence goes on from NW_028270150.1 coordinate 61,463,149, forward strand.
TTTACAATTACAGTTTACATTTTAATATATGGTGACTAAATTTGGCTCCAGAGATGTTTTAATTTGTGCCAGCTCACTTTAAAAGATACTATGCGAGTTCAGGCATCAGCATCAGCAGGAGAACATTGCTTGCATACCATAAAGCCTTAGCTCAATTTACAAGACATAAGGTTGGGCAGTCCACAAATCATAGAATCATATAACCCCTACAGTGCAGAAACAGGCCATTTGGCCCAAGAAGTCCACACCAATCCATTCCCATTCCTATTGCGCTGCAATTCCCCTGACGAATAAACCTAACCTACACATCCCTGAACACAATGGGCAATTTAGCATGGCCAATTCACTGAACCTGTACATCTTTGGACTGTGGGAGGAAACCCACGCGGACATAGGGGGAATGTGCAAACTCCACTCAGACAGTCGCCCGAGGCTGGAATCGAACCGGGTCCCTGGTGCTGTGAGGCAGCAATGTTAACCACTGGGCCACAAATGGACATATTATTAGCTTAACTACATTTAGTTTACTAGTTAGCAACATTATAAGCTGCTGGTTCAATGATTATAATTACCCGTATCTATAAGACAATCTGCATAATATTCCTCACCACAGAAAAGCAACTCAAAGAGGGTGGAATCCACAAGTTACAGAAATGCAAGATCTTGGTGGGATTAAGAATCTAATAAGAACTGGAACAATGGATAAATCGGCCTTGATGCAATTGAGCTTTTATATTATTTTTCGGGATGTTAATAGAATTGAGACCAGGTTGTAGAGCTGCTGAAAGAACCATAAAGGTTTACTTCCATTTGTTCAAAATGAGCTGGAGAAACTTAAAGACCACCAAACTGTTCATGTCAAAACAAACAGAGAAAATGGAAGAATTGGAAGATGAATGCTTCCTATCTGAATGTTGATCTCATCGCAAGGATTTTTACCAACAAGTAAAAGATAAATAATGGTGGCAGGTAACAAGGATGGGGCTCTTCCACAAACTACAGGTGATTGCACCAGCATGAGAAGAGAATCTAGTTGAAAAAAAAATACAATAATCTAAATAGTGACAGCATTACCACAGGGGCACTCTTAGTGGAGAAATGCTCTTAGATTATAACTCTATCAAAGTCAAGAGTAAATCTAAAAAGGTGAATGATATTTCAGATTTTCGATATTACATTAACATGCAGTATTATCAGAGCTAACTCAAAGGAGTATAACTGAATTACAATGTTTTAAACTTTGGACAGAACTTAAAAAATGTGACATCAAATAAAATCCTCAGAAAAGAAAATTCAGTGCACTGAAATGCATCCTTCTGGCCTAGTATGTAATTATATTTTGAATGGCCCTAATGTTGTGATAATATGGACAGGTTTTGGTTCTCTAGCTGTCAATTGCTGGCACAGATCAACCTTATGTTAAAGGACACTAATTATAAGGTCCACTGATATCACTTCTCATCTCCTTGATACCACTTAAAACCAAAAAGGTTATGCCACAATCAAGAGTATGAAAGCTGCATAGAAAAATCCAGTTCAAAATATGAATCAGTCAAAAGGATGTATATACATGTTATGAATTCTAATTTCAGGATTTGATGACAGTTCTCTGCCAATTAAAGGCTTGACTCATACATAGCAAATGCAAGCAGAAGTCAAAATATATTATTTTACTGTACCTCAGAATTCTATGTCAGTAAGTAGAAAAGAAAATAGGAACAGAAAAGTATACTTCATTTCTGTTAGGACAATGCACCAGTGACTATTAACACAGTCCTGTAGCCATGAACCAAAGTCACTTTCTCCCTTTGAAAATAGATTTCATTGTCAGAATATGTACAAAGAACACAAATTTCAGCACCAATTTCCTTTAGTTTATTTGCTTGTGGCTATAACAGAAATATTAACTATCTTCCGAAATGTTTTCTGCTGTCTACAATTGAAGCAAATTTCAGGAGTTGACTTTTTCCATGATTGGAAATAGGAAACCATTTAGAAAATTATGAAATTAAATAGTGCACTGCATATTTTCACTTGCACATGTTACCTTAAGAGCTTCAGCACATTACACCAATACTTTTAGGATCTGACATGGTATCTGTAATTATAGCAGTCATTATGTATTGCACATGGTGTGATACCTTCAACCCTCTTTTCCACGGTTGAAAATATTAATATTGACAAAGTAAAATTGGGAATAGATCAGCATAGGATACATTTACTTGAAAAAAATGAAAATGAAAAGGTGGATGAATCAACAAGGATTGCAAAGCTGTCCTCTTTGTATATTGTGGTCTAATTTCAACTAGTTCGCAGCCAAGTGACTACACCCATGTACACATAATTCACTCATTATACATCTACACTAAGTAATTAACATTTATGAAATAAGACAAAATCATGATGCTCCAAACTCAATGAGATGTGACAAAAGACAAATACTGACACTAGTATTTAAATCACTTCTGCTGATGTAATTTAACAGTGCCCTAATTTGCACATGATAAATAAATTCCAAATATTTACTTTTCGTGTTCTACAGTAAATACACCAGCATAAATCAGAGGCAGGAAATCTGTTGAATGGATTCACTTTATGGATATCGAGCGTTCTTTTTCTTTCGTGTCTGGATTTCACTGGTAAGGCCAGCATTTGTTGCCCATCCCTAATAACCCTTAAAATTCAGGAGGCACTTAAGAGTCAACCACATTGGTATGGGTCTGGAGTCATGTATATGTTAGATCAGATATGGATGGCTAAGTTCCTTGCCAGAAGGACATTAGTGAACCAGATGTGATTTTACAGCAATTGTTGATCATCGTCGTGGTGACTACAACTAGCTTTATAATCCAGATTTAATCATCAAATTTATGTTCCTCCAGCTGCTATTGTGGTATTTGAACCCCTGATCTCAGAGCATGAGTCTGGATCCTCTGCATTACTAGTCCAGTGATATGTCACCACAATCTCTCTGTTAATTTGATAGTGTTAGTAGAGTTTGCAGTATTTATTGTTGCGATAAAGCATTATCAATCTGGTGACAATAACTCTGGTTATGATTCATATAAATTGACTGATTGCATCTTCCGCCAATTGTGCTTTACTTAATACAATCAGGTTCCCAGGCTCCCTGGCTCCAACTAACCTGAAAGTACATTCTGACACAAGAGATTGATCTAAACCTTGCCCTAGTCTCTTTGTCTCTGTCACGTTCGAACTAATTAATGCTCTGCCTTCAAAAAGAATCATTCTATTCTTACATCAAAACACAACTACAACCTGTGCTTCTGTATTAATCAAGTACAGTGATACAGAAAATAAAACAAATTACTGTGAATGTTGTGATTCTGAAACACAAACAGAAATTGCTGAGAACCTTAGCAGATCTGGCAGCATTTGTGGAGAGAAAGCAGAGATAAAGTTTCACACCCAGTTACCCTACTTCAGAACTGCAAATAATAATTCTTGAAGAAGGGTCACTGAATTCAAAATAGTAACTCTGCATGGTAGTCAGAGTTGGCATGTTTATCAGAAGTTAAATTTTTTGGTGTTTATCCAGCTTCTAATCCTTTCAATCTTTACCCCTCTGCTAATAGCTTTCTTTCTTATAGTCACTGTTGAAACCCAAACTTTGATCTGTTATTGGTTTGTATGAGGTAGTTTGGTAGTTAGTCTTTTATCAGATTATAGACTTTTTTTCCCTTGTCTTGGGCATTTTCATTCTGTTCCCTTACATTTCCAAACTGTCTGTTGTTTACATGCAGAGACAAGATTAGAATTTATTCTCATCCCATATTTGTTCCATCACCAAATATGCTATCTTAAAGCAATACTGGGAAATCACATTAAAACATTTTAACGGGATGTATTTTTAAATATGGAAAGATAAATTCTTTCTTTACCTAAACTAAGGATTCTTATTGTTACAGTCCACACTTTTATTGAATTAATGCCATCAGATCATGAAATCTCTGGCACATTACATTGGATTTAAACATACTTTGATTTATATCACAGGACCCAAAAGAATGTAGTCTGCATATCTGAATCTTTCTGTTCATATTCAATTGCAGGATTTTAAATGATGGAAACAAGCTTGTGCACAGTGGTCATAGTGAATCAAATGGTGAGTAAATGTTAAAATGTGCCCGTGTCCTGGCCAGCATTTCTCCCTTAAAAGCAAGATTAACTGTGCAATCAATTTATTGTAGTAAATGAGACACTGTTGGCACAAAATGGCTGCTATGAATGGATACATGACTGTGCTTCAAAGATTAATCTTTCTTCACCACAAAATGTATTGCAGTTTTTTAATACTGACACTAATTTTAGTTTGATTCACTCTGACCACCTTGCACAAGCCCGTTTTCCACCATTTAAAATCCCACTATTTATAAGATGAATGTATTCAGCAACGCTAAAATATACAGATTACATTCTTTTCGATTCTATGATATACTCGGCCATCCTGTCTGCATCAGCTGGTAAGTAGCCATGCAGCCTAAATCAATTAGGAATTATTGAACTTAGAACTGGCCATCTTCCACTAGTAAAATGGCTCATTTTCAGCAAGGTCATTTTAAGTTGGTTTACAATGTCTTCTACAAAGTACAGTCCTTGCGATAGCAGGCTATATCCCACAGCATAAATCTTAACTAGATTTTGTGGTCTGACACACAAGTATAAAGACTACTTACATTACATGGTTTCCCTGCTGATTTTTATTTATCTGAAATCTTTACAGAACTTTCTTTTTAGTTGTCTTTGATTGGATTTCAATTCTTCCATTTCTGTTTAATTGCAAATTTGTTTAATTGAATGACACCATTACATATTACCATTCTGATCAAAATGCACAGCCAACTTGTGGTTACTTAGTTTTCATTGCTGGATTACAGTAAGTCAAGCATTCTAGACACTTTATATAACTAACACATTTAAATAATTTAAATAACACATAGTATGCAAAGTCGCATGAGGGTGTGAGCATTCATTTCCCAGGTTTTGGAGAATCCATCCTTTGAGAAAGTTTAGCATGAATGTTATCCTAAATACAGTAGAATAGAATTTCCTGAACAATGCAAGTCATTCAGTTGACAACAGTTGATATTACAGACTGATATTGCTGTCTCAGGCTTGCTGCCGTATTCTAGTAAAGCTCAGCACAAGCTGGAAGAACAACACCTAATTTTCCACTTGGGGACCCTGCAACCCTCCAGACTGAATATCAAGTTCATTCATTTTAGGGCCTGAAGTCTCCCATGTCCTAGCCCCCTATCCCACACATAAGGCCTTGTTATCACATAGTCTGCCATTATACACTACCTATTGTAAGCCACTATCAATCTCCATTAAGACCTTTTCACCCTCCCAGCCAGATCGTTATTGACTCCTTTGTCTGTCCAACTTTTCTTCAGTCTCTTTGAGCTCTATTCCCTACTATTGTTTACTTCTTATTCCCCACCCCCTCCTTACCTTCTGCATAATAAACTGACATTCTGCTAGTCACCATCAGTTCTGAGGAAGGGTCACCAGGCCTGAAACATTAACTCTGATTTCTCTTCACAGATGCTGCCAAACCTGCTGAGTTCTTCCAGCTATTTCTGTTTTTGTTTCTGATTTACAGCATCTGCAATTCTTTCAGTTTTTATTTGATAAGTGGGTAATTGGCTGAGTTGTATTTTTCCTAGTTTTTGTGGGCAGCACATACCTGGACAATTTTCCATAAGGCTGGATAAACACCAGTGCTGGAGATATACTGGGACAGCTTGGTTTCCGTATAGCTTTGCATTGCATGCCCTCAGTACTATTAGTGGAATGTTGTTAGAACCCATGGCCTCTGCAGTGTCTAATGCCTACAGCCATTTCTTGATATCAGGTGGAGTGAATCACATTAGTTGAAGACTGGCATTTGTGATGCCGGAGGCCTCCAGAGGAAGCAGAGATGGAATGGCACTTGAACCTGAAAATGGATGAGATTTATTACCTTTGCCTTTTGTGTCAATCTACTCCATCAGTGAGGATGGGAATAATTCTGGAATCACCTCCTACTCTTGTTTAATTGTCTACCACAATTTGTGATTGGTTGTGGCAGGATTGCAGAGTTTATGTCCAAAACGTTGATTGTGGGATTTCTGAATTCTGTTTACTGCATGCTGCTTCCACTGTTTGGCAAACAATCCTTTATTGTAGCTTCACAAAGTTGAAGTTTTTAAAGTATGCTCTCCTCCACTCTTCTTTGCGCTAGGGTTCATCTCACAAGTGATGCCAATGGTAGGGTGGGGATATGTCCAGCTATGGGATCAAGGTGGATTGTTGTTGAATATCATTCTGTTGCTGCTGATGGCCAAGAATTCCTGCTGGATATCCAATTTTGAGTTGCTAGCTCTGTTCCAAGTCAGTCCCAATCAGCACACTCATAGTGTCACCCTGGAGGGTCTCCTCAACGTGAAGATGGGACTTCATCACCACAAAGACTATGCAATGATCACTCTTGCCAATGTTGCCTTACTCAGCAGATTCCCTTCTCAAAAGGACATCAGTGAACAGGGTTTGTATGACAGTCAACAATGGTTAGAGAAAGTGAGGACTGCAGATGCTGGAGATCAGTGTTGAGAGTGTGATGCTGGAAAACCAACAGAGGAGCAGGAGAATCTACATTTTGGGCAAGAGCCCTTCATCAGGAACATTCATCATTCCTGATGCAGGGCTCTTGCCCGAAACATCGATTCTCCTGCTCCTCAGATGCTACCTGACCTGCCGTGTTTTTCCAGCATCCCACTCTTGAGTAAATAATGGTTATTGTGTTGTTGTGCGGCCAAGATAGTTTCTTAACTGAATTCAAATTTCACTTGTTTGACAAGGAAGTAATTTTCATTAATACACCAGGTCAAGCAGGCCCTGTCATTACTTATATTAAAAGGGGATGGTGGCAACAAACTTCAATTTGAGAACGAGCTCATAAGGTCTAGTGAGCTGACATACCTATCCAAAAGCCAGAAAATTCAGTTTTATAATTTTATAGAAGGAGATGTAATTTTCTGACAGTGATCTCCTAGAATGTACACTTACACAGTTAGGATTTGGCAATGCATACTCCTACCGCACAATTCTCTGCAAAGAAATGCATAGTGGGAGCTCAGAGAGCAGAAGTCAGTTCATCGTCTTTAATTTTCTACAGAAAAGAATTTGTAAAATCAACCCCACAGTTATCTCAGCACAGTCAATTTCTCTTCAGGAACAATGGGAATTTGCAATTTGCAGGCAAAATGTGTAACCCAGTATTTTACATTGAAATATGTGAAAGACATACAATTTAATTTTTAGTTCGAAATGCCACTACATTCATTGCAGCAGAGTAAAGGGATTTGCAGAGGGGTTCCAAGGAACTGCTTCTAATGTCCAATATGATCACAATTTTGAATTTGATGCTCATATTCTGTCATAATTTAGTCCAGGCTGTAAAGTGAAGAAATAGCTTTTATATTCTGAACCAAAATAGCTAGTTGACAAAGCTACAATAGTGGTACACATATTGCTCAATATAAAAAATCAGATCAACAATACATTCACAGCTGAATATTGACAAGGTGGATGGTGACGTTTGGCAATGGTACCCATCTAAAAGATTGTAGAGATTTATTGGGGAAGGCACTCTTGCTACAAATGATAAATTTCCATTTTCCTTACTTATATGTATACTGCAGTTTTCAGATTAAACTAAGCACAACAACAAACATTCCCCATCAGTACAGCAGAGTAGCTGACAGCAACTTTTGGCATTGCTACATGCACAATTATGCATCAAAATCCAGAAGTTTTGAGGAGAGGATTAGGCAAAATGGGAGGATATTTAATTGGGGAAGAGGAAACTATGATGCGATTAGACATGAGTTAGAAAGCATGGATTGGGAGCAATTGTTCCATGGTAAAGGCATTGTAGACATGTGGAGACTGTTTAAGGAACAGTTGATGCAAGGGATGAATAAATATGTCCCTCTGAGACAGGGAAGAAGTGCTAAGAGAAAGGAACCTTGGATGACGAGAGTGGTGGAGCTTCTTGTCAAAAGGAAGAAGGTAGCTTACATAGGTGGAGGAAGCTAGGGTCAAGCTCAGCTCTAGAGGATTACAGGCAGCCGAGGAAGGAGCTTAAAAATGGTCTGAGGAGAGCCAGGAGGGGGCACAAGAAAGGCTTGGCAGAACGGATTAGGGAGAACACAAAAGCATTTTACACGTATGTGAGGAATAAGAGAATGGTCAAAGAAAGAGTAGGGCCGATCAGAGATAGCACAGGGAATTTGTGTGTGGAGTCTGAGGAGGTAGGGGAAGCCCTAAATGAGTTTTTTGCTTCTGTCTTTACGAAAGAAACAAACTTTGTAGTGAATGAAACCTTTGAAGAGCAGGTGTGCATGCTGAAATGGATAGAGATAGAGGAAGCTGATGTGCTGAAAATTTTGTCAAACATTAAGATTGACAAGTAGCCTGGCCCGGACCAGATTTGCCCTCGGCTGCTTTAGGAAATGAGAAATGCAATTGCTTCGACACTTGCGAAGATCTTTTCATCCTTGCTCTCCACTGGAGTCGTACCTGAGGACTGGAGAGAGGCAAATGTAATTCCTCTCTTCAAGAAAGGAAATAGGGAAATCCCCGGCAATTACAGACCAGTAAGTCTCACATCTGTCATCTGCAAGGTGTTAGAAAGGATTCTGAGGGATAGGATTTATGACCATCTGGAAGAGCATGGCTTGATTAAATGCAGTCAACACGGCTTTGTGAGGGGCAGGTCACAAACCTTATCGAGTTCTTTGAGGATGTGATTAGAAAAGTTGATGAGGGTCAAGCTCTGGATGTGGTGTATATGGACTTCAGCAAGGCATTTGATAAGGTTCCCCATGGTAGGCTTATTCAGAAGGTCAGGAGGAATGGGATTTAGGGGAACATAGCTGTCTGGATACAGAATTGGCTGGCCAACAGAAGACAGCGAGTGGTAGTAGAAGGAAAATATTCTGCCTAGAAGTCTGTGGTAAGTGGTGTTCCACAGGGCTCTGTCCTTGGGCCTCTATTGTTTGTAATTTTTATTAATGACTTGGATGAGGGGATTGAAGGATGGGTCAGCAAGTTTGCAGACGAAACAAAGGTTGGAGGTGTCGTTGACAGTATAGAGGGCTGTTGTAGGCTGCAGCAGGACATTGACAGGATGCAGAGTTTGGCTGAGAGGTGGCAAATGGAGTTCAACCTGGATAAATGCGAGGTGATGCATTTTAGAAGGTCGAATTTGAAAGCTGAGTACAGGATTAAGGACAGGATTCTTGGCAGTGTGGAGGAACAGAGGGATCTTGGTGTGCAGGTACATAGATCCCTTAAAGTGGTCAGGGTTGTTAAGAAAGCATATGGTATTTTGGCATTCATTAACAGGAGGATTGAGTTTAAGAGTCATGAGATCTTGTTGCAGCTCTATAAAACTTTGGTTAGACCGCACTTGGAATACTGCGTCCAGTTCTGGTCGCCCTATTATAAGAAAGATATGGATGCTTTTGAGAGGGTTCAGAGGAGGTTTACCAGGATGCTGTCTGGACTGGAGGGCTTATCTTATGAGGAGAGGTTGACTGAGCTCAGACTTTTTTCATTGGAGAAAAGGAGGAGAAGACAGGACCTAATTGAGGTATACAAGATAATGAGAGGGATAGATAGCGTCGATAGCCAGAGACTATTTCCCAGGGCAGAAATGACTAACACGAGAGGTCATAGTTTTAAGCTGGTTGGAGGAAAGTATAGAGGGGATGTCAGAGGCAGGTCCTTTACACAGAGAGTTGTGAGAGCATGGAATGTGTTGCCAGCAGCAGTTGTGGAGGCAGGGTCATTGGGGACATTTAAGAGACTCCTGGACATGCATATGGTCACAGAAATTTGAGGGTGCATACATGAGGATCAGTGGTCAGCACAACATCGTGGGCTGAAGGGCCTGTTCTGTGCTGTACTGTTCTATGTTCTATGTTCTAAGTTGCTGTCAGTCATTCCTTTCTCCTTCATAGGATTTGATGTGCAAGCCTCCTCAGACGGAAATCTTCAGAAGTCACTTAAATTGATGTAAACTTTCACTTATAAGCTACTAGTTTTACTGTTAAAACCCCTTGAGGAAGATGTAATCCCTACAGTGTGGAACCAGCCCCTTCAGCCCAACAAGTCCACACCAACCCTCCGAAGAGTAACCTATCCAGACCAATTCCCCCCTACCCTATATTTACTCCTGACTATTGCACCTAATCTACACATCCCTGAACACTATGGGCAACTTAGCATTGCCAATTCACCTAACCCTGAATATCCTTGGATTATGGGAGGAAATCCAAGCAGACACGTGCAAATTCCACACCGATAGTCGCCCAAAGCTGGAATCGAACCTGGGTCCCTGTCACTGCGAGGGAGCAGTGCTAACCACTGAGCCATCATACACTTGTTAGAAAGAGATGTGACATGTTCTTTAACACCATGCCTAGTTTATAATTATTACTCAGCAGCCTCCCTGGAAAACTAAATACAGATTTTGTGGAATGTTGCATTCTTCTATTAAAAAAGAAGTTTGACATGTTTTAATTTTTTTTTGGAAGTTTATATTATATCTTCCTCCATAATCTCATGTGCACATCTCAACCTTTATTTTACTTTCTGTAAAATGAGGGATATTAGTAAGTCTATATTCTGGTTTATTGGCTTTGGGAATTATAGAAACATAGAGTCATAGAAATATATAACACTGAAACAGACCCTTCGGGTGAAGCCGTCTATGCTGACCAGATATCCCAACCCAATCTAGTTCCACCTGCCAGCACTTGGGCCATATGCCTCCAAACCCTTCCTATTCATATACCGATCCAGATGCCTTTTAAATGTTGCAATTGTACCAGCCTCTGCCACTTCCTCTGGCAGTTCATTCCATACATGTACCGCCCTCTGCATGAAAAAGTTACCCCTTAGGTCTCTTTTATATCTTTCCCCTCTCACCCTAAACCTATGCCCTCTAATTCTGGACTCTCTCACCCCAGGGAAGAGACTTTGTCTATTTATCCTATCCATGCCCCTCATGATTGTATAGACCTCTACAAAGTCACCCCTCAGCCTCCGACACTCCAGGGAAAACAACCCCAGCTTGTTCAGCCTCTCCCTATAGCTCAAATCCTTCAACATTGGCAACATCCTTGTAAATCTTTTCTGAACTCTTTCAAGTCTCACAACATAAGCTTATTTAATGACAACCTGGCTGTTCCGCACCAGATAGCCCCTATACTTGTTTGCAGAATCAAATAAATATCAGTCCTGGTAAAATACATGCCACAGAGATGGCTAGATGTTATTGTGTAGCTTTCTTCAGATAAGTGGTAAGCATCATCTCTTTGCCATTGACAAAAGTCTGCACTAACATGCAAATAAGATAGTTCATTGCTGAACCCCAGTCAGATAAACACGACAGTTAATGGCCCTTAGTCAAAGGTAGTTCACTTACAAATGACTATTCAATGTCAAAGTCTAATTACTAGTGAAAAAAGCCATTGGTTAGTGACTTGGCCAATGTCTATCATGCGCAATCTCTTAAATTAAAACAGCAATTTGTATAATCTTGCTTCCTAGCAATATATCTTAAACCAGACCAGACTTCAGTAGGAAATTCAGCTCTTTATGAAAAGGCCTAATTGCAGAATTGCTTAACATCGTGTCATCATACTGGACTTGAGAAAATGTTACTAGATCCTTTACGTTCCACAATTAATTAGCACAATGAGATTCTGGACTAAAATATAGATAATTTTTACATATTTCAAAACAAAGCACTGAATTAATCTAATGCTCTATTGACCTCTACTTTTCCAGTATTCTATCATGCAATATTCATCTATGCAAAATTGAAGGAACTTTTTTCTGTTAAATATTGGAGAAAACATTTATACGCACTCATGGCTGGTAAAGTCATTGTATGGCAACAAGTTAACACAGAAATGTCAAGGAAAGGCATGATCTTCAGAGAGAACATTGAAAAGAAACCTCAATGAATACTGATTGCAATTCTTATTCCCCTGAGGGTTAATCATCTTGTACACTTTTCCTCTCTAGATTGTAATTTTACACATGAGCTTTGCATTAAACAATATTTGTATTCACACTGTGCCTTTTTCACAGAAGCACACCTCAAATACCTGGTAATAAAATCACTGGGAGACGGTATCATCCCAAACAACCTCATTAACAATGCACCATGATCAATGGTACTCCAGTCATTCTATTCTCCCACTCACCACTAGGGGAAGCTCTTACCATGAGGTGAAATCCTGGGATCCCCGGCACTGGTACATCTTTGAACGAACCATGCACCATATCTAGCACTGACAGTCTGGAATTGCCTTCACGATACACAAAGCAGGACAGCAACCATGAACCACTCCTTCTCAGGGCATAAAGGTGGCAGGGCTGACACAAAATTGCACATGCATCTGAACCGTCTTACATCTATCATTGTTTAAGCACCAAGCCACACAGATTACCTGTCTTTAGCCACATTGCATTTTACAAGAATGTCAAAGTCTTAGACAGTGCCCAATGTAGCCCAGTATCTCATCATTGTTAAATGTGGGTCAACCGTGTGCAAAAATGAGGAGCAAACAAACACAGAAGGTGTATTTATTTTTCAGAACTGAAATGGACTGCAAGCCTGTCAAGCAACACCAAAATTACACTCAATGAATGATCATTGCACCCATCTCACATCCACTAGAACAGGAAATTAATTGAGTCTTGCAGGGTGTGTAATACGTGTTGGTACTCTATTCTGCAGAGGCTGATGCTCCTCTTGCTCTATATTCTCATTTTCCTCCACAGCAGACTCTCCTCCCCTCCCAGTTCAACAATTTCAATTACATACACTCTTTGCCAGCTCCTGTTGTGCAGAACATAGCATATTGGGATTATGTGATGCACTCTGTTTCAAGCATACATCATGACCACACCAGGCTGAACCAAGCAGCAGAACTCCATCATTAGCAGGCTATTCTCTGTTCTACCATGGCCCTGGTTGAAGAATAGGCAGTATTGTATCTCAGTTTGTAAAATAGACTCATCAGCATCAATCACAGTTCTTATTCTCCCCACAGCCCACGTGGTCTTTCAAGCACGGCAGGAACATGAGAGATCCCAAAGATATAGACATCATGGTATCATCCCAGGGTACCTGGCACAGATTTCTAAGATGTGGTACGGCTTTGTGGGCGGCACGGTGGCACAGTGGTTAGCACTGCTGCCTCACAGCGCCAGAGACCCGGGTTCAGTTCCCGCCTCAGGCGACTGACTGTGTGGAGTTTGCACATTCTCCCCGTGTCTGCGTGGGTTTCCTCCGGGTGCTCCGGTTTCCTCCCACAGTTCCAAAGATGTGCAGGTCAGGTGAATTGGCCATGCTAAATTGTCCGTAGTGTTAGGTAAGGGGTAAATGTAGGGGTATGGGTGGTTTGCGCTTCGGCGGGTCGGTGTGGACTTGTTGGGCCGAAGGGCCTGTTTCCACACTGTAAAGTAATCTAATCTAATCTAATCTAATCTAATCTTATCACAGATGACATGGACATTTGTGACATTAATGGAACTTTATTCTGTTGATAAAGTAATTTGAAAGATGCTATGGCCCTCTCAACATGATTAATGTCCAGTCTTTAGCTCTCTGCATTGATCCCCAGTGGCTTCTTGGAAGGAACTAGTTACAAAGAAGTACAATGCAGATGTTACCTTGCTGAACACTGGGATAGGATGGCCACCATTCCCTTCATGTCACAGGTCTTACTCCAGCAGTTGGTTCAGTTCTGTGATAGTTTCCATTGACATCTTCAGTTTGCGGTGACACTGCACCTCGCTCATCTGGAGGAAATAGCTAGGAGGATAATTGTCTTTGGCCTTCTTGTGGGGACCTTTAGCTGGAACGTCTTCATAGGGAGGCCATTCAGCATTCGCTGGACGATGCTGCTGGTCCTGGGCTTCCTGGACCATTTGATCTTCTTCCTTTTCTTTTCATCCATCATTGTTTTGCTGCAACAGCTATGGTTGGAACCATCAATCGCGTTTACAATGAATATGTGTGGGGAATATTTGGCCTTGTTAATTGTCATCTTTCCCATCATTAATTCCTGCTGGCCTTGATCTTCAAGGTGCTGTTGACCAAGTGCATTCACTTGCTGACAGAACAGTTTCATAACTCACGTTTCTGCAGATTCATTCATCATATGATGTATTTTTTTAACCAAACATTTAAGGAATATGGTGAATTTGACACACCTTTCGTATTTAATGAAATAGTGAATCAGATAAATTCAACTGAAGTGAATATTTGCCGTAAATTGTACCAACTAGATTATGTTACATTGCATACTTTAGAAGTATTATTTAATTTTAAATTTCAAATAACATTAAGTTGAATACTTTTACCAAATATTCAAGGTTTGTAGACACTCAGCAATATAGCTTCCACAGTTCCATGGATTACCTTTTAGATTTGGGTTTGAAGCAAATAAATTTGAATAATGTAATAATAAGAACATTTTCTCTGCTGTTTCCTGCAGAGTGACATTATAAGTGACAGGTGGTGTCACAAATGGGAAGATGAACATGACTGAACTTTCACCAGGGCACTTTATGCTGTGGAGTACCAAGTAAAAATGCTTTTACTGTGATGCACGATCAGAAAAGAAAGATTAAAAAAATCTAATTAGGGAGAAGTGGTCCACAGCACAGGGCACCATGAAGTTAAATAGATAAAATGCAGAGTCAAGAAAAAAAGCGTGGCTAGATTATGCTGTGTGGATTTTAACCAAACATTTTCAGAAGTCAAATGAATTTTACGAAATAGCATTACTCAGCATAACTAGTGTGAATAGAGTTTATATAAAAACTATGAAAGAAATTGTTTTTAATTCAGAATATCAACTTTTTCTCATCTAATGTATTATTTTCTTTTGTAGAAGCATGTGTAATAGAGCCTAGGAAGTTTCATTTAGATCCTGGGATCCTTGCCCATAAGATTCTAAAACTATCGACTGGGTGCAAAAGTAACCTTTGATTATATTTTTCTGATTTTTGTTCACCCAGGCCCTCAGAACGCATCTCATTAAATAAACCTCATTAAACCCATTAACTCAGAACTCAGTTAAGTAAGAAGACATGACAGTTGGATCACCGTAGAGACAAGTCACTAGAAATACCCCCCACCCTGAGATATCAAAGGTTTCAACAACCCTCTGCCTTGGTGCACAGTTCCTGACAAATTCTCTTTCTATCTGTCACAAGATGGCAGCCAAGCTGACCGTTTATTTCTTTGAGAAATCAGAAAGCTAAATCCCAAAGTTAAAAACAAATCTCCCTGCAATATTATTCCCATCGTACATGAGGTATAAATTTAATGTAATTAATTTTATCTTCAAAACATCTGTTTCATTCCGGGACCCAGACAAATAAAGGCAATAATTGCAATCTTACTAGATATAGTAATTCCATAATGAAGCTAGAGATGACTAGTTGTTGTTTATTGTTTTCTTGCCTCTCACTCTAACACATATTGAACACCTTCCTTTGAGTTGTTACTGTCTTTATGTTTATTAGTTCTGTTAAAGCAGGGTTTTTTCCATTTAATTTGCATTTAAAAATTCAATTCACTAAACTAAGAGTTATATTTCCAGAACAGAATATTAGATACCTTTACAATGTACACTACCCGTGTTCAGTACATGTATAAATGATTGAGACCAGAGGATCTGGCATCACCAGGTCATGACTGTGCTAGGAGAACTAGTATGAGATGTGATGAAAAAAGACGTTAGGGTTTGAAAATAATGAAGAAAAACTGTAAAATATACTTGGATGACATAGCAGTAGAATGGACAAAGAGATGAGAAATCTAATTTCAGACAGTTTGTTATTAAGAAACTATGATTACAAGTTATGAAGAACAACATTCAAAGGAAAGACACTGAAGAATGTGAATGATCAGCAAGTATATTGACTTCAAATGTATAATTCCTTCCCTGTACAATTCCTAATTGAGAAAGTAATTTAAGAAGTCCTTCAGCATTTTATGCATTATAAGGGACACAGGGCTGTATCTTTGCAGGCTTAGGGAGACTTAAAGCCATTAACATTAGCAGCATGGAACAAATTCCAGGATTCCTGATTCCATCCATGGTGCCTGCAATTTCATCAAGGTAGGATGAGTGCAAGCTGGTGTGGATCAAGTTTCTAAACCTTGTACTCCCAACTAGTTAGCTCCATTACATCTCTAGGCCTCCACAATTTGCATGGAGTTGGATGAATCATTGTTTAGATACTGAAACATTTTGAGAGTTAAGTGTCTTAGCCATGCCTCCTCAAACCATCCACGTGAACCTATGTGCCTCCACCTATTAGTTTACAGTGTCTCATCCATCCTTGGCAACCAAGTCACATGGGCTATTCTGTACAGAAGCAATGAACCCAATGGTGACAATGCATATGTGAAAAAAGGTGTTTTCTTAAAAAAAAATCATTTATAATTTTCAGAAAGAAAATTGCTTTTATAAAAGCCATCGATCAGCCAGATCTTTAAAATATCAATTAGAGAAGCTGCTTTATCATGTGTAAATAAACACTGAGTAATTGAGAAATTGATCTAAGAGAGAAACTGTCAATTAAGCATTGTTTTCCCTTGGACATTTTGTGCTGGATTATTTTACAAAATAATCTCAGGTGCCTCAAGGTTCAATGAAGTTTACTGGGCCAACACTGGGAGAGTCCACCCAAGACAAGATTCCAAGTAATACTCTAACTCAATGAGGATTCATCGGATATTTACAGATGTTAAATCATGTGGACAGAATATTATTCAAATTAGACAAACATCTTGTTTTTCACAAATTCAAAAATGTACCTGTTATCCCAGGTCTCTCCACTACATATTTTCCTAGATGCTATCCGATCTCCTCTCCAAAGTCCTTGCTTTCTTCTCGTTCTTGAATAAATACTTCTGCTTTATCTTTCTCTGCATGCTTTAGGGTCTTTATATATTCTATTTCCAAGTAATGCCTTTGAGTTATTGCTGTTTTAATCATGCTGCATTTTTACAGAAACTACCTGCCTGTTGCATCTACATCTGAGTGTATTTGTGCAGTTGAAATTAATTTTTGTTTACTTGACTACATTCTTGAATAGGAATAAATGGAAAATTATTCTTAAATGATTATGGTTAGGAGGTTAAGTAGAACTATCTACCTCATTTTAATTCCAGCTGAAATTTCATGTGAATATACAGGTTAACTCATGCCATAGTCAAACTGCCCCCGAGCAGATGCAACTGTTTCAATAGGCTAATGGATGTCTGTGAAATGAGCCAAGAATGCTTAAATGAGACCAAGTAACGAAGGCTGACTGGGTTTTCCAATGTGTTTACAGATCTCTGCAGATGACAAGACCTTTTTAGTTGCTTGGATCAGCTGCATTTAGCATAACACTCGATGGAATATTTGCATATGTGCAGATCCAGTCACTGAAAGTACAGTCAATAACTTTCTAGGCAACTGCTTGCAATAAAAAATGTTTCAGTCTTAACAGAGTCCTCCTAAACCAACGCACAAGAGCTGAGAGGACTAACAGGACACCTCACAACATAGTCTTTGTGGTGAATTTACAGCGCCTTCCACACAGCACCCATTGCTATATCATCCCTCTTGCCCCTCTCCCATCTCCTTATTGCCTGTTATGAATAATGAGGTGGCAAGAGATAAGAATGGGGTCAGGAATGAATGGTGAATGTTAGCACTGGGGCATGGCCTTGGATGAAGAAAAATGTTAGAAATTAGTTATTTGCACAAAGGGTTGCAGGGTCATGGCATTTATTGCTAAATCGGACAGAAGTAAAGAAGAATGGATTTCATAAAGGAAAGTTGAAATAATATTTAAAGCAGCTAATGTTAAGGAATTTGGAAAGTGTGCAGGCCACATGGGATGAATGGTATTTTCTATGCTGTAAATCTAGGGGAACGATTATAGTTTAATAACTTTCTGCATTCTGAACTTTGTGTGAAAAGCAGTTTCAATATTATCAAAACATCATGATAAACAGTCCATCCCTTTGCGCAGTTGATCCTATTTATTTCAAATCATATCATTTAAACTGCATTCATCTTCTGTGTGGTCAATTATCATCTCATATCCAAAGAAGCTGTTCATAAAACAACATGTATTGGGTGATGATGCAAGGGAACAGTGAGACTTTGATTTGGCTGATTTCCCTCAGCTTGGTTCAAACCTTTCTGATTCCCACTCTTCTCTCAAATCAAATTTTCCTTCAATTCTTATCAATCTTGCAATTTACATGGACCACAGAGAATTCAGAAAAGTGGATAAGTACAAACTGCTGTGCTAAGAACAGATGTTGACATTGCAACACGTATCTCTCAGTGGTGTATATCTGATATTAATTTAGAATATTTATAGTAATGCACAAATGTCATTTTTGTTTCTCCAAACTGTAAAATCTTTTCAGACATGTGTACAATTGATTAACATTTGTTGAATAAACTAAATTTTTGTCAGTCATGGCTTTCATACTCATCTCTGAGTCAGAAAATTGCAGCTCCATTCTAAGCATAAGCACAAAAATCAAAGCTGATCCGGTACAAAGCTATCTGTTCTCTTAATTAAATGCATAAACTTAAACAATAGAAGCAGATATAAGCTATGCAGTCCCCCTTGAGCCTGCTCCACCATTCAATAAGATCATACTCCAACTGTGGTCTTAACAAAACCCAACAATGAGATGCAAAAGGTATTTTTTATATATTTGTTCATGGGAAATGGCTGTTGCTGTTATTGGTAACTTCTAATTGCCTACGAGACAGTTGAGGTGAGCTGCCTTTTTGAACACGTCCTTAGGGTATAGATGAATACACAGTACTGTAGGTGAGGGATGTTGGACCTAGGATTCCGGGTAATCCAAGATGGAGGATGGGAAAAATGTCTGGCTGTAACAACTGCTCATTTATTGAGGTATTTTAGGTGTTGGAGGCGATTTCCAGGAGCAGTAAATACTGTTTTATATGCTGTTGCACTGTTTTGGAACTTTGGGAAAAAAAACGTCAAAACAACAGCAGTTTTAAAAGGGAGAGGAACAGACAAAGGAAACACATGGTGAGGACAGTGCAGGACAGAGATAGAAAGAAACTGACACAGCAGTGAACCTGCAGAGTTACTGCCTTTACTGTTTGAATTCATGTATCGCTGGACATTGGAGTGCGTCTGGGAAAATTAAAAAACAGTGAAATTCACAACCGATCTTGGAGGAACTGTTGGGCGAAGTTCACAGCACAGAAGCAGATAAGTGTATTGATTTTAAGTGGGAGCCACAGAAATGCTGCAGTAGTGAGTAGAGTGGGTTCTTTCTTGATTATATGTTTTTTGAGATATGTCTCTTAATTAAACTTAAAATATAAGCCATAACTATTAATGTAACCTGGGGCAGTGTTTTGTAGAGGAATAAGATGGTGTTATTTTCTGGGTCTGTAGATTGTGAAGGAGCAAAAATGGCCTTTAGTAGAGTGATATGCGCTTCTTGTCAGATGTTGGAGTTTAAAGAGAGTTTAAGGGTTACTGAGGATTATATCTGCAATAAATGCTGTTGGTTGCGAATCTTATCAGATCAAATGGATCGGTTGGAGAGACAATTAGAAGCAATGAGGAATTTGCAACAGCGACAGTATATGATGGATGGCAGTTATAGGAAGAGGGGAAAGTCTCAGATACAGTCACATAGATGGGTTAACTCCAGGAAAGGTAAGAGAGGTAGGCAGCTAGCACAGGAGTCTTCTGTGGCTATACCCATTTCAAACAGGTATGTTGTTTTGGAAAATGTAGGGGATGATGGATTCTCAGGGGAATGTAGCACGAACAGCCATGTTTCTAGTATTGAGACTGGCTCTAATGCAATGAGGGGTACCTTGGGTTCCAAGAGATCAATAGTGTTAGGGGACTCTCCAGTCCGAGTGCAGACAGACGTTTCTGTGGCTAGCAGCGAGAAATCAGAATGGTGTGTTGATTTCTTGGTGCCAGGATTAAGGATGTCTCAGAGAGGGTGGAGAATGTTCTCAGGGGGGGAGGGGCCAGCAAAAGGTCATTGCCCATACTGGAACCAATGACATAGGAAGGGAAAAGGTTGAGATT
Source organism: Chiloscyllium plagiosum (assembly GCF_037043375.1). Taxonomy (NCBI): domain Eukaryota; kingdom Metazoa; phylum Chordata; class Chondrichthyes; order Orectolobiformes; family Hemiscylliidae; genus Chiloscyllium; species Chiloscyllium plagiosum. Next base: position 61,483,360 of record NW_028270150.1, read on the forward strand.
CTGAAGGGAGATCACAGAGAGTTAGGCTGGAATTTAAAAAGGAGGTCCTCGAGAGTAATAATATCTGGATTACTCTATGAGCTAGTGACGGCAGGAATAGAAGGATAGAGCAGATGAATGCATGGCTGAGGAGCTGGTGTACGGAAGAAGGACGGCTTGCACTTAAATTGGAAGGGGACTAATATACTGGCAGGGAGATTTGCGAGAGCACCTTGGGAGGATTTAATCTAGTAAGGTGGGTACAGGAGCTACCCAGGGAGATAGTGAGGGAAGAGATCAATCTGAGACTGGTACAGTTGAGAACAGAAGCAAGTCAAACAGTCAGGGCTGTTAAGGGATAGCATTACAGCTGTGCTGAAGGAGAATATTCCCAGAAATACATCCAGGAAAGTTATTTCGGTGGAACTGAGAAATAAGAAAGGGATGATCACCTTATTGGGATTATATTGTAGACCCCCTAATAATTAAAAGGAAATTGAGAAACAAACTTGTAAGGAGATCTCAGCTACCTGGAAAAATCATAGGGTGGTTATGGTAGGGGATTTTAACTTTCCAAACATAGACTGGGACTGCTACAGTGTTAAGGGTTTAGATGGAGAGGAATTTGTTAAGTGTGTGGAAGAAACTTTTCTGATTCAGTGAGAGGATGTACCTACTAGAGGATGTACCTACTTGACCTGCTCTTGGGAAATAAGGCAGGGCAGGTGACTGAGGTGTCAGTGGGGGAGCACTTTGGGGCCAGCGACCATAATTCCATTAGATTTAAAATAGTAATGGAAAAGGATAGACCAGATCTAAAAGTTGAAGTTCTAAATTAGAGAAAGGCAATTTTGACGGTATTAGGCAAAAACTTTCAAAAGCTGATTGGGGGCAGATGTTCGCAGATAAAGGGACGGCTGGAAAATGGGAAGCCATCAGGAATGAGATAACGAGAATCCAGCGAAAGTATATTCCTGTCAGGGTGAAAGGGAAGGCTGGTAGGTATAGGAAATGCTGGATAACTAAAGAAATTGAGGGTTTGGTTAAGAAAAAGAAGGAAGCATATGTACAGGATAGATCGAGTGAATCCTTAGAAGAGTATAAAGGAAGTAGGAGTATACTTAAGAGGGAAATCAGGAGGGCAAAAAGGAGACATGAAATAGCTTTAGCAAATAGAGTTAAGAAGAATCCAAAGGGTTTTTACAAATACATTAAGGACAAAAGGATAACTAGGGAGAGAATAGGGCCCCTCAAAGATCAGCAAGGCGGCCTTTTGTGTGGAGCAGCAGAAAATGGGGGAGATACTAAACGAGTATTTTGCATCAGTATTTACTGTGGAAAAGAATATGGAAGATATAGAAAGTAATGAAATCGATGGTAACACCTTGCAAAATGTCCACATTTTTGAGGAGGAAGTGTTGGATGTCTTGAAATGCATAAAGGTGAATAAATCCCCAGGACCTGATCATGTGTACCCTAGAATTCTGTGAGAAGCTAGAGAAGTGATCTCTTACTGAGATATTTGTGTCACCGATAGTCAAGGGTGAGGTGCCGGAGGTTGGCTAATGTGGTGCCATTCTTTAAGAAGGGTAGTTAGGACAAGCCAGGGAACTATACACCAGTGAGCTTGATGTCGGTGGTGGGCAAATTGTTGGAGGGAATCCTGAGGGACAGGATATACATGTATTTAGAAAGGCAAGGACTGATTCGGGATAGTCAACATGGCTTTGTGCGTGGGAAATCATGTCTCACAAACTTGATGGAGTTTTTTGAAGAAGTAACAAAGAGGATTGATGAGGGCAGAGTGGTAGATGTGACCTATATGGACTTCAGTAAGGCATTCGACAAGGTTCCTCATGGAAGACTGATTAGCAAAGTTCGATCTCATGGAATACAGGGAGAACTAGCCATTTGGATACAGAACTGGCTCAAAGGTGGAAGACAGAGGGTCGTGGTGGAGGGTTGTTTTTCAGACTGGAGGTCTGTGACCAGTGGAGTGCCACAAGGATCGGTCCTCTACTTTTTGTCATTTACATAAATGATTTGGATGCGAGCATAAGAAATGCAGTTAGTACGTTTGCAGATGACACTAAAAGTGGAGGTGCAGTGGACAGTGAAGAAGGTTACCTCAGATTACAACAGGATCTGGACCAGATGGGCCAATTGGCCGAGGCATGGCAGATGGAGTTTAATTCAAATAAATGTGAGGTGCTGCATTTTGCGAAAGCAAATCTTAGCAGGACTTATACACTTAATGGTAAGGTCCCAGAGAGTGTTGCTGAACAAAGAGACCTTGGAGTGCAGGTTCATAGCTCCTTGAAAGTGGAGTCACAGGTGGATAGGATAGTGAAGAAGGCGTTTGGTATGCTTTCCTTTATTCGTCAAAGTATTGAGTACAGGAGTTGGGACGTCATGTTGTGTCTGTACAGGACATTGGTAAGGCCACTGTTGGAATATTGTGTGCAATTCTGGTCTCCTTCCTATCGGAAAGATGTTGTGAAACCTGAAAGGGTTCAGAAAAGATTTACAAGGATGTTGCCAGGGTTGGAGGATTTGAGCTATAGGGAGAGGCTGAACAGACTGGAGCTGTTTTCCCTGGAGGGGTTACAAAATTATGAGGGGCATGGATAGGATAAATAGACAAAGTCTTTTCCCTGGGTTGGGGGAGTCCAGAGCTAGAGGGCATAGGTTTAGGGTGAAAGTAGAATGATATAAAAGGGACCTAAGGGGCAACTTTTTCACGCAAAAGGTGGTATGTGTATGGAATGAGCTGCCAGAGGAAGAGGTGGAGGCTCGTACAATTGCAACATTTAAAAGGCATTTGGATGGGTATATGAATAGGAAGGGTTTGGAGGGATATGGGCCGGGTGCTGGCAGGTGGGACTAGATTGGGTTGGGACATCTGGTCGGCATGGACGAGTTCGACCGAAGGGTCTGTTTCCATGCTGTACAAGTCTATGACTCTATGACTCTATTTTGACACAGATGCAGTGAAGGAATAGCAATGGAATTCTAAGTCACATTGATGATGGCTTGGAGGGGATCTTAAGGGTGGTGGTTTTCCCATGATGTGAAGGTGCCGGTGTTGGACTGGGGTGGACAATATTGACCCCTTACCCATATATTTCAACAGTGACTGCAGTTCAACAGGTATATTTCGATGTACAAGCTTTCAAAGCGTGCTCCAAATACTTGTCCTTCCAAATAAATCTTTTGGACTACAGCCTGGTGTACTGTTTTAACTTTGTCTACAATCCTTGTCAGTCGAGCTGTCAGAAGCCATGGGTTTGGGATGTGCATAGAGGCATCGTGAGTCGCTGCAATGCAGCATGTATAATCATGTAGCTGATACACTGCTCTGATCAGTGGTAAAAAGAGAAAATGTTGAAGGTCAAGCAGGCTGCTTTTTCCTGAATTGTGTCAAATTTGAGGATTATTGGAGCTAGACTCATCCAGGCAAGAACAGATTATTCCATCACACCCCTTATTTATGCCTTGCAGGTGGTGGACAGGTTTTGGGCTGTCAGGAGAGTGTGTTATTCCCTTCACCATTCCTAGCTTCTGGCTCTGGTAGCCAAAGTATTGTTATGGTTGGTACAGTTCAGTTTTTGGTCAATACTAACCCTCAGAATATTGAGACTCAAACTTTATAGTCTGTATTTTGATTGCAGCTAAAATGGAAAAAGGACTGTTTTAAAAACTAAAGAAGGTGGAAGGAATTAATGCATTTTTAAAAAAAATCCTGAAATTCATGATGCGTGGTGTTTACACTGCTGCTTTGTTCAAGCATCAGAAGGGGTTAGTCTGGCGCAGGGATATATGCAGAGTGAGATTTGGCTAGCCACAAGTAGTTGATTGGTTTGTGCAATTGTGACCTCCTTATGGATGCCAAAGGCCATCAGCCTGGTTGTTGTAATGTCACTGAACGTCAAAAATGATGGTTACATTATCTTTGTTGATGGTGGTCATTGTCTGGCATTTGATCTCATGGCAGTATTTCAACAAAAAGAAGAGCACATTATCCCCAATATCTAAACAATATTGATCCCTGACCCACATATTACAACAATGACTACAGTTCAAAAGTATTTCATTTGCTTCAAAGTACTTTGAAAGACTGATGGTTTTGAAGGAACTGTGTAAATGCAAGCCTTTTTGTTTCTTGTAGTGTCGACAGTTTTAGGGAGCATTTTCTTTCTTTCCACTCTCAATCTTTTCAGGCTGTAGATTGCTAGAACAGAATGTAAATAATATCACCTTTAACAATTTGCGAATCCTTCAGAACTTCCAAACCTCTTCACTTCACCACTCAAATGAATTACTGAAAATTCAGTGGAACTTTGTGTATGATCACTGTGAAATTTAGTATCCAACATTCCAAACTTTGTGATGTTTACCTAAGTTTTTAAAAAAGTTTTAATTATAACATTTCAAATAAATATGATTTTACTTCCTTTGTAATATTGTAGCTGATTTTCTGACCAAACCTAAATTGAAACGAAATTCTGGCAGACATTCAGCGAGTTCCCATAGCTACAAATATCTGCAGGATCTCCTGTGGGATAAGACATCTCAAATAGACATATCATTGCTTGTCAACAGAGACTTAACACTTTGATTGTGAAACACGGTATTGATTAGGAAGTATGAAATGTCATAAAACAGTATGAAGATACATAATGAGAATGGCTTCTTTGGTCCTTCAGGTCTCTTCTTCAAGCTCACATATGTATCCTATTCTAATATCGGCATGAAAATACCTTTAGAACATAGAACATAGAACATAGAACATAGAACATAGAACAATACAGCACAGAACAGGCCCTTCGGCCCACGATGTTGTGCCGAACTTCTAACCTAGATTAAGTACCCATCCATGTACCTATCCAAATGCCGCTTAAAGGTCGCCAATGATTCCGACTCTACCACACCCACGGGCAGCGCATTCCATGCCCCCACCACTCTCTGGGTAAAGAACCCACCCCTGACATCTCCCCTATACCTTCCACCCTTCACCTTAAATTTATGTCCCCTTTAAAACAATAAATTGAGTTTGAAGCTGAAGCTGTATAAATTATTCCCTGAAAAATAATCAAGACAATTTCCAGAATTTTCATCAATTATCATATTGGCATTTAATCATGCCTTTACATACTGTAGTCAATAGTTCTTCCTTCGTCCTCCCTTAGAATTCATTCACAAACTCTGAAGCATTCGTCTGTGGTAATAACGCAGATAAATTTGAACATTCAGATCTCCACTATCCACAGTAGTATGTTTGGTATGTTTTCTTATTCTGTGTAGAAGAAGTCATTAATGGAAATAATGAAGCACTTGCAAATATTGATCAGGAAGGCAAAGTGCTCTGTTAACATAAGAACATTAATTTCTAAAGGGATGTGCATGGATTAGACAAAATCTGAAGCAGCATATTTGTACTTAAAATTAATATGGGAAATGTACTGCTGTCTTAATGCATTGGAAGTTAGACTAATGACTTTCTACATAGAACCCATATGTAGCACTATAGGATGATCATGTGTTATGAAAGCAAGGTAAACCCGTCCAGTATGATATTGTGACACTTCAGGAATACAATGTGCTGGGGGTATGCTGATATTTGGGGAAGCATTCTCTGGAACCAACAACTCTTAAACGTATTATGGCCCAGATCTTCAGTCTCCTCATCTTCAGGGCCAGATGTTCAGACCCCACAGAAGTCCCAGTCTGTGCCTTCTATAGGAATTCTCCAGGAAATTTGAACTGGCAATAGCCAATTTCCCTACTCCTTCCAAAAAAATCCAACAATGGGTTAAAGTCAAAGCCTTGGGATGATTGTCGAGAGTGTGGTGCTGGAAAAGCACAGCAGGTCAGGCAGCATCTGAAGAGCAGGAGAATTGAAGTTTCGAGCATCAGCCCTGCATCAGGAATAGAATAGAATCCTTACAGTGCGGAAACAGGCCATTCAGCCCAATAGCATTTTACTCAGATCCACCTCCCTAACCAATCCCTGTAACCCTGCATTTTCCATGGCTTAAGCATCTAACCTACACGTACCTGAACACAATGGGTAACTTCACATAGCCAATTCACTTAACTTGCACATCTTTGGACTGTGGGAGGAAACGGAGCACCTGGCAGAAATCGTGCAAACTCCACACAGACAGTCATCCAAGGGTAAAATCAAACCCGGGTCCCTGGCGCTGAGAGGCAGCAATGCTAACCACTGAGCCACCATGCCACTCGTGGTTGAATAAATTGTGAAATTGAGTAAAGTTAACCATGCAGAACTCATGTGACCCAAAACTCTGCTGCCTGTGTCTGAACTCATGCCAAACATTTTCAATCACCAATTCAATGTTTGCTCACCTACACAGACACGGCCTTTAAATTATGTCTCGATTATAAAATTCTCCTCCTTGTTTTCAACTCTACGGCCTCATTCAACCTTCTCTCGGTCCATAACCCGCCCAGACATGTTTTCATCAAATTCTGCCCTCTTGACTATCATGATACGAAAGTCGGAGGAGTTGTTGACAGTGAGGAAGGATGTGGCAGGTTACAGCAGGATATAGAGAAGCTGCAGAGCTGGGCAGAAAGGTGGCAAATGGAATTCAATGTAGCTAAGTGTGAGGTGATTCACTTTGGGAAGAATAACAAAAAGATGGGGTACTGGGCTAATGGTCGGATACTTGGTAGTGTGGATGAGCAGAGGGATCTTGGTGTCCATGTACACAGATCTCTGAAAGTTGCCACCCAGGTAAATAGTGCGGTGAGGAAGGCATATGGCGTACTGGCTTTTATTGGTAGAGGAATTGAGTTCCGGAGTCCTGAGGTCATGATGCAGTTGTATAAGACTCTGGTGCGGCCGCATCTGGAATATTGTGTGCAGTTTTGGTCGCCATACTATAGGAAGGATGTGGAGGCACTGGAACGGGTGCAGAGGAGGTTTACCAGGATGTTGCCTGGTATGGAAGGAAGATCATATGAGGAAAGACTGAGACACTTGGGGCTGTTTTCATTAGAGAAAAGAAGGTTTAGGGGTGACTTGATTGAGGTGTACAAGATGATTAGGGGGTTAGATAGGGTTGACAGTGTGAACCTTTTCCCGCGTATGGAGTCGGGTATTACAAGGGGGCATAGCTTTAAATTAAGGGGGGGTAGATATAGGACTGAAGTTAGGGGTAGGTTCTTCACTCAACGAGTCGTAAGTTCATGGAATGCCCTGCCAGTAGCAGTGGTGGACTCTCCCTCTTTATGGGCATTTAAGCGGGCATTGGATAGGTATATGGAGGATAGTGGGTTAGTATAGGTTAGGTGGGCTTGGATCGGCGCAACATCGAGGGCCAAAGGGCCTGTACTGCGCTGTATTCTTCTATGTTCTATGTTCTATAACTTATTCTATGATTGGTAGTGCTGGCTTTAGCTCCCAAGCCATTAGGTGTGGAATTCCCTCTCAAAAACCTTCCCACTCTTTCCTTCTCCCAGAGTCATGTTTCTTAAAAGTGCCTTCTTTGTTTAAGCTTTGGGTCATCTAACATGATCTTCCTTAGATGATTTTCTATCAGGTGTTGATTGACAAATCTGATAGGACATTTCAGACCACAAGATAGAGAAACAGACGTAGGCCAATTAGTCTACTGAGTGTTGCTCTGCCATTCAATAAGATCATGGCTGATCTGATAATCCTCAACTCAACTTTCCCCCAAAACTGTCTTATCTCAGCCTTGAGTATTCTTAACAACCCAATACTTTTGGCTCTCGGCAGTAAGAATTTCTACAGATTCACTACTCAGAAGAAAGTCCTCCTCAACTGCCTCCTAACTATGCAACTTCTTATTCTGAGACTATGCCTTCTGGTTCTTGACTATCAAATGGAAACAACTTCTCCATATCTACTCTGTCAAGCCTTCTAAGGATCTTATGTATTTCAATAAGGTCACCTCTCATTCTTTGAAATTCCAATGAACACAGGCCCAACCTATTCAACTTTCTACATACCAAAACCCTTCCATTCTTGGGATCAACTTTCTGAATCTTCCATGGAGTGCATCCATTGCCAGTTTATCTTTACTTAGATAAGGGAAATAAACCATTCATGGTATTCTAGCTGTGGTCTGACTAGCAACTTATATAGTTTTAGCAAGACTTTTCCACTTATATTTCATTCCCTTTAAGTTAAAGAATTGATATTACCTGCTGAACCACGAAGCTAAATTTTTATGATTCATGCATGAAGCCTACAAATTCCTCTGTGCTGCAGTCTTTCTCCATTTAAATAACATTCTGCTCCTCTATTCATCCTGCCAAATGATGACAACCTCACATCTTCCCACAATATATTCCATCTGTCAAATTTTTGTCCACTCACCTAACCTGTCCATATCCTTTTGTAGCCTGTGTCTACCTCACTAGGAGAACGTGAGGACTGCAGATGCGGGAGATCAGAGTCGAGAGCATGGTGTTGGAAAAACAGCAGGTCAGGCAGCATTCGAGGAACTGGAGGATTGACCTTTCGGGTATAAGCCCTTCATCAGGAATGCCTGATGAAGGGCTTATGCCAAAAACATCGATTCTCCTGCTCCTCGAATGCTGCCTGACCTGCTGTGCTTTTCCAGCACCACAATCCTGACTCTGATCTCCAGCATCTGCAGCCCTCACTTTCTCCTTGTGATGGTTCCCAATTATTTCTAGGCATAGTTACTCAGGAAATATTCAACAAAATGTCTTTGTCCAACTTTGCAAAAGGGTGCATACTTGACTTAGCTTGAATCATCAGTGCAGTGATGGATTTCTTTATGGGACTTGTTATGAAGATGTGGGTGTACTGTACCTTTAAGAGAGTTAAAAGCTAGCAGTGACAGCACCAAGTGTTCTCAATAAGATGCAGTGTAGCATGTGGTCCAGCTACTGGGTAGCTAGAGTAGCTGGTTGCCCAGAGACAAAAACAAATTTGAATTAGGCCAATCAGTTTAAATATATCCAAAAAAAACAAACTCCAATCCAGCCCTTGCCAAGCTGTGCAATCTCCTCCAGTTTCTCGGCTCTTCTTGAGGTCTCTTTTTCTACCTTCACTAATGTCACTGGCTTAGTTTCTTTTACCACATCTTTTCCCACAGTGCCTTTCTTTAACAACCAGCATTATGACTTTACATGTCCCACCTCTGGCACTTCTGAAACCACTGGCACTGTAATTTTCTGTGTCCCACTCCATTGCAGTGAAAGCACCTCAGGCCTTTCACCTCCTTCCACCCTCTTGGGCTTCTTTAACATGTGGCAAGTTTTTACCAATACTCTCTACTCTTGGTTTCGTAGTTCTTCTCCCAACTTCTATCCCTCACAGGACAAAATTCTGGCTGGAAGCTTGTCTTATGCACCAACATGTATTTATCTGCTAATTCTGCTGCCATTCTCATTCCTGAACTTTCTGTTCTTTTATATGAATTCTTACCAGTTCTGGAAGTGAGTTTTTAAACTCCTCCAGCAGAATAATCCCTCTTAGAACCTCAGGGGTCTTATCTATTTTCAAAGCACACACCCATCGATCAAAATGACCATGTTTAATTCTCTTGAACTCAACATAAGTCTGACCTTATTCCTTCTTTGTGTTTCTGAACTGTTTTCTATATGTTAGATAAGATCTTTGAAGCTAGATGGGCGAAGGGGAGATCCTACACTACAAAACCAAGAGTAGAGAGCACTGGTAAGAATTTAGCACAGGTTAAAGAAACCCAAGATGGTGCAAGAAGGTGAAAGACCTCAGGTGCTTTCACTGTAATGGGGTGGGACACAGAAAATCACAGTGCTGGTGGTTTCAGAAGGGCATTGGGAAAAGGTGTTTTCACTGCAAGAAAGTGGAACATGCAAAGTCACAGTGCTGGTCCTTAAAGAAAGGTGCTGTGGGAAAAGATGTGGTAAAATAAATTAAGTCAGTGGCATTAGTGAAGGTAGTAAAGAAGACCCCCAAAAGAGCTGAGGAACTGCAAGAGAATGCACAGTCTTAATAGGAGCTGGATTGGAGTTGTTTTTTTTTGTCTCCGGGCAATCAGCTACCCTAGCTACCCAGTAGCTGGACCACATGCTACTTTGATTGAGAACACCTGGTGCTGTCACTGCTAGTTTTTAACTTTCTTAAAGGTATAGTACACCCATATCTTCATAACCGATTATATGCTCTGCATTTTTGTTGAAGCCTTGGATTGGAAGACCCATAAGAAATGCAGAATAGTATCTAAACGTGAAAAAGTTCAAGCAAAGCAGTTATCTAACAATGATTCTATCTAAAGATTATAAGGGCCTTTGATTTAATTTAAAACATTCGGAAACAGCAGAGAAGAAATGGTTGGAGTCAGTTGATGAAGCAGATGGTACTGTCCAAGATGCTATTTTGGAGGTTTTGCTGCATGAGGTGCTGCAAAGAAAGATCTTTTGGAGTTAAATGACATATTTCAATGAAAAGTTGCACAAGAAAAACCTCGACAAAGATAGTGCAAAGGTTTCTCATCCTTAAAGATGCTCCTCGGTGAAACTGAGGAAGGAATTTGTTGGCCTCCGAAAGCTTGCTAATGTAAGTGCACTGTTTACTTTTTTCAATTGTGCAATCTATAATGTATATTAATACTACTGAACGGCACTGTGAACTTTCTAGAGTATTACAGACGGAGAATGCACAGTGCTCCCAAATGTTTAACTCCATCACTAATACATATGTATGTCTATGCTTTAGCAGGGTGTTTTGTATTGCCTCACATCACATAATATATGGTAACCAGCAAATGTCCAACAGACTTGTCAATGCATACACGTTTGGGCTACACGTTTGGGCATTTGGGTGGCACATATCTTGTACATTAATTATTCCAATTTATTAATTTGAGATCCATATCAAGATACAGTAAACACCTTACGTGAAACCTTGCTTCATGATGCCCTAAGAGGTAATAAAGAAGGGAGATAGAATGTGATGAACAATTTCCAGACTTGTGGCTAGTATTATCATATCTACTTCCTTATAATCTTTTAGTCAAACATATTATTCATTCTATTGTACATCTGTGATAACAGATAATATTTTTGATAATTATATTTTCTTAGAAGTAGTACAGTAATATTTCATTAGATTGAGACATCGAGCAAGATTGCCTCAGCAGAGGAACAGTTTTCTATCTCCCTCTGGAAATGTACGAACAGTCACTGGAAATATCAGGTGTATTTGTTCAGGTTTCCATTCCTAAGTTAGTCACATGGTGCCTTGTGTGTCCTTTTTATCTATAGATAAAGTGTGAAAAGTGTGGTGCTGGAAAAGTACTGCAGGTCAGGCAGCATCTGAGGAGCAGGAGAGTTGACATTTCAGGCATAAGCCCTTCATCAGGGATGTGGAGGGGCAAGGGGGCTTAGAAATAAATAGGGTGGATGGGGTGGGGCTGGGAGGAAGGTAGCTGGGAAGGTGATTGGTGGATGCAGGTGATGGGTAATTGTGACAGGTAGGTGGGGAGGGTGGAGGGGATAGGTGGGAAGGAAATTGGACAGGTATAATAGGCCAAGAGGGTGGTGCCACATTGGAGGGTTGCATCTGGGAGGAGGTGGGGAGAGGGGAGATTTGGAAACTAGCAAAGTTGATGTTGATGCTGTGTGGTTAAAGAGTCCCAAGGTGGAAGATGAGGCATTCTTCCTGCAGTTGTTGGGTGGCTTGGATTCAGTGGTGGTGGAGGCCCAGGACTTGCACGTCCTTGGGGGTGTGGGAAGGGGTGTTGAAACTGTTGGCCACAGGGCAGAAGGGTTGTTTGGTGCGTGTGTTCCAGAGATGTTCTGCGAAGTGGCGTCCTGTCTCCATTACGTATAGCAGACTACATCAAGAGCAACAGACACAGTAGTTGAGGTGGGTGGATGTACAAGAAAATCTCTTCCAGATGTGAAAATATCTTTTTTGGGCCTTGGACAGAGGTGAGGGGATAAATGTGGGCGTAGGCTTTATACCTCATGCAGCAGTAAGGGAAGGTGCTGGGTGTGGTGGATGGATTGGTGGTGGGCCTCTATACATGTCTGGTAAAGAATAGTAAATGACTTTCAGCATGATATGACCTAAAATGTCTCATTGAGCTGAGAGAGAGGGAAGTAACAATGCTTACAGCTTAGATATATCTGTCCTGTAATCATCGGTTAGAAAGTCTCCAATGAATCATTGATATATGGACAACTACCATCCCCTAGAAGGTATTGCTGTGTAAGGTCTATCATCCTAATGCTGGCATGAAAAATATTTCCCTTTACTACTTTTTTAAGTGCCCAAGAAAAAAGATGGTGTATCTGCCTTCAACCAAGCATTTTTCAGCATTTTGCATCATCACCCCTGCAATAACAGATACCATTGCAGATATAACTACTCCAGGGGTGGTTCATAAGTTCCAAGAGGAAATATTTGGTGAAGTACAGTCCACAGGTGAGCAGCAGCTAATGCAGGTTAATTGGAGAAATTACTAGTTAGAAGCTCCACTTGAGTCATCTGGGATTTGGTCCTTGTAGGCCTTCTGAGAAATCTTGGACAACACCAGCAGTCTGTGCAGTCAGTTGGGAGTATTCAAAGGAACATGCGCAGTTCAATAAGCAGCCATAATGTGGCAGCTGTGTAGTGTTGCATGACCAAGTTTCAGCCCATTGTTGGTGTGGTGAGTGTTTAAATTCCCAATTGTTTACAAACTGACATCGTCATTTTTGGAGGTACATTACATGGGAAGTATCAAGCATAGACAGCCAAAAAGGGAAAATCAATCTCATCACAAGAGGATACTTTTGTAAATTACTTTGTGTAATCATGGAAGCATACAAATCTTACAAAAGCAAGGATCATTCATATTCTTCAGATGGGAATTGTACTTGGCACATGAAACTAAACAATATTGAACTTACACTTAATAATTGTGTCAATTAGAAGTGATTCTTTTCATTGTACTGATTCCAGGTACCCTACCAGTAACAGTTTGGGTTTCAGAGTATGAAACCCTGCCATATATCAAAGACATCTCAGAGATGATGACCAGACTCCTTCAGCCCCTAGGCACCTACCACCACACTGAAACAGCTCCTGATGAATTTAAATGACCCCATACCAAAAACAAGCGGAACAAATGTCATATACAAATACCCTGCAAGGATTGCAACAAACATTACAATGGACAGACAGGCAAGAAACTAGCCACCAGGATACATGTGCACTAACTAGCCAATAAAGGACATGACCAACTATTACTGGTGTCCATACACACAGACGAAAAGAGACATCAGTTTAACTAGGAAAATACATCCATCCTGGGACAGGCTAAACAAAGACATGCACAGGAATTCTTGAGGTCTGACATTCAAACCAGAACTCCATTAACAAACATATAGATTAGGACCCCATTTACTAACCTGTCAGAAACAGAACTGGAAATGATATCACCTACCACAACAAACCGAGATAGATAAATAGCAAAAGGGACAGAACACTAATGCTTCACTGGAAGCTCACTGATAATGTTACCTAGCACAGTAATGAAACATCTGAGAACAAACCTACCAGTTCAGCGAGCAAGCTTACAACCTGAACCTCAACCTGAGCCACAAATCTTCTCCAAAATTGCAAATCTCTGCTCACATTTTGATTGTGATGACAAGTTTCAACCCACTGGAAGAACAATTCACACCATTCAAAATGATGTAAACCATATCATTCTAAAAGAAAATATGATCTTTTCCTATCTCCCAATTTTATCAGAAGGATCCTTTAAAACATTTCTAGGATCAAGACCTGCATGTTGGACAAAAAATAATAAGTTCTTGGCTAAACCCTATTTATGTACCAAGCTTCCTAGAAATCTGTTCACTTGTATTTTGAGGCATATTATTTCTTGTTAAACAGGAGTAAAAATAATATATTTTCCCATCTTTAGTAGTGGAGGTAAAAACAATGAGCTGGAAAAGCTCATGCAAAATTCTATGAAAAAGCAGATATTCTACATCTTAATGCTGCTTGTCGCAATAAATTGATAGTGGAAGAGGTGCAGAGAGGTGGCGATGGTGATGGGTGTAACAAATAAGAACAGGGGTATAATAGAGGATCTAAGATGTAGAAGCAGAAGTAAGTCATTTGGTCCATCGTGTTTGCCCCACCAATCAATGAAATCATGGCTAATCTGATAGTCCTCAACACCACTTTCCTGTAATATCCACATAATCTTTCATTTACTATTGATTAAAAATATGTTTATTTCAGCTTTGAACATACACAACAACCCAGCCTCTACATCCCTCTGGGTAGAGAATTTCACAGTTTCATTACCTTCTGTGAAACGAAGTACCTTCTCGTTTCTACCCTTTACACAGAAATGACCCCTGGATCTAGACTCTCCTACAAAGGAAAACAACTTCTCAGCACTTATCCTGTCAATCCTCCTAAATATCTTGCATATTTTGACAAGGTCATTTCTCGTTCTTCTAAACTTCAATCTACACAACCTCTCCTAAGAAAATCCATCCATTCCAAGAATAAACTACCTCTGAGCTGTCTTTAGAACCAGTACATCATTCCTCAGATAAAGAGACTAAAACTACTCACAGTATTCTAGGTGCATTCTAGAATAATCTTAGCAAGACTAGCTTATTTTTATACTCAATTCACTTCAAAATAAAGACGAATCAATCATTTGCCTTCCCTATTTTTGCTGAATTTGCATTCTGACTTTTTTTTTATTCATGCACGACGGCACCAAAATCCCTCTGTGTTGCAACTTTATAAAACCTTTCTAGATTTCAAGAACAGTCAGCTCCTCTATTAGAATCATAAATACACTTCATTGCTTTGAACAGACATCCTAATCTGACCAAGTCCCATTTGCCAACATTTAGCCTATGATTGATTGTGGTAACAGCATTGGGTTAGACAAAAAGAAATTAACAGTTTACCACTTTAGATTAGATTAGATTACTTACAGTGTGGAAACAGGCCATTTGGCCCAACAAGTCCACACCAATCTGCAGCCCACCCAGACCCATTCCCCTACACTTACCCCTTCACCTAACACTACGGGCAATTGAGCATGGCCATTTCACCTAACCTGCACAGTTTTGGAGTGTGGGAGGAAACCAGAGCACCTGGAGGAAACCCACGCAGACACGGGGAGAATGTGCAAACTCCACACAGAGAGTCGCTTCTGGAGTTAGTATCCGGTTATGTGGCAGGTATCTAACTCAATTCTTCAACCCCCAGCAAAGAGACATGTATGGAGAATTCTGGGCACAGCAAATTAATACTTTACATGTTTAAACTTGTTGTGTCATTACAATTTGTGCACACCTCTGATCTTTCTCAGAGTCACAGAGGTCTACAGCACAGAAAAAAGCCCTTCTGGGGGATCCAAGATGGCAGCGTCCTGTTAGGATTACGTTAACTAGGCTCCGTGATGCAACACTGACCTGACAGAGCCAGAACCCATCTCAAACACTTTACTGTGAGTAAAAACACAGTAACGGAGCTAGAAACCTGAAAAAAAAATTACTCAGCTTTGTCTTTGCGGCTGGAGAATCCCGAAGAAAGGAGGAAGCTCACCCGGGGCTGGGCCTTCTGAAGCAGCAGGCTTGCTTACTCACCAGACCCTGGTTGAGGAGCTGGCCAAATCTCGCCAGGTCCTGGGGAGGCAGATCCAGGCAGCGGGCATACTGGAACACAGTGGTAGGCAAAATAGAGAAGGCTTGGGGACAGAGGTGGAGCTGGATCCAGTATCACTTCTTCTTGGTTTTGTTAATTCTCTTTCATTAGATGCACACAATAAAAGGCTTTTCAGTATCCGCACTTCTTGTGCCAGAAAGAACATTCTATTAGGGTGGGTGTCGAAAATCCCCAGGGCTGGCGGGCTGGCGTAAGCTAGTCATGAAGCTCATCCCCTTGGACTTTCTTATGAGTATGTTGCACCATAAAACTGATGCGGCGGCCCTTTTTGGACTACCCGGGTACAGAATTGTCTGCCATACTAATAAGAGCCTTAATATAACCATGGCAATTTTATATAATGTATTTGGTATCCAGCGGGGAGGAACTTTGAACATGTATAAACTTATGTGTTCGATGATTGACAACGATTGCTTTGTTTTCTGAGTTGTGTAATGGTTATTATCATTATTATTATTGCTAAGATTTTCCTTTTTTAGCTTAGTTATTAGCTATTTATTTATGTAATTAGTGGGTTTGTTTTTTAATATTGGTTTGAATTGTTTGGTTTTATATTTGTTGTAATATTCAAAAGAAAAAAAAAATCTTTTTTCAATAAAAATATATTTTAAGAAAAAAGGCCCTTCAGCCCACCAAAGCCCTTTGGCCCAACTGCGCCAGTCAAAAACAACCACCAAATTATTCTAGTCCTGAATCACATCAGCAATTTAAGTTCAGTGAATCGCCAGTCCTGTAAGCAGATAATCCACTCGCCCAATAACATTTGGGGGATTTGGTGCTTAAAACAAGTGCAACAGAGAATAAGCAAACCTAATTAGATTAGATTTGGTTCACAAAATGTTTTTCAGAAGCTCCATTTACACACTTGCAAACATGTGAAATTGTAAGCTACTTTGTGATGTATCACTGAATCCAGTTGCCAGTTCTTCTGCAGCAGCAAAAGTGAGTTTAACATGTAGTTAGTAGAACAGGTACAGTTTATACCTGAGTACAATGGCACAACCATCTATAAACATAATCTTCAAACACTGTCCTTTCTCTGCAGAGATGGTAATTACATTGCAATCATCTGTAAGCATGAAAAGGAAGTGTTAAGAGCTAATTGCATTTTTTTAAAACTGTAGGTTTATTTATTGTGATTTTGGAGCAAAACACAAGTTCTGATGAGGTGTTAACAGTTTTTTTAAAATCTGAGTTTAACATCGTACATTATTCATGAATGCAATCAAGTCTGAAACAAGTTAGAAGTGCACAACCATGTCGGTGACCTGGTTCTGGATTATCTCCTTCTCAAATTAATTCTGCAGCTCTTTCTCCTCTCATGGATTTGCACAAGACATTTATTCATTAGGATTGATATTCATTTTTATTTACAAAATATAACTTGCTCTCGTAACATTTAATTCCGATTCAGCAAGCTTGCGATTTTATTTCAATAGATTCTGATAAATTTTCTTCACAGCCCCAATGCACTGCGCCATAAATCTGCCTGAATCGTCATCCTAAACCTTCTCTTGTTCTGTATCTCCAGTAGGGGATGGTAAAAATGCTTTCTCATGATATAAAGCAGTTAGTGGAAAGGTAAGGACATTTCAGAAAACAAATTGTAAAAGTTATCGGTCTGCCATCATTTGGTAGTTCCCACTGGTTGATCTTCCCAAGGTATCAACTAATGAGAAAGGACATTTGTTCCACCTAGATCACCACGCAGAAAGATCTGACAATCCATCAATCATATGCTGCTCCTTAAGTGATTCCAACACCTTCACCGCTCTACTTGGAAATGTATTTCACATTTTTGATTATTCGTCATGTCAAGAAGAACTTGCTGCCATCATTGTGTCCTGAGGATTTTCTTTTACATTAAAGTGTCATGTCATTTCATTTGAGTGAAGGTAGAACAAGGTATTTGTGAGAAAGACTTTGCTGGTTTGTGGATATTGATGTAAAACCTGGGGCAATCGGTATAGTCCTTTGGTACAGAAACTTTAATAAAGTTGAATTATCTTTTTCATTTCTTTCCGACTGTAACAGGAATAGTCATTTGTGGAGCCCTCCTCCATCAGGTTTGAATATTATTGTCTCCAGTATTTCCATGTCTAAATTCGTACTAACCTGTAGGTATTCCACATTAATTCCTGGTTACATTAACAAAATATGACAAAACCGAATCCTATGTCAATGCAACCTTGGTTCAGTTTTTAATTCAGGTTCAGGAATTCAACACCTGCATCATTCCCATATCCAAATCTGTACAATGCCTGTGTTGGACAAGATCAAAAATCACACGACACCAAGTTATAGTCCAACAGGTTTATTTGAAAACACAAGCTTTTGGAGCCTCACTCCTTCAGGTGCTACAAAAGCTCGTGTTTTCAGATAACCTGGTGTTGTGTGACTTTTGACCTGGTCCAACCCAGTCCATCACTAGCACCTCCCCATCATATCTATGTTGCTTAACTTAACATTATTTTGCATCTAATTGTTTGATGAGTCCAGAGGCTAATTTGTCAGCCAATTAGTGATGTTGAGTGCTGCCAAGAGATAAGGACTAACTGCTAAACACAATCCCAAAACATAAATTGCAACCATTACTGGGCTTGTCATTGTCTCACAGAATAGATCAGACAGAATATCAGACAGCTCGCAGCCTCAGGGCACAGACAATCAATGAACAAGTATTAGATTTGCTCTGTATGAATTAACTCATTTTTTGCAAAATCTTTACTTCAGCAGCAACATCACATACTCCTGGAAACTGTAATCGTGTGCACCAGACTCTCTGCTTTTTCTGATCTGCAATTTCAAAGTCACCTTTTTGACTTCCCAGCTCATTAACAAGCTCTTCAAGGAGCTGAACAGGCAGAGTAATTGGAGGCGAGCAGGATGCCAGTTTCAAACCCCGACTCCCCAACCCACCTTGAAAAAAGCAGCATCAAAAGACTGCCACGCATCTAGGATTGATATTTTCAAAGTGTGTCAACACCTAACTGTGCCTCAGGGTGATTGTAAATCAAGCCCCAGTACAGCAAGAACAAACTTGAACTCACGATGTACAATGCCACAATTGGAAAAGGAAAGCAATCATAGAATCCCTACAGTGTGGAAACAGGCTATTCGGCCTATCAGGTCCACAGTGACTCCTCTGAACAGTGTCCCAAATGGATTTACTCCCCTTACCCAATCCCTGTAACCCTGCATTTCCCATTGCTAACCCACCTACCCTGCACATCCCTGGGCACTTTATGTGCAACTTAACATGGCCAATCCACCAGAAATGCACATCCTTGGACTGTGGGAGAAAACTGGAACACCCAAAGGAAATCCAGGTAAACATGGGGAGAATGTGCAAACTCCACACAGAAAGTCACTCAAGGATGAAATTGAACCTGGGGGAAGTACTAATCTCTAAGCCACTGCGCTGTTCCGGTGGGTTTTAAATATAAATAGCAAGGGACTCGCCCACTGGCTGGAAACATCACCTTTTGAAGAAATCCAATGAAGACTGTGCCAATCAGACCCTTAACTAGACACTAGCCTGCCTATGTTGTGTTCACATTATATTAGTTCTTCCTCTGTAGATCCTAGCAATTGTGCTCACCAAATGCGGTTTTAATTATTACTTTTGTGCAATAGATCTTCCTTTTTTCTAGTAACAGCGTCACTTCTGGAGATACTGTGCAGTAACGTATAATCTATTCCTAATCAGATGAAGTAAAGACAAAGGAGAATTGATGACAGTGAACTACTATAAATATATCTTACCCAGCATCACATACCAGTAGGGGCTGGCAGGAAGGTCATCTGGGAGAAGACCACAGTTTCCGAGAGCAGATTGTTCTGCTCCCAGAAATGGCAAACCTGGAGACAGGTTGAGCACATAATTAGATGGGGTGATAGCGGAACTAAACTGCATTCCTCTCCTGACCTCCCAATCAGAATTAGGTTCTAAATAGAAAGGCACATGTTCGACCTTTCTGCCTGCCACCAATTTAGGCTCTTAAGGACAATTCAAGGACTTCAGCCTGCTGACACTGGGATTAACTATGCCAAGTGGCCTCGTAATAGTTGAGCATGCAAAAGTTCGTCACCTCAGGGAGCAGCCTTTCCTCGAGTGAAGGTAATCAGTAATTGTTCAAGTGACTGGACATCAAGCAGTTTGGTTCCCACTGGGTGCTCCACCATCCTGGGATGTTCTTCTGGTAGCAGCCATACACTTTTCTGTGGTGTTCTCAGAACAAGTGCTGCAGGCCTTTTGATCTTTCATTGAAGGGTACTCCCACTCCAAGAGTCTTGATTCCAGATGAAGCTGACTAGTTGGCAAGCATTACCTGGAAGGGGCACAGTGGATGTTTCACTGGCTGCCCAGCCAGCATTCAGGAAGCCAATGTCTAAATAAAACCCTGCCCCACTGCTGCTTTTTCTTGGTTTGAAATGAAAAATCTGAGAATATTTTCAAGTCAATAGAAAAAAGCTGGCATATTGAAAATCAATTTCCACCTCACTCCAATTCTGAGAGAGGGTCACTGGACCCGCAATGTTAACTTTGATTTCTCTGCACAGATACAGACCTGCTGAGTTTTTCCAGAAAGTTCTGTTTTTTGTTTCACTTCACTGCAAATTTGTTCCACACCACTGGTCAATAGTAACCTTTGCACTTTCCCATTGGTAAATGCTAGTCTGGCCTGTTGGTAGAAATACGTTAATTTTTTTTTACAAACTGTTGAAATGATCTGCAACTGATCTGTAGTATTCAGAGACTTATGAACACACATGGAATGAAATGATTGTGAGGAACTGATAACAACAAACCAGTTTTCATTCAGTCTAAAAAAAAGTCTTCAAATATATATCTAACTACTTTAATTAAAAAAGCTCATATTGGTCAAAATTAGACTGTGTGAGCATAACTACTGTTCTGCTAAATGTGTAGTGTCTGCTTTATCTAATGTCTGATGAATCTTATCATGAGATTACAATAAGTGGAAGCTGCATGGGCTCTATTTTTGTCAAGTGTTCGGTAACTTAAACATGAAAAGGATTCCTTCAACCAACAATAAGACAGATCAGCTAGTCAGTTAAATCATTGTTGTTGTGAGACCTTGCTGTGTTTAATTTGACAGCCTGTATGCCCTACTCCAAGTCAATCCTTGATTCTGAAGCACTTCTGAAATGTCATGAGGGTGTTAAAAGTATGCAACGAGAGTCATGGAAAATGAAACATTCCCTTGACTTATCTATTATTTTATTCCTTTTCATGTCAGTTCATCTGTGTCTCTACCACAAATGTTTCGACCTTTGTTAAACATAAATATCGGGATTGTTAATATAGTGGTAAATAGAGAAATTGGAAGTCTTGAGTGTCTCTATCCCTGAGCCAGAAAGCTTGAGTTCAAGTCCCACCTGCTCCAGAGGTGTATCATAACATATCTAAACAGATTCAATAAAATAGCTAAAATGGGAAGATGGTGGTATAGGAATAATATCATTGACTAGTAATCCAAAGGCCCAGACAAATGTTCAGGAGTCATGGGTTCAAATCTCTCATGAACAACAGCTGGAATTTAAATTCAATTAACTAATAAATCTGAAATTGAATGCTGGTATTAATAATGGCACCATGATCATTAATTGTTGTAAATATCTATCTGTTTCACTAATGTCTTACAGAAAGGGAGGTGTGTGCCATCACGAGTTGGTAACAAGCAAGTTGACTCACATTAATGTGGTTGCTGTGCCATTCACCTAAAACTAGACAAAAATAGAGCTTGTGCAGTTTCCACTTATTATTATTATTTATATATATATGTATAATAAAAGTGTCCATGTTCCATGAAAATAAGTCTTAGACTGAAAGCAAGGCTTGTTAAGATTGTGCAGGACGTATGTCAACTTGGAGCTACTCAAGCCCCCTGCCTCTCAGAACCTTAATGTGGCTGGTTTGCCTGTGCAGTCACAGGCTTGATGCTTCTTTGTTGACTTCCTTATATATATATATATATATATGCTCGCATCTTAATCCTGCACCCCCACCTCCCCAAACCATATCATAAATCATTCATGTCAGCGAAATAATACACAAACTGGTCTCACATTCTGAGTTCCATTCAGCTCACTTATCAATTCCTAATGAAGGGCTTATGCCCGAAACATCGATTCTACTGCTTCTTGGATGCTGCCTGACCTGCTGTGCTTTTCCAGCACCACGTGTTTTGACTTTGATCTCCAGCATCTACAGTTCTCACTTCTTCCTCACTTATGCATGTGTCCAATCAATACATAAGGGATTAATCCAGGACTGAGTCAGGAACTCATTATCAAACTTATTGTGATAGATTTACTACAATAAGTAGCCACACATTCTTCTGTGGTTTTATACTTCCACTTTTAAAGACACTTAGATTCAAAGAATCAAATAGCATGGAAAGAAGCCATGTGACCTGTCATGGCAGCCAATTAGTCTCACTTCTCTGCCCTTTCCTCTTAAGTCTGACAATGTTTTCTTTTCAAGTAAACAGCCAATTCCCTTTGAAAGTTATTATTAATTGTTTCCACTAGTGTTTCAGTCAGTTCATTGTAGATCACAACTTTTTGCTCAAAGATTCCCTTATCTTGGCCCTGGTTCTTTCAATTATCTTAAATCTGATTCTTCTGGTTAACGATCCTTCCATCTATGGAAACAATCTCTCTTATCTGTTCTGTCAAAGCCCTTCTATTTTGAACACCTCAATTAAATCTTTCCTTATTTTCTGAGAAATATAATTCCTTTCAATTTTTAATATAGAAATCCCGATTGAACCTAAACAGTTTCTACCTACATCTAACCATTTCAGAACATTTTAACACTGAAACCTATTTCTCATTTGGCACAGGAACTCGACTGAACTGTGATACATCATTATACATTTCAAATTTGAATGATATAATTCGCGGAGAAAATGAGGACTGCAGCTGCTGGAGATCAGAGCTAAAAAATGTGGTGCTGGAAAAGCGCAGCAAGTCAGGCAGCATCCAAGGAGCAGCAGAATTGACGTTTCGGGCATAAGCCCTTCTTCATTCCTGAAGAAGGGCTTATGCCCGAAACGTCGATTCTCCGGCTCCTTGGATGCTGCCTGACCTGCTGCACTGATATAATTCGCAGAAGCACATAATTATTCAATGTTGTTTTGATCTTTCACTTTTTGGAGCCCAAATACATTTACATTTTAACCTGTGACTCAGTTTGCTGGCACTTACACCTCTGAAACAAGGTTCTGGTTCAACTTCCACTCCAAGCATTGGGAACAAGAAGGTACATTGACAATCCTGTGCAATACTGAGAATGAACTGTGTGTCAAAGGTGCTAGTTTTTGGTTGAGACATTCACCTGAGCAGCCACTACCTGCTGAGTTGGAAGCAATAAATTGCATGACACCAATGGGAAAAGAATAGGGAAAATCCCTGGTGTCCTGATAAACATACATTCCTCAGTCAATATCACAAATATAATAGATTACCTGATCATTTCTGAGAGTTTTCAATGTGCAAAATAGTAGCTGCATTTCTTACATTACAGCTGTAATTCATTGGCTGAGAGTGCTTTGTGAGTTTGGTGGTCATGAGAAGATCCATAATTA
Organism: Chiloscyllium plagiosum; assembly: GCF_037043375.1. Lineage (NCBI taxonomy): Eukaryota > Metazoa > Chordata > Chondrichthyes > Orectolobiformes > Hemiscylliidae > Chiloscyllium > Chiloscyllium plagiosum. The sequence goes on from NW_028270150.1 coordinate 61,506,658, forward strand.
AATCTTTCTTGCTCTTTTGACAAATTCAAACCTAGCCCAGACTGGTAGGATGCAAATTTCCTCTGTCTGCCCACTGACATTAAACTTGCATACTTGGAATTGAATTCCCTGTTAAAATGAACTACAGGATGGATCATTTGAGTGAAGGAAGATGCCATATTAGTACATGGAAAAAAGCTTGCGGATGCTGGCACTTAAAAACAAAAACGGAAAATGCTGTTAAAACTCAGCAAGTCCAGTAGCATGTGAGGAGAGAAAGCAGAGTTAACTTTTCAGATCCAGTTCTGAAGAAGGATCCCTGGACCTGAAAAACTAACTTTGCTTTCTCTCCACAGGTGTTGTCCTACCTACTACGTTTTTCCAACCATTTCTGTTTTAATATAATTGCATCAAGTTCTTCTGTGTGTGGGCACATATGCTGCCAATACAGAGAATTTGAAATTCTCCTGAATTAATGTCACTTGCCATGATGAATGCTAAATCCCACACATTTAAACGATATTATTCACATTGGATTACATGAACATGATTCCAAAGTGCAATGACTTCATTCTGGAAATGGTCCAACTTGTATTTACTATAAAGGACGATGTAGATATTAAAAAGGATGATTTGAAGCACACATCATTACAGATAATTGTTTCAGCAGTGTAACACTTAGACATGACTCTTTATCACTTTGAAAATAATTCTGAAAGCATTAGAATTATACAATAAATCAAATCAAGCACAGCAATTACCTGAAATTTTAGAAGAAATATATTCCGTTTAAATATTCCTTTCCTACATCATCTTTAAATATAATTTGAGATTCTAATGAAAAGGACAATTTCACTGAACTACTACAATAGAATATCGTCTCTTCAAAAATATCTGTCAATCTTGGAAAATTCCAAATCAATGTTAACAGTGTGGATCTCCCATGAGGGCACAACGCATAACAGAGAATATCCAAGACAATACCATGGGAGTTCTAACTTTAATCCATGGTATGCACTCCTTTAGTTGTTTGAAGTTGGAGAATTCCAAAATAAGCATTGATGTCCTTGGAGAAGAAAGAAATGAAAACACTTTATCATTTCCTGCATCTAGAATAGATTGAGATTTATTGTCGCACATATTTATAAAAATATAGTAAGATGTGTGTTTTTGTGTTTTATACACAAAGTGTCACCACTGTCCGGAAGCATCTTGAAAACTGAATATAATGGAAGATTTTACTGTAAAAGAATTTATCTTTATCTCCTATCCAGAAAATTATGTTAAGTGCATTCAAGATGAGGAAAATGTTGATTTGAGCTGTGATACCCATGCTATTTAACGCCATTTTCACATTGGTATGCCTCATTCATGAAGAATTAGCACATTCACAAGCATCGAGATAGTTACCAAAGTAAAACCCAATGTGATGACATGATGGCTTTCAGGGCTGTATTTTGTCCTTTTTTTTTAATGAATAAAGTTTGAGAAAGAAGTGATGAGCAGTCTGCTCGAAGCCAATACAGTAAACAGCTTGAGGGGCCAATGCCACGTTTTTTTTAAGTTGTAACATTAGAAGCAGCCTGAATGGGTGGGGTGCAGCTCCCACAGAACCAGTATTTTTAGTGTAGCTTTCAATAGTAGCTCAGTAGGGTTCTTTAAATCTGGATGTGGAAGCTCTTATTTCTCTCTCTGTGACAGCTAAAAGCTGAGATTCCCTTCCTGCTGCTGGAATTGTATGTAAAACAATCTATTTTACTGAATTTGTATTTGCCAAGGCTGTGTTTATGGGATGTTACTATTTTCGAACAGTTCATTGGTAGCAGTTATGTATATATATTATATTGTTAGGAATTGTGAAAGTGTTACAGTTAAGCATTTTAAAAAATATTGTCTGTATTTTAACTGTAGTGTAAAAATAAAGTGTGTTTTGCTTAAAGTTGAGTAGTTTGACTAATCGAATTGCAATGTCTCTCACTTACCTGTAAAATAAGAACAACTTAGGATCTTGGTTATCTTCTTAATAGATTTTGAGCAGTTTGGTCTGGTCCATAACACCAGCATCTTCGAGAAAGAGGGGCAGTCAAAAAATTGGCAAGCACAATTCATAGCTGAAGCAAGTTAGCTGCAAACTAACACTGTTTTGCAAGATGCTTGAAACTCATATTTCTTCAAGTGACAGTTTGTGGTAATCTGGCAGGAAGGTGCCTTAAGCTAAATGTTGTAACATCCTGCAAGTTTACATTTTTGAGAGGTTGTGCCATGGTTCCATGTGCTTGTCACAAGTTAACATGCCTGAGGGTTTGAAAATAATCATAAGATAGTTGCATGGTTATGGGTGACCTAGATACAGTCGGCATCTTATAATAATTTCTGCCCATCAGTAACTGTTGTAACCCTGCGGTATGGTTCACGCAGCACTGTCAGTGGAGGGAAAAATCATTTCCCTTGTAGCCACTGTACTGTAGCAATCTTAAACTCAGGGGCAAAACTGTCTAATCATATATCTAAACGCTAGCAAGGGTAATTCTACATTTTGACAACCTATACTGACACCTCAGTGATGTGAGACTTTGTACATTCCAACTGTTAATGCAAGTTCCAGAGCGACATGAAAGATTTACAGGCACTTATTCTTTTTGGTTCACATTTTGCATTTCCTTCAGAAATGAAACAGGTTTTGTTTGTGTTTATTCAAATTGAATGTTTCATTTACATAATTTATTTCCAATATAGCAAAATTATATTTGTTTTCCTGATCTTAGCTCATACATAGCTCATTTTTAGCTAACATTTCTTTTGATCATTATTATTCATAACTGTGATACAATGGCAATTCCGCTGAGAAAGACAAAATGCAGAACAAAGAAAAGTGAGGACTGCAGATGCTGGATATCACAGTCGAAGAGTGTGGTGCTGGAAAAGCACAGCAGGTCAGGCAACATCCGAGGAACAGAAGAGTCAATGTTTCGAGCATAAGCTCTTCATCAGAAATGGGGGATGGCCCAAGGGCGCTGAGAGATAAATGGGAGGGGAGTGGCCTGGGAATGCAATAAGTAGATGAAGGCGAGGGTAAAGGAACAGGTTGAGAGGAGGGTGGAGCGGATAGATGGGAAGGATAAATGGACATGTAGGATAGTGCCTAGTTGGAAGGTTGGATCTGAGATAAGATCGCAGGAGGGGAAACGGGGGAAATGGGGAAACTAGTGAAATCCATATTTATCCCCAGTGGTTGGAGGGTCCCAAGCCAGAACAGGAGGTGTTCTTCCTCCAGGCATTGTGTGGCTAGGGTTTGGTGGTGGAGAATGCCCAGGACTTGCATGTCATTGATGGAGTTGAAGGGGAGGTAAAATGTTTGGCCACATGGCGGTGGGGTTATTTAGTACATGTGTCCCAGATGTCTTCTCTGAAACTTTTCAAAAGTTGACATCCTGTCTCCCCAATGTAGAGGAGACCACATCAGGAGCAACAGATACAGTAGTTGACATGTGTGGAAGTACAGGTAAATCTCTGTTGCATGTGGAAGTAACCTTTGGGTCCTTGGACGGAGGTGAGGGGGAGGTATGGGTGTAGGTTTTGCACTTGTTGTAGTAGGGGAAGGTGTTAGGAGTGGAGGGTGGTTGGTGGGGAGGCGTGGACCTAACAAGGGAGTCATGAAGGGAATGGTCTCTCCGGAAGGCAGAAGGGGTGGGGAAGGAAATATATCCCTGGTGGTACAATGGTAATTCCGCTGAGAAAGACAAAATGTAGAACAAAGAAGACGTGAGGACTGCAGATGCTGGAGATGATAGTCGAAGAGTGTGGTGCTGGAAAAGCACAGCAGGTCAGGCAGCATCCGAGGTACAGAAGAGTCAATGTTTTGAGCATAAGCTCTTCATCAGGAATGGGGGATTGCCCAAGGGCGCTGAGAGATAAATGGGAGGGGAGTGGGCTGGGAATGCAATAAGTTCTGTTTATAGCTGGTGGAAATGGGGGAGGATGATGCAATGTATCTGGAGGTTGGGGGCCAAAGTGGAGGACTGGGGAGTTCTGTCCTTGTTGCAATTATAGGGGTGGAGTTCAAGGGCGGAGGCATGGGAAGTGGAGGAGATGTGCTAGAGGGCACCGTTGAACACATGAGAGTGGAAATTGTGGTCTTTGAAGGAGGAGGCCATCTGCGATGTTCTATGGTGGAATTGGGCCTCCTGGGAGCAGATGCGGCGGAGGCAGAGGAATTGAAAATTACGGATAGCATTTTATAGGAGGAAGGGTGGGAGGAGTTGCAGTCCAGGTGGCTATGGGAGTTGGTGGGTTTGAAGTAAATGTCTGTGTTGAGTTGGTTGCTGGAAATGGAGATGGAGAGGTCCAGGAGGGGAAGGAACATCGCCAAGATGTCCATGTGAACTTGAGGTCAGGGTGGAAGGTGTTTGTGAAGTCGATGAACTTTTCAACCTTCTCGTGAGAGCACGTGTTAGTGCTGATACAGTTGTCGATAAAGATGAGGAATGGTGCAGGTGTAGCTGCGGATGATGGACTGTTCTATGCACCCAATGAAGAGGCAGGCATAGCTGGGCCCAGCCCATTGGTCTGGAGGAAGTGGGACAATTCGAAGGAGAAATTGTTGAGGGTGAGCACCAGTGCAGCCAATTGAATGAGTGTGTCAGTGGAAGGGTACTGGTTGGGTTGGAGAAAGAGGAAGAAAGGCCTTCGTCATGGCAGATGGATATGAATAGGGACTGGATGTTCATGGTGAAGATGAAGCAATGGGGGCCAGGGAAACAAAAGTCATGGAGGATGTGGAAGGCGTGGGTGGTGTCCCAAATGTATGTGGGGTGATCCTGGACCATGATGAACAGGGTGTCAAGGTATGCAGAGATAAGTTCGTTGGGGCAGGAGCAAGCTGAGACGATGTGTCGACCAGGGCAATCAGGTTTGTGAATTTTGGTAGAATTACTTGTTTGCTGTAAAATGCAAAGAAGTCCCGGCCATAATTTCACTTCTTTTCAGTACAATTCAGATAAAATCAGGTACACATCGTAAACAATCAGAATATTTTAAGTACAATTTGCAACCAAATTGAATCTGACTCCGTTCACAAATCTGGCCACACCCACTCAGGATAGATTAATCTGCACTGGGAGTTGCACTTAATTCCACGTCTTCAGGGAGGCTTTAAAAATGATGCTGCTTCTTTGAGCTGCAATAACAGGAAAAGGTGCATTTTTTAAAAATTTAAATGTAATTTGTATTTGAATTTATTCATAAATTGATCTAACCATATCTAACCCTAACTACAATATTGTTTTAAAAATTTGCAAAGAGTGAATATCAGTCATTTAACAACTGGGCACCCCGGGGATTGTGAATTGATGCCTTGATTAAAAATATTATGTTCAAACAATGAATTTATTTTTAGCTATTTTAAACAAACTTCTCCCATTGATCAATTCTAACTCCACATGAATCAGTTTTACTTTTAAAATAACATTTCAAAAGAACTGTATGTTTTATAACTCAGGGAATATTTTGTATTTGGTGGTATGCACATGAGTAGAAACTCAGGGGAAAGAACCTTTTTCAAACCAATACTCTTCAGGACATGGCAAATGCATCTAAAACAGAAACTCTATCCCAGGAGTTTAACAATTAGTCATGCAGCTGCTCCTTTCAAGACTTGATATGGCTCAAACTGCACTAAAAATATCATACGTATTGGTTCATATACAATTTTAATGTCTAACCAAATTGAACTAAATTCAAAAGTTGAACTGGACAAATTAAATTTGAAATGATCTTGACGGCAGTTTAAATAATGAAATGATAAACGGGTCAAAAATGTTTTCTTTATGAAAAAGCAGCTGCAGTATTCCCATTCGCAGTACAGCAGGCACAGCTCAAGGCACAGTGGTTTTCATGCTCAACATACTGACTAAATAAATCACATAATATTGCAGTGTTCTTAGTATGGACTGGTGTATTTCATTAGGATAAAGATTGCTGAGATCCTTACAAACTAATTGGTTTATGCTTCTTTTCCCCTATTTATCCAACGTTTGTGTTATAAGTGTTTTGCCTGTATAAAAACACAGATACAAAATGTCTGAGTTTCTGGACTTGTTAAATAGGAATCTCAACTTTCTAAACAAACAATTAGATGCAATTACATAAGTCTAATAATCAATTCTGACATAAAATGTAGCCAAGCGCACATGGAGAAAAGCAGATCCATTGAGTGCTACCTGATACGAAGGTGGTGGAGTAGGACGCTTCAGTCAGTGCTTGTCCACTCCATCCATTTCTTCCTCCTTTTTCTCTCCATTGTTTTCCCCTCTTATTGTTTCATTTCTTCACTCCCAGCTTCATCATGGACCTAGCCCAAGGCAATCTCTCAGCGGTCCATGGTGTTCTCTTGGCCAAATCTCTTGGCAGAACATGGCAGTCTCTCATCCCAGCGTGACAGTGTCTTGGCCCAGTCTCTTGACAACCTGTACCAGTCTCTTGGCTCAATGTGGTTGTGTCCCCATGTTTGAGTGGGTCCAGCCCGGTCATGTTCAGGAGGCAGCAAGGGGAGATCAGGGAAGTGGCAGCTTCAGCAGCAGCAGCAATGGCATTGCAGCCCAATGCAGGAAGAGTGAGTGGTGATGGAGGTGCCCCAAGATCTGCAGCGAGAACAGGCACCTGAGGTCTCTGGTGAGTGAGCTAAGTGGAGGACTCATCAAAGACTGTTGAACTTACAACTTTATTCATTAAGTTTTTCATTTATATCAAGAAAGACTTTAACGTTAACTCCTACCTTATTTCTTTACTTTTCTACTTATTCTATGAAGGTAATTCCTAACTTTTTTACCTTTGTTTCTTTTCCTACTGTATACCAAGTTTTCTGTAAATAGGTACATTCGTACCTCAGATGGAGCCGTGTGTGACGAGTAAACCTAAATCTAAAAAGTCCAGATCTATCTATCCATTAAGTAACTGGAAGAATAAAATATTAAGAAATGAAAGTTAAAATTCTACCTTTTGAAAATACTAGTCTCTACTTCAGTAGGAAAACAGCAACTTGGGTGAATAATACTGACATTCAACTTTGCTTCTGAGAAGAATGAATAAACTAATCATTCCACTCCTCTGTTTAGCTGCAATATCCTGTACTTAAACACCTGTGAGTCTTGATATCAGAGCCAAATTTGCTCTCATGGCTTTGAGATATTTAGCTGAATGTTACTTGAAAACCATTATTATTGTACAAATTGGCCATCAGTTCAGGGGTCACGATGTCATTTAGTTGTTTGCATTGATGACACCAAATGGCACCTTGCCCTTAGTCTTCCTATTATTCTTCAAAATTTGATACTCTGCATCATAATTGTTGATATTTCAAGTACAGACTAAATATATTCCAGCAAGGGGGAAAGGCAGGTAAACCAAAGCCACAGATACATGGATAGCCAAAGAAGATAAAGAAACTGGTTAAATTAATGAACAAGGTGCATGATGTGTGTCAAGTGAATTGTTCAAGCAATATAACCAGGTCAATACAGAAAGTCAAGGGGGGAAGTAATTAGGAAAATAAACTTGGTCAAGAGAGAATGTTAGAGGAGAACAGCTGATAATACAGCTGAATGTCTTCTGAAAGCATGTAAATAATAATGAGTAGTAAGAGGTTGGGTGAGCCTTATCAGAGACAAAGAAGATGGTATATGCTTAGAAGTATCAAGTAAGACTATAATACTGATTACAAACTTTGCTGCTGTGGTTATAAATGAAGAAAATGCTGACAATATATCTGCCGAGGTAGAAATAACAGAGGTAATGACTGCAATGAAAATTGATAGGCAGAATGTACTGGAAAGACTGGCTTTTCTGAGGGAGCAGAAGTCACCTGGTTTTGATCGCCTGTATCCAAGATTGCTTAAGGAAATAGAAGTGGCAACAACAAAAGGATTTTCCATAATCTTTCAAATTTCTAATTCAAAGATATAGAAGAGGCACTAATGAATTGCAAAGTACAAAGCTCCTGCTGAAGAAGGTTTGTAGGGATATTCCTAGTAACTACAAGCCAATTCATTTACTATTAGTGCTGGGTAATGTTTTAGAAACAATAATCAGGGAAGAAAAGAAACTGGAACTTCAAGAGATTTTCTCTTTATTAAAGAGAGGCAGCATGTATTTATAAATAATGATTATGTTTGATTAATCTACTTGGATTACTTTGATGAAGTAAGACGTTTGATGTGGAAATGGAGTGGATCTTGTCTGTGAGGATTTTAAGAAAGTGTTTGACAAAATTGGATTTAACTTATTTAGTGTCACATGTATTTATTACAAATACAGTTATAAGTGTTGTTTACTGTCGCCACTCTCTGACATCATCTTAAAACACAGAAAACAAAACAGAGTACAGAATGTAATGCCAGAAATTTTTTTAAAAAATTATAGTTCATCATAGAGTCTTATTTCAATAAAGTTAGGTGGTCTTTGGAGCAGTTAGATTGTTTAACAACATTGAGGCTTCTGGAATATTAGGATTAGCATCAGCTGATTTAAAAAGCTTCAGGACAAAAAAAAACAGTAAGTTATGGTGAATGGTTAATTTTTAGACTGGGGAATCATAGGCAGGATGTCCCCAAGGTTAAATGCGAGAATGTTTTTTTTAATAAAGAAAAAAAACTTGGATTTTATAACAAAAGTTCAAAATTTGCTGATGGTAGCAAACCTGGTAAACACCAAGGATGAAACTGTAACTGGACATAGGCAGGCCATCAAACTGAACATATAACTGGCTAATTGAATTTAATTAAAAAGTATGAGGAGATGCATGTTTTCAAATAGGGCAAGGGAGAGACAATTTTAATTGGTGGTAAAATTCTAAACAGCGTGGACAGGTGGTTCATGCACTGAAATCAGTGAAGGTGGCAGGAAACATTGACCAAGTAGTCACCAAAGCATATTGGATCTTGTGTCTAATTTTTGAAGTGTTGAATAGAAAACCAGGAAATAAATGCTGAACCCTTATAAAAGTGTAGGTAACAGGAGAGTATTGCTCCCAATTCTAGTTACCGTATATTAGAAAGGATCTTAACGTTCTTGAGAGGATGCAGAGGAAATTTAGCAGGATAGCTCCATTGATGAAAGACTTTAGTTGCAAGGTTAGTTTGGAAAAGCTGGAGGTGTTCTCCTTGGAGGAAACGATGCTATGAGGAAAATTGATCAAGGGACACAGGACTGATTTATGGTAGCTTTTCATCTTGAAAGGAATTTCTTCTGTCAGAGGGTTGAGTGCCTTTGGAATTCCCTGCACAGAGGGGACAGAGTCCTTGCATATATATGGCTGAAATAAATAGATTTTTGATCAATAGGCAATCGAGGGTTATGAGGAGAGGGCAGGAAAGCGGATGTGAAGAATGTTGGATTAGCCATGATTTAATTGAATATGGAGCAGGCTCGAGGAACCGAACATGTACACTTGTTCCTATTTCTTATGGTTTTATAAAGATTACATTGTGGTCAACACTGTGCCAAGCATTGTCTGGTTTGTCTCAGGAATTCCGCTCTGGCATGGCATGGCAAACTCTGCCAAATTTACTATCAAGTATACAGTGGGTTGAAAAGGTATGTAATTTGCTGGCCTCTGTTCGCTGGGTCCTCCTCCTGCCAGCTGAGCATTTCAATTCTCTGTTTCTCCACAAAAGGCTATAAAAATGAAAATTCTACAAGTAGTCAGCAGGTCCAGTAGCATCAGGGGATTTAAGGTTTTGGGCAAAAGATACAAAGCAGATGTGAGGTAGAACATTTTTATGTAGCATCTGATGAGAACCAGGGTCCAGTGCCATGTGTGTGGTGGACGTGAAGGTGATCAAATACTTCAAAAGGAATTTGATGAGTCACATGAGGAGAAAACGTTTGCAGGTTTATGGGGGTACTTATTGAGTCCAGAGGGCTGCAGAGTCCCAAGTGGAAAATGAGGTACTGTTTTTCCAGCTTGCTCCGAGCTTCGCTGGAGCACTGCAGCAAGCCTGAGACAGACATGATGGCCAGGGAAAAGGATGGTGTGTTAAACTCAATACTGAGTTCAATAACTTTAGGGCTCAAGCTTTCCCATGTTCTTATGCCAACCCCCACACATCAGGCCATATTATCACATAGTCTGCTATTACACACATTAGAACTAGGAGCAGCAGCAGGCCATCTGGCCCTTTGAGCCCATTCTGCCTTTCAATACTGGCTGATCCTTTTGTGGCCTCAGCTCCACTTACCACCCTCTGACCATAACCTTTAATTTCTTTATTTTTCAAAAATTGATCAACCTTGTCTTTAATAACATTTACTGATGAAGCCTCAACCACTTCACAACTCTCTGGGTGACAAAGTTCCTTCTCAATTCAGTCCTAAATCAGCTCCCCTAATTTGTTCTAGTTTCATCTGCGAGTGGAAAAATCTTCTCCACCTCTATCTTATCTATTCCGTTCATAATTTTATCTGTTTCTATAAGGTTCCTCCCTCATTCTTCTAAATTCCAAAATATATAATCCCAGTCGACTCAATTTCGCCTCATAAGACAACCCCCTCAACTCTGGAATCAACCGAGCGATCCTCCTCTACACTCCTTCTACTGCCAGTACATCCTTTTTCAAGTAAGGAGACCAAAACTGCATGCAGTACTCCAGGCATAGCCTCACCAGCACCCCACACAGCTGTAACACAACCTCTCTGCTTTTAAACTCAATCCATTTAGCAATGAAGGATAAAATTCTACTTGCCTTTCTAATTACCTGTTGCACCTGCAGACTAACCTTCTGTGATAAATGCACAAGGACACCCAGGTCTGTCTGCACAGCAGCGTGCCACAATTTCTTGCCATTCAAGTAATAGACCTTTTTACTGTTATTCCTACTGAAATTGATGACTTTATATTTATTAACATTGTACTCCATCTGCCAGACCTTTGCCCACTCCCTTAAACTATCTGTGTTTCTTTGCAAAGTTTCACAGTCCTCTGCACATTTTGCCCCACCACTCATCTTAGTGTCATCCACAAACTTTGACATACTACATGTGGTCCCCAATTCCAAATCATCTATGTAAGTTGTGAATAATTGCAGTCCCAATACTGATACCTAAGGCACACCACTAGTCAACCAGAATAGCACTCATTTATTCCCACTCTTTGCTACTCTTTCCCATGAATTGTTAGTCACTATCAATCTCCATTAACAATCATTCACCTTCCTAGCCAGATCATTAATCCACTCCTTTATCTGTCCAACTGCTCTTCTTTCTGTTTGGGTTCTATCCCCATCTATTGTTTACTCCTTGCCCCTTTCCCCCCCTACCCTATCTTCTGCATATAAACCAACATTTTCCTAGCTGCCATCAATTCTGAGGAAGGGTCACTCAACTCGAAATATTCACCCTGATTTCTCTCCATAGATGCTGCCAGACCTGCTGAGCTTTTCCAACAACTTCTATTTTTGTCTCATAGACAATCAGGTGCAGTGGGCTTCTGGGCACATTACTGCTATAACAATGGATCACACACTATGGTCAACAATTTAGACAAGTGATGAAAGATAGGTGCATGTGATCAAGGTGACCAAAGTACCCCGGTGCTCCTGGTTAGTTGAAAAGAGACAGGAAGAATAGAGGGGATTTTTTTTTAAATGGAGAAAGTCTACCGAAGCTATTGAACTGAGGGATTTGGAAGTCCTCATCCATGAACAACAGAAAGCGAGCATCCAAGTTCAGCAGATAATCAGAAAGGCAGCTGGTAGTTGTCCTTTATTTCAAAGGGAGTAGAGTATGAAAGTAGGAAAGTTTTGCTAAAACTATACAAGGTGCTAGCCAGATCATAGTTAAAATACTGTGAACAGTTTTGGGCTCCTTCTCTAAGAAAAGCTATACTGCCATTAGAGGCAATCCAGAGAAGGTTCACTCTACTGATATGAAGTATGAAGACAGGTTGAGTAGACTGGTACTGCATTTGTTGGAATATAGAAGAATGAGAGGCAGCCTTATTGAAACATCCAAGATTCTTCAAGCACTTTACAGGGTAGATGGAGAAAGGTTGTTTTCCTTTGTGGGAAAGTCTAGGACCAGAAGATATAATCTCAGAAAAAGAGGTTGCATATTTAAGACAGAAATGATGAGAAATATTCACAATAAATATTAATGATTTGGATGAGGGAACAAAATGTAACATCTCAACGTTGGCAGATGATACCAAGATGTGTGGAAGGGTGAACTGTAATAAGGATGCAGAGATCCTTCAGTGTGGTCTGGACAGGTTGGATGAGTGAGCAAATCAATGGTAGGTACAGCATAACTTGGATAAACGTAAGGATATTGACTTTGGAAGCAAAAACAGGAAGGCAGATTACTACCAGAATGGCTGTAAATTGGGAGATGGGAGTGTGCAGTAGGACCTGCGTGTCCTTATGCACCAGTCGCTGAAGGTAAGCATGCAGGTGCGTAGGCCTTCATTGTGAGACATTTCAAACAGAGGAGTAGGAATGCTTTGTTGCAGTTCTGCAGGGTCTTGCTGGGGCCACACCTAAAATATTCTGTCAAGTTTTGGTCTCCTTTTCTAAGGAAGGATGCTCTTGCTCTTGAGGGAGTGAAGCAAAGGTTTACCAAGCTGATTCCGAGGATGGCAAGATTGATGTAGAGGAGAGACTGACTGTGTTAGGATTGTTTTAGCTGGAGTTCAGACGAGTGAGGGGGGAGTGGGAGGTCTCTCATAGAGACTTATAAAATTCGAACAGGACTAGACAGGGTAGATGCAGGGAGGATGTTCCCAATGGTGGGTGTGTCAAGAACCGGGGTCACAGTCTGAGGATTTGGGATAGATCATTTAGGAAGGAGATGAGGACAAATCTTTTCACCCAAAGACTGATGAGCCTGGAGAATTCATTACCACAGGAAGTAGTTGATGCCAAAACATTGAACGTATTCACAAGGCGGCTTGGTATAGCACTTGGGTGAATGGGATCAAAGATTAAGGAGGAAAAGCAGGATTTGGCTCTTGAGTTGGACAACTGCCATGATCATGATGAATGGCAAAGCAGGCTCGAAGGGCCAAATGGTCTCATCCTGCTCCTTTCCGATATAGAGTCATAGAGATGTAAAGAATGGAAACTGACCCTTCTGTCTAACCCATCCATACTGACCAGATGTCCCAACTCAATCTAGTCCCACCGACCAGCACCTGGCCCATATCCCTCCAAACCCTTCCTCTTCATATACCCATCCAAATGCCTTTTAAATGTTGCAATTGTACCAGCCTCCACCACTTCCTTTGGCAGCTCATTCCATACACGTACCACTCTCTATGTGAGAAAAGTTGCCTCTTAGGTCCCTTTTATATCTTTCCCCTCTCACCCTAAACCTATGCCCTCTAGTTCTGGACTCCCCGAACCCAGGGGAAAGACTTTGTCTATTTATCCCATCCATGCCCCTAATAATTTTGTAAACCTCTATAAGGTCATCCTTCAGCCTCGGATACTCCAGGGAAAACAGTCCCAGCCTGTTCAGCCTCTCCCCATAGCTCAAATCCTCCAACCCTGGCAACATCCTTGTAAATCTTTTCTGAACCCATTCAAGTTTCACAACATCTATCCGATAGGATGGAGACCAGAATTGCACACAATATTCCAACAATGGCCTAACCAATGTCCTGTACAGCTGCAACATGACCTCCCAACTCCAGTACTCAATACACTGACCAATAAAAGAAAGCATACCAATCGCCTTCTTCACGATCCTATCTACCTACAACTCTACTTTCAAGGAGCTATGAACCTGCACTCCAAGGTATTTTTGTTCAGCACCACTCCCATGGACCTTACCATATGGAGACCAGAATTGCACACAATATTCCAACAATGGCCTAACCAATGTCCTGTACAGCTGCAACATGACCTCCCAACTCCAGTACTCAATACACTGACCAATAAAAGAAAGCATACCAATCGCCTTCTTCACGATCCTATCTACCTACAACTCTACTTTCAAGGAGCTATGAACCTGCACTCCAAGGTATTTTTGTTCAGCACCACTCCCATGGACCTTACCATGTGGTGTATAAATCCTACTAATATTTGCTTTCCTAAAATGCAGCACTTCGCATTTATCTGAATTAAACTCCATCTGCCACTTCTTGGCCCATTGGCCCATCTGGTCAAGAGGAGAAAGTGAGGTCTGCAGATGCTGGAGATCAAAGTTGAAACTTTATTGCTGGAACAGCACAGCAGGTCAGGCAGCATCCAGGGAACAGGAGATTCGACGTTTCGGGCACAGGCCCTTCTTCAGGAATGAGCAGAGAGTGTTCAGCAGGAGAAGATAAAAGGTAGGGAGGAGGGACTTGGAGGAGGGGCGTTTGAAATGTGATAGGTGGAAAGAGGTCAAGGTGAGGGTGATAGGTCGGAGTAGGATGGAGGCGGAGAGGTCAAGAAGAAGACTGCAGGTCAGGAAGGCGGTGCCGGGCTGGAGGGATTCGGCTGAGACAAGGTGGAGGGAGGGGGGGATGAAGAAACTGGTGAAGTCCAAGTTCATCCCCTGTGGTTGGAGGGTTCCCAGTCGGAAGATAAGACGCTCCTCCTCCGACCGTCGCGTTGTTGTGGTTTGGCGGTGGATGAGTCCAATGACCTGCATATCCTCGGTGGAGTGGGAGGGGGAGTTGAAATGCTGTGCTACAGGGTGGTTGGGTTGGTTCGTCCGGGTGGCCCAGAGGTGCTCTCTGAATCGCTCCGCAAGTAGGCGGCCTGTCTCCCCAATATAGAGGAGGCCACACCGGCTGCAGCGGATGCAGTAGACGATGTGGGTGGAGGTGCAGGTGAATCTGTGGCCGATATGGAAGTTTCCTTTGGGGCCTTGGAGAGAAGTGAGGGGGGAGGTGTGGGCGCAAGTGTTGCACCTCCTGCGGTTGCAAGGGAAGGTGCCGGGAGTGGAGGTTGGGTCGGTGGGGGGTGTGGATCTGACAAGGGAGTCGCGGAGGGAGTGGTCTCTATGGAAAGCTGATAGGGGAGGGGAGGGAAATATATCCTTGGTGCTGGGGTCTGTTTGGAGGTGGCGGAAGTGACGGCGGATGATGCGCTGTACATGGAGATTGGTGGGGTGGTAGGTGAGGACCAGTGGGGTTCTGTCCTGGTGGCGGTTGGAGGGGTGGGGCTCAAGGGCGGAGGAGCGGGAAGTGGAGGAGATGCGGTGGAGGGCACCGTCGACCACGTCGGGGGGGAAATTGCGGTCCTTGAAGAAGGAGGCCATCTGTGTTGTACGTATTTTGAACTGGTCCTCCTGGGAGCAGATGCGGCGGAGACGAAGGAATTGGGAGAATGGGATGGTGTTTTTACAGGGGGCAGGATGGGAGGAGGAGTAGTCCAGGTAGCTGTGGGAGTCGGTCGGTTTGTAGTAGATGTCCGTGTTGATTCGGTTGCCTGAGATAGAAACAGAAAGGTCTAGGAAGGGGAGGGAGGAGTCCGAGACTGTCCAGGTGAATTTGAGGTCGGGGTGGAAGGTGTTAGTGTAGTGGATGAACTGTTCAACCTCCTCGTGGGAGCACGAGGTAGCGCCGATACAGTCATCTATGTAGCGAAGGAAAAGATGGGGGGTGGGGCCAGTGTAGTTGCGGAAGATGGATTGTTCCACATACCCTACGAAGAGGCAGACATAGCTGGGGCCCATGCGGGTGCCCATGGCTACTCCTTTTGTTTGGAGAAAGTGGGAGGATTGGAAAGAAAAGTTGTTCAGGGTGAGGACCAGTTCGGTCAGTCGAAGGAGGGTGTCGGTGGAAGGGTACTGGGTGGTACGGCGGGAAAGGAAGAAGCGGAGTGCTTTGAGAGCGGAGTACCCAGTACCCTTCCACCGACACCCTCCTTCGACTGACCGAACTGGTCCTCACCCTGAACAACTTTTCTTTCCAATCCTCCCACTTTCTCCAAACAAAAGGAGTAGCCATGGGCACCCGCATGGGCCCCAGCTATGCCTGCCTCTTCGTAGGGTATGTGGAACAATCCATCTTCCACAACTACACTGGCCCCACCCCCCATCTTTTCCTTCGCTACATAGATGACTGTATCGGCGCTACCTCGTGCTCCCACGAGGAGGTTGAACAGTTCATCCACTACACTAACACCTTCCACCCCGACCTCAAATTCACCTGGACAGTCTCGGACTCCTCCCTCCCCTTCCTAGACCTTTCTGTTTCTATCTCAGGCAACCGAATCAACACGGACATCTACTACAAACCGACCGACTCCCACAGCTACCTGGACTACACCTCCTCCCATCCTGCCCCCTGTAAAAACGCCATCCCATTCTCCCAATTCCTTCGTCTCCGCCGCATCTGCTCCCAGGAGGACCAGTTCAAAATACGTACAACACAGATGGCCTCCTTCTTCAAGGACCGCAATTTCCCCCCCGACGTGGTCGACGGTGCCCTCCACCGCATCTCCTCCACTTCCCGCTCCTCCGCCCTTGAGCCCCGCCCCTCCAACCGCCACCAGGACAGAACCCCACTGGTCCTCACCTACCACCCCACCAATCTCCATGTACAGCGCATCATCCGCCGTCACTTCCGCCACCTCCAAACAGACCCCAGCACCAAGGATATATTTCCCTCCCCTCCCCTATCAGCTTTCCATAGAGACCACTCCCTCCGCGACTCCCTTGTCAGATCCACACCCCCCACCGACCCAACCTCCACTCCCGGCACCTTCCCTTGCAACCGCAGGAGGTGCAACACTTGCGCCCACACCTCCCCCCTCACTTCTCTCCAAGGCCCCAAAGGAAACTTCCATATCGGCCACAGATTCACCTGCACCTCCACCCACATCGTCTACTGCATCCGCTGCAGCCGGTGTGGCCTCCTCTATATTGGGGAGACAGGCCGCCTACTTGCAGAGTGATTCAGAGAGCACCTCTGGGCCACCTGGACGAACCAACCCAACCACCCTGTAGCACAGCATTTCAACTCCCCCTCCCACTCCACCGAGGATATGCAGGTCATTGGACTCATCCACTGCCAAACCACAACAACGCGACGGTCGGAGGAGGAGCGTCTTATCTTCCAACTGGGAACCCTCCAACCACAGGGGATGAACTTGGACTTCACCAGTTTCTTCATCCCCCCTCCCCCCACCTTGTCTCAGCCGAATCACTCCAGCCCGTCACCGCCTTCCTGACCTGCAGTCTTCTTCTTGACCTCTCCGCCTCCATCCTACTCCGACCTATCACCCTCACCTTGACCTCTTTCCACCTATCACATTTCCAATGCCCCTCCTCCAAGTCCCTCCTCCCTACCTTTTATCTTCTCCTGCTGAACACTCTCTGCTCATTCCTGAAGAAGGGCCTGTGCCCGAAACGTCGAATCTCCTGTTCCCATCTGGTCAAGATCCTGTTGTAATCTGAGGTAATCTTCTTCGCTGTGAATTTATTCTCTCAGAGCAGAGTGAATCTGTGGAATGCTTTAGCACAAAGCACTTTTGAGGCTGGGTTATTCAAATCTCATTTGAATAACCCAAAAAGGAATTCAAGGGCTACGTGGAAATGGCAGGAAAGTGAAGTCAAGGATTATTAGATCAGCCATGATCTCCATGAATGGCAGAGCAGATTCGACAGACTGAATGGACTACTTCTGCTCCTGAGTCTCATTGTCTTATGGTCTCAGTGGAGTTGAGCCCAAAGAGGGAACAGGGAAAGGATTAATGGCACTTGGGATTTATCTCAAGGTACTTTCCCATCTTATCACTGTCCTATCAGAGATACAACCAGCTACTGAATATGTAGATGCCATATCACAGATAAGCTTCACAGGTAAAAGAGTAAAATACTCTGAAGTGTTCTCTCAGGCAACTGCTCAAGAGTGCATAGAGTTGCTGTCTCAAACAAGATTAGTGATTTTAGGGTTGAAAAAAATGCTATTGACAGTGCAAATATTTCACTTCTGTTGACAAGAGATGTGCTTCATACTATTCATTTCAGATTGGTTTCACTTTCAGATGAGCTCCTGCAATGAACTCACCCTCTCCAACTTGGTGAGTTGAAGATTCAATGTTAAATTGTGTTGGAAATAAGGATTCCATTGTTTAAAAAGGCTGGTTATTGCCTTTTAAAATAACTCAGTACTTTCCTGCCAGCATCAGTGGAGTTCCCCACAGGACTGGCAATTTGTCTTTGGGAAAGCCGTGAGAGGTCAGTTGTACCTGGGCCCTCAATTTCTGTCATTCAACCTTTGGATGTGAGAATCAGCAAGATATTTAAGGATCATGTTCACATCAAAGAGAATTGGTGGATGGCTGATTCAGGAAAATCCTTCCCGAAGATTGAAAATATGAGTGCTACCCTGTTTGATGCTTTTATCTTGCTTTGTTATAATTGTTCTCCAATAGTGTATAAATACCATTTTAAAAATGCAAAATATTTTATTCAATGGATGCAAAGGAATGTAATTATTTTTACGTGGTACTGATGCTGAAACAAAATTATCAGATGTGACTCATAGTAGATCTTGACAATGTTGCCAAAGCCAAAGAGATTCAGAATGAATTTGCTGTACTCTTGGTGTTGGATGATGAAGATAATGAAACTGTTGGGTTTTTATGATCATTGAGTTTGAAGGTATCCTTGTGAAATTAATTAATTAATTAAAACACATCACATTGATTTAATTGGAGTTATTAGTATTACCTTTTTCACAAATATCAATGGTTCTGGATGTAAGTTTGCTGGCTGAGCTGGAAGGTTCATTTTCAGAAGTTTCATTACCATACCAAGTAACATCATCAGTGAGCCCTCTGGTGAAGGTCACTGATGATGTCATCCAGTATGGTGATGAAACGCCTGAAAATGAACCTTCTAGCTTAGTGAGCAAGCTTACAGAACCCCAACCTGAGCTACAAATCTTCTCAAAACACGCTAATATCAATGGTTTCCACCTCAGGTGCCTCCCAGCTGGTAGGTCTTTAGTATCTGTAAAATATTAAATCAAATCAGCTAGCCTTGTCTGATCCTGTGCATGTTCATTATTCTGCTTTCTTTAGTGCCTTTCTAGTTTCTTCCTCTAATCTACTTATTAAGAAATATGATCACACATCTCTGGAGCAGGTGGGAACTTGAACACTACCTCCACGCTAAAAGAGGCCTTTGGCCATTAATCGAGCAACTACATGTTTAAAATGGATTACCTGGTGGCAATTAAGGGTTGAGCTCTGAAATGTTTTTACATTTCCATACCCAAAGATTCTGAGGCAAATTAAAGTGACCACAAGCATGCGTACACGGAGATTAGCCACACTGGCACAGATTAATAAAAAATCTCTTATACTTTCATGATCTGTGTTGCTTGGCATCCAGGGCTTTGAACAGTCACACTATTCTGTACAAAAATGTATGATCAACCATTTTAAATGTAATAAAAACAGAAATAATATTGAGTTGCAGCTTGATGGAATGAATTCCAGGTGATAACAAACTTTACACTTATGTCTACCATTTATATTTGCATGGAAATACATGCTGTTTTATTTCTTCACATCATGTTGATTACTATATTGAAATGAGTGTAACAGGGAAATGGATTTTTTTTTCCAGAACTGTAAGTATTTTTCACACTAAATTTAACCTTCCTGCCTAATTTCAGGAATTTAATATCTAAAACATTGCTTTGTAATAATGGATTTCAAATTTTCCAAACTGGAAAATTAGATGTAACATTGGTTAAGTGGCAAACAAATAGGGGAAAATCAAGCCTATGATATAGAATTTAAACATGAGGATAATTTTGATTTGGTGCCTTACAGTAATGAGGAAAATCAAATCAGCCACACATCCAACATCCCTAATTATTTTTATTTACATTTGAAATCAGGAGAGGTATCTCACTGGTTATTGATTCAGTATCTCCAATTTCACACTGGCAAAATTACTCCCATTATGAGCCCACAGCCAAGGTTGGCAGTTATTAATTAACACATAGTTAAATATATCGACCTTCTAAAGCTGTTGCAACTGCATAGCTTACAAGCGTAGAATTATAAAAATCATTGACTCAAACCATTAAATCGTCTTCTCTTTCAGTCACACTGACTTTGATATTACACTTGTCTCCAATGGTGGTGCTAATTTGTGGAATAATGCATTCATCCTTGAATAATAGTTAATGGTAAACAAACAAAATCCTAATATTCCCCTTCAATGATGCTTTCGGACTATGGAATTGTGATTAAGATTTATAGACATCAAAATATGTCATGTACTTTCTTGAATTATAGCATGAAGAAATGCAAGCATACTTGGTTAAAATGGCAGTACATTACTGAATAACCATTTAGCAGAGGTGAATAGAAGACTTCAGCAGTGAACTAAAATTTGTCATTGTGTTCATCATCCAGAAGAACAGTTTATTTTATTAGGAATCTATGTAACACTTTAACCTATTTGATGAGTAATCCTTTCTGCATGTGGTATGTAGTGAATATCTGTGTATTTCTTTTATTATGATTTCAGAATGTCAGAAAATAGTGTTCAACTTCTTTTTAAATTGACATGACATGCATAGCTTTGAATTCAGTTGACTGCTTCCTAGGGCTCGCTAATGATCAGATGAAGCGAACATGTACTTTAGTGATAATTAGGCATTCACTTGCAGCAGTACTTTGTGAATTCTAACAGTCTGAAAGAAGTTTGAAACAGTTCTTGGCTTCTGGTTGGATTTAAATTTGTGCAATGGTGTGTAACATAAGAATAAACTTCATAAATTTTTCAAGACTTAAAATTTGTTCAGTAGTTCATGGACTACCACGTAGGCAAGTGATTTGTGACAGCCAATGATTTGTCATCACTGAGACACATGCAGAGAGCAGTAACTTCTCTCTCACCAGGAAATATTATACATAATTTCATGACTCCCTGTAGTAAATCACTGTATAGAAGCTTGCAGATGTCATGTCAAACTAAAACACTTCTTTGAACAAACAAGCAATAATGTTAACTGATGGGCTGTGCCAGGCTTTTCTATGGTAATTGTGTTTGCTTAATTTATCCCTTTCATTTTAGGGTCTGTACAGCTTCATTGATCATTTTGGATCTTTACCATTTTAACCATCTCCTGATAACCTTTGTTTTTCACTTACAGATGTGTAGAAGCTGGTAACTACCTGGTACTTCACCCTTGTCCACACTTGATATCAGCTGAGAAAGTTGGTGCTGCTACAAAATATATTCCTGAGTGGGTGGAAGGGGTATTGCATCAAAGCATGATTCAGTCCCCACCCAATAATTACTTACCATCATGGAGTGTCATGGGACATTGATCAGAACTCAGAATCCTGGGAGATTTTCACCTTAGCAGCCTTTGAACATTGAGGCCTGTTAAAATGTTGCAGAAATGCAAAATCTAAGGTCTTTCAACTTAGAACTTGGACGGTGATTTTAAGCAGCTAAAGCCGATACGGTATAAAATACTTGGGTCCAACTGAGTCTACTGATCTGGAATTAGAAATTTTGTTAGAATCTTCTTAGAACAAGTTTTGAGTTTTAATCTTTAGTATTTAGGATAAATGTGAATAAAAATAATGACTGACTGGCTTTTTACTATCGGCAACTTAGGTTGTTTGATACAGAAAATGCTGCTTCACTGTACGCATCGTCTGAATAAAAATCTGTTTCATCCTGTTCCACTACAGGTGTAATTCCTGTCTGTGCCAACACTTTGCAATGATTCATTGCTCTCTGGAAAATCAATGGCAGCCCCCTAGTGCTCTGGAGTGATTTGATGAATCTGTCCATTTATTTATGAAGTTAGAGATGGGTGGGATTCCATTTTTTAAATAAAGTTTGGTACTGTGATGTTTATCGTTACTCTTCAACTATGTGTGCAGAAAAAAAAGCAGAAAAATACTTATACACACTACAAATGGTTTATGGATTATTTAGTCCCATTGACATTATTTTATTTGATATTAGCCCAGGGAAGGAAAAACAACTATTTTCCTTTAACTCCATCCATTGATTTTCTAACAGTGGTTGCCTGCTTTCCAAAATGCACAGTAAGGTCCAGACATTATGACTGGCAACATGTGGAGAATCTTAATAGTCAATGAGAAGCTGCTCAATTGCTATGCAAAGTTGCAATGTTAAAATCTAGTTCATGTTGATTTTGAAAGCCTCAATGAATGTTAAGGTAAAAATAAAATCACTTGTTTTGAAAATAGATACTTCCTAATAATGGATATCAAAATACCCATATGCTGGAGGGTTCCCACATTTTAAACCTGAAAGTCCCTCTTATCAGTAACAGTTTAAGCCTGGATTTCTTTCAGGTTTGACACCAAACTAAAACAAAGTTGTGATTGCAACTCCAATAACCCTTTAATACAATAATAAATTAGACTGCTCTATGAAACCACAGGTGGAAAATGCACAGCGGGATGTCAGGTTTGTGTACATGTAAAACAGATACAGTATATAACTTGACATGTATAGTCAATACAGACAATGAATGTTTAGAATTTTACCTAACTGTTCACAACAATTGATGATTATTGTCAATGGTCACCATTCTGAGACCAGCCTCACATACCAAAGTTATTAATCCATATTAAATTCCACCAGCAGCCACATGGTCCCGAAGCAAGATCCTGAGTCTCTGAAATACGCGTCTAGGAGTATTATCGATGTGCTACCATTTCCCAAAGGGTTAAAGCCTTGCATTGAGAATTCACCAAAATGGCATGAGAGTAGGAAATTATACATTATCAAGTCTGAATGAACTTGTGGCAAAGGAAATACAACCATTTAAAGATAAATGACCACAAATGATTTAAAAATGATACATTCACCTTTTAAAGTTTTCAAAAACAAAATGATTATTGTACATCTTACCTGCACAATATATGGTTACTTTTTGGTATACATGTCCATCATCAGTTACCCTTCCAAACTGAGAGGCACGATGGCACTTGCTTATATGGTAATCCATGAGCAACTGATCAAATTTCAAACCTTGGAAAATTTACAAAACCCATTCTCATGGTATGCACAACAACCCAAATTTTGGAAATTCCACTGGGACTTTCTTTTATTGCCTAAGTTACTCTAAACTTTGAAGGTAAAGGGCTTTTACTCAAAGAAACAGGACTGTCCTAAAACAAAATAAATAATTTTTTCAAAGTGACTTTTTTAGTTAACAAATGCTTTTGTTAACCAAAAGATTTTTTACAGGTACTGACATTTTCCAGAATGCTTTGGCACATCAATTAGCCATTTTAGATAATATTAATCATTAAGAGGTGACATTACATAACTTTTAAGCATATGCACAAACATTCATTGTCTTGGTAGAGATCTACAGATTGTATTCCAAAACCATGAGTTGGACCAAAGGGTCTACACGACTCTACGACTCCACGTGAAGAAGGCCAATGATCACTGCTATCAGTTCACTATCTATTCCTTGTCATATTTTTAATCAAGCTTTTCAGAAATATTATTACACACCTCCAGAGCAAGTGGAACTTGAATCCAGAGGTACAATCACTACCACGAATTCTACAACTTTCATTTGTTAATTCCCATCTATTGACTTCATCTGGATTTCCCACTGCATCAGGAAAGCAACCAACATAATCAAAGAACCCTTCCACTCCAGTCATACTCTCTTTCACCCTCTTCCATCAGGCAGAAGATTTAAATGTTTGTACATACATACAAACAGATCCAAGAATTGCTTCTTCCATGTTGTTATCATACTTATGAATGAATGCCTCAAATGTTAATGGTGATCTCTCTCTGCAACTTCTGTAACATCTACAACATTATAGCAGCTGTAACATTGTATACTGCACTCTGTTCTGTTATGCTATGCACTTGTTTAGTATGCTCTGCCTGTAAAGCACGCACAACAACACATTTCACTGTACCTCGATACACATGACAGTAATAGAATCTAATCAAAATTTAATGTATCAGGTAAAGTCACCATAATCCCAGAGGACAACTTTCTTATTAAAGTGTTTATCCTGAGAGTCACCACACCTCAGTTGAGGGTTGAGTTTGAGAAGGTAGGACCTTCATAGCAAGGTCAGTTGGTGGGGGAATTGAACCTATACTGTTGGCAGCACACTGCATTGCAAACCAGCCATTCTGCCAAGTGAGCTAACCAACCCCTTGGTAGAGATCGATAAAATTAACAATCTAACAGGCACAAGCTGTGAGGAAAGGTTGATCCCATAATGACTGATGTCTCAAAGAACCAATCAGGAAATAATCAGAAGTAATATCAGTAAGGTAGCCTTCATCCTGAATAAACCAGTCAGGAACTTGATGCACACTGTCTAGCCGGTCCAAACTGATAATGTGCTGTTCATTGATTGGCAAGCTAATTAAAGTTCAGGATACATCTGATCATGCACCTAGTCATGGCTAGCAAAATTAATAAGCTATAGCTCTTAGCAGTCTACTGCAAAATCATGAAATTCAGAAGGAGAACTTCAGTCAATCGAACAGGACACGTGTGCCCAGTCAGCCAGCTATTATGAGCTAGTCTCCTGAAATGGATTAACTGAAAACTACTGCTTTTAATGAGTATCATTATTTCATGCTTATTGTGATCAATCTAATGCATAGTTAATATTTGAGAAACTGGAGTGGCTGCAACCTTAATGTCACTGCCATTTCCACTTCTACAGGGTTGGTAAAGAACAGGAACATTCCAGCAGACAGTTCATATCTGTGAGTGGATCTAAGCTCTGTTAATTCACTTGGCATTGACAAATATGTGGCCTTCAGAAAAATTATTGTGAACTTTATAGTAATTGAAGGCAGCTGGGGTTTGATACTGGTTGAATTCCGAGGCAAATCCTATTTCATCTCATACCAATTCTATCATTAAATACATTGGGTCATACCACAATTGAGTGCCTCCAAAATTAGATTCCCTACAGTGTGGAAACAGGCCCTTCGGCCCAACAAGTCCACACCTACCCTCCGAAGAGCAACCTACCTAGACCCATTCCCCCCGAAATAATGCATCGAACACTACGGCAAGTTAGCATGGCCAATTCACCTGATCTACACATCTTTGGATTGTGGGAGGAAACCGGAGCACCCAGAGGAAACCCACGCAGACAATGTGCAAACTCCACACAGACAGTTGCCCGAGAGGGGAATTGAACCTGGGTCTCTGGCGTTGGGAGGCAGCAGTGCAAACCACTGAGCCACCATGCCACCCATAACCTGGAACCTCTAGGAGTGCTACTTGCTAAGAACAGCACCTAAATGTATTTGTCTAACTGCAACCTTATTTGGAACCTGACATGAAGACTACCTCAGCATTGTCAATTTAAATGTCTTGTCACTGACTGAAAAGCAATGGCTTTTCTCACTGTTAGAGGTGCTTCAGTTGCGTGCCTCTGTTCTCTTAATCTCTTTCCATTCTCCTGAAATTTTGAAAATTTTGCACTTATAAATATCTTTCTGGTGAAGTAGCAGATGATATTTGATGACTTCCATTTCACACAATTATTAGATACTACTGGGGGAAAGAAAAAAAAACAGAATTCCAAAGGTACCCTTAAATTTGAAAATAAAAATTTGGCTGAAATGCCATGAAACTCTGTCTCTATCCATAAGACCATAATACATAAGAGCAGAAACCAGCCATTCAGCCCATTCAGTCTACTCAACATTCAATGAGATCATGACTGATTTGAAAATCCTCAACACCACTTTTCTTCCTTTTCTCCATAACCCTTGATTCTCTTAAAGGATACATATTTATCTGCACTGTTCTAATAATTGTTACTATCTTATCGTTCTCAAGTCTTATTTAAGACATGAGAAAGTTTCCAAGTGAAAGACGTGGAGCATCTTCAAACAGCAAAAGGAAGTGCTGTGTTTCATTGACCACACCCGATTCCTCGCTAATAATCAGCAAAATAGATGGCGAGAGATCGGCTCATCCAGTTAGGGACCATATGCCTGTAAATTGCAATCAATGTACACTGCGTGTAATGCAAGGGAGGAGGAGATTCTGGTAAGTCTAATTGATGGACTACACACAAGGCCTTTTGGAAGTGGTATCAGAATCTGACATATTTCTGCAGTATCCGGTATGGAAAAGTCTGACCCATCTCGTTAATGTTCAAAAGCTGTGATATAACATTGAAGTCTGTAAGGTGGACAATGGACAAATCAACTAGCTACTTAATGTGGAGCCAAACAGAGAGAACAGATCCACAGTTCATAATCCAAAGAACTGCAAGCATTGCCAATGAGGATGCCCAGGCTTTGGACAAGTATGGCAATTGCTTACAAGGGCCAACAGCACAGGAACAGGTCCTTTGGCCTTCCAAACTTGCATTGACACATTTTGGCCTTCCATACTAAGACTGTCTTCACTTACAGGATCCACATTCCTCTGTTTCTTTCCTATTCATGCACTCATCCAAGTGTTTCTTAAATGCTGCTATTCTATCTGCTTCCACTGCCTCCTCTGGCAACACGTTCCAGGCACTCACCACCCTTTGTGTGAAAAACTTGCCTCACACATCTCTTTTAAACTCCACCCCCCCTTCCCCCACCCCCAATCACTTGAAGCTGTGTCCCCTACTAATTGATCCCTCCACCCTGAGAAAAACCTCATACTTTCCACTCTATCCATGCCATTCACAATGTTACAAACTTTTATCCAGTTGTTCCTCAAGCTTCTGTGTTCCTGTGAAAGCAAACCCAGTCTTTCCAACCTTACTTTATCTAAAATCCCTCAAACCAGGCAACATCCTGGTAAACCTTTTCTGCACTCTGTAGAAAACATCCACATCCTTCTTGTAGTGTGGTGTCCAAAACTGTACACATTAATTCAAGTGTGGCCTAACTAAATTCTATAAAACTACAGTATAGCTTGCCTATCATTATACTCAATGCCCCTTCCAATGAAGGCAAGCATGCCATAGGCTTTTTTTTCACTACCTTATTTACCTGCACTCCTGCCTTCAGTGATCTGTGGTCCTGTACACCCAGATCCCTCTGCATATCAATACACCTAAGGAATCTATCACTCCCTGTATGATTTTCACCGGTATTTGACCTTCCAAAATGCATCACCTCACATTTGGCTTATTGAATTCTGCAACCCTGCAGGGACAGCAAGAAAATACAGTGCATCAGCAACAGTCTCAGCATTCAGGCAACTTGGTGTACTACTTAATCTGACACATATATGTTTGAGAGAACGATCATTTTAATGCAAACATTCAGATATCCAAGGTCTTGGAGGTGCTCACTGTATCACAGCTACTTTAACGTTAACATCAGTCTAGGTCAAGGTTTAGGACATACTTTTGCTTTCATAGAGGTCAAGACATCAGAATCACATTTGAAAAGGAAAGATCAACATTTCATATGGATATCTTAAATAAGAAAACAAATAAATCCTTGACAAATGTGTATTGGAGAAAGTAAGGGTCTGATAACCAACAATGCAAAGGAAATGTTGTCAAGGATGTAGAAATTCTCAGCTCAGCACAGTCACCCTGGAAGGGTTTATAAGGGTCAATAAGACTGTTTTTATTTTCTGGACTGGTAGAATATTGTCTTTCTTTGCTGAGTTTTGTCTCTCTGACAGTTATTCTGACTCAGTTTCAGAATTTTCTCCTCCTACTCCTTGGAGATTTCCTCTCTCTCTCCTGCATCACCTGCTCAGCCAACATATACCTCCTTTGAAGACTGAAGTTGAGTGTATCTCACCATAATGATGCAGAAGACCCTGACTGGGCATGGCACCACGTGACTGGTCTAAGTATCAGAACCTCATCTTCAGAAGGCCTACGGTGTGTTCTACCATGGCTCCAGTCTAAGTGCGGGTACTGTTGTATTTCTCCTCGATGGCAGTCTGAGGATTTTTGAGATGAATCCTTAAGCAGGTGTGAAAAGAATATTTCTTGTCACCCAGCAACAAACCTTGTACGGGCCAATGCTGTTGAAGGAGGCTAGCACGTATCATTGACCCAGGACACAGGTTGCATCATTTGCCTGGATATCTAGCACAGGATATCCTTCAAAATATTGCTGTGGTCACAACTAGCTTTAACATACAGAGAGTAAAAGCTTTTTTCTGTATACAACACTGCAGGTTAATGATAGGGCACTCTGATTGCTATATGGGTATAACTGATTGCACCTTGAACCTACACAAAACCAGCAATGGCTGAGATTCCTAATGCCCAGTTTATCTAACTCACCACAACAAGGTGGCAGTAAATGAATTAGTGGAGTCTGGCAAAGGCAGCATCAGTGACATACTGGATGCCCTTATGAGTAGGAGGACAGTGAAATGCTGCAGACATCTTCAGCATCTCCCTAAAATGATCTGCTGTTAATAAAATGAAAAGAGTGGTTACCTTTAGGGTTACCCAGTCTTTGTGACCACAGACCCATCCAGCAGCTAGCAGAGGTGTAATATACGGGCTTAAGAAATTCTGAGATGTCTTCCACACAGATTCTCATAAATTTACAAGATAGCAGCACTTAAGTCTCACAGACCAATCAGCAGTTTTTCTCGACTTCTAGGACTGAATGTGGTCTGATTGCTGGATTGAAACAGGTAATCTCCAGTCTTCCAGTCAATGAACAATCTGATTGATACTGTAAAAGATTTCATCAAATGTGAAATATTGATGCTTCATTTATTCAGCTAATAACTTAAATCTGAATTTCACTTAAAGCCATCGTCGGTCTCTATGGAGATTGTAACAGGATCCATGACAGAAACTAGCAAGCCTAGTAAATGTCATCTTTGAACTGAGGGATACCTGACTGATTTGCATTTGCAGTTTCTTCATGCTAATTCTTGAATCATGAGATATTTAGAAAATTCAAACCAAAGAAATATACTTTCCTTAATTACCTACGTTAAAACCATGAGAGTGGAACTCATCAAGTTCTGGGTCTTCTCTATCTGAAGCCCCAATATTATCTCTATTGCTATTTTTATTTTGACTAATATCACTAATTTGCTTCCCTTTACTTACCTCTAGGTCTCCTTGTGCCATTGTTATTTAGTCCCTTTTCCTTTCTTACTCTTTCTGTTGCTCTTTCTCTAATAGATTTGCTGTTGATTTTGATGTCATATTCAAGTCATGCATTTATCAGATTCTTATTTTGAAGCTCCTTTTGCTTTTATGTAATCATTTTTTGACAGAATCTGCAGGCAGATATCAGATGAGGCAGCCAAACATGATCTCTGAACAAATCTAATTCACTCATTAAAAATACACAAATGGGAGAGAGGACACAGTTTTAAGGAATACATAATTTTCACAGAGAATAAGGAAAAAAAGCATAAGAAGCAATCAAAGCACTGAGTCAAGTAAAAAGTAAAAAAGTGACTATTCTTTAAGAAAACAAGCCTAGTAATGTTTTTGTTCAGCTTTACCATTCAGCACCAGTTAGCAATGGTTGCTATGCAACTACAACGTTATTCAGACACAGAGACTTTTTTATGTGGTCTCATTACAAGGTTGAGGTATCGGTGACTCAATTGAATGTTTGATGTGCAGGCCTGCTGTTGGCATATCTGTAGTTCATTATGAGATGCTAACACAAAACATCCTCAAAAGGGCTCAGCTTCAGACCATTCTGGCTCAAAATCTAGGTGGGTTGCATCCACTAAACTTGAAGTAAACTAATGATCATTTCTATGACTGATGTGACATTTTACATGTGCAAAGGAAGATGTTTATGATAGTTAAACAGCAATCATCTCAGCTCCAGGAAAATGCTGCAGTAGTTCCTCAGGGCAACATCTTTCAGCTACTCCATCATACAGTCAAAAGTAGAAATAACAGCAGAGCATTAATCTCCATTTGCAACTTCCTCGATAATAAAGCAATCTTTGACCACACAAAGCTTGACCTGAGCAACATTCATTAGTAAGTGTCAAGTAACAACCATTTCACACATGTAATAGGTACTGACCATCTCTAACAACACAGTGCAACCAACATTCCTTGAAAGTTTCTGGCTTCATTTATAGTTAAATCGTCAACAGCTTGGGGGCACCATTGACTATAACTTCATGTGGACCAGCTATGTTAGTACTGTGGCTACATTAGCAGGACAGAAGTTGTGAATTCTGCAGTAAGTGACTCTTGTCCCCAAAGCTCTTACCATCCACAAGAAAGAAGTCAGAAGTGTGATGGAGTATTCTCCACTTCTCTGGATGAGCTCAATACTAACAGCAGCAAAAAAGTTCAACTTCATCTACTTGGTATTCAACACATTCAGTGCCTTAAACATTCACTCTGTCTAGCATCAATACAATGTGAGTGCAATGTGTACAACCAACGAGGTGCAATATACAGAGGGACCTCAATTATCCGAATATCGATTATCCAAATTTCGGATTATCCGAAGCAGATTTCAAGGTGCCGCAAAAACATCAAAAAGATAAGTGTATTTAATTTACCTGTACTGAAGAACATGTGAAAACGCTGGCAAAAACAAAGAAACACAAGCGCCTCAAGCATTAGTGCCTGGATATATTTTAGGTAAGAGTTCTTACACAGCCCTTTGCAAAAGTCAGTGTTTTATAGGGTAGTCCCATCACTTTACTGGGCCGTTCATTAAAAAAAAGGCTGAGAATGTAAGCACATGCACGAGGCAGTGCTTCCCTCTTTCTATCATGAGGCTGAGTTCCCAGAAACTGACAAATGCTGTTGGGATTGTAGAAGCTGTTCGGGATCTTGTTTAATGCTGTCTTCACCACTCCTTGACAAATGGTAACTACTGCTACATTTTTAAACAGTTTTCTTGTGTTATTATTGCATTATTTAGTTTATCATGTGAATTGTGTCCTCTTGTGCTCAATACATTAAAATTATAGATTTAAATAAATTCTCCTTTAGAGCACAGCATTAGATCAGCGTGGCTTCCCTTGTTTAAGGTAAAATTGACTATCCAAATAATCAATTATCCAAATAAAATAGTGGCCACTCAACTCGTTCGGATAATCGAGGTTCATCTGTAGTGAGATTCCAAGACTTGGTCAACAGTAGCTTGTCTAATGCCCGTAGCATTATACACCATAAGGATAAGAATAACAGGCACATGAGAACAGCAACATTTTCAACTTCCTCACCAAATCACAAACCAGCCTTACTTGGAAATCAATTGCCAACCCTTCACTGGGTCAAAATCTTGGAACTCCCTCCCTAAGAGTTATGATAGTATTTTCAGATTGTAATGACTCTTCAAAGGCACTTACGAATGGGAAATAAATTGTCTTTGCCAGTTCAGCCACACTCTATGTCTTAATTGTTTAATAATGCCCCTTTTTCCAGAATAAAGAAATCTTAATTAACCAGCAGAAGCCTAAAGTACACATCAACTGAGCATCGAGAAAATCAAGTATCTGAATGTGAGTCATTTGAGGGGCAGAGATGACCATAGTTTTGAAGAAAGTGGGGATGTAATCAGACAGGAGGTATATTAATGTTGTCAATTGATATAAGGATTGTAAATTTGGATGATCACAAGCCTAGATGGCTAAATAACAATTTTTTTTTAGAAGCTCATTCACAGAATGTGGGTGTTGCAAGCTAGACCGGCATTTATTGTCCATCCCTAATTACCCAGAGGGCAGTTAAGAGTCAACCACATTGCTGTGGGTCTAGAGTCAAATATAGGCCAGACCATCAACCATCATGCTTTGCAAACAGCTATTTGGTCCTGAAGATCCTCAATATAGTTCAGTCATAAATATTTGATGGACATGGGCCTTCACAATTCCCAACTGGTTTACCCAGGTCCAGCATACCTGTTGCATTGATTAATGCCTTGAAATCCTGCAGAAAAAGGAGAGGGTGGATCCTGTCAGCCTGATCCTGGCAGACTGCAAAAGACATTTGGCAGAATGCCTCATCACCAGAACTTTCCAACAAGCACCAGGATATTGCTTGGTGGTGGTGGGAAGGGCATTATCTGTGAGATCCTTCATGTATTCCCGGACTTTGTAAATCACTGCATCCTGCCCTCGAAGTGGCTGCAGAAGGATAGAGTCTGGCACACATCGACTGTTGGAGTGTGCTATTGGAGAGGAAGTCTGGAGAGAGATGCAGTGGTTCTTGTCGAAGTTCGTCCTGAGCAGCTCCGTGATGCTGGACTCTGTGATCTACCATCTGTTGCCCAGGATACACACTGAGACAAGCATCAACTGCACCTGGAAAGCCATCAACTCAGTGAAATACACCCTTTGGTCTGCCTGAAATTTGTTGGTCTTCCAGAACAAGGAGCAGATCTTGACCAAGTTCTGCACACTGGCACATCCCAAAGTTCAAGACTATGTGCTGATGGATGCACGAAAGCTGGGGTCTGCAGCTGTCAAAGTACAGTGCAGACAGAGCACCATCTAAGGTATTTCTGGTGAAGTTATTTGGGGGTTCGTTTAGTTATTGGAACTCCTGGTGCCTTAAATGTATGTGAATATAGTCTTGTACAAATAAGAAATGCTTTGGATTGTTTGATGGATTGAATCAAACTGAAATGTTTGTTTCTACATATGCCACTGTACAGAATAGTACTGCTTTAGTGCCTATGTATATAAAGATTTTTTCTTAATCAAGTATATTTTTGAAATGAAACAAGTGACAAGGAAGGCATAAGTCTCTTCTCTTTGATGTATTACAACCATTAACTTATCTTGTTATTGAGGATCATTTTATTTGCTTTTCTTTTACCCTGAAAGCAATATATTTCTGTTGTAAAATATACAATTATTCCTTAAATGCTGGCAATTGCCTATTTAGCCATAACTTTTAACATAAACTATTACAGCAATATTCCCATCTTACTGTCATCATATTCTTTGTTTTGACACAAGACCCAAGTTCTGGACTGAACTTGATTACTTTCAAACTTAATATAAAATGCCAACAAATTGTGACCAATTTTCCCTAAAGGTTCCATTACAACAATATCATGAATTGGGTTTTGTTGTGATAGCAGTAAACATGGACTATTGGATTCTAATGTCCATCATGAGTTTTATACCTGAGACATTTCATGTACTTTTTTTTAAAAAGAACAAATACGGAGTTAAAATAGTTTCTGTGATCACCTGGTGACAGATTGAGACAAGTCTGGGAGACTAACGTAGAATAAACTAAACCTTTTGCCCTGAAATTACCCTTTTATCTGAAAAATATTGAATCCAGGCAACTGAGTTAAGTATCAACATACTCAGATCTATATATCTTGTTTTAAATCACAATTGTATGATTTTATTTACATGTAGATATAAGGCTCACCAGCAAGTTATCTAGCTGGGAAAAACAATTAAACCAGAGTCAGAGTCAGAAATACACAGCCAACACCAATAGTTTTAAAATAATGCAAAGTGAACCATTTTATCTCTGTACAAGACCTTGGTTTGGTGCCAGAATACTGTGTTCCATTTTGACTATGTTACAGGCAATGAGTTATTGAGGCATTGTGAAGAGTGCAGAGAAGAATCAAAAGATGAGTTCTAATTCTAAATGCCAATTACCCAAATATCTGAAGAGCTCATGTCTGCATACTTCAAAAAATGAACACTCAATTAATGAATGGATTATGTTGTATTCATGTAGACCAAATCCTTTCAACTGGATAAATTCAAGAGGACCAAGCAGTCATGTTTACAAGTTAAATAAGGACAGAATATGTTCAATATCAGACAAATCTTCATTTCTGAGAAAATAGTGAGTATTGTCTCATTCACTAAATGCAGATTTGCAATTCTGATTCAAGATTGAGCTGACATAGTTTTGCATAGATCTTCTTGTGTGCATTTGTTTCACATTTTCATAAATTAGAATCTCTTATCTAGAAATTCAAACATGCTTGTGTTCGCTTTTCTGCCATGTAAAGTAAGTCCAATATGAAAATAGTGCACAGTCTGCATTACCCAAGCTGGAGGTGCCACAGATACTATATTAGTACGAACAGATAAAGGATGTCTGTTGTATACACATTTGCAGACAAATGTTACACAAGTTCCTTGTGCAGAAGTAGAATTTCCTGAATTTGACAACTACAAGTCCAGCTATTTTCACAGAAAACCATATCATTAAACAAATGGTTACAGGCCACGTCAGAGAAGCTAAGTTCAGAAAAAAAAGAGCAGTTGAATGTAGGGCTGAATTATACTCAAGTACTTTTCCAAACCTTATGTCAACAAAGTCTGCAACACTAGACCCCAACTGCAGCCTAGAAACAACCCACACTCTGGTATCCAAAAGTGTTAATTGACCCTACTCCGTCCTAATTACCTCCAATCCAAAACGTTTAACTGACTAATATCAACTGCATTTTGGACCTAACCGCATGCTACTGCCACAATCCGACATGAAAACGGATGAAATGGCCACCATAACACCCAGATCTGAACATGCCACTTTACAAGTTATGAGAACATATTTCAATGTATGGATTTAACAGAAAATAATTTCCATGCCATAAATTAGAGTGCACACTAATCAAGAACTTAATTAAGATTTGAACTTCTTAATTAATCATATACAATATTGTAAAATGACAGTGTATGCAAAATTATTTTATTCAAGAACTTCTGATTGTTAAGCCATGCGAAGCATAATGTTCGAAATCTATATGGAATTGTTTGATATTTATTACATTTCACTTATTTTTTCTGTAAATGTATTTGTCATTGGGTTCCAACAATACTTAACTTGCAAATCAGTCTTGACATTATTTTCAATTTATATATATATTGACGTGATGATGCAACTTTTTCTAAGGAGAAAGAAGAATGTGAAAGATGCCCTTCAAGTCTATTGTCTACATTGTTACAAAGCTGGTCTTTTTTTTCTAAATACTGTTCCTTTTCTCAAGGATACTGTGTCCTTGATTTCTTTCCAGAGGAGTCATAAACCAGCTCCTGGTTCCAATTAGACTGGTTTGATACAGGGATTAAAAGTTATTGAGAGGCCTTTTTGTTTATATGTAAATGGATGAGACTTCAGGCCAAAGTGGTCATGATTTCAAAGTGGCCTGTATAATGAAAGGGGAGTGGTCAGCTCTTGAGCTGAGCAGTTCAGTCCAGAACTAGTTGGGAATTCAGCAGTGGATTGTGTGAACAGGCTCTCTCTCTTTCTGCCCTTCTAACTTCAACCTGTAAGCATCTGTTCCATTCTTTTTTACTGGGTTTTAAGGGTGTTTGTTTATTGGGACTGTTGTGTATATTCAGAACAGCACAATTAAGTCTAGTTTGAATGGACTGAGTTCTGTAGGGGTCCTTTATGTTTCATTATGTAATTTTAGGAATAAATTTTTGTCTGTTTTAAAATCTGGTAGTCAACCTTGCTAACTTACTCCTGGTAATTTTCACTGTCCACTTACTGAAACAATTTGCAAAGTTATGACATGGGCTGCCTGCTTAAGAATGTTTTGAGTGGTCTAGCATAGTTCATAACAGATTGGGGGCTCTTTGTGGGATTTTAAACAGCGAGTGGTAGGTGTTAGTATCTTTATTTTGGGTGCTGGTTTGGTTGAGTGTGAACTCATGGAGACATGCAGAGAGTCAAAATGGCAAGGTTAGCAGCTGAAGTGGTTGCTAATTATGAGCTGGTCCATCAAACTTGGTTCGGTTTCCAAAATCAATTCCAGTCCATGAGGGATAGAAACTGGGGCAAAGAGAAATCCTCACGAGGAAAGGGAAAGGCAGATCTCACTGAAGATCATAAGGAGAACTTACCACAGGGTAAAAAAAGAAACCCTTGAGGGGGACGAAGAATTTAAAAACCTCCAGTGTTTTCATTGTAGTAAAGAGGGCCACAGGAAATTACAGTGTTGGTGAGCTCGGAGAAAGCCAGATGTAGGAAAACCAGACAAGCCTGGAAGTTTTATTGGACTAGTAACAAAAAGCACAAGGGAAGTTAGACAAGTGCCTCAGAGTGTACAAGATGATCAGAGGTTGATTAGAGTGGAAGTGCCAGATCTGCTTAAAAAATATACATGCAAGGGTAAACTTTATTCACAAAGACCAGGTGTAGCAGGTGAAGACGTTACAATATTAAGGGACAGAGGATCCTCTCAGTCTGTAATGCTGAAGGGTGAGGAGATATGTACTCCTGAGGTACTGGCCAGAAAAGGTACTGGTAACAGGAATTCATGGTGACACAAAATGTGCTCAATTATGTAAAGTGAAGCTAGACAGTCCAGAGAAGAGTGGAGAATTTGTGGAAGGTCTAGTGGACAAACTCTCAGCTCCAGAGAGCTCCAAATTTGTCTCCAGCTCCAGCGCAGCTCCAAATTTGTCTTTGTAAATGATACAGCTGATTCACCAATAGGTGCACTGCCTACTCTAGTCAAAAGGCCAGTGGAGATGCAGGCAACTGAAGAAATGAAGGATGCTTTTCCAGGAATTTTCCCTGATTGTGTGATCACAAGATCACAGAGGCACAAGCTGAAGCAGGAGAGATCAAAAGGCACAGATAAGGAAGATAATGTAGCATTATCTGGAACTTCTTTGATCAGGTAAGTGGGACAGAGCAGGAGCAAATAGGTAAACATACAAGTATCTTTAGCTATTTAGATCAAGTTACAGCAGAAAGATGAGAACTTAAAACAGTTATATCAAAAGGCATTTACAGGGAAGGAGAGTGAATGCATTCCTGTGTGTTATTACTTAAATGATGTCTTAATGAGGAAATGGAGACCATCACACATTCAAGCTGATGAGAAATGGGCAGAGATTCATCAAATTGTTTTGCCAGGAGGGTATAGAAAGGGGGTGCTGTGAGTGGCACATGAGCTACCACTTGAGGTTATTTAGGGGTGAGGAAAACACAGGTTAAAATACAAAGACATTTTTACTGGCCTGGACCAAACAAAGATGTATGTGAATTTTGCCAGATGTGTCACACATGTCAACTAATCGGAAAACCACAGGCAGTAATAAAGCCTATACCTTCAATGCCTATTCCAGCATTTGAGGAACCTTTCACAAGTGTCTTGATTGATTGCGTAGGTCCCCTACCTCAAACAAAAAGTGGGAGTAAGAATTTATTAACAATAATGGCTGTGTTGACTAGCTTTCCAGAGTTAATCCCATTGCACAACATCACAGTATAGAGGGTTGGAGAAGAATTACTTACATTTTTTACTAGACATGGACTACCAATAGAGATCCAGTCAGATCAAGGATTAAACTTCACATCCAAACTATTCAAAGAGGTTATGAATAACTTGGGAATAAAGCAATTCAAATCTACTGCATACCATCCAGAATCGCAGAGAGCACCGAAGAGATGGCATCAAACACGAAAGACCATTTTGAGGGCTTATGGTCAGGATAATCCAGCTGATTTGGATAAGGGAGTTCTGTTTGTACTTTTTGCAATCAGAGATGCACCAAATTCAGTCCGCTTGGACATGAAGTAAGAGGGGCGTTAAAATTGATTAAGGAGAAGTTAATAAGTCAGAATTTAAAGACCACCCATTTGGACTATGTGTCAAATTTTAGAGAACGATTAATTCAGCTGGAGAGTTGGCTGGACATTATTTAAAAGTATCACAGCAAACAATGAAATAGGAAGCAGATAAGAAATCACAAATTCACAATTTTGCAATTGGGAATAAAGTATTGATGTTACTTCCAGTAACAGGTGAGCCTTTAAAGGCAAGGTTTAGCGGACTTTATCAATTCAAGAGGAAATTGAGTGAGATGAATTACTTGATGAGGACTCCAGACAGGAAGAAATCTCACAGAGTGTGTCATGTGAATATGCTCAAAAGGTATTTTGACAGGGAAGGAAGGCAAGAGGAGAAGGTGTTAATGATGACAGCACAGAAGGGAGAACCAGATTCAGAGGATTCTGAATTGGACATTCCTCAAATCAAATTGGACAATGAGGAAGTTGTCAAAAATTGGGATAAATTATTGAGTTACCATCCACAAGGAAATAGAAATGACCTGAAAGAGTTATTACTATCACATGGGGAGATATGCAGAAATAAACTGGGAAGTACTAACCTAATTGTGCTTGATGTAGAGGTAGGAGATGCTGTTCCGATTAAGCAACAACTTTATAGGCATAACCCTCTAAAGTTGGCACAGGTTCAAAAGGAGATAGAGTGCATGCTCCAAGATGGCATAATCAAAGTGAGTTACAGTGACTGGAGCTCAACTATAGTCACAGTGCCATTGCCAGATGGTACCCAATGGTTATGTGTGGACTATCGCAAAGTCAATGCAGTTACAAAGACTGATGCATATCCAATTCCATGGTTGGAGGACTGTGTCGAAAAAGTGAGACAAACAACTTACATTTCTAAGTTGGACTTGCTCAGAGGCTACTGGCAAGTATTTCTGTCACTGACAGCAAAGGCAATTTCGACTTTCGTAATGCCAAATGTCAGTTCAAAGTCATACTATTTGGTATAAAAAATGCTCCAGCCTCATTTCAGAGACTGACAAATAAGGTCATTGCCAGATTACCCAACAGTGTGGTGTATATTGATGACCTGGTGATTTTTAGTCACTCATGGAAGAAACACTTACAGCATTTATCAGACTCGTTCAATCAACTTCGGAAGGCGCAGTGGCACAGTGGTTAGCACTGCTGCCTCACAGCACCTGAGACCCGGGTTCAGTTCCCGCCTCAGGCGACTGGCTGTGTGGAGTTTGCACGTTCTCCCCGTGTCTGCGTGGGTTTCCTCCGGGTGCTCCGGTTTCCTCCCACTATCCAAAGATGTGCAGGTCAGGTGAATTGGCCATGCTAAATTGCCCATAGTGTTAGGTAAGGGGTATGGGTGGGTTGCGCTTCAGCGGGTCGGTGTGGACTTGTTGGGCCGAAGGGCCTGTTTCCACACTGTAATGTAATCTAATGTAATCTAATCTAAAAAAAGCAAACTTGGTGGTAAACCTAGCTAAAAGTGAATTTGCCAAAGCCCAAGGCACCTTCCTGGGCCATATTATTGGACACAGACAAATGGATGAAATGCAAAAACAAAAGTAATTGGGAAACTTCCCACACGGTTGATGGAAATAGCAGTTCTACAGTTCCTGGGATTGAGTGGAAATTTATGCCGAACTTTAGCAGTGTAGCTGCTCCACTCAGTGAATTATTATAAAAGGGCAAGACATTTCAGTGGACAGCAGACTGTCAAAAAGCATTTGACAGCCTAAAAACTGTGTTTGCCACTCACCCAGTATTAACCACACTGGATTAACGAAGCCTTTCAAGGTGGCTATCGATGCCAGTGATGTAAATGATGATATAATGCTCCTGCAGGAGGATGACGAGGGAATAGAAAGACTATCAGGTATTTTTCCAGGAAGTTGAACGTTCATCAACAGAAATACTCAGTGGTGGAGAAAGAGACTTTAAGCTTGGTGTTGGCATTGTAACTTTTCAGTGTTCTCTTCCCAGCAATGCATCTGAGACAATCATATACACTGATCATAACCCATTGACGTTTGTGGAAAAATTTAAGGACAAAAATGCCAGACAGTTTAGATGGAAGTTTGACAATTGTGCATGTGGCAGGTCACAAAAACGTGATTGTTGATGCGTTAGCGAGGCTCAAATGAGATACAGAGGCATTCAGTGGTGGAGGTACCATGGCCTGAATTCGCATGCAGTTGTGCATGTTTGTCTACGTATTGTTAGTATAGTGTATGTGTGTGTTTTAGACTACTAACCAGCTTGTTTTTGAAGGGTTTAAAAAAATGAAGTCATCTTTTGATATGGATTTTTTTAAAGGGGGAGGTATCACAAAGCTGGTCCCTTTTTTCTAAAAGCTTTTCCTTTTCTCAAGGATACTGTGTCCTTAATTTTTTTTCCAGAGGGGTCATAAACCAGCTCCCAGTTCCAATTAGACTGATTTGGTACAGAGATTAAAGAGTATTGAGAGGCCTTTTTGTTGACATGTAAACAGATGAAACTTCAGGCCAAAGTTGTCATGTTTTAGAAGTGACCTGTATAATGAAAGGGAAGTGGTCAGTTCCCTAGCTGAACAGTTCAGTCCAGAACTAGTTGGGAGTTCAACAGTGGACTGTGTGAATAGGCTCTCTCTCCTTCTGCCCTTCTAACTTCAACCTGTAAGCATCTGTCCCTGTTTTTTTTTGACTGTGGGCTGCCTGCGTAAGAATGTTTTGAGTGGTCTGGTCTGGCCTAGTCCATAACAATATGACAGTCTGCAATAATTGTTTTGCAAAACCTTGTCTCATTCATGTCAGACTGTGGATCTCCAAGAGTGAACTCTTTCTTTATCATTGGCTTTAATCAATCCCAAATAGTTTACTTATGTGGTGCATATGGAAATGTTATATTTAGAACCTTCTAGCTACTGTACTGTCAGCTATTTTTTGTGCCTTTGTCTCTTGATGTTCCATTTTCCTGAACAAGAGCATAAAGAGGCACAACTCAGCTTAAGAACTAAAACAAAAACTAATTAATGCTTCTTACAGAAAATCAGAATTAGCCATATGAGAGTTTAAGGTTGTAACTTAAACGTTGTGGACCAAAACTTACTGCAAACTTTTGATCAATGATGTGCACAATCAATTTCAATTCCTCACATTTAAGATAATATTTTAATTTCATTCCACTCATTTATAGTCAAGAAAGAATTCCAATCTGTTAAAACATTAATCACAAGCACTTGTAAAATCTGATATTGATCATATAAATTAATGACCTGAGGGATAGAAAAGTTATCCTAGTAAAATGTTATTTTACAGTTTAACATTCAAACATAAGATTCACCTGACAACTTTATTGGCTCAAAAGATAATTTACAGTATGAACAAAACAAATGTCTATGGACTGGCTGTATGTTAACATGTTCCATTTCAAATTAGTTGGTATTTTAATCTTGAAAGCTTGACATTAAAATATTTTCTAGAGAATCTAACCAACCTTACTTGAACCAAGGTGCCAGTTTCAATTGTGAACAAGGATAAAAGCAAATTATTGTGGTTGCTGGAATCTGAAACCAAAAGAGAAAATGCTGGAAAATCTCAGCAGGTCTGGCAGTATCTGTAAGGAGAGGAAAGAGCTGACGTTTCAAGTCTAACTGACCCTTTGTCAAAGCTAAAAAAAGGGAGAATAAATACCTCCCTATTTCTCCCTTTTTTTAGCTTTGACAAAGGGTCAGTTTGACTCAAAATGTCAGCTCTTTTCTCTCCTTACAGATACTGCCAGACCTGCTGAGATTTTCCAGCATTTTCTCTTTTGGTTTCAATTGTGA
Source organism: Chiloscyllium plagiosum (assembly GCF_037043375.1). Classification (NCBI taxonomy): domain Eukaryota; kingdom Metazoa; phylum Chordata; class Chondrichthyes; order Orectolobiformes; family Hemiscylliidae; genus Chiloscyllium; species Chiloscyllium plagiosum. The sequence continues at coordinate 61,547,857 of NW_028270150.1, forward strand.
ACGATTGGGTTTAATGCTTTGATACTTTGGAAACATTTCTGAATAGTCTCATGTGATGGATCTGGAATCTTTTTGCCAATAAAAATTTTACATTAGAAAGTTAGAAACTAGACTGAAACTACTTGAACCTGCATTCTGGGAGTAAAACAAGTGCAATGTGGCCTGATTCCAGACACCAAACTATCTAGCCAAGAATGTCAAAAAGAGGTTGAACTTGAAAGAGGATCAAAATGTTTCTCATGTGACCTGTAAATTGGGCTCCTATAGATATAAAATATTGACTTGACACTTTGGTTTAGAGTGCCACAAATAATTGGCAATGAAGGAAGCAAATCAGAGGTTAGGCTTATTCTGCTCAGCTTCACTTGGTATGGGTGTGGCTTAGAAACCACATTTCATGGAAAGGTTCTGCCACAATTGGTCCTTTTTATATTGTTTTTCCCTTCCCCAGCGCTTTGTTAAGGGATATTGAGTGAGGGAGGCAGCTCAAATCTGGCTAATCTGTGGATTTATAATCACTGCCTTCATCTTTTAACACCATGTTGTAGTACAACAGGTTTATTTGGAAGTACTAGCTTTCAGAGTGCTACTCCTTCATCAGGTAGCTAGTGGGGCAGGATCATAAGACACAGAATTTATAGCACAAGATAATATTGTCATGCAACTGCCAGGATATATTGAACAAAGCTAGATTGCTGTTAAATTTTTAATCTCTTAGAATGGATTGCAGGTTTCAATTCATTAATACGTAAATCCTTGAACTTCTTTCAAAATTCCCAAAATAACTTAAGGTTTTATTTTAAAAAATGACATCTCAGCTCAGACAATGCATTAAAGGTGTAAGGTTAGAGTCTGTCTATATTCTAATCTTGAGCCAGACTGGTTCTATTCCCAAAATAGGAATTTATAAAATGTCACATGGATTGACTGCCTGCAGGTTGTGCGTTTTTTGAGCAAAATAGAATGTACCTGCTAATATAATTCTGCAAATGCAAATTTATACCATAGACGTGTATGTGTGTGTGTGTGTGTGTGTGAGAGAGAGAGAGAGAGACAGAGTGTGAATGTTAGTATTTCGTGCACTCCAATGGTGATGGAGTTTACACCTGTGAGAGGGTGTGTGTTGGGGGAAGGGTGTATGTGTGTGTGTCTGAGAGAGAGTGTGCTATAAATTCTGTGTCTTATGATCCTGCCCACTAGCTATCTGACGAAGGAGCAGCCCTCCGAAAGCTGGTACTTCCAAATAAACTTATTGGATTATAACTTGGTGTTGTGTGATTTTTAACTTTGTCCACCCCAGTCAACATGGGCAAATCCTCATCATGCCTTCATCTCAGTAGATTTACTTAGATGAGGCTCAATCCCTCAGCAATAGGAACTTATAGCATAATTTCCCAAGACTTCTGTGTTGCACAACAGATCTCGTATGATGGGAAATTCTAGAGTGTGCTTTTCATCTTCTATCCAACTATTTTGCCTACTTTCTGGCAGGACCCTTAGGAGAATTTTTCTGTATGAGGGATCTTGGGATGCAAGTCCATAGCTTTCTGAAAGTGGCAACACAAGTGGATAAGGTGGTAAAGAATACAAACAGCATGCTTACCTTCATTGGTCAGGGCGATGAATATAAAGTTGGCAAGCCATGTTGCAACTGTATAAAGTTTCAGTTAGATCACATTTGGACCATTGTGTGCAGTTCTGATCATTGCACTGTTAGGATGATTTGGAGAGGGTGCAAAAGAGGTATAGCAGGATGATGCTTGGATTGGACAAACGCAGAGTGTTTTCGCTGGAGTGTCAGAGGCTGAGGGGTGACCTGTTAGAAGTCTATAAGATTAAGAGAGCCATGGCTAGGGAGTATAATCAGAGTCTTCCTTGGGTGGAAATGTCAAATACTAGGGAGGACAGCACGATGGCACAGTGGTTAGTACTGCTACCTTACTATGCCAGGGACCCAGATTCGATTCTATTTTCGGGTGACTGTTTGCACCTTCTCTATGTGCTTGTGTGGGGTTCCACCACGTGTTCTGGTTTTCTCTCACAGTCCAAAGATGTGCAGATTATGTGGACTGGCCATGCTAAAATGCTGGATTACATCGATAGGGTGGGGTTTGGGTCTGAATAGGATGCTCTTCGGACAGTCAGCACAGACTTGATTGGTCAAATGTGCTCCCATTGCACTATAGGGATCCTATGATAATAGATTTAAGATGAGAGGGGCAAGTGTAAGGAGGTGTGCCAGCATGTTTTCTACACAGAGAGAATTAGGTGCCTGGAATGCATTGCTAGGGGAAGTGGTAGAAACAGATATAATAGCAATGTCAAAAGGCATTTAGACAGGCAGAGAATAACGGGATAAAGGGACATGTGCAGGTAGATGGGATTAGTTTAGAATGGCATCATGGTCAGCACAGACATAGTGGGCCAAACGTGCTGTGTTCTGTGAGCAATGAGTGCAAGATGAGAAGTTTCAACACAATGTGTCTTTTATCAGCAATATTAAAAAAAAATCCAAAATGGTAGAGCTTGGGCTTTGGTGGGAGAGGACTGGTCAGTGTTATGTCTGACTTTCAATGTACTGTTGACATGAACAAGCCCCAGTTTATGAGAAAAGTATTGGTCTTCTCATTTGTCTCTCTTTACTGTCACTAGCATTCTTTCATTGAGTCATAGTACCCACAATTTCAGCATGAAATTGATGGCAGACACAGAAAATTGCACCCTAAGTATTGATCTGAATCTGGTGATTTGAATGTGCAGATAAAAAGTCACAGCATAACAAACTTACAGCTGTGTGGGAATATAAATGGAAAAAAAAACTAAGAATTACTGAAGTAAAGTAATAATAGAAGAGAGGCTGCATTCCCAAAACTCTTCCTTATTTTTCAAAGTAAAATCAAATTCTCAGCTTGTATTTTACTTGTAAGCCCTAATTACAGAGCCAGATTGACAGCTGGTATATGAGCTGTTCACAAAGGTGACAGTTCTTTCACTCTGTGAACATCACTCGCACACCATGATCAAAGACATCCTTTAAGTTAAGTTGCTGATTCTTAATACATTTGTCATTTAAAACTGATGGAAAAATAATGCTGATTACAGTGTGTTTTCTTTTTAACTCATTCTAAAACCTTTATTTTCTTGGCTGTTTTAATTAATGCTATAGAATAGCATTTTATTTCTTGCAGAAGATGTTGAAAAAATGAAAAGGTTAACAATAAAACATGTGACAGGCTATATAAGGTATGAGTTTACAATTTGTAATGGGGATTTGTTTTAACCATAAATACGTCCTTGCCAGCTAAACAAATTGAACCCAGATCTGATGTCATGCCAAGTGTATCTTTGTGGCTTGTGATGTGAAAGTACACAATACAACCCAGCAGCTTAAATAGTGCTGTTTGAAATTACTTCAACAATACAGAGCAGAAATTCATACTGTGAATTACCAACAGGAAAGTGTTATGTCACTAGACAATACGAACCCAAATCATATATATATATCAATACAACCAAAACATGTTTGAGAATTTGTTATTGTGCATTCTCAGAGCTTGAAAATGTCTTAAACTAACCACTGCTTCATGGAGGTGCAATGAATTTGTCATTATTATTGGCTCTTTGCACGGAATTGGTGCATCTCACGTAGCACACTGAATATTAGTCTACACAACTATAGATAGTGATGGCATAAAAAGAGACGCAAACTTTATCCAATCACCACAAGTGGTCCACAATACACATTGTCATAATATATGTTGTTGTCAACTGATATTACTGACATTTTGAGGAGCTAAATACAAACTTCCCTACAATCTTGTCATGCATTGTTTTGTTTTAATTAAGTTAGGTACAGAAAATGCATAATTAGCAATTCGCATCTGTGCCACCATCTTAGCACCTACTTCCATCATCCTGTCTATGCTGCTGAGTCTTGTGTTTCAGATTTCCGGCACTTGCAGTTTTTTGTTTTGTATTTTCTCGCGTTGTTCATAGCAAGTTCTCATAATCATCGACATGAACCTTTTCACCTCTATCGTCAACCTAATCATCACCCTTCACCCCTCTTAAAACTGATAGTTTAAAACAAAATCATTGCCAAAAAAAGTCATAAATACATTTTCTATTGTGTTTTGCAGTATGTACATGGATAGTATGTATTTTGGTTGCTAGGTATGAGACACAACATTTCCTCAATGTACAGTCCCTATTCCTACCTTATTCCATTGTTTATTACAGGAGGAATTACCCTCATTTGAGTTGCATAGGCAACTTTAATGGTTTTACAGTCCCGATGACACCCACCTTCCTGCATTTGCCCTATTTTTATGGGGGAAAAGAACCTCAACAGAGGTTGTTTTGATATAAGTTGCACTTTTTTGGCACATAACCCCATTCTGGCACATATCAAGGACCCCATTTTACAAAGTTTGTAGAACATAATTTTTTTCGAAATTGTGTTTCTCCCATACATTAAAAAAAAAGTCTAGAACTGATAACTAGACTGCGCCGACCATGAGGGATCTTGACAGCACACAAACTGGCAGCCATACTCAGACCGTGGCTCACCGGAATAAAGGACCCAATACCCACTATGTGTAGGACGAATGCAGTGTACAAAATCCCATGTAACGACTGCATTGAGCACTATGTAGAACAAACAGGCAGCCAGCTAGTGACCTGCATCCATGAACACCAACTAGCAACCAAGCGATATGACTAACTCTCCCTGGCATCTACAAAAACCATGAGTTTGATTGGGACAACACAACAATATGAGGGCAGGCTAAACAAATAACAGCTAGGAAATTCCTGGAAGCATGGTACTCATTCTCGGATTCCATCAACAAACACATGGATCTGGATATACAAATACAAATTACTGCTGCGGAAAACTGAAACTAGCTCAAACAGGAAACAGCTCAAACAGAACCACATCAATTCAAAGAGGAACACTACAGCAGTGCTCCACAGGAGGCCACACAGCACTGATGGTGTCACCCAGAAAGGGCATAAAACATCTGACAATAAACCTACCAGCTTGGCAAACAGACCAACAATGAATCCAACCAGCTCCTGAGCTACACCTCTTCATGAAGACTTTAAAGAGGAATATAATGCAAAATTTCAAAAAGGCAGAGCATGTTGATGGAATGGGCAGACAAGTAGTAGAGAAATGTGATGTGGATCATTTTGGTTTGAAGAACACTGAGAACCATTATAAAATATAAAATGTAATGCTAAAGTGTATACAGAAACTGATCTGGATACATATGTACAGAAATCATTGATAGCACGACAGGTTGACAACATGGTTAATACAGCTTCCTGTACTTTATTAATAGTCAAATAAAGTATAGAACAAGGAAATTATTTTAAATCTGCATAAAATACTGATTTGGTGTCAATTGGAATGCTGCATCCAGGTTTTAGGCATCACACTTCAGAAAGTACAATAAGACATTGAACAGCAAAAAGCTAAGTTTCACAAGAATGTCCTCAGGGATATAAAGAAAGATTGAAGAAGTTAGGTCTGTTCTCTTTCATGAAGATAATGTTAAGAAGAGATTTGATTGAGATATCCTAAATCACTAGAGATGAGTGCAGAATAGATAGGGACAGACTATTCCTATTGATGTTTTCTCATCATTTAAATACTTTTGAAATGCAGTCATTGTTGGAATATAGGGACATATAGGTATTGAAAAAATATTGTACAGCTAGGAGTGAAATAGGGTTTATAGTCCATTATTCAGGATCATAGTAGCAGTCTCAAACATATTCTGAATTGCTCAATTCAATTTTCTCCACATATTATTTCTTGATTTTAATATGTAAAATGTAGAAAGTTGACAGTGCAAGAGGTGGGAATTCACCACATCCTTTCTGTACTGGTCAAGAAAGAGTAATCCAACCTGATCCTATTTTGCAGCTTTTATTCCATTTTACTGTTGGTTACAGGTTTTATCTTCCAGTGCATATCCAAGTATTTTAAATGTGATGATTTTTTTCCTGTCTCTAACACATTTTCAGGCAGTGAGTTTCAAAACCCCACAACCCTTTGGATAAAAGCATTATTCCTTGCCCACTATTGATATTTCTGCTAATTTCTTCGAAGCGTTGAGTTCTTCTTGAGTCTTTGAGGTAAACGTGTTTCAGACCAACATTTGCCAGAACATTAACCTAACCATAATCAAGTAGGAAAATTCAAAAATGATATTGTTCGCAATGATACTCTCTTTACAAGAATGCAGGGAAAGGAAATATTGCCAAAGCTTATTGCTTCACTTAAGTTGATCATCCAATTTGTATGCACTGCATTGACAGTGATTCGAGGTAAAAGCCAAATGTTATTGCTGGGGCATAGCACATGTGTACCTTGACTTTGAGAGAGTTCACCACCAAGGATGTCATGTACTGGGTACATGCAGTGTAGCAATTCTGCCACACAGTTAGCTTGTTGTGTGTCTCAGAGTTGTGCATACACAGAAGTCAGTTGGTTTGACACATTGACTGCCTCAGAATAAACTGACCCTCAGAAACAATCAATCCCGAACATGATATGGTGAACATTGGTGGACAACATCAAAAGACAATAATCAAGTCATTTCACAAGTGAAATAGAAGAGACTGTTTTAAATCAGACATTTAGAAGACTGAGAGGGGATATGATTGAGATATATAAGATTATTAAAGGATTGAACACTTTGGAGGCAGGAAACATGTTTCCGCTGATGGGTGAGTGCCAAACCAGAGGACACAGCTTAAAAATACGGGGTAGACCAGTTAGGACAGAGATGAGGAGAAACTTCTTCACCCAGAGAGTGGTGGCTGTGTGGAATGCTCTGCCCCAGAGGGCAGTGGAGGCCCAATCTCTGGATTCATTTAAGAAAGAGTTCGATAGAGCTCTCAAGGATAGTGGAATCAAGGGTTATGGAGATAAGGCAGGAACAGGATACTGATTAAGGATGATCAGCCATGATCATATTGAATGGTGGTGCAGGCTCGAAGGGCAGAATGGCCTTCTCCTGCACCTATTGTCTATTATCTATCATGCGAAAGCACATGACAAGGCTCTTGATGTCTTTGTCCATTCTAGTGTCAAACAGTATTGATAGTACAGCTTGATGCTAAACAGATATATCCTTATCAAGAGGCCAGTTTAACTCATTTGAGAAGGGAAAGTGATCAGAGTGTGTGTTGGATTGATAACTGCAGGGAAGGTCAAAGATATATTTTCAGAATATCACAAATGACACAGTTCAAATTCACATGCTGCAGACCTCTCAACAGAAATGAAAATGTTTGAATATGTTTAGAGCATTTTTTTAATTACAGTTGTGTCTGATGCAGAAACACAAGCCATTAAGATTTGCTTAGCAATTGGAATGACTGTCTATACAGACTTAACACATCAGGATTATGAGTACAACAGCGAAAAGACTCCCCCACATTACAGACCAATTTGAAGAACAATTCAGAGCAGAATTAAACTTCCATCATGTTGCTTAAATTGAAGCTTATGGAATTCATAAACCACGTTGTAAGCAGATGCAGAAAAATAGGCTCTTTATGTGATTTTTCTGATGGGAAATGTTGAGTTGGTGATTGCATCCACTCTCAAGGACATTTTCCAGAAAGCTTTGTAAAACAAACCAAAGGATATAAATTTATAATTTGTAATGGGGATTGTTTTTTAAACCATAAATACTTCCTTGCCAGCTGAACTAATTGAAACCCAGAATTGGTGTCATGCCAAGTGTATCTTTGTGTCTTGTGATGTGAAGGTACACAATACAACCCAGCAGCTTAAATAGCGCTGGTTCAAATCACTTCAATAATGCAGAGCAGAAATTCATACTGTGAATTACCAACAGGAAAGATTTGTATCATTACACAATACTAACGCATCTTGTATATGTTTTACACAACCAAAACCTGCTTGAGAATTTGATATTGTGCATTCTTAGTGCTTGCAAATGTCATAAACTAATCACTGCCTCACGAGATGCAGCGATCTTGTCATAATTATTGCCCATTTTCACGGAACAGTTGCATCAAGCAGCAAATACTGATTATTAGTCTGGACACCATTAGACACTGATGGCAAAAACAGAGACTCAAAACTGTATTCAGTCACTACAGGCAGTCAATGATACACATTATCGTGATATATGTTGTTTTCAACTCACATTGCTGACTTTTTGAGGAGCTGAATGTAAAGTTTCCCCGCAGTCAAGTTGTAACAGCATTTTGTCTTAATTCAGTTTAGTGTAGAAAACATACAACTCATAATTTGCATTTGCACCAATAATTTAACATCTACTTCGAAAATCGTGTCTGAGGCTTCTGTATCTTTTTTGGTTCAGATTTCTAGCATCCACAGCTCTTTGTTTTTTTGTTTTGTGTTCACAGCAAGTTCTTGTCATAATCGACATGAACACTATCTCTCTCATACTACATTTTTAAGATGAAATTATCATCGCTGTAGAAATACTTAGAAATTGCAAAATATATATAAATCACATACGTAACAGCAGGGTGGTATGTCTCAGTCAATAATGAGTCTTCCAAGGACAGATAATATGATTCTTTCGAAACATTTCAGACCAATTGATAACATTGATGTTTTCCCCAAGCTTGATGGCTGACACAATCACTCGAACACCCAAACATAGCAAGAAATGTGAAAGGTGTAGCCCTGTGCGTGCACCAAGATAACACCTGGCTTTCCATTAATTTTGCAAGGCATATGGTAGAAAACGCCATTATCGGTGTACACTGCAGTAAAGTCCGATGTGCCTACAAACAGCCATGCAACAACCTACAGAGAAAGTGCATAAGAAGAACATTCAAGCTGGAATAAAGATCTGGTATCCTTCAGAAGTGGAAAAATCAAATTAGAAACAGACCAGAATCTGTCAATCTGCAGGAGGAAACAAAGAGCGTAAAACAAATGTTTCACACTGTCAAGCCTGTGGAAACATCAATGTTATCAAACAGTCTGAAATGTTTCAAAAGAATCAAATTATCTGTCCTCAGAAGATGCATTATTTAATTGAGACATACTGCCCCTATTGTTACACATGTGATTTATACACACACACACATATATATACATGAATTCTAAGGATTTCTATAGCCATGGTACTTCCTTCTTTAAAATAAAACGGGGTGAGAGGAATAGTTCTTGCAGGCAAAATATTTTATTTTACATTCAGAGAGGTTTCACAAGTGAAAAAGTAAACAGTGTGGCTAATTAGAAGAATCGGGAATGGTGTCTTTTCCCGTAGCTTGAAGCAACTTTCAGGTTTTCTATTTTCAGAAATCTTAGTTGAAACTGGACATGTAAAACAGCTGTGCATGAAGCAAGGAGATAACTAACACATAGTTTACTTTAGAAGCTTAGTTTGAAAGCTCTAGACCCAAAGAGTTTGGTTAAAACCTCAAAGGGGTTATTTGAAGCTAAGAAAATCTAAGCTAGCTGTCAGTGACTTGAATCTCAGTTGAAGACTGAAGGAAAAGACTAGCAGTATTTTATCCAGAATTAAGAATTGATCCATCAGCTATTTAAGCCCCATTGACATTATAGATAAGGGAATTCTCTCTGGTAGTATTTAATACTGTAAAGAAGTTCTATTGGGGTTAATGGGATTGTACTTTACCATTTATATAAATGATTTGGATATAAACAGGAAAGGTATGGTCAGTAAGTATGCAGATGACACCAAAATTAGAAGCGTAGTGGACAGCGAAGAAGGCTTCATCAGAGTACAATGGGATTTTGATCAAATGGCTCAGGAGTGGCAGATGGAGTTTCATTTAGATCAATGCAAGGTGCTGCAGTTTGGAGAGGCAAATCAGGGCAAACCTTACACACTTAATGGTAAAATCCGAGGGAGTATTGCTGAGTAAAGTGACCTTGGAGTGCAGGTTTATAGTTCCTTGAAAGAGGAGTCACAGGTAGAAAGGATAGTGAAGAATGCGTTTGGTATGTTTGCCTTTATTGATTAAGCTGGGAGGTCATGTAATGGCTGTACAGGACATTGATTAGATTAGATTCCCTACAGTATGGAAACAGGCCATTTGGCCCAACAAATCCACACCGGCCCTCCAAACAGCAGACCCATTCCCCCAACCCATATTTGCCCTGACTAATGCACCTAATACTATGGGCAATTTAGCATAGCCAATTCACAAGATTTGCACATCTTTGATTGTGGGAGGAAACTGGAGCATCCGGAGGAAACTCACGCAGACACGGGGAGAATGTGCAAATTCCACATAGACAGTCGCCCAAGGCAGGAATTGAACCCGGGTCCCTGGCGCTCTGAGGCAGCAGTGCTAATTACTGAGCCACCATGCCACCCACAAGCCACCATGCCACCTACTGGTTAGGCCACTTTTGGAATACAGAGTGCAACTCTGGTCTCCATGCTATAGAAAGGATGTTGTGAAACTTGAAAGGGTTCAGAAAAGATTTACAAATATGTTGCCAGGGTTGAGGAGAGGCTGAATTGACTGGGGTTATTTTCTCTTGAGTATCAGAGACTGAATGGTGACCTTATCGACGTTTATAAAATCATAAGGGGCATGGTTAGGGAGAATAAACAGGTACTTTCCCAGTGTGGAGGAATGCAAGACTAGAGGGCACAGGTTTAAGGTGAGAGGGGAAAGATTTAAAAGGGACCTAAGGGGCAACTTTTTCATGCAGAGGGTGGTGCATGTATGGAATAGCTGCCAGCAGAACTGGTGGAGGCTGGTCCAATTACAACATTTAAAAGGCATCTGAATGGGTATATGAATAGGAAGTGTTTAGAGGGATATGGGCCAAATGCTAGTAAATGTGACTAGATTTATTTAGGATATCTGGTTGGCATGGACAAGTTGGATTGAAGGATCCATTTCTATGCTGTATATCTCTATTACTGTGTGTGTCTCAAAAAATTTAAACCTGTGTAATATGTAAATAGTTTGTTTCATTGTATTTTTCTTTATTGCTGCTGTGTAGTAAACTTCTGTTTTGTTGATAAAACAAAATCTACAATATTGTGTGCTGGTGTTTCAGTGAAAGACCATAACAATAAAATAAAAATAAATAAATAATCTAGCAAGCCAGATTTCAATCTGAGATCTGACTTGTCTAGTAATAACATCAGCTAAGTTCACAATAGTGGAAATTCTGAAGAACAAGTAATCACAGATATAGGAAGCCATGACAAAACCTACAGTATACAATGGTTCACCAATTCCTTGAGCAGGATCAAGAGTACTGGAATGCAAGTAGAACCAATCCATCTGGTTGCTGCAGATGTTCTCCATTATATATATATATATATATATATATATATTGCTGGATGAGCAATTTCAGGTATAACAGCATACCATGACCTCGCACTAACCACAAACCATGGACCAGTCAAGCACCAAAGACACAACAGAAACAGCAGCATAATATTCAAAACACACTTGCAGAACTGAATATGAAAAGAGAACAGAACACTGCTAAAGTTACATTTCTTTGTGATGGTGAGAAAAATTAAAATTCAAGAGAAAAAGGATAGCTCAGGTTAAATCCAAACTTGAGAATAGCATCTATGAGATTATGAAATCTTTGGGGGATACCTTTACTGAGCTGACAAATATGAATGAAGAGTTGAAAGATAAACAAAGCAGAATCAATGTCAAACTCTGTACAACAATCCAATCAGAAGATTGCCAGCTTGTAGGAAGATCTAAAGCAACTTGCACATGAAACAGATCAGGTTTAGCAGAACCAACTCATGAAACATCAGTTTGAGCTCAAAGCAATGCTTGAAAAAATGACAGATGTGCAAAGGCAGACAGAAATGCACAGTATATACAACGAAGTGATGGAAAGACAGTCACAAGGCTTACTCAACAAGACAGTCCTTTCAGAATTAAATGGTGCAATGATGCTCAAGAGAAAGAACTCAAGCAGGATGTTGGGGAAACCAAAAGAAAACATAGAAGCAGCAAATAGAACATGTACAGCCTTCCAAGAAAATAAGAAAAATAAGTTGAAATATGAACAGTTGTTGGAGCAGTTGGTGAACGAGAAAATATACTGAACCATCAGAAGGCTAAAATGTTGCTCCAATTGGAAGAACTCAGGTGTAAAACCATCAGGTTAAAAATGAGCTGAAAGCCCTTAAGGAACAAAGCAGTAAATACCAAGAAAACTTGAACCACTCAAAATAGCTTGAATAATAAGATTTGTCAGTGGCAAATCTTGATCAAAACCTGCCTACCATATATCAGGACATGAGAATTCTGTAACTACAATTGTAATCCATGTCAGAAAGCCCCACAATGCATTGCTCACACCTGACCATGACCTAGTCATACTCATGCAGCTCACAGACTGGACTGGGCTGCATCTCTTAAGTTCTTTACTTCTCACTGGAGCACTCACCCACTCAAAGTCTACTGCAGACAGAATCCCAGCCTTGTATTACCTTTGTGTGCTTGCCTCCCCCTGAGCCAGAGCTAACAGGCTCATTTGACTTCAGTGTTGATGAGCTGTTCAGTGCATACAAAAAGCAAGAAAGCTCATCTTGATAGTGAGACATCCTTTATCACATCAATGGAGATAGCCTTTGCTCAGGTGATCCAGGCAGAACAAGTCAAGGACAGTATCTGATATCAGTCCAGAGGCTTAGTATGGTCAGTCAATCACTCAGGGCAGTCGGAGTGAGGATGAGAAGCTGAAAATTTTGCAGTCCAACACATGTTTTGACTCTTTCTGCTGTATTGGTGGCTGCTTTCCCCCTGGAATGAGAGAAACGTAGGTGAAAGTGGGTGGCACAGATTTTACTTCTGTTGCAGGTGGGGAGGTGCTTTCAACAAGTGAGTAGGCAGTGCAGAGGGTATGCAGTGTTAGTGGTTTGGGTGGGTGGAAGCAGGTGCTGGATGTAATTGTGAGAGTGGGAGAGAACTTGGAGTCTTGGAGGTAGGTGAGTACAGTAACAGGGAAAGAGTGAGTGTGAGATTTCAGAAAGAAGATTGTAGCACTTATGCTGGTGACATGGAAAGGTTCATGTACAGTGTTTACTGAGCATTGTCTTCTGCGCATTCCTCCGAATGGCTAAGATTGCTCTAATTCAGACCAGACTGGCAAAGTTTGATGTCATCATCTCCATTGCTGATTCTGGGGAAAAGGAAGTACCATCTGTATACCAGTTTGTGCAGCAGGATCTCCAGGTCTGTATCTGCAAGGCATAGTATTGATTTACCTCTGTCTGCCATTTCTGAGGCTCATGTCAAGAACCACTGAGGGCAGATCTGTATTGACACTGCACGATGATCTTTTAAAGATGCAAGGATGCAGGGTATGTCAATTAATTGTGGGATCTCCTGGAAATCACAAGTTGCTCAGGGAACAGCATGTGGTTAGATGGAGCTAGAATCAGCCCTGAGGACACCATTGAGCAGTGTGTGGCTAATGAAGTGAATTTTGTCATCAAGAACATAAATTGCTGGAGAAGCTCAGCAGATTCTGGCATCATCTGTGTAGAGAAAGCAGAATTAATGCTTCAGTTCCAGTGACCGTTCTTCAAATTCTTTTTCTGGAGTTGTTTTATTTTTAAGTTTCGTTGTATATGGTGAAAACACTCAATAGGCTTTAATGGCAAAAATACCCTCCAAAACCCTCAATGAAACTTGTACTTTACCAAAGGATTGCACAGGAATCAGACAGCTCTGTAATGTATGATGTATTATCTGTGTTGCAATAGTGGCAAAAATTAAAAAGTGTCCCTATATTCTGGAGAGATGTGAGTAAATGGAACAATGAGCTGAATCTTTTCAAGTGAAGCTCAACCATTTAAAATGCTTCAGATTTCTCACTTTTGCACCCAGACAGGATTTCTCCATTCAATATCTGCCCAATAGCACTCTTGATGAAAAAAAAAATTGGTCCCATCATCTTGCAGGGCAAAAGTGAGGACTGCAGATGCTGGAGGTTAGAATCGAGAGTGTGGTGCTGGAAAAGCACCATCCTGCAGCTCCTTTCCAGTTATATTGGTTATATTTCTTAAGTCTTAAAAAAACAGTTATAAGGAGAAATTATACAAATTGGGCCTGTTTTCTCTAGAATTTTGAAGGTCAAGGGTGATTTGATCAAAGTCTTCAAGCTATTAACTGGAAAAGACAAGATCAATAAAGATAAACTATTTCCATTGGTTGGGGATTCTAGCGAGGATGCATAGTCTAAGAATGAAAATTAGCAGAAATATTAAGAAGCACTTCGACACAGACAAAGGTGACAGATGTTTGGAGCTCCCTTCCACAAACCACAATGGATGTTGGATCAGTTGATAAGTTTAAGTTGGAGATAGATTTTTCTTTTGTTAAGCAAAAGTATTAAAAGGATATGAGCCAAGCACAAGTATACGGAGTTATGCTACAGATCAGCCATGATCTCTTTGAATGATGGAACAGTTTGAGAGGCTGATGGCCTACTCCTGTACCTAAGTTTCTATATACTGGAGCAATTTTAATCCTAAAACAGGTGATCCAGCATTTACAATCGGCCAAGTTTCTTATTTCATCTAGAGCAGTAAGGCACAGATTTTCACCTTTTCTGAAGTAGGCCAGAAAGATATCTACCCAAGAAACACTTTTTTTTTGCTTCAGTTTCTTTCTGTAGCCAGGAGCTACTCTTGCTGCCATTTTATTACTTCACTTGATAGCATCCAGGCCTTGTGATTTCGTACGACAGAGGTGCAGTCAGAAAATTTAATCACTGGTGTGGTATACCTGAAACCAGTTGACAGTTAACATCGCAGCCACATTGTCAATCAAGCAAGATTTATCATTTCCACACACTTCTCTCCTCTCTGGCAATGCATCTCTCACACAATTAAAAGCAACATCTTTCCACTGATGCTGGCATTTCTAATTCCTATATATCCTGGTGTTATTGTCTTTTGAAGCATAATTGGAAACTTAAAATCAAGCAATTACACTTCAGGAATTCTTTGCTCTACCAATCAACAGGTATCTGTCTTGACAAACATTAAGTATGCGAAATGTTCTAAGAATGCTGATCAATGAAATGCAGATAAAACAGAAATGTTTACAGAACAACCTTGATTATCCAAACGAGACGGGCGGACAGTATTTTGTTTGGATAACTGATCTAATTGTGAACAAAGGATGCCATACTGAACATTCAAAACTGAACCTTCTGTCCACTCAGGAACATCTTGTGTGTTTTTAGACAGAGTTCGTAACAATTTACGGGACTTTGAGATCTTATTTGGACAATTCAAAATTCATATAATTGATGTTTGGAAAACCGAGGTTGTTCTGTATTGAGCTTGTAACAACTTAATTGCAATGCTACTTACATGCCCTATGAATGTTAGTGAAAAGATGTTTTTAAAAGAGACAAGATAGTGGGAGCAAAGGCATGAGATGGCAAATGTGAAAGCAAGGTAACATACAAGAAAGAGCTGCAGTTTGCCTTGTTACTGTATTCCTTCTGTACTTGACCTCAATAAATGTTCTTACAAATCCCTTTCCTACAGTAGGTATTTTCCTACAGAACATATATCTTCCAGTCCCTTCATCCTTCTTTAATATAGGAATGATTATATGTCATGAATATTTTCTTTTATGAATACATGGTAAAACAAGTGTTTTCACTGTGCACCTTAAAATTTTTACTACATTTACATATATTTCAATGTACAACTACTGCAATAATCTTTAAGCCTGGCATTTTCATTTTAATTGCCTGCATCTCAAGCATAATCAATGTTGAAGACTTCCATTATCTGATATCAGTATAAAATATACATCAAATATCATAAATATGAAGAGATGAATATGATTGATATCTTAGGCAGTAGGACTTATCTATGCAATCCAGTGTAATATTGAGGACTGTGTAACTCGCATTGCTTGTATATGTGTGCTGGATTAGTAAGAGGTGAACATGATACAAGAAATGCTGTGATATTATTCAAATCAGTATAAAATATAGAGTTGTGTAATAAATAAAATCCCAGGCAAAAAAAATGTTTAATCCTTTCTTATTTTATCTTTTCGCTGAGAATTCATTAACTCATTTTAGGGGTTGAATTGAGATTTTAAACAGAAAGATACTTGAAATAGAAGGAAGAATGAGCCATAATGCCACCTGAGCATGCTCCATGATTCATCAAGATCATAGTTGATCTGATCTTGAACAAATTTTACATTCTGGCCTGTTCCCCTATGACTCACCTGTATTTCAGAAACATTCTGTCACAACCTTAATATTCAATGGCTCAGCCTCCACAGTTCTTTGCCAGTCAAAGTCTCATTGAGCATGAACAGATAAGCCTGGAGGCAAAGGTACGTGTTCGAAATTCTCATTACCTCAACTGAGTCATTTAGGGTAAACAGAATTGTTAGTTTTTGTGTTTCAAAACGATGGCTGTTGGCATTGTTTAATTGTGCTGTCAGCAATCTGAGATAAATGGGCCTTATGATCGCTTACGGTTTTCTAAAGCCCACACGAGGGATTTGACTGCTCAAGAAAATTAATTAAGGGAAGGCTTTAAATGAATCAAGCCCCATTAGTTTCAGGAGCTTCCGCGTTTTCTGCATGAATTAAAGCTTCTCAAGTGCTGCTGATGCTGCACCCATTCCAGCAAGTGGCATGTTATTCCACCACAATACTGAATAAGTGTTCAAGATGATAAGGGTGTTCTGAGGGGTCAAGGGATAATCCATTGACTGCAGAGCACTCAATTTCTGACTTGTTCTTGTCACTATGGTGCTGATGTGATCTCTTTAGTGCTGATTACTGGTGACCTGCATGATGTTAAAGGTGAGGAATTCTGTATAGTGATGTCACAAAGTCAAGAGAAAGCAACTCGACGCCAATTTGTTTAGGATAATAAATAATGTATATTGACTTGTGCGTATGGTGGGTCACTAATACAGCCACGCCAGCTTGTTATCTGGATTGGTGAATTTGGTTTTGGGAAAGCACAATTTAATCTGACAGGAGATAATTAGGTGCAGATCCCGGTGCCTTTCTGTCCAATTCCCACTTGAGGACCCCATCCATCACTGCTGATTTGCATCCAATGGCAAGTGGGAAATTTGCTATTCAGATAACTAATAAACCACACTTGCTGAAATTACTTGTGGGCTTCAGGGGATTGAATCTCATGTTGACAGGCACTAAGTGCCTAACTAAGGGATGCATTATCAGGCAGGAGGCCACTAAGAGCCAGCACCTGCCCTTGTTGTTGCCCCTGTCCCCCTGAAAACCCCACATGCCAACATTTAGTTGTTAGTTGGATCTCTCCACAGTCCTGAGGATTGCATTACTGGTAATTGCCACTGCCTCCTTAGTGGCGCTGCTGAACAATGAAAAACCACCAGCATGTGATTGGCCAGCAATCCTCAGCAACTGGGACATCTGCTTTCTAATTATTTGAAATGCCCCAATTCTCATCATCTGACTGAGTAAAGGCCATTGATAAATCCCTGAAAACACTTCTGAGAGAATATGGGTCTGCCTTTTTCATGGAGGACTATTACATTTGTAAAGGCAAAAATTAAATCTAATATTTCATTTTCACATGGTATGGTATCATAACCTGACTGGACTGCATATGAAATTTGTGTTAAGGCATTGTGTCAATGGTGTTGATAAAGATGTCAGAGTAAAGGGTGTAAGTGTCTTTCAAAATATTTGACAAAAATAAAATGTTTCACGATTGTTAGATTCAAATCTATTTGAGATAAACTTAAGAATTTGATGGTCCACAAAATTTTATTCATTTCTAAACTGAAATTCAAGCTTTATTTGTTTATCCCCAGCACCTATCTTCATGGGTCAGTTCATTCAGTTGGCTAACACTTGGATCTGCAGCACAGGGTTTAATCTCCTTTCAAACTAAGATAAGGTCAGAGCTTGCCTCTTCTGACCATCATCTCACACTAACTCTCCTCTCCTTCTCTGGCCTGGAGCACAATTCCTCCTCTTTACATCCATCTCTTCCTCCTAGCCCTCAAGACTTCATGGCATTGCTCAGTCCAGATGCCTGGCACAATGGTTTCTCCCGTTTTAACATCTCTGAAATATGATGGCTGCCTGAGGACCAATGCTGACAGGCAGGAGGCTGGGTGAACACAGCAAGGAAGGCAGCATCAGGAGGTCTACAGAGAACTTCTTCAAACTGGGCATCATTTCAAGAGATTTCACAGTGGACCAAGCTGACAGCTTGCACTGTACTATTTCCATTACAACTAGTTCTGAAACACTTTATCTTAGAATCTTGAATCATGCATTCTGAAATGGTCTATTTACAGTTCAAACCCACCACATCCTATGCTGCCATAAATTGATACTCCCAGATTTCTGGACCCACATTGCTTACAGACATCTTTCATTTTGTTCTTTCATCATATAAAGGCATTGGCTCCTGCTCGTTTACTTGCTCATTTTTACCTTCTGTTACTCAGGGCTCATCCCTTGATTTAGCAGGAGCATTCTTGCTTCTGAATCAGATTAAGGATTTGTGTTCCACTTCAGACAAGCCAGCGAGCGGAAGTTAAACTGCTGTTTCTAGCTAGTGCATTGATATTCAGCATTCAGGCAAAGAGACCACTGGTTCAGTGAATCAGAATGTTTGGATTTGGTCTCTTCCCAGATAGCCCCAGCTTGTTCTGAATACTGGGTCATATTGAACAAGATTACCCATCATTATAATGCTTTTATTACAGCCCAAGGAAGAGCCAGTACTCTGAAGATAAAAGCTTTGAGGAAGATGACATAAAACCACCTCAGATATGCTTCTTTTAATTGCCACATGGATCTTAATGATTTGTCTTGAGTTAGGACACAAGTCAGTAAATGGGATGTCATTTTGCCATTACATGTCTTTTTGCCCCTTAGACCTGTCAATTAGATCTTTCATGACCATATTCCTTGATATCTTTACCCCCAAAAATCTATTGAACTTAATCTTGAAATTTCTAGTGAACATTCTCTTGGAACCATGTACCAGATTTCCACTTTGAGGTTTAGTGTCTAAAAATGACTTCAGTACTTCAGATGGCATCTGATCTAGCTTCTGTACAGATACAGTATCACTTGTTCCTTTTAAAACTCATCTGTGAGTTAAAGGCTAGTACTTCACCCATTTTTTGGATTATATTTTGTACTTGTGCATTAGCCATTGCTCAGCTAGGAACCATCACCTGTAAGTTCTCTTCCAAGCCACTCACCATGCTTACTTGGAAATATATTGCTGTTCCTTCATTGTCGCTAGATCAAATTCCTGGAATTCTCTCCCTAACAGAATTGTGGGTCAACCGCAGCAGTTCAAGAAGGCAGCTCACCACCACCTTCGCAAGGGACATTAGGAATGGGAAATAAATGCTGATCCAGACACCCATATTCCATAAGTAAATACAAAAAAAAGCCCAGGTGGCCCATGGGTCACAATGTGGCACTCTACATAGTTCAGTGTGGCCCATTGAGCCATTGTGTGAGCTGCACATAAGTGTAAATAGAAGATTTCGCAAGGAGCTACTCTTCCAATTACAAGCTGTTCCTCCCCTGGATATGCCTCTTATGAGAAATACCAAGTCTGTTAGCAGAAAATGCAGAAGGGAAATCATCCGCAGGAACAGCAAACAGCACCAGCTGAGTTCTTGACTCACCCTAGGCCAGTAGTCTGCAGGAATGGAGTTGCGAGACTTTCAGGAAGATACTGACTTGGGGAGGAGGATAGTGAAAGTTGGGATGCCATGGGCCAGGGTCTGGGCCAGGGATGTGGAATGAAAATTAGAGTTGGGCTACCACCTAGTGGGGAAGGAGAGTTGAATCAGACGAGGAAGGGACAGGGAGATGATGAGAAACAGTGGTTGCAACAACAGCACTGTCTGGGAAAACTGGTTTGTTCTACTCCTTCATGACATTAACCAGTAAACTTTCCAAGCCTGTGTAAATTAAGTGCTTTTGTTAACCAAAAAAGGTTAAAAGAAAAATTAACTGTTAGTTGTACTGCTTGGCACTTTTCAGACAGACACGTCTATTAATTATTGATTTAACTAATCAACTCACTCGTTTGTAATTTTTCTCTCTGAAATTCATATTCACAGTCATGGCAAAACTAAGCTTTCTAAAGTCTGCATACCAGCCTGCTGAGTTGAGTGAAAGATCGAAATGTGGCCATTCCATCCAACAAAAATTGGACAATACTACTCCACAAGCTCATCTTTTAATGCAGGTCAGCAGATAATTATCAAGACAAAGCAAGACTGATTTTTCCTTTTGGTTCCCTAATCAAAGGACCCTGAGACCAATTGGAATATTCCTAGCAATATTCGAGTTGAGTGCAACTATTTCAGAACACAAAGGAATTAAACCAATTGGAATATCCCTAGCAATATTCGAGTTGAGTGCAACTATTTCAGAACACAATGGATACAATTGCAGGAGAAGGCCATTCAACCTTTTGAGATGGCTCCACCAAATCAACATGATTAGGACAGATTATACAACTCATTACCCTGTTCTCGCTTTCTCCACATATCCTTGGATCTCCTTAGACCAAAGAACTACATCTAGCTCCTTCTTGAAAACATTGTATTTTGGCATCAATAATTTTTTGTGACAGAGAATTCTGTAGGCTTACATCTCTCTGGGTGAACAAATTTCCTCATTTCAGGCCTAAATAGCCTACTCCAAATCATTAATCTGTGACCCTGGTTCTCGATACTTGGTCCTGAGTAGTCTGGAGATCCTCTTTCATTTTTGTTAAATGCTAGTGAATATAATCCTACCCAATCAGTCTCTCTTCATGCATCAATTATTACGGCAATCTATTATGAATATTTTTATTTTGTTCTCATTTCACACAATAGCTTCCAAACATAGATCCAATTTGAAACTTAACCTGATGTATGTAATGGATGGGATAAAATATGTTCCAGGGCCAATAGTTCACTTGTATTATGGTGGGCCTCTAATTGGGTATTTTTTCAATTCAGTCTTAACACTTCAAAAGACTTCAAACCTCTTCAAAAGACTCCTTTCAGTTGTACTGATAATTTAATTTACTATCAATGATACTGAACATATTTGTGGAGACAAGCAAAGTAATACTATGTTGAAGGGAAGGCACGGGTGATGAACATTCAGGATGTAGATTCCAAGTGATCAAATTGTGACAAATTGATTTCGACCTAGACCCAAAAAAGTATATGTGAATGTATTTTCTACATGAATACTAAAAACAATGAACAAAAGCTAGAAACAATCCTGAGACAGCATCTTCCCAGCTCACAACCACTTCTAGTTTGATAGACAAGGGCAGCAGATGCATCAGAACACCACCACCTACAAGTTCCCTTTGAAGCTGCTCACTATCCTGACTTGGAAAGTCATTCCTTTAGTGTCACTGGGACAAAATCCTGAAATTCCCTCTCTCACAGCATTCTGGGTTTACCTCCAGAACATGGACTGCAGCAGTTGAAGAAGATAGCTCACCACAAACCTTTCAAGGGCCACTTGGAACAGGCAGTAAATGTTGCCCCAGCCAATGACACCTATGTCTCATAAATCTCTACAAAAAAAGGCAGTTCTAAGAGAATTGGGAGCTCACGTTTGGAGGCCTTTAAAATATCATGAAAGGTGCAAAATATAATCAAAGATGCTCATGAAATAGTGGCCTATATCTGGAGAACTGCAATGCAAAGTGAAATGTTTCAGCTGTACAAAGTCTGAGTGGGACCACATTTGGAAGGCTGGGAGCAGATCTGCCATCAATTCTGAGGAAGATCTGCTAGTCTTGGATAGAATATGGCAGAAGATTACGAGCATGATACCTGAACTCTAAAGGTAAATTACAAGGAGAGATAACACTATTTTATTTCTGGAATTTAGAATGGCAAGGATAATTAGGATAATATACAAAATTTTCAAACTTTTAAGGGATACAAACAGAGGGAGAGATTCTACTCCTCATGTTTGGGAAATCTAAGACGAGGACATAGTCTAAAAGTGAGAGATTAACAACATTTCTGCTCAGTGAAAATATAATGGATTTAAGGCAAAATCAGCTTGACCATACCTTATGGGCAGGCTATGTATTAGCCATGATCACCTAAATGATGGAATAGGCTTGAAGTGTAAAATGGATTCTGGATCAGTGGTGCTGGAAGAGCACAGCAATTCAGGCAGCATCCGACGAGCAGCAAAATCGACGTTTCGGGCAAAAGCCCTTCATCAGGAATCCTTTTGCCCGAAACGTCGATTTTGCTGCTCGTCGGATGCTGCCTGAATTGCTGTGCTCTCCCAGCACCACTGATCCAGAATCTGGTTTTCAGCATCTGCAGTCATTGTTTTTACCTCGTTGAAGTGTAAAATGGCCTATTCCTGTTGCTATGTTAATTGTCGATATAATTTTCAGGTATAAAGTAATCAATATTATTTTTCAGGATAGAATAAATGGTGGCCATTATTCAAGTTACATAAATCAAATTTTATAAATTCAAATTCACTCTCCTACTCTGTGTAAAGATAAACTATGGTTTATTTTATACTTATAATTTCCATTAAGTACCAATGCTTATTTGGCAAACTGATTGCACAATGCCACGTATCTGAGTAAACTGTAGGTGCAAAGAATTATCAGTTGGGGTTACTGTTTTGAATAATGAAAAGTATATCACTTGGGTTCAAGTATTTCATACATATTCAAGCCACTTTACATGGCAGGCATTTCCCAGTTGCCCTTCGCATTAGACATGTCTTTTTTGGTTTGTGGCTCATTAGCACTTAACAACATTTCAATTAAGACTCATGTCCAACATGTCATTTTTTTTTGATTTTCATAGAAATGGAGTGACAATAAAAGATGTTTTGTAAATAGTTTATGACTGGATACTAATATAAGACTGTACAAACCACCCAGTTTTCATCCCAGTGAAGTAAATAGGCTGAAAACTATTTACTTGATTATCTGTCAAGTCACTGCACAAGCATATTGCCATCCTAATGAAAATTACCCCCAACCACTGTTTCTGAGCAAACATGCTGCTTATAACGAGATGTAAACACCACTTTAAGTGCAGGACCAGCATTAACTAAAAACATCAAAACCCTTTTTTCCTAAATTAGCTTTCTTCGTAAGGCTCAGTTGCAAGTCATTTGGTACTGTAACAACTGCCCCTTCTGGAAAGCTAGGAAAAGAGCAAAACACATTTTACAATCTTCAGTGCTTGTGAATATGACTTTAATGAGCAGAAATTTTGCCAGCTAATATGGCACTGTGTCAAACTTACACCAGACATGGAATTATGGATCAAGTTAGAAAGAATTTTATGAATAAACATGAATACATTATCTTTTAAATTATATATACTAATTGCAAGCACAATTTCATGTTCATTCAAGACACTTACTGAAGCTTGCTATTGGGGAATTGATTTGTGTGCTTGTTGTAGTTTTAAACTACAGTCTACCATAGGGATGCTCAATAAAAACACTACTGTCTGTTCCATGCAATTATTTATCGACAAGCATAATTGGTTCATTGAAATTCAAACCGGCAATGTTCCTGACCTGCTTATCATAAATTATGAGAAAGGATTAGAATAAATAAATTAATAGACTGCTTAGTTCTCAAAGGATTAAGATTTGCAGACTAATTGAATAAAATACAATAAACTACAGTCCATTTTTTTCCTTTTGCAAAATGTAATAGGTTATCTTCTCTCTCATGAGCCTGGCCTTCATTATTTATGTAGTAACATCTCTCAAAGCCAGATGGACGAATTGATTTCATATTATCTGGAGCCATATTGTATCGCACTTAAAACATTCTGCAAATACCCGCTGGTTAAGTAAAATGATAGAAGGACTTCTCTTAGGTATTTTCAAATTAATAAAGAGAGCATCACTCTTGTTTTGTTTATAAATTACAAAAGGGCACAGTGGGATTTGTCCAACAGACAAAATAGCTCACTATAATGCATTATTTGGACCATTTTAATCAATTGTCCAGTCTAGCTGCATTAGTTTTAAACATATCTCAATATCAGTCAGTTTGAATCTGCAGGGTATAATAAAAGTAACTCCATCTATCGAGTTACATTTAAAGTGACACTGTCAATTTTCTCAGGCATTCCAAAAGCCAAAGTACAGAATTTGGTTGCATAGGAAATAAAGCACTTAATTTTCAGGTTTGTTGTACATTTTATAAATTGACAACAGAAACATAACAGATAATTGAGGCATTGGCTTCTTAGATTGTAAGACCAGAGAACCAATAATCTGTAACCAGGAAATGATAGAGAATTTGAACATAATTCTTTTTATTTCGTTTCACAACACAAGAAAACAACCAAGGAATAGTCGAATGACTGTTAATCAAAGGAAGGGCAGAATTTAAAATAAGGACAATCATGTAAAAAATATACCAAACAATGGGACAAAAGGCTGTCAAGTCTCCTTTACATTATGGCTTGTATCAAGAGCACAAAAAGAAATGGCTGCAGAGATAATGGGTGCATTGTTAGTAATCTAGAATTTCCTCAATTCTCACAAGAATCCAGCAGATTGGAAAACCACAGCTGTAACAACTTTGATCACGAACGAGAAAACAGGAAACAAAAGGCTACTCAGTCTGATATTTATGATGTGAAGCAATGCTCCGAAAGCTTGTACATCCAAATAAACCTGTTGGACTATAACTTGTTGTTGTGTGATTTTTAACTCAGTATGGCAGCTGTCATTAGGAAAGTGCTAGAATCTATTTGGAGATAGTGGCAAGACATTTAGAAAATCATGAGATCCTTGATGAAGAGATTGAAAGCAGGTAAAAGGCCAGCTGACGGGGTCCAGGTGGAGGGACAGCATTGGCGACAGGTAAACATGAGGAATGCAGCAGGGAGAGGATTCACATCTAAAGAGTTGCGCATAGAGCTGAAGTCAACAGGAGAATTCAACATCATGCTATTCTTTCTGGAAATTCATTGAGATGGGGGTGTAAGGGGATAAAACTGAGTCCTTCACTGAGCACAGATCATACAGCATCAGAGAGAGGAAGGTCAAAAGATAAATTTAATCCTTGCCAAGAGGTGGAATTAGGAAATAAACAAGGATGGATGAAGTCAGAGCATGGGAAAGGAGAAAGATCCAGAGGTGCATTGATGCCTGTTGTCAACATTGTGATCTTTAAGAGGTGTAAAATGACATGAAATATGAATGATACTGGGGACTCGAAAAGCTTTGAGATCAAATGAGGCAGTGCTCATCAAGAGAGAGAGAAATTGACAAAGTGTACATGAGATTCTTGATGAAGAGATTGAATGCAGGTAAAAGGCATGGCACTGAATGTGGATCTCAGGATGTAATAAGGGCAGCTGTCGGAAGAACTTTGTGAATGAATGAATAATTTATTGTCACATATATTTAGGGAGAGGAGAAAGTGAGGACTGCAGATGCTGGAGATCAGAGCTGAAAATGTGTTGCGGGAAAAGCGCAGCAGGTCAGGCAGCATCCAAGGAACAGGAGAATCGATGTTTCGGGCATGAGCCCTTCTTCAGGAAGAAGGGAAATACAATGAAAAGAGTTCTGTCACCACAATCTGGCATGATTTTGAGATACAAAGAATGAAAAGAAAGTACTTCATCGGCCAGGGCCCCAAACACGTCTCCAGGACTTCTGCAAAGTCCCCGCTCTGGGCCTACCGCAGTGAGGAGTCCTTGCTCCAAGCACCGACACCATCACAATTGATGACTTATTGCTGCCCCTGATGTGTGGCTATTATTCTTGGACAAAGTGAGGACTGCAGATGCTGGAGATCAGAGCTGAAAAATGTGTTGCTGGAAAAGCACAGCAGGTCAGGCAGCATCAAAGGAGCAGGAGAATCAACGCTTCAGGCATAAGCCCTTCCTGCTCCGTTGACCTGCTGCGCTTTTCTAGCAACACATTTATCATTCTTGGACTCCAGGAATTGGGCCTATGAAGCCAGAAGTCTCTGCTTTGCCATCCCCATAAGCAGACGCCTGGCCATCATTCCAGCAGTCCATGTATCAGGCCTACAAGCCAGGAGTCAATGCTGACACCACTCCAGTCAATTCGATTCCAGTGAAACATCCATGAAGAAAAGGTTTTCTGCTGCCAAAGGGGAGCAGACTTCACAGAAAACTCAGAGCCCCAGAGGAAATCAATTATCCGAATGAAATAGTGCACGCCCATTTTGTTCGAATAATCAAGGTTCCTCTGTACATGGTCTTGAGTGTACATTTAAAATTTCCCAATCTGTTTGGGACTGGTTTTGCCCAAATTGCACTGCTATTATTGAATACAGTTACATAAATTTTATCCCCTATAAGATACTGAATATCTTTATTCGCGGATTCTTAGCAATGGGTAGAGGTACATAGGACCATTTCCAATTCTTCCAAACCATTTAGATCATTACATTTGGGCAAACACAGTAAAGTATGAATGTTTTGAAGACTAGAACAGAATAGAAGCTTATTGATACATGTACTCTTACGTGAACATTGCAGTGAGAAGTTTTATAAGTAGCCCCAGCACGGTGCCTAATCAGTGACAGAAGTCATACATAATAATAAAAAAAGTAAATTTAAGACAGGGTTCATCACAGTCAGCTAATGGCTCCTGGGCTTGGGGAATGCCAATTAAGGAACAATGGAATACCCTGAAGACTCAGTCGGGATGAGACTGCCACGCCAGGCCACTGGAATACCTGGACACTGAAGAGGGAGAAGACTTCCATGCTGGAATTACATCTCCATACCAGGAAAAGACCATTACAACGGGAGACCGCCATACTGGGCCATGACTGCCTTTCTCCTCCTTCAGGTACCTGGGTCTAGCTGTGGACCTGGAACCCAGGCCTAGCCTGTGAGTCAGGGCCAGGGGAATCAGCCCCCAACTTGTTCCTCACTCGCCGCGAGACTCTGAGCTGGCATGTAGCGGTGTACTGATCATCCTGGCATTGCTGCCTCTGCAGTCACTGCTGGAGGCCTCCTCCTTCACCTACCACTTCCCAGGCTTAAAATAAAAGAAAATGAAGAGAAAAAGAAAGCAAAAGTAAAAAGAAGAAAAAAAAGAGAAAAAAGCTGACAGAAGCAGACACAGGCGCAGGCTCCCTACTCTGCTGCTATCTTGAAAAATATCAGACTCTGTGACCATGCAAACTATGAATTGAGACATGTCAAAAAACTAAAGGCCTTAGAGAAGATGTAAATGAATTGCTATAATGACAAGAAAGAAAATCTGGTTTTCTGACTCTTCTACCCTCTGAAATAAAGGCCATTTGGCAAAATTATTAATTATTTGGATGGTGTTGCATCCTTGAGAGATCATAAAGCCTTAAAGTTTTAAGTACATTGAATATGTACATAGAATTGCAAATATCATTTTGCCAGATAAATGTCGAGAAACTTGAGAACAGGTGTTGACTTTAAATGCATATTTCAAAAAACAGGCCACAAATGATTCCATTCCAAGATTTTCATTTAACCATTGAAAAATAAGAAAAACACCTTCCTCCTGTACATTCAATTTAAAGCAAGGCTGTCACAGTTAACTGAGATATTTAGGTTAAGTTACTAACATGTCAGACTGCACCTCTACCTTGCTTCACCTGGTGTTCCACTCATTTCAGGAACTGGGTCTTCATTTATGGCAAAAACTGCTTTGTTTCAGAGTTGTTGACAGAAGGAAAACTCATTACTTCATTTTATAAA
Organism: Chiloscyllium plagiosum; assembly: GCF_037043375.1. NCBI lineage: Eukaryota > Metazoa > Chordata > Chondrichthyes > Orectolobiformes > Hemiscylliidae > Chiloscyllium > Chiloscyllium plagiosum. The sequence continues at coordinate 61,575,622 of NW_028270150.1, forward strand.
TGAAGTGAATGGGAAAATGCAACTCTGGCATATGAAGCATTTTTTGTTCCTTACTGGTTGCCACTATAGTGTCATTTTTGCCAGATGGAAAGTGATTTTAAATGCATAACAACACAAAAAACATCAATCTAACTCGAGAGTGTGGGTTGTGATTGGTCTCCAAAGTTCAATGAAACTGAAAGGAGTGAAACTGGAAGGAGTGAAAGCATTTCAAATAGCTAGTCCCATGCCACTTAGTATTCACATCAAAGGTCATTGCAGCTTTCTGGAACCATGACTGTAGAATGGATTGAAACTGTTAGTTCCCACAACTTTAAAACAGACACTGGTTGTGTCCAAGGTAACCAACTTACAATTGCAGCAGAAGGATGCAGTGATCCAGTAATGGAAGTGCTTCAGTGGTCCATTGAAAGCTGCTGACCAATTTATGAATGCAGTTAAATTAATTCATGCTGCAAATGTAACAGAACACTTCCTGGCTCTCTGAGTATAAATTGTTGTCTCAGAGCAGATATGCACATTTAGTCAACCATAAAAGCACTGCTTTGCCAATAATGAGGCAAAGTAATCTACAGTTCAAAACATAACTTGCATTTGCTGATTACACACTGCACTATACAGAAAGCAGTTTCCCACCTATATCTGCAGCAAAAGAGCAGCTAACACAATTCGAAGTCACAGTGTTCAATTAATCCAAAGCCAAAAGTAGCAACTTGTTTCAATTGTTATGAGAATCCCTCTGATCTACAACCTGTCATTGCATCGTCTTCATGCCTAGGCCCAGATATTCTGATGACCAGATAGTTGTTGCAGAAGTACAGATTGAAACTGCACTGAGGGATAATGCAGAAAGTTTGGTGTACCCGACTGCAAGGGAGTTGCCCTTGGGATTGAAATTCTGATGGGCAATTGCCTGCATCTGGAACCCTCTAAAATAAAGCCCCTTAAAGTCAGAGTGTTTAGACTCACTTAAACTTAATCTCGTCCTTCTCTTAGAATCTGAGCCAACATATTTCCCAAGACCAGAACTGACACCCGTCCGCTGCCTCACCACCAGTTAGAGTGGACCAGCCATTCCCCACCCACATCTGCCACTGGACCTGACACTGCCCCACGATCATCCCCATGCCACCCCAGCTATCCTTACCCAACCTGAAACCCCATGACACATGGCTTCTCTCACATACCTGCCACTCTCATCTTCACACGCCTGGCACTTTAGCCCTCTCACTAATCTAGCAAGCCAATGCCATTGTCCACCTGACACTCTAACCCACTAGGTACCCTAATCTCATCTACCTGCTACTTTATCCCCTCACCCACCTGTCATCCAAACTGCACTAAACCTCTCACCTACCTGATACCCAACCCCCACCTTCCTTCCACCCTGTCCCAGTCCTTAAATTAAATTCCTACCCTCTGACAGGAGCTGTCAAATTGTCAGCTTTGTTGCAGAACACTTAAGTAACAGAACACTGCACATTTATTATTCAAAAAGGGGGCAAGGTTTTGACACTTCCTTTCTGTGAATGGCTGTAAGGATTCTTGGACATGTCTCACATGTTAGTTACAGTGGACTCCTGTTGAAGAATTTTCAGAGTAGAATTCACCAAATTACAGGTCATTCGGCGATCTCGCAATTGTCTGTTCTTCTGCAACCTCGTGCTATAGGAAATCCTGCTCTGGAAAACCACGATAGAAAATCGTGCTATGGAAAACTGCTATAGAAAATCACCCTGTAGAAGATCGCTAATAGTAAATCATTATGCCCATTCAGCAGAAAGTTTGTGTTATCCAAACAATGTCCACAATTGGTCAATCATAACATAGCCAATCTGGGCTTACGAAACCTGCGTTATAACAGAATAACCCTTATTTTTCTTTTGTTCAGGGTCACCAAGAGTTTCCAACTGTGCATGGAATTTCTGGGCCCTATGTGCACTCTGTCCAAGCTTGGCGAAAAGCTTGTTGGAATTCTCTCTTCCACCATCAAATTCCACACAAACACACAAAATAAGCAGATCTAATCATTTGTTTTTGTAAACTACATAATGTCATTCCTTCCCCATTTCACCTTCCTGTCAATCCCACATCACAACCATTCACAGGCCAAGATAGGAAAGACCTGCAACTTACAGTGGACCTTTCCAATACCTCGTAAAATCACAAAAAAGAAAGTACCCAAGAGCCATGGTGCTATTCAGCCTTTCTATTGGGAGGTATCTGATTTCAACTCTTTCCAAATGCTTCCTGACACTACAGCTGAAGTCTGGGACTTGGTACTTGTTAGGAAATAGTAAGCATGCAAAATATTGGAAGTCCAAAAGGTGACCGTAAATCAACTGCAAGCAGTGACCATTGTGATGGGTTATCCCTGAATTACTGTGATGCTGTGATTGAAATGATCACGTAACTGAAATTTGGAGTGATATATAATGCTTGTCAGCTAAATATTTCATTATAAACAAACTCAAATTATAGCCTTTCAACAAGCCAGTAAATAAAGATGTTCTTGTTTTCCAATTGCTCTGATTTATACAGTACCACCAGTACAGATATTTATCATACTTCTCAGTTCTCAAGAAGTGTTCGATTTATAGGGGTTTTTGGGTTCAGGGAAAAAATTGAAAGACAGGTCTTTGGAACCTTTGCAGCTATCCCTAGACACTCAAAAATGACCTGAAACAGAATCCTCTATCAATTTTAATATTGCTAAGTAGCAACAGCAATAGAAAATTTGTTTCCAGCAAGGAATCAGGAGGAGATTTACAAAAGAAAGGCATATGAAGAGCTAAAATGACAAAACTAAAATGGACAGCTGAAATCGAATATCAAAATGCTAACTAGTTTCATATCCATGCATGACCTCTTTCCTATTGATTCATTCAGAAATTTCTCAAAAGCTATATTTATGTTGATGCATAAGACGTGTCAGACAAATATTTAAATTTGCATCTTCTCATGTTACCCTCTCCTTATACTGTTCTGATTTATTCTGAAATTCTGGATAAACCATTTCAGTATTTTGTTTAAAGTGCATTTCTCTCTTTTAATAAACAGAAGACTTTTAATTCATTACTTAGTACACATGCATGTTTCCATCTTTCTACCCCATCACTGATATTCAGGCAACTTGCTTCACATGGAATGCAACTCTCATTGAAAAAGACATAATTAACGATCCAACATGCAAAAGACACACAAAACATCAACTGCTTTATCATGACAATGGTAAAATATGTATTATCAATTTTTGGCTTCAATCATCTAATTTTAATACCTGGGTCCCTCTGTCCACAATTCTTTTAAAAAGGAAAAAAATTACTGACTTAAAATGATTGCAGAAATGAACTGATCACATATTAACCCTGCTTCTTTGAATCTATGTGAGATAAGCACAAACAATATGAGCTGAAATTAACATTTTCAAAAGCAATGAATCTCAGATCTTTGACTCATGTTTCATTGAAACTCTTATGGATACATTTCACACATTGGAGATAAAAGAAATCACCTGCAAACGATCCAGCTCAAAAAATGATGAGACCGGATAAGTGCACAGCTGAATAGGGTGTTTTCAAACAGTTTCTGTTAGCAGAGCAGAAAAGAGAAAGAACAGTCTTTTACTGGAGAAGATTTGCTTTCTCTCTCAGCTTTCTCTCAGTTTTTCTCAAAGGACACAAACCAGTGATAAAGCAAGTTGGAGGATCATCTATTTACTGAGAACTAAAAAGAAATGCTAAACTGTTGCTGCTGAGGATATAAGATATCAATTGAACAACCATAATCTCAAGTTGGAACCTAACAGCTCAGAAAGGACCCTTAAACTGACCATTTGTTTATTTTTCTGGACTGGGCATTTTCCCTTTCTAAATGTTATATGTGTTGTGTGTACATTTGATTTTGCATCTTGATTTTTTTTTCAGGGTTAGCAAGTAATAAAATTGTTCTTCCTTTCACTCAAGAATACCTCGTAATTGTCATTTTATTCTGAACTACATTTTTATTAAAGTGAGATATAGCCGCATGCTAAAAAGAGAAGTTAAACTCTTGTTCTGGCCAAATGAAGCAGTTACAAAGAAAGCCACCATTTCATCACAAAAAACAGAAATTGCTGGAAAAGCTCAGCAGGTCTGGCAGCATCAGAAGGAATTCTGAGTAAGGGTCACTAGACCAAAACATTAACTCTAATTTCTCTTCACAGATCCTGCCAGCCCTGCTGAGCTTTTCCAGTAATTTCTGTTTTTGTTGCTGATTTACGGCATCTTGCAGTTCTTTTGGTTTTTATTCACCATTTCATCACTCCTCATCTGACTACTGCAGCAGACAGCTGGAACTGACAACCGGAAGCAGCAGATACAAATCATTATAAATGCCAGAGGGAACATCACAGAAGCGCTTCACAGGAGGCTCCCAAGCACTGAGGATGTCATCTAGACAGGGGACGAAACGTCTGCAACACAAATTCCCAGCTCGGCAAACAGAACCACAACAACGAGCACCCGAGCTACAAATCTTCTCCCAAACTTTGAACAAAAGCTTGCAGACAAAAAGTTAAAATTTTCAAATTTCTGTTTAGCCCTTTAATAAAGTGAAACCAATGTGCCCATCAACATTATTTTTTGACATTAGTTCAGCCATAGAGATAAACATGCTGGCATGGTTCATAGTTGACATACATTGACAGTTGCAGCATTATTTAAAAACATTTCTGACATATTGCAAGAAACAATGAGGTGTTAATGCACCCACTGTATGGCAAGTGCATGTCAGAGTCCAGTGTTGCACTCACCATTCTGTGAGCTATGGGTACAAGCTAAATGTGTAAGCTCAACTGGTTCACCCTTCCATGGACTGTGAGGGGCATTTTAAAAAGAAATCAGGAAATGTGGGTATTTCTGGCTGAGCCAGCATTTATTTCCCATCCCTAATTGTGCTTGAGAAAGTAGAACATAGAACATAGAACAGTACAGCACAGAACAGGCCCTTCAGCCCGCGATGTTGTGCTGACCATTGATCCTCATGTAAGGTAAACCTAATATACGAACCCTCAAATTTCTGTGACCATATGCATGTCCATCAGTCTCTTAAATATCCCCAATGACTTCACTTCCACAACTGCTGCAGGCAACGCATTCCATGCTCTCACAACTCTCTGTGTAAAGAACCCGCCTGTGACAGAGTAGTTTTCTGCCTTCTTGAACTGTTGCCACCCATTTGGAGTAGGTATACCAATTGTGTCATTTGGGAACGTGATCCAGTGACATTGAAGGAATGACAATATATTTCTAAGTTTGGAAGAGCATGCTGAATCTAAGCAACTTGGTACATTTCTGTGGTGTAGTATGTAGATAGTACACATTGTTGCTACAACTGCGTTGATGGCGGAGGGACTGGTTTTAATCCGCAAAACTATTTAAACATATGCCTATCTCACTATCTCTGGTAGAGTTCTAATTGAACTTTGAACCTGTCTGCAATGTTCCAGTAACCTCCACTGAGATTGCTCTTGGATAAACTCTGAAAGGTCCCTGTTGGCTGGGAGTTCAGAGGAATTCATGGGCACATGTGATGGAGTGGCAGTGTTCCTATCTCTGAGCCAGGAGTCTCAGATTCAAGTCCCACGTGCTCCAGAGATGTGTAAGAACATGTCTGAGCAGGTTAATTAGTAATTCTCTACCCTGAAGAACTCCTGCAGACATGCCCTGGAACTGAGATGACTGACCTCCAATTACCATAACCATCTTTCTTCATGCGAGGAATGACTCTAACTAAGCAGGATTTTTTCATTTGCTTCCCATTGACATGATTTTTCATATGGCTTTATGATGCCAAAGACAGTCCATCTCACCCCTCCTCTCTTCTGGAGTTCAGCTCTTTTGTCCATGCCTGAATCAAGGCTATAATGAGGTCAGGATCTGAGTGGCCCTGGCAGATCCCAAGCTGAGTGCTATTAAGTTGGTTATTGCTGAGCAAGTGCCACTTGATTGTACTGTTGTTGAGCCCTTCCATCACTTTACTGAAGATGGACAGTGGACTGGTGGGGCGGTAATCAGCCAGGTTGGATTTGTTTAGCTTTTTGTGTACTGGACATACCTGGTAATCTTCCACATTGTTGGGTAAATGGCAGCATTATAACTGTACTGAAAAGTTCAATTAATGGTACAACTCATTTGAGAGCACAAGTATTTACTCCTGGTGCTTTAATGTTGTCAGGCTCTACAGCTTTAGCAGTGCCTTCAGTCATTTCTCGATATCACATACAGCAAATTGAATTGGCCAAAAACTGGCATCTGTGCCACCAGGGACCGCTCAGAGTTTATCCAAGAGCAATCTCAGTGCAGGTTATTGGAATATTGAAGACAGGTTCAAAGTTCAATTAGAACTCTGCCACAGATAGTGAGATAGGCACATACTTAAATAGTACTGATGCCATCCTTTTACTAACTTGACTAAATGTCTCTACGCCATCCCCAACATCACATGCTGACCACCAAGCTCTTCCCTTCTTCATGTCTGTCCTATCCATATCTCTTCTCCATTTGTCTACTTCGATCCCTCTTCCACTCTTCTGTGTCCCCAATTTCACTCTACACCAGCCCTCGTCGTCGACCACAGATTCACCCATACTGGCCCCAATGCTCAATGCAAGAGGCCAGTCTCTTGCACGCCCCCCTCCCCCCACCTTGTGCTATAGAGTTGATGTAAAATGAATATCACCACAACTGATCATTGTGTAAGGTTCATCTGGCAGATTTGCTGTCACCATTCACTTTCCGAGTAGGGATCTATACGGTCTGCTTAGTGTGGTAAAGGTTGACACTTGACACTCTAACAAGATGGGGCTATCAAGGTCCTGTTTACTATACGTTCACAACTAGGTAAAAGTTACAGTTGTATGACAGAGATTGTTACTGACTCTAACAGAGAGAGGTTGATGCTAGGTTTAAGATCTTTGAGCTCCAAAGCTTTTCAGCCTGTCCTCTACCCTTGCACAACAGAGTTAAACAAGAAAAATACCAAGCTTACACGCAACTGCACAAAGCTGATAAGCACGCACCACCTTCAAATAATTGTGAATTAATGTCCAATATTCTCATGCATCACTGACCTTTTCTTGAGGGGAAGGTATAATTTTTGAAAAGTTTTATTGGATTGCGTATTCATGACATGCAAATATATTGCAAGTAGGGAGCTGCCACTGGCCAACTTACTTGCCAATAGTCTGCAAACAAGCTGCTGACTTTGTCTCTGCCTCTCAGGCTGCCCCTGGATGAATCAAAATTTCATGTCCCACATTTCTGGCTGTCATGGGTTACATGAAATTCATATTTTCAATTAGTGTTTGAATGTGGAAATTATGTTTCATTTCCGTGACAAAATTGAGCGTAGTCATCATACCAATTCCTTTACTATTTCGATGGTCTTACAAGTAACCTCTTTCGTGGAACTAAAATCTTTCATTTTGAGAATTAGACTGATTTCATTTCTCCTGATACTTTGAAAGAACACAAATAGAAAATGAAAATTGGTGAAATTCACATGCTGTCATCTTATTACATCTCAGAATTATCTCAAAGCACCTAACATACATCAATTAAACTTCTTCAATATTCTGTGATTTTGTGTTAAATAGGTAAATGTACACAATAGAATGTATGTTCAATTAATCACATCAAAATAACGCAAAGGACAGCACCACCAGCAAAGCAGAACTTTGTCAGTGCCATTCCACAATGTTAATGAGGGCTATTTGATCAACTTCTGGAGTATTTAAATGAAATAAAGAAACATTTGAATTTGTATAGTGTCAATTCAGAATGTGCCAAGTCTTTGGCAGCCAATGAAGTATTTTTAAAGAAGTGTAGTCACTGTTGTAATATAAGAAGTGATGATTCAGAGTCAAGATTACTCCTGATTCATTTAACATGACCTTTGTGCTATACATTGACCCAGAAAGCATTGATATTACTTCTACACAATAAAAAGTCTGTTATAACAAATCATAACATTGCAAGACATATGATAAATGAATTAATTAGATTACTTACAGTGTGGAAACAGGCCCTTTGGCCCAACAAGTCCACACCGACCCTCCGAAGGGCAACCCACCCAGACCCATTCCCCTACATTTACCCCTTCCCCTAACACTACGGGCAATTTAGCATGGCTAATTCACCTAACCTGCACATTTTTGAACTGAGGGAGGAAACCAGAGCACTCAGAGGAAACCCACACAGGCACGGGGAGAATGTGCAAACTCCACACATGCAGTTGCCTGAGGCAGGAATTGAACCTGGGTCTCTGGCACTGTGAGGCAGCAGTGCTAACCATTGTGCCACCATGCCGCCCATGATTAATCTCTGACTGCTTCTTAATTCATTAGCTTCCTACAATGAATTATCATTCATATTAATGGATAAATAATAGTTTGTCCACTCTGGTTGGGGCAGGTCAGCTTTTTGCACATCTTGAAATACTTACCTACCCATTATCATGCATGATAGCACAGTAATCTTGTGGTGGAGGGGGGCAGAAAGTTATTGACCTGCCCCACTGGCATGACTTCACATGGCCAAAATACTTAGCATTATGTTTAAAGAGATCTAGAGAATCATTCATTCCTTGCAAGGCAGTAGCATCACCCTGCATCTTGTAGTTAGCGTATGCAGTTTGATCTTCCTCCAAATCACCCCACCACATTTCCAAGTTAAGGTCAACATTAGAAGCCATTTATTCCCTCCAAAGGTGGTGAATCTTTGCACCCTACTTCCCTACAGATTATTGGAGGCAGTATCATAAAATAGGCAAGAGATTCAAAGCAGAGATAGGTAAATTCCTGTCGAAAGGTGAGGCACTGAAAAAGCACAGCAGGTCAGGGAGATTCTGAGGAGCAGGAAAGTCGAAGCTGTGGGCATAAACTCTTCATCACGAATGTGGGAGATGGAAAAGGGGGCTGACAGATAAATAGGAGAATGGGAGTGGGGGTCGGGCGAACTAGCTGGGAAGGCAATAGGTAGGTGAAGGTGGGGTGATAGTGATAGGTCAGAGCAGAGGGTGGAGCAGATAGGCGGGAAGGAAGATGGACAGCTAGGACAGTGCCAAGTTGGAGAGTTGAATCTGGGATAAGATGGGAGTGGGGAGATAAGGTAGCTGGTGAAATCAAAGTTGATGCCGTGTGTTTGAAGGGTCCCAAGGTGCAAGATGAGGCATTCTTCCTCCAGGCGTCAGGTGGCTTGGATTTGGTGGTGGAGAAGGCCCTGGACTTGCATGTCCTTGGCAGAGTTCCAGTGAGAACTGAAGTGGTTGGCCTTAGGGTGGTGGGGTTGTTTGGCGCATGTGTCCCAGAGATGTTCCCTGAAGCATTCCGCAAGTTGACATCCTGTCTCCCCATTGGAGAGGAAACCACATCGAGAGCAATAGACACAGTAGATCCGGTGTTTAGATGTGCAGGAAAATCTCTGCTGGATGTGGAAGGATTCTTTGGGGCCTTGGACAGAGGTGATGGGGAGGTGTGGGCGCACATTTTACACCTCGTGCAGCAGCAAGGGAAGGTGCTTGAAGTGAAGGGTGGATTGGTGGGGGTGTGTGGATGAAATGAGGGAGTCATGGAGGGAATGTTCTCTGTGGAACAATAAAGAAAGTCAGTGATTATTTAGGAGATGGAAGAATGTGGAGCTGAGGCCAAATTCAGATCAGCATTAATCTTGTCGAATGGTGGAGCAGGATCATGGGACCAAATGTTGCATGTGCCCCTAATTTTGCATGTTTGTAACCAGTCCTGATAACTTCATATTCTGTGTGTTGCACTGAATAAACAAAGAGTGCCACCAGCAGTTGAAAAATACTTCACTGCAGATTTGCCTCCTGTTATCTGGGAAAGGAAGCAAGTTCTGTTTCCTTGAGAGGCCCTTAAAATATCCAAAACACCTTTTATAAGAATTCATTGACCAGATGCGTGCAATGCTGGCTGGGCAGCATGAATTGTCCATCCCTATTTGCCTTTGAAAAGGAGGTGAGTTGCTTTCTTAAAATACTGCAGTCAATCCGCTGGAGGTAGATCCACAATGCTGTTGGAAAGACAGTTCCAGGACTTTGACCCAGGAATATGGAAGCAGTGCTTCCCATGTGTCTAATGGCATTATCCTTCTAAGTGGTGATGGTCCTAGATTTGGAAAGTACTATATAAAGAGTCTTGGTGAATTTCTGCAGTACACACTGCTTCAACTAAATGTCAGGAATGCAGGAAGTGAACGGTTGTGAATGTGACGCCAATCAAGCAGGGTACTTTGTTCTCAATGGCATTAAGTTTCCCATGTCTTCTTGTAGTTGCATTCATTTTGACAAGTGGAAAGTATTCCATCACATTCCAGATTTATGCCTTGTTAATTATGGACAGGCTTTGGAAAGTCAGGAGGTGAGTTACTTGCCATGGGACTTCTAGCCTGAACCTTGCTCTTGTAGCCATAGATATTTTATCATCCCCTGGGATAAAGGTATTGTTCACTGGACCAGAATTTATTGACCACCCTTAGCTGCCATTGGGAAGCTGGTGGTGAGTTTTTCTGTTGAACCTGCAGTCCATGTGTTGTAGGTTGACCTTGTCATTAGGGAGGGAATGCCAGGATACTGACCCTGCAACAGTGAAGGAATAGTGATATATTTCCAGATCAGGATGGTGAGTGCAGTGGAGGGAAAATTGCTCACACATAGAGAACTTAAGGAGGAAGGGGAACAAGACTTTGATGAGTGATGTTTTTTTAAGGAAGGAACCAACTTTTAAAAATCCATTCTTGACAACTGGGCTTTGCTGACCATCCATCGTTATTGCTCATCACTCAAAAGAGTGGTGATGAATTGCCTTCTTGGATTATTTGCAGTAATAAGGAGATCCAAATACATGCAAAAAGACTTGCTGATGCTGACACCAGAAAGCACAACTCTCCTTTAAAATTCAGAGAATTTATTTGCAAATTTTCATCCTTCTGTTGGGCAATTGGTGGTGTACTGGACAGTGAAAGAAGTTACCTCAGAATACAACAGGACCTTGATCAGATGGGCGAATGGGCTGAAGAGTGGAAGATGGAGTTAATTTAGATAAATGTGAGATGCTGCATTTTGGCAAGGCAAATCAGCGCAGGACTTATTTGCTTAATGGTAATGTCCTGGTGTGTGTTGCTGAACAAAGAGACATTGGGGTATAGGTTCATAGTTCCCTGAAAGTAGAGTTTCAGGCAGACAGGGTAGTGAAAGTGATTGGTATGTTTGCCTTTATTGGTCAGGTCACTTAGTATAGGAGTTGGGAGGTCATGTTGCAGCTGTACTGAATATTGGTTCGGCCAGTTCTGGAATACTGCATTCAATTCTGGAATCCCTGCTATAGGAAAGATGTTGTGAATCTTGAAAATGTTCAGAAAAGATTTACAAGGATGCTCCCAGTGTTGGGCTATAGGGACAGGCTGAATAGGCTGAGGCTATTTTCCCTGAATCATGAAGGGCATGGAAAGGGTGAATAGTCAAGGTATTTTTCCCAGGGTAGGGGAGTCCAGCACTAGAGGGCATAGGTTGAGGGTGAGAGGGGAAAGATTTAAAAAGGACCTAAAGAGCAACTTTTTCATGCAGAGGGTGGTACATGTATGGAATGAGTTGTCAGAGGAAGTGGTGATGCTAGTACAATTACAGCACTTAAAAGATATCTGAATGGGTATATGAATAGGAAGGTTTTAGAGGGATGTGGGCCAAGCACTGGCAAATGGTTCCAGATTAGTTTAAGATATCTGGTCGGCATGGACGAGTTTGACCGAAGGATCTTCTTTCCAATTAAATTCCTTCACCTGCCTTGCTTCCTGGTGCCTCCATCCATCTTGCTTCCTGTTCCTAGCAGTGGCACAAAGTTCCATCCAACCTGTGTGAATGACTTTCATCTGTCTGCTATTTCTGGAGCCGAGCTAATTTAAATTACCTTTGAATGAAAATATTTGCATCTTTATTCAATTAGTGAAATTATAAAATCTCTAAAAATGATAAATGTATTATCAGCAATGTGTAAAGGTGATTACTCTTACATCAAGCAGTGAAATAAGAGAAAAATCTATCATTTGACATCAAACCAATCTTACAGTATTAATTTTGAAGGTCTCCAATCAAAGTTCAGAGTGGTTTGATATTGCCTTTAGCTCTGTTCATAAACATAAAGAATATTATCCAATTTTCTCATGCTACCACTTGAAGACAGTTTCACTGGAAGAGATTTTTCTGACAGTGGGCTTGATAAAAGCACTAAGCACACCTTCAATAGGTGAATCACAGTGACATTCATTGCACTGTGCAATAATAGAGAAGTTTCAACCTTCGGTTGCTATAGGGAACAAACTTGCATCTCCTACTGTTCTCCACAATCTGGTGATTCTATTTGAGTCTCATGGGTCTTCAATACAAAAGAAGAGTAGTGAAATTTTCCACTCAACTTTACATGGAGAGAAAAATAAATGTGCAAGACATTTGTGCATTGTGTTCAAGGAAACAAAACCTGATGAATATCAATTTTGAAGTTTATGATAATAATGTAGTATAATTGGCTGTAAACAAGTCAGCATTCATGCCTGTGCAGAGATGTGGGATAGCAATTTCCCTGCGGGCTTCTGAACACCATTGATGGGCTCAAATGATAGTCAGAAACCTGCATTGTTTGGAAAATATCACTTAATGATTTTTACCTGGAACCACCAAGTAATGTGAGTGAGTATGCTTACCATCTAATTAAGGTCTGCTGGCAGCTTCTCAAAACTGGAGGGCAGGTAAACCTGAATGTGGGGCCAGGGTATTCAAGGGTATTAGACACTTTGGAAGGACAGCAAGAATGGAAAAGGGAGTTGAACATCTCTGTCAATCAGTTGAGATCAGTTTAATGTTAAGAAATATTTTTGTTTCCAAAGATTGAAATATAGGACTGGTTTAAGTGGTGATAGGAGATAATGAAGTAAAGTCACTGATGGGAATAGGTTGTAATGCCCCTGATTGTAGTTATACTGTAGAACAGAGTATAAACAAAAAAAAAAGATGCTTGTAAGAAACCTACTGAAAAACATTGTGGAGTGTTTTAATCTTTTTATGAATTATATGATGTGAGACACATGTTTCTACACATTTGTATATCAGTTATTTTAGATTGGTGAATTTTGCACAAGTGGCATATGGGTTTTCTGAGTACCTGAAAGAGTTTAATGATTAACTTGCAAGTATATATATCGCCACGGAGATTTTTTTTGGAACACAGTATTAAAGACAGTGTTTCTTCAAGGAGTTTACAAGCAATCAAGATAAATGGTGTAGCACACAAAGTTTAGGTAAGATTCTGAAATTATTTTCTGAGGTTAAAATATGCATAAATTTCACAACCTACATCACAGGGGACAGAACCACTTAAATTGAAGAGAAGATGATAAATCAAAACTTAGAAATTAGGCTTCCAACCTAAGATTTGAGTTTCAGAGAAAAATTAGCCAGAGCATATTAAGTTGACTGAAAAGAATTTGAAAGCTGCTCACCAAAAAATGAAAACTAGATCAGATAAAAAACCAAACTTCAAAATTGTGTTAGGGGAGGCAATGTGTTAACTGGCTATGGGGATTATTATAAGCAAGGTTCATTGGATCTGATCAAATTGGAAAGAAAAAAAACTCAATGATATGAATTCTAAAGTGAGTACTCCAAACAGGAGAAATACGTTGCATTAACGTATTGAAGAGATGGACTTCATCAAGGTAAAGTCATATCACAGAGTCAGAGAGCTGTGTTCAAGGAAACAAAACCTGATGAATATCAATTTTGAAGTTTATGATAATAATGTAGTATAATTGGCTGTAAACAAGTCAGCATTCATGCCTGTGCAGAGATGTGGGATAGCAATTTCCCTGCGGGCTTCTGAACACCATTGATGGGCTCAAATGATAGTCAGAAACCTGCATTGTTTGGAAAATATCACTTAATGATTTTTACCTGGAACCACCAAGTAATGTGGTCTATGCCAACCAGATTTCCCAGATGAATCTAATCCCATTTGTAAGCATTCAGCCAATATCCCTCTAAACCCTTCCTATTTTAATCCAGCTGCCTTTTAAATGGTGTAATTGTACCACCCTCCACTACTTCCTCTGGCAGCTCATTCCATACATACACCACGCTCTGCATGAAAGTATTGCCGCTTAGGTGCCTTTTAAATCTTTACCCTCTCTCCTTAAATCTATGTCCTAAGTTCTGGACTCCTCTATGCTGTGGAAATGATCTTGTCTATTTACCCTATCCATGCCTCTCATGATTTTATAAACCCCTCAACCCCTGACGCTCCAGGAAAATAACCCCAGTTTATTCAGCCTCTCTCTATAGCTCAAACTCTCCTGCCTTGGCAACATCTTTGTAACTGGAATAAAATTGCACTGGCAACATTTCAATGGATAACCAGCAAATGCACTTAAGGACTTCATAATTGTTTTGTTTACACCAACGTTTTACAACAAAGGACTGAGGAAGGAATTTCTATTCTCCTCAAGTGAATTGAATGGAATTGAATTTATTGTCACATGTACCGAAGCACAGTGAAAAGCTTTGTCTTGTGAGCAATACAGGCAGATCACAGAGTTAAGTACATAGATAAGTAAATAATAGGTAAACAGCAGCAAAAACAAAAACACAGGGACACTGAAAATACCTGAAACTAAAGAAAGGCAGTTATTTATTCCATCAGTTGCTGTAAGGTGTTGCTTTAAATAGTAAGTTGGAGACTTTACAATTTACGAGAATCATAGAATCCTTACAGTGGTAAAGCAGGTCATTCAGGCGAATGTGAGATGCTGGAGATCAGAGTCCAGATTAGAGTGGTGCTGGAAAAGAACAGCAGGTCAGGCAGCAACTGAGGAACAAAAAATCAATGTTTCGGGCAAAGGCCCTTCATCAGGAATTCAGCTCATTGAGTCTGCACTGACCCTCTGAAGAGCATCCCACCAGACACATGCCTTTACACTTTCCCTGTAACCCAACATTTCCTATGGCTAATCATCTTATTATGCACATTGCTGGACACTGTGGACAATTTAGCATGGCTAATCCACCTAATCTGCACATCTTTGGACTGCGGGAAAAAACTGTAGCACTGGGAGGAAACACACACAGAAACGGGGAAAATGCGCAAACTCCACACAGACAGTTGCCTGAGGGTGGAATCAAACCTAGGTTTCTGGCACTATCAGGCAGCAGTGCTAACCACTTAGGCACTGTGTTGTGCACAATGTGGTGAATTTGTGAAAACAATTTATGAATCAGTTGCCTTGTGCATCCTGTGAATGATTGAAAGAACCTAAGATCAGAAAACAGAAGGTCTTCAGGAATAAATGGATCACCTAATTGAATCCTAAGAACTGGCTCTTTTGAACTGGTTCCGTTGTGCTTTCTTTCCCTCCACCCATAACACTGATGTTTGTTCATCTGGGTCTTTCTGAATATGTACATATGGAGGTATTTAGAATGGGCTTAGAGCGTGAACTAGAAGAGTAATATGATGACAGTTCATAGTTACTTACCTGCTCCATAATGGTCTGTCCTAACTTCCTAGCTTTCTCTACTCACCTGCTCTGTTCTCATGGTGAGACAGTGGTGGAAGGGTGTCATAAATCACATGCAATGGATGAAGCCTTTGTCCCTGAACAGCTAGTCTCTAGTTCTTAAGGTTCAAGGTGGTTTAGATTAGATTAGATTCCCTACAGTGTGGAAACAGGCCCTTCAGCCCAACAAGTCCAAACCGACCCTCTGAAGAGTAACCCACCCAGTCCTATTTCCCTCTGACTAATGCACCTAACACTGTGGGCAATTTAGCCATCTTTGGACTGTGGAAGAAAACCAGAGTACCCAGAGGAAACTCACATACACACATGGAGAATGTGCAAAGTCCACACAGATAGTTGCCCAAGGTTGGAATCAAACCTGGGACCCTGGTGCTGTGAGGCAGCAGTGCTAACCACTGAGCCACCGTGCTGCCCCATGATGACTGGGGCAGATTACTGCAGGATGAAGTATGTTGCTGACAGGGCAGTGGACATTTTCGGACCTGAATTTGGTGTGAGTGAATACCAGCTGAATGTTTTTACAGTGGAAGCTGCAACACTTTCTCTAACCATTGACAAGAGGATCCATACACATGGGAACACTCAGCAATCAGAAGCCTACCATCTCAGTGAAGTCACATTCTCATTTTATTTTATTCTTGCCACCCGAGGAAGAGATTTGAAATCCACTCGTTCAGTGTAATGATGTTCATGGCTTTCTATATGTTACAATGAATTTCATATCGTGAAATATTCACAATGTCTTGTGTGCGCAGAGGGTGTATTTTTGGGGAAGAGGGGCAGACAGCGGAGTTAATGGAGATCTGGGGTTTCTGGGCCTGCAGTGAGCCACCAGATCATACTGAAAGAGGCATTGCTCTATCCTCCTTCAAACATATGAATATTGATCCTGGAATGTTTATGATGGGGAGGGCATTTATATACAGCCTATCATCTCCCTCCTCCTTGTAGGGCTTCCCCTGTCTGTCTGCAGTTCTTGAATATGTTGCACACCAGCACTGTTAAAATTGCCCATGTCTAGGTCCAGTGATGCTTTCTCATCCTTGAATTTTTTCAAAAATATCCACAAAACAGCTTTAGGAAAAAGAAACACAATTCTATCACCAACTGTGAGCAAAACAGGTCAAAAACATTTCACCTGCAGTTAAATGGCCCCAGTACAGGAACCAGTTTGTATCTCTGCACCTATTGCCTTCAACAGGGAAGCACAATTTCATTGGCAACTTTGAAATCCCAATAACATATGAGCTGGGTAGGGTGTTTGACGTCTAAATAGCAGAGATACAAAGCTTTGCATTGCATAGAAACAATGTATCTCTTGGTGAACTGCTCTTCTTGTGTGGACATATAGGAAGCACAAAAGCATGGCTTAGAGGCTGGATATGCAAGGCAATTTTATGCACCTGCACAGACAGGGGAGTTTTCTTAGTTCCATGGTTAACATTTATCCCTCAACAAATACTATCAGATTGATTGATCATTTATCTCAATATGGCTCGTGGGAATTTTCTGTTTGCAAATTAATTGCTACATTTATTTATATGTTTCCTACTTAGCAACATCTTCAAAACTGAATAATTGATTATGAAGCACTTTGGAATAATCTAAATGAAAATGCACATTGTTTATTCATGTTTAAGTACAGTTAGATTAGAGTACACAAATAAATACAAATAACAAAGGAGAAAACTGATTCGAAATATAAAACGATGTAACAATGACACAGACCACTGAAGCAGGCCATTCAGCTCATCATGTCTGTACAGGCTCTCTGACTACGCTAATTTAATATCAACCTCCTGCCTTATCACTGTAACCCAGCATATTAGATGATTCTTTATAAGGAAGTAATGTCCTTTTGGGTGCCTCATTTGAGTGTCCACCATACATCCATAACATGCATTACATGCCTGAACTGTGTGAAAAAGATTTTTCTCATCTTGCATTTCCTTCTTTTGAAAAATAGTTTATTCCTATCCATTCCGTCCAGATCATGCGTGATGATGCAAGCCTCTATCAGTTTACCTCCCTAACTTTTTCTCACAACTGAAGTGTCTCGTGTGTGGAGAATTTTGTCTCTTCTAGAATATACTTGCCCAACCAGAGGTCCACAGACAGCAATTTGGCCCATTGAGGAGTCCTGTTTTGTTTGCCAATCTATTGTTCAAAATATACAATTAAGTGTGAAGATTGTGAAAGCAGCTGCTCCTGCAATTAGAGGTATTTCCCTCCTGCACTTGCTTCTGATGGGTTCACCAGTTAACCTAGCAGCATCAAATGTAGGAGAAGAACATTGTGATTGGAGGAGCAGCACAATTTCAGCTGGAGATGTGGCGGCGCCATGTTAGATTGAGAAATGTTCAGACGTACCACCCCCTGTGTGAGAAAATATTGCCTTTTAGGTATCTTTTAAATCTTTCCCCTCACCTTAAACATATGCCCTCCAGTTTTGGACTGGTTTTACCCTATCCGTGCCCCTCACAATATGTTAAACCTCTATGGAGGCTGAATGAGCTGTCAGAGGGACTGGTGGAGGCTAGTATAATTGCAACATTTAAAAGGCATCTGGATGGGTCTATGAATATGAAGGGTTTGGAGGGATATGGGCCAAGTGCTGGCAAATGGGATAGATATATTTAGTTTATCTTGTCGGGATGGATTAGTTGGACTCAAGGGTATGTTTCTGTGCTGTACATCTCTATGATCTCAAAGACACCATTGTGCGGGGGGACGATAATGATGGGCTGAAAATGTGTTGCTGGAAAAGCGCAGCAGGTCAGGCAGCATCCAAGGAGCAGGATAATTATTGTTTCAGGCATAAGCCCTTCTTCAGGAAGAAGGGTCCTCCAGGATCCTGAAGAAGGGCTCATGCCCAAAACATCGATTCTCCTGCTCCTTGGATGCTGCCTAATCTGCTGGGCTTTTCCAGCAACACATTTTCAGCTCTGATCTCCATCATCTGCAATCCTCACTTTCTCCTAGATGATAATGATGGTCAGACTACTGAGGAGAAGGGTCAAATGAGTGTATGACTGATCTGAGAGTATGAATGAGTTACTGACTGTCGGAACCAGGTAAGTGATTGAATGATTGGGAATGCATTAGAGTGAGTGAGTGAGTGACTGGAAAGATGAGTGACTGGTGAACTGACTGGCGGACTGGATAAATCACTGACTGACTGACAGGGCAATGATGGGTGAGCTGAGTGAAAACTGAAAAATATTTCTTGCAATACTAAAAAAAACAATAAAAAAAGCTTTTATCAGTTAGCTCTGCAACGTGGCACATTTGAATGGTCATTCTAGTAGTTGTTCACTTGAAAGATCATCAATTACTCAGCAGTTTAAAAAACAATCATGTTTACTGTTGTGCCAAACTTTATCTTTTAGAAACAAAAACAGAAGTTGCTGGAAAAGCTCAGCAGAACTGTCAGCATCTGTGGAAAAAAGTCATGCTAACATTGCGGGTTAAATGACCTTCCTCAAAACTGATAGTAGCTAGGAAAATGTCAGTTTATATGCAGAAGATATGGCGGGGGGGGTGGTTGGGGGTAAAGGAGTAAATGATAGGTGGGGATTGAGCCCAAAGAGAGGGAAGAACAGTTGGACAGACAATGGAGTGGATAACAATCTGGCTCAGAGGGTGAATAGCTGTTAATGGAGACTGTTAGTAGATAATAATGGGTTGTGTGTAATTGCAAACAATGTGATAACAAGACCTGGAGTGTGAGAGTTGGAGGAAGGACATGGGAAACCTCAAGCCTTAAAGTTATTGAACTCAATTTTGAGTCTGGAAGGATGCAGGGTCCCCAAGCAGAAAATCTCCATTAATAGCTATTCATTCTCTGAGCTAGATTGTTAATCCTTGCTACCATCAGTTCTGAGGGAAGGTCACTCAACCCAAAATGTTAACTCTGATTTTGCTACACAAATGCTGCCAGACCTAATGAGATTTTCCGGCAGTTTGTGTTTTTGTTTCTGATTTAGAACATTCGCAGTTCTTTCAGTTCTTATCTTTTAGAAATTTCCTCACCTCCCCCCTGAATGAGAGAAAAGCTGAATATCACCGCGCCAGGCCACCTGGAAAGTATGGACAACCCTATCCAGGAGAACACTCATTAGAATTGCAGCTGTCAAACACAATACTGTAATCCCACAAAGCATGTCAGGATTGTTTGTCATGAGTCAATGTAGTACTTTGTGTTCACTTTGTCACTCGGTTGAAAGGGGAGGAACAGGGCACAATGAATTTTATATCAATTATAAGCATTATAAGCTTTGAACTTTACAATTATAAGCATTATAAGAATGAACCTAGCAAGGTTTAAACAGACCAGTGGTCTCAATATCAGAGTTGCTTGGTGATTACCAAACAATTAAACTGACAAATCAAAATTCTACTTCAACCTAAGATTTTTAACAAGATAACTTCAACGTTATGGATAATGCTAAAAAATCCATTTTTCTCACGCTTGGATAGAGCTTCCTCTGTGATTAATGTAGATCAGTTTTATAGTTGCAGGCTAAGTAATTTATCAGTACATTAATCATTATTTAGAATCATCGACAAGAATAACTGTCTCAGTTAGTGGAGCAGGACATCTGGTTAAATTGAACTCATGGGGTTGTAGGATGGTGAGGGTGATGAAGGGCCAATTACGCAGGGCATTTCATAATTCATATGCAGCACCTACACCATGCTGCACAGACTATATTTTTAACTAACCTGTTCAGATGTGTTAGAACACATGCCTAGAACACATTGAGCATGCATTCAATCTCTTTTTGAACATTTTACCAACTTCAGAGGATTAAGTTTATAAGAATGTGGCTTAACGGGAGCAGCATTTCTTATACCTACATCATGCATAATCAGATTAGCACTTCTCAGTTTATTCCCACATATCTCCTGCCACAATTGTAACAATTCTTTCAGGTCATTTTGATTTTCCTCTAGAAGGTAACTCAATAATTTATTCCAATTTTTGAGAACTTCCTCATTGTTCAATTTAATTTGATGATTGCCCAAAACAAAAACCATTTGAACTGGTTCTTCATTCTGTGTTATAATCATGACTACATTCTCCTTTTGATTTCCTTTCCTATCAAAATACTTTTAGAACATATTCATACGAGATATTCTGTGACAGTTTTTCAATCTGGCATTCTTATCAAATAAATCACCTCAGTTCATGTCCTTTCGATTTGATAAGGCCCACTAAACTTTGCCTTTAAAGGTTCACCTCCACTGGGAATAACAGTAATGCTCTATCTCCAATTGTGAATTTTTGATTTATTGTCTCCTTCCTGTTTCATCACACGCTGACCTACTTTCAAATACTGTCTAGTCAACTCACATGCTCTATTTAATCTTGTCCTAAAGTTTGAAACATAGTCCAAATGTGTGGCTTCTGAACCCGGACTCACGGATTTCTCCTTAATTAATTTCAATGGTCCTCTCACCACATTAACCCGAATGGACTGAATGCAGTTGATTTATGAGGTGCATCTGTAATTGCAATAGTACAAATAGAATTCCTTTATCCTATCTTCTTGATTATAGGCCTTTCACACAATATTTAACATTTGATGCAATTGTTCTAATGCTGTCTTCGATTCTGGATAGTACACAATGGATTTGAATTGTTTTATTCCTAAGCTATCCATACTTGAGTAGTTGTGGTGTAAAATTTGAGCTTTGATCTAGTTATATTTCTGTGGGTAGTCTGTATCTAGTAAAAATTTGGAGTAACTCTTCTGCAATCCTTTTAGCCATGGCAGAATGGCCTCTGGAAATCTGGTAAACACATTCATTATGGTCAAAAAATAATAACATCCCATGAACAAAGGCACATTCAGTAAAATAGATTGTCTCATGCAATTTTAGCAGTAAGAAGAAAAGTACAGATTTTATTTGTAACAGGAAGAAGAATAAAAACTTCCACATCCAGTTTCAAGAACCTAGAAACTGCTGAAAGCTAAAACAAAAACTCCTGGTTCTGTCGGAGCTTGACCCCAACCCATTCAGGCTGCTTCTATTGTTCCAACTTTAAAGAAATCCCTAAGGTCTGACAAGCTATTTATTTTGTTGGTTTTGAGCAGACAGTTCAACATCTCGGTCTCAACCTTTCTTCATAAAAATAGCCAGGACAAAATGTATCTGTTGAAGCCATAGTATTGTCACACCTGTCACCTTGAACTTTAAGAATTCCCCGACATATATGGAATGTTACTTTTCTTGGGGGTATAGGACAAAGTAACAGTAATTGTACAGCACTTACAATCTCCCACAGTATTTGCATGATGTTACTTGACAGAATAAAGGCCCTATATCTAGATTTTATAACAGGCAGTACATTGGCTCTCCTTGTCAGAGTCCTCAATGTGCCATTGCACAAGGAATTAAGCAAAATCAAGATTTGTGAGTGATGCATCTGCTGATTATGTGTATTAAGTAGGGCTAAGATTTTTGATATTCTTCACATGTTCTTTGGAATCGTGATCAATGGACCCAACCACAGCAGAGGTTATCTTCACTGTGGCCATGATGCTACAAAGGCACAAAGAAATTGTGGAGAACAGATGCGCTAACAAGCGCAAGACCATAACAACTTCCAAAGTCTACTAAAAGCCTCCACATGAAAAGGTCACATTGAGTGTGAATGTGGAACAGGAGAACCCGAGTCGATTGTCCTCCATGTCTTTACCTACCATTGACTGAGGATATACTGGGCCCCAGTCACAGTACAATGCCAAATACTTGAGCAGGACCTGAGACCTGAGGTGGGCATCATATCCTGATGGTCATCAAAGTGACAGTTACACTATACGTTAATGCAATTGGCTCCTTCCAAGAATCCATTGATGGGGTCTGTGTGGGAGCTCAGAACTTTTGATGCACAAATGTATCAATGTTGTTACCAATGAAATGTATGCCCAACCACACTGATTCATCTAATTTCCCTGTGAAAATTGATTGATCCTGGTGCATTGATTGATCAGATTGATTGTGGTGCAACCTGGGCAGTTGGCCTTGACAATATTGCTGGCTTCCTCCAGGTGTAAGGTATGGTCAACTTTACACACATAGCATTGAGAATGGCCTGTGATCATCCAGCTAAAGTCATTTACAGAAAGCCATTCAATATGATTATGGCCGATCATGCAATCTCAGTATCTCATTTCCACCCTCACCCCATACCCTTCGACCCCTTTAGGTGCTTTTTGAAGCCTGTGCCAGGTACCCTGGGAGTTGCCATGATCACTATATACTTGGGAACACTCCCATATTCTGCTATTTTTCAAGGGTGGGCCAGCTTTCAGATTGAAAGTGAGGACTGCAGATGCTGGAGATCAGAGCTGAAAAATGTGTTGCTGGAAAAGCGCAGCGGATTTTTCTGTTTGAGGACGTGGCTGAAGAGCCTAGGAACCCTCCAACCACAAGGGATGAATGCAGATTTCTCCAGCTTCCTCATTTCCCCTCCCCCCACCTTATCTCAGTCCCAATCCTCAGACTCAGCACCGCCTTCTTGACCTGCAATCTTCTTCCTGACCTCTCCGCCCCCACCCCCTCTCCGGCCTATCACCCTCACCTTAATCTCCTTGCACCTATCGCATTCCCAACGCCCCTCCCCAAATCCCTCCTCCCTACCTTTTATCTTAGCCTGCTTGGCACACCTTCCTCATTCCTGAAGAAGGGCTTATGCCCGAAACGTTGATTCTCCTGCTCCTTGGATGCTGCCTGACCTGCTGCGCTTTTCCAGCACATTTTTCAGCTTTCAGATTGATCCTGGGAGACATGGACTACCTCCTGCAACCCTAGCTTTGACTCCATGGTGAATCCCCCATGACTAAAATTGACAATAAATACAACACAGCCAATACTTTAACCAGGGCCATTGTGGAGCAGGCAATGGGTTTGCTAATGATGAGGGTTTGATGCTTTCATCAGTCTATGTGAGCCTTGCTGTACAGTGCAGATTGAGTGCTGTCACATAATCACATGTTATGCTCTGTACAACTGTAGCATGGAAAGAAAGGAAGTGATTGATGCTGAAGAAGTGGGAGAACAGCAGATGACTTCTAAGGAGGAAGGTGAGGGCATTGAGCAGAAGGAACGTGATAAAGCACTGCAGTATCAGGCACAACAAGTCAGAAAAGCCTGCATAGATAAAAAAATCATATCATAGAATGAGGAGAAAGTGAGGTCTGCAGATGCTGGAGATCAAAGTTGAAACTTTATTGCTGGAACAGCACAGCAGGGCAGGCAGCATCCAGGGAACAGGAGATTCGACGTTTCGGGCACAGGCCCTTCTTCAGGAATCAACATATCATAGAATCCCTACAGTGTGGAAACAGGCCATTAGGCCCAATAAGTCCACACCGACCCTCTGAAGAGTAACCCACCCAGACCCATTTTTTACCCCAATTCTCTACACTTACCCCTGATGAATGCACCGAACCTCCACATCCCTGAACACCATGGATAATTTAGCATGGCCAATTCATCTAACCTGCACATCTTTGGACTGTGGGACATGGAGAGAACATGCAAACTCCACACATACGGTTACCTAAGGCTGAAGTGAACTTAGGTCCCTGTCGCTGTGAGGTGGCAGTACTAACCATTGAGTCACCGTACTTTGTTGACACCCGGTTCCAAGAGGTATGAGCTTGGTGCAATGATCATTCATTGACTGTAAGCCTGTGTTGATGAAAGGCAAGAAATTCCAGACAAATCCCGAAAAATAAATGCAGCTTTTCTTTCTTTTTCTGCACCTTTTCTGCTGGTGATTCAATGTGACCAGTATCAACAATTTGAAGGCTTTCTAGTATGCGATGCTTCCACATTTAGCAATGATAAGATGCTGGGCTATATTGGACATTAGGGAAGATTAGTGCATCCATAGACAGGGGTCTAAGATGAAATTGTGTTAAAGATGGGTAGTCCTTGTAGTTTAGTTCTTGTAGTTGCAGTTACAATAACAGTGCATCAGACATGTGATGACTTAAAATAGGAAGTGCACTTGTATTTGCAATGAAGTGTCAGAAATGCCTGCTATGTGCCCTCAGGTAATTTCCTTTTTGCTCGCCTCCTATTATTGTGAAAGGCAGCTCCTGACTGACAGCACTTGACCTGGTCCAAGTCTGGGCTTTAAAAGTGTCACCACCATCAGGATTCCTGGATGGTCTCAGTAGTGAGAAGCACTTCCACCATTTTTAAGCAAGAAATAGTGCAAGTGAGGCCCATATAATCATGGTGCTAACAAAGTGCTTTTTGGAGAATAGCATGACATAAAACTTGCTTGGGGCCAAGGAGGGAAACCCTCTATAAAACTTGCAAAAATTGACACTTAGACAACTTCAACCAGCACTCTCTCTGATGAGCTACAGAAATGTACTCGGTTTGACCCAGTTGAAGCATCAGTTTTAGATTTATCAAGGGAAATAGTAAGAACAATATGTAAATAAGTCCCCTTGCCTTCCTGCAATTTTGACAGTGTATAAAAAGTAACTATTTCATAAGAAGTCTTTGATAATAGGACTCGTTCTTCTATCCAGATTGGACCTGCTACATAAAGCAAAAAAAATCAATTGCAAATTCAATAGCAGAAAAACTAATATTTTGTTTTGATTGCAGTACTACCTAGGATGGTATAAATCACTTCAAACATTTAGGCCACACAACATTAGTTACTATTCAGCCAGCAATAACCTAACCATCTATTTCCTTCTGCAAAAAGACTAATAATCAGATCAGTGAACCACAAGTATGAAAACAAGTGAGAGAACTAACCCAGATGACCTCCAAAATGCTCAACAAATATATTCACTTTTTAATTAAACATATTCCTGTTGGAATCCGCAGCATTAGGTTTTTCAATCACTGTTGAACTAATGGCTTGGATATTACTGAGGTGACAATGACAAAACTGTTCGTGTTCAACATCACTACTTTAATGTAAGGAAGTTCAGATTTGTGAAGAATAATGTGGAAATCTAAAGGCTATTATAAAATATTCTTAAACTGTATTTCCATCATGTGTAACATACATTCCCAATATCGTACTATGGAGTTCAAAACTGTTGGACAATAGTCTAAAGTTTGACTGCAAAGATTATATAACAAACACACACCACTGCTGAATTGTTTTGTTTCTGGGTTAGGTGCATAGAGGTAGGGAGAATCATGATTTAAGAATGGCCACCTACATTCCCAATTTTCAATCTTAGGGAGGCAATGGGCTGGGCAACTTGTGACAAGCCTAAGGGGATGCCCATTCCCATGAGCCTCAGGGCTCCAGCACTGTGGTCAAAGGTTAAAAATAAAGTTAAAAATCATATGACACCAGGTTATAGTCCAACAGGTTTATCTGGAAGCACTAGCTTTCCGACAGCCGGTCCTTCATCAGATGGTTGTGAAAATTAAAAAATAATTTTTATTTTGTTAATGTTCCTCATGCAACATATATGCCAGTCCATATCCATCTATCCATTCCCTTGGCCTCTGATACCCTGTGATACCATTCACTAATCTACCCATTCCCGTAGTTCTCAAACATCCTTGTCCCACTCTATTCCTTCCATTCAGCCCCATAGCATTTATAGCTCCTATGCAAGCTCACCATCTAAAACTAGCTTCAGCAGTTCCTTCGCCATGCCAACCTACCTAGTATCCTCCACAGCCAAAACTTACGGCATGCTTATATTGTCTATGACTCTCAACAATAATGGGAAAAGTCAAAATCAAAATGCTCACGTGACTGATGGTCCATTGCAATCATGATAGTTGGGAAATCAACCATGGAGCACAAATCCTATAACAGCTTTATATGTATAGACACTCTGAAATACAATCTACTTTTTAAAAATAGTTCCTTGCAAACATTGGCAATTCCAATGAGTTATGCACTTTCTACACAGACACATGCATTTTCACGATCCCCAAGGTGCATTACCTCAAGCAAAGTGGTCCTGGGACAAGATTCAAAGGAGGAAACATAAAACTTTCCTCCACCACTTCATAATACCCCCACCCCTCCTATCCCCTATCAGATTCTATGCAAACTCATGCAACCTAGTGCTGTCTACACATCTCCCATGACTCTCATGTGTCTATGCCGATTTAGTGTCTACTTCCATTAACCATCCTTGCTCCCATCACCTGCCATGCCAACTTATCAAGTATCCATGCACATTGGAAAAATGGTTCCATTGATTAAAAATCTATGTTGTTGTATCTACTCTGCTGAAAATTGCACTCTGATTCATAAAACACATTTTGACACATTGACTTGGATCCCATTTACCACCCCCTAAGACAAAGAACAGAAAATGACATCACCAGAGGAAATGATGTCACCACAGGGAAATGACATCACCAATCAAAGGAAACCTAAACATATAAATAGAAAGCAGGCTACAGGACCGGTGGTTCATCTCGAGGCTCACTGCAGATGTTACCTAGTATGGTGACGAAACATCTGAAAACAAACCTTCCAGCTCAGCGAGCAAACCTACAGGCAGAATACTTTGACACTTTAATCCTTCTTCAGAGTTTTTGACAGACCTTGAGAGGTTACAGTTGCAAGGGTTTTATGCACCTCCTGGGACCATATCCAAAGGGTTACCTCATTCTCTCAAGGTTTACCTAGTTATATACAGATAGTAGACTGTTTCTCATCTGGTTGAATCTTCACACTCTGCATTCTAGACGCTAGGGACTACAAACTTTCATTTCAGTCGAGGCAGTCTGGCATTTAAAATGGCCTGATTACCTCCAGGAATTGCACGCATGCAAAAATGAGGAATTCCAGTTTGAGACAAGACTAAGGATTCCCGTAGTCTTCTGGCATTATCCCCATTGTGATATACTGTCCATCATAACAAAAATCATGGCCTACTAAAGTGTTGCGATAAATTTTTCGGTAAGTTTTGTAAGGATACTTGCTCTTCAATTTGTTATTCGAAGTTTGATAATTTATTATTAGTACAATGATATATTGCTAATCAATGACTGCTTTTGAGATATACAGATAATTGTATCAAACCTACTTCTATAGAAACAAATTTAAGAAAACGTTGGAAATACTCGGCAGATGTAATGGCATCAATGAAAAGAGAAAGAGAATTACCTTCATGTCTGTAAATTGTGAAAAGTTCAAATAGGTTTAAAGCAAGTACAAAAGCAGAGAAAGTGCAGGGAAAATAACAAACTGAAACCTTGATATTGTGGGTCAGAAGGAGGAGCAAAGGATTTTTCCCTCTTGGAAATGTTCAGCCTCCCCATGTCATACATGGCCTTTGTGTGTTCCTCTCTCATGTATTTTCCAGCCTCCCTCAAGTGTCAATCACACAAATCAAAATATGGTCCCAGGGCAGCAAACTTGTATCATATTTGCTTGTTTTAATTCTCTTTATCTCACTGAGGTTTTGATTATTAATATCTGAGCTATGAATTTTTTTTCAGATTAAGCAGTATAATTTCATAAAACTCAATTGTGGATTTGTCTCTTTTCTTAATGTAACATCTGTAGCTGAAAAAATGTGATATCACTGGAAAATACTAAGAGCAGTAACTTTGGGTCCTCTTCAACAAACATTTGGGGTATCAATTTTTCTTCTTTAGTACTGTCATAGATACAGGAAATAAAAGAATTGCTTCGTCTTTGCAGAGGTCTGAACAAAGTTAATGAGCTAGGTACTGTTACAGAAGGGCATGACTTAGAAGCAGTGCATCTGTGATGTTTCAATGCAAATCCACGAGGCACAAATGTCTTGGGGAAATATGGTGCCATTTAATCCTTTACTTGACAGTTCTATAAAATTCTGGCTCAGGATATCAGTGTCAATGACTGAACTGCTGCATCTCACTGTTCGGTTACCAGTTGCATTTCCATTTGGTTTAATATAATTGATCAGTTCACAGGTATCCTTCAATTCCCATTTTATTTTAAGAATCAAGAATGATTGATTTTTCTGAAAATATCAGTAATTTTTTTGCTTCACTCTAAAATATTTTGCAATTAGACCATCTCATAGCCTGTCACAACAGTTGATGCTACTGATTTAATGCTGATCTGTTTACTCTTGGGCATGGATTGTACAATAATTTTAAAATGCATGTTCCTTTCTACATTTGCTTTGAACATAACCCACATCTTTCTGTAGACAGGTGTCTTGGTAACAAAGAAATTTAATCAAAATTGTTGCCGCAACAGAATGCCATACATTAGTTTTACAGATATCTGTCTGCAGTGAAGATTAGGCTCTTCTTCACACTATCTAATATGTCACTAAGTTATGCAGTTTGGCACATCCTAGCTTCCACTCCTTATCTGTAATAAGTTAGCTGATTCTTGCATGGAGCACTGGTTAAAAACAAACTGCCAGCAATGGATTCTGTGCCCGTAAGAGGAGAAGAAAACCAGTCATTTAGATATTTTTAATCAAGTCCATTCAGTCATGTTATTACGCAGTGCAGGGGTAGTTGGATCTTTAACTGAATCCTCCTGGCTCTGAGGCAGGGACATTATCACTGTGCGACAAGAACCCTATTCAGTCATGTTAGACATTCCAGATCAGTTTTCAGTATACCTATGGGAAAGTACATAATGGTGGGGCTTGTGAAGGATGGCCAATCCAGCCTGTTATAACACAAAATCAGTTAGTCTGTGAGCAATGATACAATCATATCCTAAAACTCTCGACTATTCTCAATTTTGCTTCACAATGACTGATAGATAAGAAAACAATTTCTTCATGCATTGGTCATACGAACATAAGGCACTCAAATGGCAAAGGATTGAAATAGTTTTGTCAGAAAGTCATCCAATTAAAGCAATTTAAAAAATAGAAATGCAGGCACCCTTTTTAGATTGTTTTAATTTTGTATTTGTTTACCCCAAGGAATGAGAGTTTGAAAGGAGGAATGTAATATAACTGAGCTTATTTAAGAGGTGAAGTGGTTGCACTTGGAAAGACCGTTTTCCTTGGCCATTCCCACCTCCCTAAAAATATCTAAGACAAAAGGTTACACTACACAGTGGACACAGAGACAGGATTACATCATTTACTAGAATCTGAGCTTCAGATAAATTCCACTGTAAGACTGGCTCTGACTGCTATCAATACTGCTATTCTGCAATGGAAATTATTCAGAGGTCAGAACCTTGAAACATTATGGTAAAAACAAGAACTGCAGATGCTGGAAACCAGAGTCTAGATTAGAGTGGTGCTGGAAAAGCACAGGAGGTCAGGCAGCATCCGAGGAGCAGGAAAATCGACGTTTCAGGCAAAAGACCTTCATCAGGAAGACCTTTTATTCCTGATGAAGGGCTTTTGCCTGAAACATCAATTTTCCTGCTCCTCGGATGATGCCTGACCTGCTGTGCTTTTCCAGCACCACTCTAATCTAGACCTTGATACATTATGCTGTTTCAAAGCATCAAAGATCAGAGCAAGAGAAAAACACTTTTATTGATTGCAAATATAATGTACTTTAGCACAGTTCCTTGGAAAACCTGGAAAATAACCTAGTAACATTTACACATCTTGGAACTTTTCTTATGTGGATGACATCTATGAGATCGGTTGAGTTGTTCACCCAAATTTGTTGGAAACTGAACTTCCTTTGTGCTGCTTCCACTCTGTCACTATATCTTTGGGGTAAGCTCAGTAAAATCTTGTGTTATTGTCTTTAAATGCAAATGTCTTTGTGACCAGTGGCTGTACACTGCCCTGTCCTTGGTAGCATTTGCCTTTCATTGGTGTCAACATTAACAGGTTTTCCTTCATCGATTCCACAAAATAAGGCCATTGGAGCTCCTGTTGGAAAATAGTGACTCTTCTTTTTGATAAAACCTGCTCTATGATATAACTTGTGAAATATAGAGGCATCCATGTCAGTGTGAAAGCACAATGGCATTGCTTACCTGCAAATAACACATAAGAAAATATCATGCTGTTCTTTTCCAAATATTCTTCTATTGCCAAGATGATGATTACTTTTTTTAAACAAGGACTTTCCCCAGTGGCTCAGCATAAATTCTCAGAAGTGAATCGCCCTCATACAAGCTGGAACTCAATCTGTTCCTACAGTCGTATTTTTCTCCTTTTTACATCCCAAACAGTCTGCTTGGCATGGGCTCTGTTATACTTCTGTGACAACAGTTGGCACTTGACAAATGATCCTCTGTAAAATTCAAAGTTGCTTAGCCTGAATTGTTAACAATATTATAGATTTTTACATTCCAATGTTATTTGAGCTGCATGCTTTTATTACCATAAAGCAATTCTGCTCTGTGGGCAAACTTGAAATATTTCCTGTTTCAGAGCTGAAATATGAGTAGATTGGCCTGTCAAAAATGAAAATAAAATATATTTTAAGCTACACATATGTTTATTTTCAATAAGTTGGCATTTTATTTATAATTTGGGGAGGTTTCGTTCTTGTCATGTGCAGTCTGAATAAATTGTTTTACACATGAATGAAAATGCACAAGAGACAAGGTGAAATGGAGTATTCTGAAATAAAATGTCTATTAACTGCTCTTTATTGTTGCCTTCTTCCAATTTCTTTCCTTCAACTGTACCCAATATTGGGACAGCATCAGTGATGCCATTTGTATTTCCTCCAGCATTGGGAGATCTTGTATAACCAATACCAATGGGAATGAAGCAGTCTGGCCATCAAATACACCTTTCTAGCATCATGAAAATGAGATAAATTTTGCAAATGAGAGAAAGGGCTTTTAGGCTCATCAAACCTTCAATCTCATTGCTTCTCTGTAACAACTCTCTACAATTTGAAATGATTTCTGCAATTTAACATCACTTGTGTTCCTGTCTGATTCAAGGTGTACAAAATATCAATCTTCAAGAATTTGCATTAAAACAGGCAGACACGCTGCATTACATAATGCCTGAATAAACAGGAATAATTCATTTACCTTAATTAAACATAAGAATAGAAATTGAAAGAAAAGAAGAAACTGCCATATTCACACAGCACCAATAATTACTGTTCCAAATAAAATTGTGTAGTTTGCATAAGGCAAATTAATTTGTACAATTATTATGAGTATGTGTGATGTACTGGCCTGAATTTTGTGAGAATGAAAGAAATGATTTCAATCTTTGTCAAAATGGTGCTAGAATGCTAATTCAGGAAACCCAATCACTGAAACTGTTAAGGTATTACATGCAACTGCGTTCAAACACATGCAATCTTCATCAGTGGCACACATGACTTGTAGGCTTTACACTTTTCAAGAGAAGGGGTAAACTTATTGGACGTGGGGTCCTATTATGGTTCAGTTTAGGGACATCTATGGGAGGGTTCAGGTGCCCTTTGGATTGTTAAAGCAAACATGAATGTGCATACAAAGTTGATAGATTCACTTTGGTTCCTCCCAGGCATGGGACATTGTGAGTATTGGTAAATAAGGTGGGAATTCATGTGAAATAGTCAGCAAATAGATTATTGACAGTGAGAGCAGAAAGTCCCATTTTCCAAACAGATACTGACCTGCAAGGCGATATTTTCACTGGTGAGTATGAAGAAGCCGACTTACATGTATCAACATCTCATTATTACATAATTTCACTTTGTTCATATGTAGTTTCCCATCTCATACCAGTTGGATAGAGACCACACAGTGGTAAGACCCAACATGAAAGTCAGAGATGTAACCTGGCTACACCAACTTACCATTTGCTTCTCTAATGCCTTAAAACTGAAGTAAAACTGAATTGTCAAAAAAAAAAATTTGAAGCATTGCTCAGTTAGGGAATATTGCAGGAAGCATTCCTCAAACAATCAACATTAAATCAGTAAGCTTCACACAGTCAGGAAGGAGAGATCATGTCTGGAGTGTGATACAGCCTGAGTGAGTTTATGGTTTAGGAAAATGAATTTGTGGAATGTCTACAAGGTGGCTTTTTTGAGCACTTGTGATAGAGCACCCTATGGAACAAGCAGTTCTGAATTTGGTGATGAGTAATGAGGCAGACTTGATTAGTGAGCTTAAGGTGAAGGAACTATTGGGGGCAGCACCATAACATGATAAAATTCGTCCTGTAAATTGAGAGGGAGAAGCTGGAATCAGATGTAACGGGAATACATGTATTGATCAGTGATGTCCAGTTTGGTTTCTGCCAAGGTGACTCAGTTCCTGGCCCTATTACAGTCTTTGTTTAAACATGAATAAAAGAGCTAACTTCCAGAGATGAGATGAGAGTTACAGCCCTTAACATTCAAGGCCGCATTCAACCAAGAATGGCACGAAGGAGCCCTAGCAAACTGGAATCATACCTGGCAAATAGGAAAATGGTTGTGGTTGTTGGAGGTCAGTTATCTCAGCTCCAGAACATCTCTGTGGTTGTGTCCTAGGCTCAGCCATCTTCACCTGATTCATGAATGACCTGCCCTCCACTATAAGGTCAGTAGTGAGGTGTTCGTTGATGATTACACAATGTTCAGCTCCTTAATGCTGAAATAGTCCATGTTCAAATGCAACAAGATCTGGACAAAATGCAAGCTTGGGCTGACAAGTGGCAAGTAACATTTTCACTACATAAATGCCAGGCAATTCCCATCTCCAATAGGAGACAATCCAACCACTGTCCCTTGACATTCAACTGTATTCCCATCACTGAATTCTCCAATATCAATATCCTTGGGGTTGCCATTAACTAGAAACTCAACTGGAATCACACATAAACATGGTAGCTTACAGAAGCAACTCAGCGACTAAAAACACTGCAGTGAGTAAATGACCTCCTAAATCACCAAAACCTGTCCATTATCTACAATGCACAAGTTAGGCTGTGATGCCTGGATGGGGTGCAGGTCAAGAAGCTTGGCACCATCCAGGACAAAGCAGTCCACTTGACTGGCACCACATTTACAAGCACTGCAAAAATTCACCAAAGATCCTTAGACAGCAATTTCCATGAGTTTTTTTTTTAGACATTTAAAAGGTAAGAGAGAAGCAAGTGTGGACATTGGACCGTTGGAAAATGAGGCTGGAGAAGTGATCATGGGGAACAAAGAAATGGTGAAAGAACTGAACAGAAACTCTGCATCAGTTTTCACAGTGCAAGACACTAGTAGGATATCAGAACTACAAGACCCAGATGAGAGTGTAGTGGCCATCATGAAGGAGAAGGAGAAGGGGATGGGGAAGCAGAAAGATATGAAGGTGGATAAATTAATCCAGACCAGATGGACAACACTCCAAGGTTCTGAAGGAGATAACTGAGGGTATTGTAGAGGTACTGGTGGAGATGTTTCAGGAATCTCTGGAATCAGGGATGGTCTTAAAGGACTGGAAAATGGTGAATATAACACCCCTATTTAACAAGGGAGGGAGGCAGAAGGCAGGAAACTAAAGGCCGGTTAGCCTGACCTCAGTCGGTGGTAAGGTTTTAAAGTCCATTACTAAGGATAAGATTGCAGAGTATTTGGAAGTCCATGGTAAAATAGGGCAGAGTCAGCATAGCTTCATCAAGGACATGTCAAGCCTGCAATATCTCTTATAATTAATTTTGGAGGCAATGAGCAAGTTAGACAAAGGAGAACCAGTTGATATAATCTATTGGGACTTCCAGAAGGCCTTTGACAACGTGTTGTACAAGAGGCTGCTAAATAAGGTAAGAGTCCATGTTGTTAGGGGCCAGGGACTGATATGGACAGAAGACTGGCTGACTGGTAGAAGGCAGAGAGTGGGGATGAAAGAGTCTTTTTCTGAATGGCAGATAGTGACTCATGGAGTTCTGCAGAGGTCCGTGTTGGGATAGAAACTGTTCACATTATACTTTATAAATCTGAATAAAGGAACTGAGAGCACTGCTGATAAGCTTGCAGATGACCAGGGCCTTTTGGGGTTGAGGAAGTGGCGAGGCTGCAGGAGGACTTGGACAGGCTAGAAGAAGGGGCAAAAAGATGACAGATAGAATACAGTGTGTCAAAATTGAGGTTATGTACTTGGGTAGAAAGAAGAGGCATAGACTCTCCTTTAAATGGGGAAAGGCTTCAGAAGTCTGAAGCACAAATGGACTTAGGAGTTCTAGTTCAGGAATCTCTTAAGGTTAGCATGCAAGTTCAGTTCGCAGTCAGGAATGCAATGTTTGCATTCATTTGGAGAGGGTTAGAATACAATACCAGCAATGTAATGCTGAGGCTGTATAAGGCTCTGATCAGAATTTATTTAGAATTGTGAATGGCTCTGGGCAGCAATGAGGGAGGGAGAAACAGCATTAACAATTTAACTCCAATTGCCCTTGTTTGGAACTGAGAGCTTTCTGCAAATGATTTCAGTCGTCATGTGATAGCAAGGCTCCTCAGCACATTGGGCTAAGAATAAGATTTTGGCTTGGAATCCTATTATGTGGGGTATTACTTGCTCGCCCACTCTTAATCTCAGACGTATCTCTGTTGATCATGAGCTCACTATATCTGCACTGGTTCTCCACAAAATAGCAGGGAAAATTTGAAGCCACTGATCCCAAAGCCATTGACTCATTTTATATAATTGACATTAGACTGACAATAACAGTACAGGACTGGGGAATGGAGCAGCATGTCATGGAAAGGGATAAATTTAAGAAAGGAGAGTAATTAAGGAAATCTGCAAAAAATAAAGTGAAACATCTGTATATCGGCAAACTACATTTGAGAAATTGAAATAATAGATTAGATCAATGAATGATTCAACTGACATAACATAAATAAGGGATTATTTCAAAACAATTCCCAGAGATGCCTTCAGAATTTATTTGTATTGATGTTAAAAAAAGTAAATGGCTGAAAGAAAATTACAACCGTTTGCAACTATGAACAGAATATGTAGTTAACTGTAGGAGCACATACACCACAGTGGTAAGCAGAGAGGTTGTCCATTCCATCAGATGATATACGCTTAATTTATCAAATAATTCTGACATTGCCATTTCAGAAGAATATGTTATTCACAGTAAACTTTTCTGGACAAGCATGTTTCATTGGTAAGGTTTCATTTCATGCACAATATTATGTCAACAACAAAACAAATTCTTTGAATGCTGGAGTTGCAGTTGTATTGTTTCTATCCTTAAATTTTTTTAAAAAGCTGAAAGTAGGAAAGTATATTCTGGAACATTCATCCTATAGCAGACACAATTCATGTGTCACAGAAAACTTGCAATTGTGACCAGCAGAGTTTTATCTTGCTGTGCAAGGTACTAGGCCTGCAATTGAATGCACTCAAACACAAAAACATTACATCTTTAACTTCTGCTGTGGTTTATCCTATCCTTGAGTGGGACTTCACCTTCACCTCATCCACCTCCACACATATTTGCTCCTACCATCATGTTGAACTTGTACTGGACTAAAGATCAAACAATATAGTACATTAGTATCTTTTACTTGTAATTATCTGATAGAAGTTCCATTTTCTGTGGGAATGACAATGTACATAGAACTGAATTCATCACAATTGTCATTGCCAATACTGAAAGTTGTACATACATTATTTCAACTTTCAAAGGCATGGCATATAATGAGCACTCAAATTGCCAGCTGCTTTGTTGGGTGTAATTGAGTATTTTTCCCGAAACTCTGCTTCTGTGCAGCTCACCCCATCGCAACAGAATAAACCTAAAGGGAGCAGACAGCATTCCACGCATTCATAAAAGTAGATACGTTGCTGCTGTTTAAAATAGACCACTCTTATTCTTGATGTTGAGGGTAAGAACAAACTTGTGGCAGATGTTGCTGAAGATAATGTATGCACTCATTAAATACAGTAACTAGGAATGGACCATGAAAATAAATTATTTGAGCCACGCACATTTAATTTCCTGTCAATTATAAATAAATGACGTAAATAAGTTAAGTAGTTATCCATTGATTTTTTATTCTCAATGTGTGAAATGTGTGACAGACGCAAGTTTTACTGAAGTAAAGTTACCTTTGTAAGAAGTGACAGTCTGACTTACCTTTGTAAGAAGTGGCTTAAATTAGCTGAATTTGACCTGTGCAGGAAAAGAAACTGCCTGTACCTTGAATTGAATATGTTGTCTCTGACACAGTCATTTGTCAAGGAATAACTCAGCTTTATCAAACAAGATTTATTCATACAAGATTTGTTATATTCCTGGCAGAGCAGTAGCTTGTTGTTTTCTTACAAGACACCAACATAAATTTACATCACTATCATTATGAAAATTTATCCTGAACAATTTCAGTAACTATGCTTTGATGCTTATTTATTTATTAGCATCACTGTATGACAGGCTGCTCAAAAAAGTCAATACTGTCACAGTTTCTAAGTGGACAGGGAGCACAGCTTTCTTTTGATGGTTGATCCTAGTTGAGAAGAAAATTCTAAGCTTGCCCAGCACACTGCATAATTAAAATCTATCCTATTTCAACCAACTCAATGCAGAAAGAATTTATTAATAAATCTAGATACACTTTGGGAAGATTAACACTGCACTTTCCCTACTAGTGATAATTTCGCCACTATACATTATCATGGCGAAAACATTAGCAAATACAAAACAGTGTACATGGTGTATATATTGAACAAGTACATACAAAATTCCAATTTGAGGAGGAAGTGAGGCATATGCAGAGGTTGGAATTCTTAGTTTCTGTTTGTAATTGATATTCTCTTTGTTTTTGTTTTGTCTATAGCAGAGCATCAGATTGTGAGAGTATTTGTAATTGCAGTAAGTTACACATACAGTGAAACATGAACACAATACTGTTGGTGACAACTGATGGTACACATTAATGTACGTTTGTTTGCCTATTAAAATCCTTTGTCAAAAAGTGTGGCACTGGTAAAGCACAGCAGGTCAGGCAGCATCCGAGAAGCAGGAGAGTTGACATTTCGGGCATAAGCCCTTATTCCTTTTTTAGCACCACACTTTTTGATTCTGATCTCCAGCATCGGCAGTCCTCACTTTCTTTCAGTTATTAAAATCCTTTTCAGTAATATCTTCAGCCCACTCGTCCATGCCGACCTAGTTTCCTAAACTGCACTTGTCCTGTTTGCTGATTTGCCTGATATAAATTGTTTGGATGTGAGCATAAGAGGTGTAGTTAGTAAGTTTGCAGATGACACCAAAATTGGAGGTGTAGTGGACAGCAAAGAAGGTTACCTCAGATTACAACGGGATCTTGATCAGATGGGCCAATGGGCTGAGGAGTGGCAGATGGAGTTTAATTTAGATAAATGTGAGGTGCTGCATTTTGGGAAAGCAAACCTTAGCAGGACTTATCCACTTAATGGAAAAGTCCTGGGGAGTGTTGCTGAACAAAAAGACTTTGAAGTGCAGGTTCATAGCTCCTTGAAAGTGGAGTCACAGGTAGATAGGATAGTTAAAAAGGTGTTTGGTATGCTTTCCTTTAGTGGTCAGAGTACTGAGTACAGGAATTGGGAGGTCATGTTGCGGCTGTACAGTACATTGGCTATGCCACTGTTGGAAAATTGCATGCAATTCTAGTCTCCTTCCTATCGGAAAGATGTTGTGAAATTTTGAAAGGGTTCAGAAAATATTCACAAGAATGTTGCCAGGGTTGGAGGATTTGAGCTGTAGGGAGAGGTTGAATAGCTTGGTGCTGTTTTCCCTGGAGCATCGGAGGCTGAGGAGTGATATAGAGGTTTATAAAATCATGAGGGCCATGGATAGGATAAATAGACAAGGTTTTTTTCCCTGGGGTGGGGGAGTCCAGAACTAGAGGGCATGGGTTTAGGGTGAGAGGGGAAAGATATAAAAGTGACCTAAGGGGCAACATTTTCACACAGAAGGTGGTGCATGTATGGAATGAGCTGCCTGAGGAAGTGGTGGAGGCTAGTACAATTGCAACATTTAAAAGGCATCTGGATGAGTATATGAATAGGAAGGGTTTGGAGGGATATGGGCTGGGGGGGCAGGTGGGACTAGATTGAGTTGGGATATCTGGTCAGCATGGACGAGTTGGATCGAAGGATCTGTTTCCATGCTGATCATCTCTATGACTCCATGACCTCATAAGAACATTAAACAAAAAGAAATTGACCATTTAACCTCCTCAAGCCTGCCTGTCATTACACAAGATTATGGCTGATTTGATCTCTCATACCAGCTCAGCACATTTGTCAAATCCCTGATATCTGACCTCCAGAACTTTCAAAGAGGATTCTGGACATTCACTACTATATGGGAGAAGAAATTCCTTTACAGCTCAGGTTTAAATGAGTATCCACTTTTTAAAATAGAATCCCTACAGTGTGGAAGCAGGCCATTTAGCCCATAGAGTCCATACTGACCATCTGAAAAGCATACCAGCCCAGACCCCCACCCCTATCCCTATAACCCTAAGTTTCCCATGGCCAATCCACCTAACCTGCACATCACCTTGACACTATGGGCAATTTAGCTTGGCCAATCCACCTTACTTGCACATTCTCTCGACACTATGAGCAATTTAGCTTGGCCATTGCACCTAACCTGCTCATCCCCTTTACACTATGAGCAATTTAGCTTGGCCAATCCACCTAACCTGCACATTCCCTCGATACTATGTGCAATCTAGCTTGGCCAATCCATCTATTCTGTATATATTTGGACTCTGGGAGGAAACCGGAGCAACCAGAGAAAACCCACACAGACAGAGGAAGAATGTGCAAACTCCACACAGACAATCACCCAAAGGTATAATCAAACCTGGGTCCTGGGCACTGTGAAGCTGTAGTGCTAACCATTGAGCTACCATGCTGCTCCAAAGTTTGAAACTATATCCCCTATTAAACCATTATTCAAGGTTGCCCCATTTGTGGAAATATCTTTTCAACATCATCTACCTGTCAAGCCTCCCCATATTCTTTTATATTTCAATAAGGTCACTGTTCATTCTTCTTAATACAAATAAATAAACATCTAACCTGTTTATCCATTCTTGATAGGCATCCCCTTTATTCCAGGAATCAGCCGAGTCAGTCTCCTTTCAACAGCTTCCAATGCGATTGCATCCTTTTTAAATACAAGGATGAAAACTGTGCCCAGTACTCAAGATGCACATTCACCAACACCCTATATAGTTGCAATAAGACTCATCTGTTTTTAAGTTCAATTTGCCTTCTTAATTTCTTACTGCGCCTTCAAGAAATCATTTTGTGTTTTATGCATAAGAACACCTAGACCCCTCTGTGCTGCTTCTTTATTGAATCTCTCACCATTTAAATAATAATCTGCCTTTTAATTATTTCTAACAAAGTAAGTATCTTGCAACTTCTTAAATTTAACTCTAAATACCATTCACTTACCTATTTATATCTCTTCGCAAATTCTTAAGTCTGCATCACAATATGCTCTCCCACATTCTTTATATATCATCAAATATGGACATATTGTAGTCTGACTATTCCACCAAGTTACCAATATAGATAGTAAATAATTGAGGTTCGAGGTCTGATTCTTGTTGCAGTCTACTTCGTTACATGTTGAAAAAAGATCCATTAACCCAAACTGTCTACCAAAGTATGTTAACCAATCCTCAATCCATTGCACCCATTAGACATTGCACCCAAAACCATGAGCTTCTGTCTTGTGCAATATGTTTTGTTTATCTGGCACATTGTTGAACACCTTCTCAAAATCCAAATATATGAAATTTAATGGATCCTCTTTATCAACTCTGTTTGTTATATCCTCAAAGAACTTGAGCAAATTTGTCAAATATGATTTCCCTTTCACAAAGCCATATTGATACTGTTTGGTTGCATTATCTTCACAAAATACCGTGTTACCCCTTTCCTAATAAAGTTTCCTTGTAATATTTTCCCAATATCAGATGTTTTGCTAACTGGCTCTTAACAGAGGGCAATCCAAACACTTTTACTTCTATCAGTGGTGACAGCAATGTCAAATCAAAGTTTCATTTCAATCTTTTATGAGGCTGATTTATACTTCGCAAAGTAATGTTACTAGCTAACTCAGCCATTGTTTAAACATTACACTGAAACTATTGTATCGCAAAAGAAGTAGTCAATTCTAGAAATTCATTAACATAGAGATTGTATATTCTTTGTTTTAAGACACAACTTTATTCCAATGTAATTCCCATTATGTTAAAAATAAACAACTCTCCTGAAATATGACAAGCAAATAATCTATGGTGTAAGAAGCAAACTCAATAGATTGAACGCATTAAAAAAAATATAATTTGAAGAAGAGATGCTTAGACTTTTCCAGAGAATCAGAGAAGGTTAAAAGGAAGAAAAAAAATGATTGCTCAAATGAGAATTCTTATGCTGAAGTGATAGTTACAATGCATTGATCAGGAAATAACATGTAGATCATGGCTTTTAATATTTATTCATCTACTAAAAGATATTTTTAAGGTTGTGAATGGATTTAAGTGGGGGCAGACCAACTACCCTGAGATTAGGGAATCATTAACTTAACACCAGCATTTGAAAGTGAGAGAAGTGGTTAGAAGAAGACTTCTTTATGCAGAGAGTTGTTGGAGTACCAAATATGTTTTTTCTCCAGAGTGATTGAGATCAGGGTCATTTGTACCTTACAATTTAAGAATGAAGAAATAACTTTGTGCAATATACGAGATTCAGAGAGACATTAAAAGAAATGTCTCTCTAAGGAATTGCAACATCAAACAGTGGACATAGGCTAAATGGGCCAAATTGTATCCTTTTATTTTGGAACCATTTTTGTCCCAACTAACCTTGGATAAATGCCCAAAACATTGAAACTTTTCTCTGACTATGTGAAAGGTTGAAAAGGAGCAAATGCATCACCAAGTCGAGGAATAGCAGCAATCTCCAGTGGATACAGAAGATGAAGATGTCACAAGAAAATGTCCCCTCAGGATGCAGAGAACTGGCAGGACCACAGCTGATTGTACTCTATGCCAGTTCCTCCAAATTACTGAGGCATAGTCCTATCACAGATTAAGGATGTCCCAGGACCACAAAACTATTTCATCTGCTGGAGAAGGACTTGTCATCTGAATGGGCTGGTGGCCATCTAGCACAATGACCATCAAGGTGACAGCTGTATTGGATTTTAGACAACTGGCTACTTCAAAGTATCCACTGGAGATCAGTGTATGATCTTGCAACACTCAACTCAATTAAATGTGTCAAGACTGTTACTGGAATATGCACAGATCACACCACTCTATCTCACTTCTCTGTAATAAGAGTAGTAGGCTTTGCCAAGATAGGCTTTCCCCCAGGGACATGACCTTGTGACAGTACACACATTGTGTTGAGAACATCATTTCATCATCTGGCTGACTTCATTAAGAAAAAAAGGATCAAAATGTGCTTACAATTCTCTTGTTGTATTTTCTCTCCTATTAGTAAATACATGACATTCTACTGAATGTCCCTCCAGCAATTAGTCCAAACTGGTGCAATCTGCCCAATGATAGTTTTGATTTGAACATTATGTGTGGGATAACCATATGCAACTAATGTTCAAACCAGTACAATTACAATGTCATCATCCTCACATTTGTGATATGTCCCACTGTAAAGGAGCTTTCCACTGATTTTACTTGTTGCCAGTGTTGTGAGCAGTTGGACGTGGTTTCAGAGAAACATTGTTGACTGTACTAAGTTCATAAAACTTCATTGAAGTTCCTGCTACAGAAATGGCAAACAGTTTGAGCAACATGGAATAGTTCTCTTCTGCTTTTTATCTGACACCTTTTTTATGCTTTGGTGCTTAAACAGTCATGTATTTATGTATTAATTGTACTGTATTCTGCATTTTATATTCAAAACTTGTCTGAAAATAAAATTTCCACTATATTCAATGAAATAATTATGCTGGTGGAATTTGAGAGTGCACATTGTGATTCTCTTGCTGTTATGTAATATGCTCTTTTACAAGAGAATCAAATGTCAAATCATAGACTAATATAACTAAAATGACACACAGTCACTGTAGAAGGAAAAAACGTAAACATAAAAAATATTGAGCAGATGCAGGCTATTTGGTGTATTCCACCATTCAATAACATGTCTGCTTTTTATCGTCAATACTGTTTAATTCTCCATAGCCTAGATTCAAAAATCAATCTGTTTCAGCATTTGACGTGAGCTTTTCTGTGTGTTTAGTTTAATTAATAGAAGGGTTCACTGCCATGTCATAATAGTACTCTAGAAATTGCAGTGATGCCTATATCTATAAGGACTCTCATGGCCCTCCGTACCAAAGATCAGATGCCTTACAAGGATGGTTGCATGGACACAAGGCTACCTTCTCCAACCATAGCTAGTAACTCCAAATAGAAACCCCTAAGGCCAAGCAGAGACAGGATGGAACCTATTGTTCCACTGGGACCTCCGTGGAATAGACGTTAGCCCTCCTGAAGATGAGGTTCCAATACTTGGATCAGTTTTGAGGTCGGGATTCTCATTGCTGTAGAGCCCAAATAATGCATGCTGAATAATTCTTGCAAGCTGAGCCTTGAACAACTAGAGGAGTCAAAAAAGAACGATGTGATGGATGCTAAAAAAACAGTCTTCTACAGAAGACTTGAGCAGACACCATTTTCAGCATGATACATCAGTGCAGTAAGGCACAATAACCTTTAATTGACATTATTTTCCAATGGCTCTGAATTGGTTGAAGCCTTCATTCACAGACAGATTTGTTGTTGCTTGAAAGGCAAGCAGCCTTTGTTTAAAC
Source organism: Chiloscyllium plagiosum (assembly GCF_037043375.1). Lineage (NCBI taxonomy): Eukaryota > Metazoa > Chordata > Chondrichthyes > Orectolobiformes > Hemiscylliidae > Chiloscyllium > Chiloscyllium plagiosum. The sequence goes on from NW_028270150.1 coordinate 61,618,931, forward strand.
CCAGAAGAAAATGCAAAAGTTTATTTTTTGTTTTTCCTCGCGTTTAAGAAAAGATGAACATTTCTTCTGATTAAAGGTATTATAACATATAATTCTCCAAAATTCAACAGGTAAGATGTAATGGTGTGATAGATGTTAAGGTAGGAATAGCTGAGCTGAGGATGGGTTGCATTGGTAACTTCATTCTTGCAGCTGCAGCTACAATGACAGTCAATTGGACCAGGTGATGATTTTGCCAATATATTGTCAAAAGTGATGCTTTATTTGCATTGAAGTGACCCCCTTGACACATGTGTGCCCTCGGAAGCTTTTCTTTTTCTTTATTCCTTTCCTTGTTTTCCCAACCATCTACTCCACAGAGCTATTGATGGTTGCTAATGTTTATTTTGGATTGTAACTGAGTAATAAATGTGTTCCAGTCACTGCCGTAATGAGCAGTTTTGTTGCTCGTGAATGCAAGATACTGTAAGAATCCCTCTTTGCAAATGGGGGACATGGATCATGAGGTGAGCAGCAGAAATTTGAGTGAGATAACTCGCTGGAATTTACAAAGAGAAAATTTCCACCACACTCTCAAAAAATTGATGCTTTATTGATTTAGACCATAAGACTGTCCCTCCACCTACCTTTGTGAAAACTGAAAACTTAGCAACAATGCCCTCAGTTCTTTTGTTCAGATTGTTAATGTACAATGTGAATACTTGTGGTCCCAACACTGACCACTGGAGAACCCCATTAGACACCAGCTACCATCCTGAAAAAGACCTCTTATTCCCACTCCTTGCCTTGTCAGTCAGCCAATCCTTTATCCATGCCAATACCTTGCCCAGAACACCATGAGCTCCTATTTTAATTAGCAGCCTCCTGTGCAACACTTCATTTAAGACTTTTTGGAAATCCAAATAGATCACATCGACTGGCTTTTCTTTGTCGAACTTGCTTGTTACTTCCATAAAGAATTGCAACAGGTATGTCAGGCATGACTTCCCCTTGATGAAACTGTGCTGATTCCACCCTATGTTTGCCATGCACTTCAAACAAATCCAAAATCTCATCCGTGATAATGGACTTTAAAATCTTAGCAACAACTGAGGTCAGGCTGACTTGCCTTTAGTTTCCTGTTTTCTGCTGCCCTCTCTGTTTAAACAGAGGTGTTACATTAGCCATTTTCCAGTCCTCTTGGACCCTCTCTGACTCCAGTGATTCCTGAAAGATCACTACCAATACCTCCACTATCTCCTCAGCTATCCCCTTCAGAACTCTGGGTTGTGGTCCATCTGGTCCAGGTGATGTATCTGCCTTCAGACCTTTCAGCTTCACCAACATCCTCTCCTTAGAGATGGGAAAATTTTCAGGAAGATTCAGCCCAGTTATACCAGAAAGAGATATAAAGGAAAGAATTTGCGAGAGATGATGAAGCAGTGTGACCAACAGCATTATAAAGCAAATCAATGTACAACTTTATAGGCAAGAAGGGAAATGATTGATTGATTAATACTTTTCTCTTTTTCTTATAATATTCTTTGTTCTTTCTCTAAGCAATGGGTATCTGCTATTAGATGTTAAGATTAAGATAACAGAAATTAATAAGATGAAAGCACATAAATACAGAGGTTCTAACTAAATTAATAACCTTGTTACAATCTTGATATTCTTGCAAAAAAATGTAGAAATTCCAATTATTTCTTAGAAGAATTAAGACACAAGATTTCAATGTTTAAAACAAAAATTGGATTGATACATGAGAAAAAGAAAGCAAATGCTAAATGCTATCTTAGTTAATTACCTGTGCTACCAACCCTAAAGCCAAACCAAGTTAAACATGAATCAACAAGACAATTGTGTTCTCATATTGACAATAAACTACATCTGAAATGACAGCTACAACTCAGACAGATCTTACAAATTGGCTCAGCAGTCTAGTAAGCATTTGTAAGTTATCAACTTGATCTTCAGGTCTCTCTACCTCAACAAGATTTCCTGCTTCTCTTCTTCTAAGAGTTAGTCTAGTCCCCAGCCAGCAGCAACATATAATCAAGCTGAGTTCAATGGGCATAGACTTCACCCATAATGACACATCTCTGCACCATGTCCTCAACTCAGTTTGGATGGTGCAGATCAACCAATATTGGCTTCTGGACAGAGCCTTTGTTTTCTTCAGCTGACCTGTCAATGTGGAGTGCTGTTGGCTTTGTCTGTTCTTATATTTAGTTTCACTTATAAACTTTTGAATTCTCATATTCAGTCTTCAATTCCTTCTAGTGATATAATGCTGACTGGAAAACAACTGGAGATAATAGGTAAAATGCATTTTTACCCACCAAATCCCATCTCCAATCTGATATTATAATTACTTGGCAAATTTAAAGATATAAGCATCATTGGGTCAAATGATTTGTCAGTTGCAGATGGTAAACAATCTGTCAGACAAATCTAAGCTAATGCCAGGTGAATGTAAGAAGACGCTTACCTGTGATACCCATGAGAGCATAATCTATAAAATATTGCTGAACATTACAAATGAGAGATGCCACTGAACAGAGATGAAAGGTTGCCATTATCTGTGCAATTATGTCCCAGTGTGAAACATGGGACAAGTTTTCAAGAGAACAGAGAAGAGAGGAGTTAGAGTTGGGGATGCTGAACATGATGATCCTGTGTCTGTAAACCCACTTATTCAAAAAAGAAAAAAATGGTATTGTGTACAGAAACCGTCTCCTGCTATCACCAACATGTTACCAGGGTTGGAGGATTTGAGCTACAGGGAGGGGCTGAACAGGCTGGGGCTGTTTTCCCTGGAGCGTCGGAGGCTCAAGAAATATTTTAAGTTAGATCTGCAGTTCATGCATTCTAAAGAGCTACATCACTTGTGATGCTCAGATATTCATCCAATACTAAAGTAATAAGGTGTTAACAAAAATTTGAATTCTTACTTCCAACTGGATAGTCCCATCACAATTTTGTTTTGGCAGGAAGCAATGGAAAATTACATTTTATTTTGTCCAGGAGCAATAGCAACACAAATAATAACTATAAAATGATAATATACATCATCTTGGTCAAACTTAAGCAACTGAGCATGATTGCAATGTAGAAATCATATGAAAATAACCATCAAGCTGTGAAATAGTTATAGAAAAGGGAAAGTATGTGAGGCATAGAAAGGACTTATACATAATGAATGACTTATCTTTGATAAATGATGAGACTGTCAAAATACGCAATATTATTGAAAAGTATTGGATTGAAAAATATATCTACATAAACTAAAATTACATTCACAAAAATTACTCACCAAAATGCATTACATATAATGATCTATGGTAAAGATAAAGCAGAAAAGAGGGTTATGCAGGCTTCCTTGATAATAATTGTGTATGGCATAAACTTATAAATAACTGTGGAATATACAACTGGTTCATCTGTTTTCAATGGAAATGGAAACTGGGGCTTTAGACTGCATCCTCTCCACCCCACTTTTCCTTAAATAAATATTAAAATCACTCAAGAGATTGATGGAACCTTAGCTTAAGTTGAATTAACATCACAGTTTTGTTTTTTATTGATTTTTCTCCAAAAAATAACAGCAAAATGAGGTGCAACTACAAGCAATAAATAACAGTAAACAAAGCACCGACCACCCTCCCCACGGCACATACCTCCCCCAAAAATATAAAGAAAAAAATGATAAGTAACCATATTACAGATAAACATTTACAAAGCACACAACAAAATAAATTAAGCCAGCAGTAAATTAACTGCATTATGAAAAGAAAAAAGAAGAAAACAAAAAATAATTCACCACAACAGAAGATACCACAGTCTGGACAGTTAAAAAGACAACACCCTTAGCATATGAACGAAAAGGGTTCCAAATTTTTGCAAGTTTGTTTAGAGGAGTCAGATAAGGATAATCTAATATTTTCTAATTTAAGAAAGTATTTTCTAATTTAAGAAATTTAAGAAACCCAGTGTGTATGAGTAGGGATTAGGGATTTCCATTTTAACAATACCAATCTTCTGGCCAATAGGGTAGTGAATGCCATCATGTCTTTTTTAGAGGAAGTAAGATTAGGTAAAGAGGGTGACACCCCAAACAAAGCATTAATAGCATTAAGAATAAGATTTTCATCAGATACCTTAGATAAGGTGTCATGATATCAGTCAAATCTACTTAAAGAAGAGCAATGCCAGAACATGTGCATATAATTTGCTGGGGTTTGTTAACACCGATCACAGGACGGAGACACCTCCTCAAATATTTTTGCAAGTCGAGCTTTGCTGTAGTGGGCATGGTGTAGAATCTTGCTTTGAGTAAAACAATATTTTGCACAGAGAGAAGATCTGTGCACCATTTGTAAAATCTCATTCCACATCACCCGGAAGTATTTCTTCCAGATCTGTCTCCCTGATAGCTTTAATAGAATCAAGAGAATCTGAACATACTTTATGGATGTTTGAATAAATAGCTGAAATACTGCCCTTTAATGAAGAAAGAAATTCTAGAAAGATGTCAAAATCAGAATCATCAGAAAGGGTGGGCAAAATCTGAAATAAACTATGGACAAAACTGCAAACTTGGGGGTATCTAAAGAAGTGGCTTTTAGGAAGGGAAAACTTATCAACTAATTGTTGGAAAGATGCAAAAGCGGCATCAACATATAAATCTTACAAAATTTCAACTACATGCAATACAGTGGTCAAAATTTTACCTTGTTTTTTTTAGAAAAAAACACAAGATACTTCAGATTAACATGAATTAATGTTAATTCCATTGTGGTCAGTTATCAATCTCAGCTGCTTCAAAAATTTAAATATGGAGAAGAAACCAGCCCCTTCCCACTCAGAAGAAATTAATTCTTCTAAACATTGCTGGCAAGTTTCCCAAGTCCACACTTCCAGAGCCACATCAAGAAAATCACCGGCAGAAGTAGCATAATCATGCTGCCAAATGTGTTGTGAAATAATGCATAATGCAGAATTACAGCAATGAGAAATGTTGACAGAAATTAACCCTTTACAGTTTTCAGGGAACTAACTTGACTGTAACATTCAGCACAATTTTGGCACTACAAATCATTGTTTTGCTCAACAATTAGAAAAAAAAAGCCTTGGGAGCTCTCCTGGTAACTTGCATTAGGAATCTGCATATACAAACCCTAATGGATTATTTGATGATGCACTTGCGTCACTTTGAGTGGAATTTAATGTCATGTAGCTCCCCCCGAGGCTCCCTTCATGTCTCCTCTAAATGCTGCATGCATTGATTTGAAAACATAGATTATGCAGGAATATTGATAGCAAACAGTTCTATCTCACTACTAGCTCTCAACACCTCCACTCTCTCTGATATGTCACATCACTTATTTGGCATCCAGTTTTGGGTGAGCTAAATATTGAGAAGAATGAAGCAATTGACTATGGAGCCCACCACAATGCCATTTCCTGAAAATCATTTTCATTTTTCTACCTGGCAACTCTTTATGCTCTCAGTCGAGCAAAAATGGCAGGAGTGTGTAGGTATAATTGAGGACACTCTACAGAGGTTCATTCCCAAGAAAAGAAAGATTAACCGGGGAGGGATTAGAAAACCTTGGCTGACAAAGGAAGTCAGGAAATGTATTAAAGAAAAAGAGAGATCCTATAAAGTGGCTAAGAACAGTGGGAAATCAGAAGATTGGGAAGGATACAAAAGCAAACAGAGGATAACAAAGAGTGTAATAAGAAATTAGAGGATCAAATATGAAGGTAGGCTAGCCAGTAATATTAGAAATAATAGTAAAAGTTTCTTTCAGTACATAAGAAACAAACGACAGGCAAAAGTAGACATTGGGCCACTTCAAACTGATGCAGGAAGCCTAGTGATGGGAGATTAGGAAATAGCAGGAGAACTTAACAAGTACTTTGCGTCAGTTTTCACAGTGGAAGACATGAGTAATATCCCAAAAATTAAAGGGTGTCACGGGGCTGAGTTGAGTATGGTTGCCATTACGAAAGAGATAGTGCTAGAAAAGTTAAAAAGTCTTAAAATTGATAAATCTCCTGGTCCCAATGGGATACACCCTAGAGTTCTGAGAGAGGTGGCTGAGGAAATAGCAGAGGCATTGGTTGAGATCTTTCAAGAGTCACTGGAGTCAAGAAAGGTCCCGGATGATTGGAAGATGGCTGTTGTAACCCCCTTGTTCAAGAAAGGATCAAGGCAAAAGATGGAAAATTATAGGCCAATCAGCTTAACCTCGGTTGTTGGTAAAATTCTAGAATCCATCATTAAGGATGAGGTTTCTAAATTCTTGGAAGAGCAGAGTCTGATTAGAACAAGTCAACATGGATTTAGTAAAGGGAGGTCATGCCTGACAAACCTGTTGGAATTTTTTGAAGAGGTAACAAGTAGGTTAGACCAGGGAAACCCAGTGGATGTGGTCCAACTAGACTTTCAAAAGGCCTTTGATAAGGTGCCACACGGGAGGCTGCTGAGCAAGGTGAGGGCCCATGGTGTTCGAGGTAAGCTGCTGGGATGGATTGAGGATTGGCTGTCTAACAGAAGGCAGAGAGTTGGGATAAAAGGTTCTTTTTCAGAATGGCAGCCGGTGACGAGCGGTGTCCCGCAGGGTTCGGTGCTGGGGCCACAGCTGTTCGCATTATATATTAATGATTTGGATGAGGGAACCGGGGGCATTCTAGCGAAGTTTGCCGATGATACGAAGTTAGGTGGACAGGCAGGTAGTACTGAGGAAGTGGGGAGGCTACAGAAGGATCTAGACAGGTTGGGAGAGTGGTCCAGAAAATGGCTGATGGAATTTAACGTGAGCAAGTGCGAGGTCTTGCACTTTGGCAAAAAGAATAAAAGCATAGACTACTTTCTAAATGGTGAGAAAATTAATAAAGCCAAAGCACAAAGGGATCTGGGAGTGCTAGTCGAGGATTCTCTAAAGGTAAGCATGCAGGTTGAGTCCGTGATTAAGAAAGCGAATGCAATGTTGTCTCTTATCTCAAGAGGGTTGGAATATAAAAGCAGAGATGTACTACTAAGACTTTATAAAGCTCTGGTTAGGCCCCATTTGGAGTACTGTGTCCAGTTTTGGTCCCCACACCTCAGGAAGGACATACTGGCACTGGAACGTGTCCAGCGGAGATTCACACGGATGATCCCTGGAATGACAGGTCTAACATATGAGGAACGGCTGAGGATACTGGGATTGTATTCGTTGGAGTTTAGAAGATTAAGGGGAGACTTAATAGAGACGTACAAAATAATACATGGCTTGGAAAAGGTGGATGCTAGGAAATTGTTTCCGTTAGACGAGGAGACTAGGACCCGTGGACACAGCTTTAGAATTAGAGGGGGTCATTTCAGAACAGAAATGCGGAGACATTTCTTCAGCCAGAGAGTGGTGGGCCTGTGGAATTCATTGCCACGGAGTGCAGTGGAAGCCGGGATGCTAAATGTCTTCAAGGCCGAGATTGATAGATTCTTGTTGTCTAGAGGAATTAAGGGCTACGGGGAGAACGCTGGTAAGTGGAGCTGAAATGCGCATCAGCCATGATTGAATGGCGGAGTGGACTCGATGGGCCGAATGGCCTTACTTCCACTCCTATGTCTTATGGTCTTATGGTCTTATAATTGAGTCAGATTCCTCACAATCTTTTGTGCTGTGTTCAATCCTGAAATGAGCACCAAATGCAAATCCACACCACCATCAAGACATCTCAGTTCCATAACATTTCTTGCCTCAATTCAACTGCTGCTCAAATGCACATTTTACCTCCATTTACCTGTTTTCTGCATCTAGATTGAATTATTCCAATGTTTTCCTGGATAGTTTCCAATCTCTTGCCTGACATAAACTTGTGTTCAATCAAAACACCTGTGCCTGTGCATTATATTGGCCAAATTCCAATCACTTATCACCCCTGTGTCTGCTGATGTACACTGATTCCCAATTCAACACACATCAATTTTAATATCCTCATTTTTGCTTATAAATCTGCCTATTACCTTTACCTTTCCTACCTCTGTAATGTCTTCTATTTCTACTTGCTTTCAAAATCTCAGTGTAATTCTAAGCTGACCCCTTAACTCATAATAAATCTAATTTCTTCACTGTTGACATCTATGCTTTCAGCTTCCTTGACCCCAAGCTTTGAAATTCCTTCAACGTCTCTGTCTCCCTGTCCTCTTTAGGATACTATTCTTTGACCAAACATTTTGATATCGGTCCTGACAGCTTCTTTTGTGGCTCAGTGTCTTGGCTTTTTTATTGATGATATTTCAAAAGGAACTTGGGCTTTTTAGTTACATTAACAGTGCAATGTAGAAGCCTGCTATTATTGTGATAAAAATCCTTGATATATTGTATTCCTGAATTTTAAAGAATGTGTAGTCTGAATCTCAAGTTAAAGTCAGGTCGACATCCTCTTCTGCCTCAGGTAAGTAGCAACATAAGTGTTTCGTACAAGTGCATTATACATGGAATACAAGAACAGCACCAAAACATGCACTTAGGCATAATTTAAATCGTTGAAATATTTTAGGTATGCTGTAAGTCTAGATCAAAGAGAAATGGATACCTTTGTGTTCCTGAGCTCTTAATTTATAACTGGCCATAATAAATGTAGGATAAATAGATATACATAACTGTGTTGAATATCCTGAAGGTAGATACTGACGTGATTTTTTTTTAGTAATGATTTTCAGTTAAACAAACTTTTAACTAGTAACAGCTCAACTGACATTTGAAGAAGATGAGTAATGATAAAGGACATCTTCCTTTATGACAGCTAAGCAGCAGCAGAATTCAGTCAAAGAAAACCTTAGAGATCTGCATATCCATAGTCATTTAAATAAATGAGAAAATGTATACATTTCACTGAGTAATGTCATTAACACAATTGCTCCATTGATGCTGCAAGATGGAATGTTTGGAACAGCTCTTTTGATCAACGCACTGTTGCTCAGATGCACCATATTTCCTTTTTTGCCTAACAAACCATAAAAAGACAACCAGGCAGTTACATTTCCATTTCTCTGTCAATCTTGTGCAGTTTAGTATGCTCATCCTGCTGTATGAGGTTGGTTTGTAGGAGCATCCTAAAAGGGATTCTGGATTGTCTTGTAGGTTGCCTTCAAAAGAACAATGAGAACAGCAACATGACGATAGGTAACATTGCAGAGCGACTGATGGCAATTAGTTTGGGTTTTTAAAATGATCACACTGCAGTAGGAAGGAGGTGGTGGTTGTATTTCTTTTATTTCAGATAATGTGGAGGAGATCATTAGTTAGGACAGGGTGTTACGCCTGCTCTGGGAAAGGGAAAATCCTATTTACAGCTGGAAAGATCCAAGTGAATAGCTTCAGTAGTTGTGATCATTAACAAATAAACCAGAAACAATTAATAGCACCTTGAAGATCCTAAATTTCTTATTGTCTTATCACAACAATAACAGGCTTCTACACTGCACCATTATTGTAACAAAAAAGCCCGAGGTCTTTTTGAAATATCTTATCAATAAAAAAGCCAAGATACTGAACCACAAAAGAACTTGTCAGGACCAATATCAAAATGCTTGGTCAAATAACAGTATCCTAAGGAGGACAGGGAGATAGAGGGATTTATGGGACAGGTATCAAATTGAAAATCTGACAGTGTACTGCAAAAGGAGATAGGCAAGCTTTCAAATTTGTGCATGGAACTTTGGTAGCTATCTCTGACTAGGCTATCATTTTCACACATTCCTAATTATACCAGAAAGGTTAGCAGTTAGCTGTCTTCTTAAGCAGCTGCAGTTCCTGGACCACGTGAGCATCCACAGTGTTGTTAGGAAGTGTGTTTTAGGATTCTGACCTAGCGACAATTAAGGAACTGCAATACATTTTCAAGTCAGGATGACTTGGAGGGTGGGCAAGTGGGAGGTGTGGTGGGGGGCCAGGAGAGGTGCTTTAGGTCTGAGTGTTCCGCTGCATCTGCTGCTCTTGCCCTTCTAGATGATAGAGATCACAGGTTTGGAAGATGCTGTCAAATGAGCCTCAGTAAGGTTTTGTAAAATAGATAGGTTTAAGGAGTTTAAAGGATGAAACTGCACAGAAGGAATCCAGAGCAAAGGGCCTAGAGAGGTTAAGGAAGGTACTGACCACCAGTGAAAGAACAATTAAATTCAGGGATGCACAACAGGCCAGAATTAAATGAATGTAGAGGTTTCAATGTGTTATATCACTGCAGGCAATTACAGAGATAAGGAGGGACGATGACTCAGAAGGATTTGAAAACAAGGATGAAAATATCAGAACTGAGGTACTGAATAACGATGTCGGTTAACAAACACAGGGATGATTGATAAACAAGTCCAAGTGTAAGGTAAGCTATGGATACATTTTTGGATGAGGTTAGATGATGGAAGAGTGGAAGATAGGAGCCCAGCAAAAAGTGCATTGGGATAGTCACAGTGACAAAGATTCATATGTTTCTTTCAGCAAACACCATTGGAGCACTGCAAATGACCATATCCAATCATGAATGGTGATGGACAATTAAACAACTGACAATAGCAGCAGACTCTGCAAAAATTGTTATTCTCAATGATGGGAGATTTCAGCACTATAAAAGAGAAGACTAAAGAATGTGCAACATTCTCCAGGCAGAAATGCCAAGTAGTTTCCTTCAGCCAATTCAATTCAATCCATGTGATATCGAGAAACAGCTGAAGGCAGTGGATACTGCAAAATCTATTGGCCTTGACAATTTTTCACCAATATCTCTTAATGTTCCACAACTAGATGCACCTAGCCTTGCTGTCTCAGGACAGCTACAACACTGGCATCAAACTGATGATCATCAGACTGACACTGACATTCAGTTTTGGCTTTTCCAGGGCAACTCAGCTCCTGACCTCAGCACCTCAAACATCAACAAAAGAGCTAAACTCCCGAGGTTAAAGTGACTACCCTTGACCTTATGGCAGGAGTTGACTGAGTATAGCATCGAGGAGCCTGAGCAAGTAAGAGTCATTGGGAATTAGGCAGGGGGAAAGCTCTCCATTGGTTGGTGTCATACAAAGAGAGATTGCTGTGATTATTGCAGGTCAGTCATTTCAGTCCCAGGATAATACTGAAGGTACACCTCAGGTTAGTCACAAAGGCCCAATCATCAAACCCTCTAACATATTGTAAGGTTGTTTGCTGATGATTGCACAATATTCAGCATCATTCACAACTTTTCCAATATTTAAGCAGCCCATGTCATTCATAACAATACCTGAACAACATCTATGCCTTTGGTTGATAATTGGCATGTATCATTTCAATCACACAATGACCATCTCCAACAAGTGAGAATGTAAGTATGTCCCCTTGAAATTCAAAAGCAATATCATTACCATATGCCACACTATCAGCACAATGGATATTACCATTGACCAGAAACTGAACTGATCTAGCCATATAAATATTATGCTTGCAGAAGCAAGGAATTCTGCAGTGTAATTTACCTCCTGTCTCTGCAATTCCCATTTACTTGCCTCTATCACTCAAATATATCTGTAATATTTTTGTACCATGTTACAGGTCGTTCTGCTATAACGTGCTTTTTGTTAGCACAAATTCACTATCACGTGATTGACAAATTGGGGACACTGTTTCTAAACCACAAACTTTTAAAATGCATGTTAGCATAACACGATTACATCGCCAACATGTTAAGCACTGTTTCTAAAGCATTTTTCTATAATGCGGCATTGCACATGAAGAACTACCTGTAGTAGAATACATTGCAGCCATCACAAGATCAGAGTACCTCATAGGAATATAGCACTTAAGGGTAGACATAGGGCACATTGCTTTCTGAGCTTGCTTCATCATTCAATAAGCTCATGCCTGATATGGCTGTGGTCTTGGCTCTATTTTCCTGTCTGCTCCTTACATCCTCTTCAGCCTTGCTTAAATTTAAAAACACTATTTTCACTACTTTTTGGGAAAGAGCATTCCACATTGGTGATCCACCGAAAGAAAAACAAATCACCTCAGCTGACTTAAAACAGCAACTCCTTATTATTAAACTAAATCCAATAGTTTTAATTTTGCCTGTAAGAGAAAATATCCTCTCAGAGTCCAGTTGATCCAATTCCCTCAGGACAGCAAATGGTTCAACTCTCATTCTTTTGAACGTCAATGGAAGTAGATCTATCCTATCTTCATGGGATAAGCCTTTCACGCCAGGAATGAATTGAGTGACCCTGTTTTAAATGCTTCAAAAGCAAAAAATAAGTAGACATTAATTATAAACAGGACTCCAGAAAGCAAAACTTTATCTCTCCTGAACAGTGAGGAGAAAACCTCCCAAAAGGAGAGAAGATCCTGTTTCTTTTGACTGAAAAAAACTGGAGAAAGCTGAGAGATTTAAGTAGCTGGATATTTAACTTAACTCTCATCTGAACTCAAATCTGAAGATTTAATTGATTCTGCAACTGACAACATTTTGATCTAATCAACAAGAAATCAACTGGGTTGTGAGAAATCTTCCTATTTTTATCTTTTGAGTGTGATCTTCTTCCTTTTTAAAAACCTATATCTCTGCAGGATTGCTTTGTTTTGGCTGGAATGTGAGTGACTGTTTGGGAGTAAAGGGGTATTTAATTTTGAGATTCTGATCGAGAATACAAAAGAGAAACAAATTAACTATTTGGTGATTAAATAAATATGTTTGGTATAGCTTACGGTGTAATGGGGCTTGATGGCCAGTGCTTTCCTCCTGCATATTATAACATGTACACAACTGGCACCAGTTCTACTTACTGACCATCGCACACAATTCCATCACATAGTAAACAATTGAATGTATGAACATGAACAGACCACTAAGCCCCTCAATCTGATTTTAGATCACAGCCAATCCTTTATGCCAACATTACTTTCGTGTGATATCTCATCAAAGTCATTTGTTAATCTGCAAAGAAGTCAAGGAGGCTGAAGATGGATAGATCATCTTTGTCACAGTCACACTGGATGTCATGTGTGACTTTGATCAGAGTTCCACAAACTTGAAGTTATCCAAAACTCTGCTGTTCATCTCTTAATTTGCACCAAGCACACTCATCCATCACTCTTTGCTCACTGACCGATGTTAGTCAGTACCTTCTTTTTAGAACTCCCATCCTGGTTCAAAAATATATACACGGCAATACATCTCTTCAGAAACATAAAAACTTGCCTTATGACACTGCTGTGGAGGAACTTAGATGTTTTATTGTTTTGAAGGTGTTATATTAATGCAATGTGTAGTTTTTACCTTTGACAAGGCTATAAAGAATGCAATACAAGAGTTTGTTTTTTTCTTCAAAAAACGCTTCTGTTGGACAATGCCAAGATTTATCAATTACCAAATATATCAAGACCACAGTTTCACACCTTTTTTCATGGCTTTTGACAACAGACACAATTTAGCCTTCCATTATTCTCTATGACAAGTCAATCAGCCCCAGGCAGTCAGAACTTCCCTTCTGAGGCACAAATCTCATTCAGTGAGGATAATGAAATAACAACTTTTTTAACCAAGCAAAGGGAGTTTTCAAAGAAATGTAACTGTACTTTTGTGAGTTCTATACTTACTGACTGCAAAACAATAAAGGCAGATAAACTGGAGGGAAGTCAAAAAGAACTGAGGTGAAGGAGTTCTTTTCTGGCAAGAAATATTGGCCCAGAAATTCTGAAGGGGAGATGGCTGATGCAGCAGTCTAGATTGTGTCAGGGCTATCTGCAAACCCCAACTCAGCTGTGTCTGCAAGAATTGTCAGGGAAACTGAAGTTTCCTTGGAGCAATTACCTGGCACCTGAAACTGCCCACCAAGTCCAAAACATTAAGTTTGAATCAAATATTTTAGACTGTTCTCTCTCACTTTAATAGTTAGTCATGGAAATTTAAGGGATTTAAAACCTGCTTTAACTCATGAGCAATTAAACTGAGCCCTGACTCGACATTGATCTACTCCCTCTGAACCATCAACTAAGACCATACTGAACCACCTCAGACAAAGGCTCCCCAACAACTTCTGAGTCTGGCACCCCACACACTGACCTGAACGCAAAGGACCAAACATCCTCCACCAGTCTGATACCATTGCTCTCCTCCATCCTCACACCACCAGAGCTGACATTCATTACCAAGCTGACTTCTGAACTATCCTAAGCACTTGCTAACTTACTTGAGACCGTACACCCACCTTACATTGTACACTGCAACCCCTCCCCCCACCCAGCTTACATCGTACACTGCAACCTCCTCCCCCCATCTACCTGGCACTCTATCACTTCTTCCTGAGACCATACACGCATCTTACATTGTAAACTTCCATCCCCCTTCCCCACCCACCTGGCACTCTATCCCATCTTCCTGCGACCATACCCTCATCTTGCATTGTACACTGCAAACCTCCCCTCACTCACCTGGCATTCTATCACATCTTCCTGCAACCATAAGCTCATCTTGCATTGTACACTGCAAACCCCTCCCCCCACTCATGTTACATCGTACACTACAACCTCCTTCCCTATCCACCTGGCACTCTATCACTTCTTCCTGAGACCATACACCCATCTTGCATTGTACACAGTAACCCCTCCCCTCACCCAACGGGTTTTCAATCACTTCTTCTTGAGACCATACACCCACCTTACAATGTATACTGCAACCCTGTCCCCCAACCCACCTGTCAGTCTAACGCTTCTTCCCTCCTTCAGGGCATTGTGGGTCAACCCACAGCAGGTGGACTGCAGCAGTTCAAGAAGGCAGCTCACCAGCGCCTTCTCAAGGGCAACTAGGGATGGGCAATAAATGCTGGCCAGCCAGCGATGCCAATATCCCACAAAAGAAATACATTTTAAAAATATACCTGTTCACCTAAACTGATTCCTCAGTCACCCATCAGCCTAAAGCCATCACCTAGATTAGATTAGATTAGATTACATTACATTACAATGTGGAAACAGGCCCTTCGGCCCAACAAGTCCACACCGACCCGCCGAAGCGCAACCCACCCATACCCCTACATTTACCCCTTACCTAACACTACGGGCAATTTAGCATGGCCAATTCACCTGACCTGCACATCTTTGGACTGTGGGAGGAAACCGGAGCACCCGGAGGAAACCCACGCAGACACGGGGAGAACGTGCAAACTCCACACAGTCAGTCGCCTGAGGCGGGAATTGAACCCGGGTCTCTGGCGCTGTGAGGCAGCAGTGCTAACCACTGTGCCACCGTGCCGCCCCTACTGGCAGCCAACTCAACATATCTTCCCTGCACCATACTTACCCTACTATACACTCTGTAATGTTGTCTCCCAACTGCCAACCTAACTCTTCACCAACTAGAACAAACAGTCCTCTCTCACCTGCCATCTTCACCCCACACTTGATCACCACACTTGCTTTTTATATTTAACATTTCTTAGTAGCTTTCAATGAGGTTATAAGGGGAGACAATGGCCTAGTGGTACGATTGCTAGATGGTTCATCCAGAAACTCAGTGAATGTTCTGAGGACCTGGGTTTGAATTCTGCCACAGGAATTTGAATTCAATTAAAAATATTTGGAATTAAGAATCTACTCTTGACCACAATGCCATTATCAATTGTCAGAAGAACCTATCCAGCCACCAATGTCTTTCAGGGAAGAAAATCTGCTATCCTCACCTGGTCTGGCCTACATGTGACTCCAGACCCACAGTAACGTGGTTGTTGCTTAACTGTCCTCTGAAATGGCTGAGCAAGCCGCTCAGTTGGATCAATACCTACGAAGTCTTAACAAAGAAATGAAAGCAGTTGGACCACCTAACATCAATCAAGACACTGGAAAAGGCAGTAGAAAAAACAGCACTGTCGACTCTGCAAAATTCTCCTTACCAATAGTCGGATGTGAGTGACAAAATTGGGAGAGCTGTCTCACAGATGTGTCAAGCAATGACCTGAATACCGATGAAATAAAATTTGACAGAGAATGTTCTAGACACCACCCGGACTATCCCTGGAGGTTCTGCTCCATAGGGAGGACAGACCCAGCAGAGGTAGCAGCACAGTCAGGAGAGAGTTGCCCTGGAACATTAGTTCCAGACCTCTTGAAGTGTCATGGCTGCAGGTTAGACATGGGGAAGGAAAGCTCCTGCTGATTATTCTGTACTGCCCTCTCTTGTCTGATGAATCAACAATCATACATATTGAACAACATTTCAAGGAAGCACTGAGAATGGCAAAAGTGCAAAATGTACTCTGAGTGGGCGATTTCAATGTCCACCACCAAAGATTGCTCATCAGCAGCACTATCGATTGAGCTGATCAGGTTCTGAAGGACATATTTTCTAGACTGGGTCTGCGGCAGGTGGTGAGGGAACCAACCAAAGGGAAATAAATACATTTAACCTCATCCTTACCATTCCTCTGGCTGCAGATGCATCTGTCTATGACAATATCAGTAGGAGTGACAATGGCACAATGCTTGTGGAGATGAAGTTCCACCATCACTCTGAGAATACCCTCCATCATGTTGTGTGGCACTCTCACCGTGATAAATGGGACAGACTTTGAACAGACCTAGCAGCTCAAGACTGGGCAACCATGAGGTGCTGTTGGCCATCAAAAGCAGTTGAATTGTACTCCAAAACAACCTGTAACATCATGGCCCAGCACATCCCCCACTAGACAATTACCAACAAGTCAGGGGATCAATCCTGGTTCAATGGAGAGGATATGCCAGGAGCAGCACCAGGTAAAACTGAAAATGAGGTGCCAACCTAGTGAAGTCAGGAAACAAGACTACTTGCATGCCAGACAGCATAAGCAGAAAGTGATAGACACAGCTAAGAGATCCAACGCCAATGGGTCAGATATAAGTTCTGCAGTCCTGCCACATCCAGTCGTGAATGGTAATGGACAATTAAACAACTCACTCAGAGAGGTGGGTCTTCACAAATATCCCCATCTTCTCTCATGGAAGAACCCAACACATCAGTGTAAAAGGTAAGACTGAAGCATTCACAGCAATCTTCAGCTAAAGTGCCAAGTGGACAATCCATCTCAGCATCTCTCGATGGTTCCTAGCATTACAGGTCCCCATCTTCAGCCAATTTGACTCACTCCACGGATTAAAAATAAACATTGAAGGCAATGGATACTGCAAAGGCTGTGGGGCCCTGACACTATCCTAACAATAATACTGAAAACTTATGCTCCAGACCTTGCAACTGTACCAGCCAACCTCTTCCAGTACTGTTACAACACTGGCAACTAACCAACCACAAGGAAAATTGCCCCAACATGTTCCATACATAAAAAGCAGTTATCAGTAAAGTGATAGAAGGTGTCATCAAAGTGTAATTAAGCAGGATCTGCTCAGCCATAACCTGCTCACATTTGCCCATTTTGGTTTCTGCCAGGGCCACTCAGCTCCTGACCTTATTATAGCCTTACAAACACGGACAAAAGACCTGAATTCCAGAGGAGAAGTGAAATTGACAGCCCTTGACATCAAGGTCGCATTCAACAGAGCCCTGCCATTCAGGAAGCAATAGGTATCGGGGATAAAATCACTACTGGTTGGAGTCATACCTGGCTCAAAGAAAGATGGTTGTGCTTGTTGACGGTCCGTCATCTCAGCTCCAGGACATCTCTGCAGGAGCTCCTCTTGGTAGTGTCCTATGCATTACCATCTTCAGCTGCTTCATCAATGACCTTCCCTCCATCTTAAGGTGAGAAATGGGGATGTCTGCCGATGACTGCACAATGTTCTGTAACATGTGTAACTCCTCAGGCACTCAAGCAGTCCATATTCAAATGCAACATGATCCAGACAATATCCAGGCTTAGGCTGACAAGTGGCAAGTAACATTTGTGCCACACAAGTGCCAGGCAATGACCATCTCCAATAAGAGACAATCCAAACTCTGCCCCTTGACATTCAATAGTGTTACCGTTACTGAATCCCCCACTATCAACAGACTTGGGGTAACCAGCGACCAGAAACTCAACTGGAATTGCCACAAAAACACAATGGCTACAAGAGCAGGTCAGAGGCTACGAATATTGCTGCTAATAACTCAGTTCTTGACTCCCCAAAGCTTGTCCACCATCGAGAAAACAAAAGTCAGGAGCATGATAGAATACTCCTCACATGCTTGGGATGGGTGCATGCTGAACAACACTCAAGAAGCCTGACACCATCTAGGACTAAACAGCTCCCCTTGACTGGCACCACATCCATAAACATCCACTCCATCAGTCATAGCAGTGTGTACCATCTACAAGATGCACCACAGAAATTCAACAATGATCCTGAGACTGTACCTTCCAAACCCATGAGTACATCAATCTGGCAGGACAAGGGCAGCAGATACTTGGGAATGCCACCACCTACAAGAACCCCTCCAAGTCATTCATCATCCTGAAATGGAAATATATTGCTGAGTCAAAATGCTGGAATTCTCTCTCTCTTAGGGCATTGTGGGTCAACTTACTGCATGTAGGTTGCAGCAGGTCAAGAAAACAGCTCGGCAACCAGGGATGGGCAATAAAAATGTTGGCCAGCCAGTAATGTTTACATCCCACAAGTTAAATCAGAGTATTGGCACTTAAAAGGATAGAATTTTCATGCAGATTCACTCTGCTAATGTTTCTGGAAGGAGTCTATATGCTACTTTGGATGAGAATGCTACTGAATTGAAAATTCAGGGGAAGAACTGATATAAAAACAAGTGTCTTTTTTTTAAATGTCCAATCAGAATTGCAAATAGGATTCCAAACTGATTTTGTCTGGAAAATCTAGGTCAACAACAAGAATTTGGGTGACTGTAAAATCTGAGTCTTTGTGCCTGACACCTTGGAAATGTACACAGATGACGCACCAGTTCTATGTGTGAAGGTATTTTACTTATAGTCCTTATCAAATGTCACAGCACAGGCTTCCAACTTACTTTTAGTTTCTCTGGTTTGATAGCTACATGAAGACTTGATTAACTAGACATAGCACAGACAGCAGTTTACAGATTCACATAATCACAGCAAACACTTGAACTATTGAATTCTACAATAAACACCGTAAATTATTATATTTCCATTTTATATATTTTTTTAAAAGGCAGAATGCAGGCATCTTCCAAATAATCCATGTTCAGTGAGGAGCCCTTGACCACAAAATGAAATTCTGCACAAGCTAATCTTTCTCCTTTTGTGTTGTGGCAGTTGAATGCAGACTGCTATTAGCAAGCTCACGAGTGCCTAAAAATCAATATTGTATAATCTGCGGTGTCTTTTTGTTTGCTGAATAGGCTTGCTGAGCCACAAATTACCCTCAACACAAACAGTAGCTTGTCAAGATAAATGACTGATAACAGCACATTGTTGGCCCTGTATATTTTTCGATGTACTTTGTGAATCTGGAAATCTGTTACATTGCACCTACTGTGTGTATAAAGAAAGGTGAATATGTCTCCACTGTCCACTCAGCTGTTCTCAACATCATTAAACACACTAGCAAGCTCAGGGTTAGCAATTACTCACAAAAGTGGACTGTTAACTGCAGAAATCAAATGAACGTGGGCTTTTGAAAACAGTCCCAGATTTGACATCATAATTATTTGATAAAGCTCTGGTTTGGAAATAATTAGGAGGACCAATTAATAAATATTCAAAGGGAAGTCAGAACGAAGTACATTCTTCCTCGATTCTTATCTATTGGAGCAATAATGAAATAGCCAACATTTCTGCAGTTTTGAAGACAAGTCACCGGACCAAAAATGTTAACTCTGCTTTCTGTCCATAGATGCTGCCAGAACTGATGCGTTTCTTCAGCGATTTTTGTTTTTGTGACAGCAGGTTTGGCAGTAGCAAGCCACATCAAGTGGTATTTATTATCTCAGGATTTTTTGTTGAAATTCCACCAGAATTCTATGAAAATTAGCAGTGCTCATCCCTGGACTACAACTAATAACAATAATTTTGCTGT
Source organism: Chiloscyllium plagiosum (assembly GCF_037043375.1). Classification (NCBI taxonomy): domain Eukaryota; kingdom Metazoa; phylum Chordata; class Chondrichthyes; order Orectolobiformes; family Hemiscylliidae; genus Chiloscyllium; species Chiloscyllium plagiosum. The sequence continues at coordinate 61,638,910 of NW_028270150.1, forward strand.
TGGGCCCTTAGCATGTCAGAGTAAACAAATTAGAGCAAGGAATGAAAGGTTATCACTGGCAATGCCCATCACCAAAATTATGAGAAGAAATGCAGGGAACCCAGTGGACCACCCTCAGAAGTCAGTTTGAGAAGGTCAATTTTCACAATCTGGACCTGAGGAACTCGTAGCAGTGCCACAAAGAGTGATCAAAGTCAGTAAATACATCCTCACAATACATCTCCTATGCATTACATTGGTTTAAGAGGTGCTGATGGCATATCTTTAACAGTCGATCATCATCATAAATACCTCAGGAGGACATGGCTGTATGAGGAGGTGACGGCAGCATGGTAGAAACATCACTCATCCAGAGCTCCAGGTTCAAACAGTGCCATGGCAGTTTGTGTAATGTATGAATATATTCAACCAATAAAATCTGGAGTTGAAAAGCCAACATAGCGGCAACCATGAAACCAATGATGATTGTTGTAAAAACCCATCTGGTTCACTCATATCATTTAGCGAGAGATCTGTATTGTCCTTACCTGGGCTAGTTTACATGCAACTTCATGCCCACAGCAATCGGACTGATGCTTTACTGCCCTCTGAAATGGCCCAATGTGCCAGTCAGTTCAAGGACAATTTGTGATGAGCAATAAATGTTAGACTTCCCAGTGACTTCCATATTCTATACAAGGTTAATGAAATAAAAGTCCCACGTCTTTTAAGGTAGTTTAAAGCAGCAATTGTAGCTATTGGATATACCCTACTCAACTTCCCTGCATCTCTATCTCCAACTAGTTCTATCTTCAAATAAAGAAGATTTGATATTGTTTCACAAATGCTTGGTTGTGTTTGATATGTTGAAAATAAGAATGTAACAACCAGAACACCAAGTTTCCAAGCTGCCCAAAGAATCACAAACCCATCATTCATTCAAAAGCAACATCTTGATACTCAGGACTCATACCTAACTTTTAGACACTTAACCTCACTTTTACACACCAACTAATGCTGCCCACTTCAGATCCACTTCTATTGTCTCTATGTCTCCAGCAATCACCTGTGGCTGGTATGTTATCTAAAAACAGCGGGGGAAGGGTAACAGCACAAGGTCAGGCAAACCCGGCAAGTTAGAACAGTGAAGAGAGTGGCACAGAGGAATTGGAGTGGAAGAGGAAAGATTCAGTTGTCTTGTCCACGTAGGTACCAACGATATAAGCAGAAAGTGGAAGGAGGTTCTGCTGAGGGAACATGAAAGCGAGGGGCAGAATTGAAAAGTTGAATCAAAAATGTAATAATTTCCAAATTATTACTTGAGCCATGACCAACTTGGAATATGATCAACAGGTTTAAGAAGTAAATGTGTGGCAAAGAGATTGGTATGAGAGAAATGGGTTCCAATTCAAAGTAGATTGGCACGAGAAATGGGGAAGGAGAGAGTAGTTCTGATGGAACAGGCTCCACCTGAATCATACTGGGACCAGAGTCCTGGTGAATTGCAAAACTAGGGCTATAGATGAGGCTTTAAATTAAATAGTGGCAGCAGATGGTTCGATTTCATGGAAAATTAGAAAGTCTAAGTTAAAGAAGAAGGTGGGATTGCAGGCTAGTAATGAGACTAGCCTTATGGTCACGTAAAATAAAAGGAAAGGACAGAATGTGAGAATGTCATATTGCACCAAGGAATCATAAGAGTGCAGGAAACATTAACAACTTACAATCCGAAATGCTTGGTACTTGAATACAGAAAACATTCAGAAATAAATTAATGAATCAACTGTGTAAATGGGTGTAATTTAGTGGCATTTACTGAGATGTGGTTGCAGGGGGACTAGGAGTTTGGGAATTGAATACAAAGTGTTTCAGAAAGCGAGGCAGTAAAGAAAAAGAGGTGGTGTAGCTTTGTTAGTGAGGGATATAAATCAGTGTTTTTGTGAGAAATGATAATAAGTATTGGAGATTAAGACATAGAAATACATAATTGTAATGGAAATAAATGTTTGGTTGGAATAATCCATAGATCCCAAACAGTTATTCCACGGTGGGGCATAGTATAAACTACAAAATGTTGCAGATTTGTAAGAAAGGCACAGCAATAATGATGGACAATTTAATATGCACAAAGATGGATTAATAAAACTGGCAAGTGTAGCCTCAAGGAAGAGTACATTGAATGCATCAGAGATTATTTCTTGGAGCAATATGTTGGGGAACCAACCAAGAACAGGCTATTCTGTAATTCGCATTGTGCAATGAGGGGGATTAATTAATGATTTCATAGCAAAACTTCCTCTAAGGGAAGAGTGATCATTGCTGCTAGAATTTCAACTTCCGTTTGAGGGTGAAAAGCTGGAATACCAGATCAGTGTCCTGGAGTTAAGCAAAGATACTGTGTAGGTACAAGGATAGATGTGGCTATTATGGTCTAGGCAGGAAGACTAAAAGGTAGGATAGTTGATGAGCAGTGGCAGATATTTAAGGATATATTTAGTTCATTCCAACTAAAATATATCCCAGAGAGGAAGAAGGATTGTAAGAGTGGAAAAAAATCCCTGGCTAAGCAAGGACATTAAAGATAACATAAGCACAAAAACTAAAGCATATCATATTGCAAGGGCCAGTGGTAGGCTGGAAGATTGGAAAATCTTTAAAGATGAACAAAGGGTTACTGAAAATGTGATAATTAGAGTAAAGGTAAATGATGAAAAAAAGACGAATGCAAAGTATAAAAATGGATTGCACATGCTTCTATAAATATATAATATGGAAGAGCAGTTGAACTGAATCTTGGTGTATTTGAGGATGAAGCTAGGGAGCTTATCGTTGGAATGAAGAAATAGCAGAAAAATTAAATCAATATTTTTCTCCAGTTTCATGCTGGAAGATATTAGTACCATGCCAATAGTACAGGTCATGCAGAGATTATAGAAAAGATAATCATCATCATTAGGGAAAAAAGCACTGAACAACTATTGGGATTGAAAGAATACAAGTACTCAGTGCCTGATGGCCAATATCCTACGGTACTAAAGGAACTGGCAGCAGACATAGTGGATGTACTAGTTATAACATTCCAAAATTCCCTGAATGTAGGAGAGATTCCACTGGATTGGAAAAATGCTGATGTCAATATCTTAATTCAAAAAGGGTGGGAGATAGAAAGTAAAAGACTATAAAGTAGTTAGTTTAACATCGGTTGTTGAAAAATTGTTAGAATCCATTATTAAGGAATTAATGACAGGATATTTGGAAAATCAAATGACAATCCATCAAAATCAGGATAGTTTTAGGAAGGATATATCATATTTGGCTAATCTGTTTGAGTTCTTTGAAGATCTAACAAGCAAAGAGGATAAATGGGATCCTGGAGATATAGTATATCTGGACTTCCAGAAGGCATTTAGTATGTGCAGCACAAATGTTAATGCATGGGACAAGATCATATGGGGTTCAGGTAATTTATTAGCTTGTATTGGCTAACTAACAGAAAGGAGCGAGTCAGCATATCAGGTCTTTTTCTGGTTGGTAAGATGTAACTAACAGGCTGCCAAAGGGTTCAGTCCTCAGACTCCAACTATTCACAATCAATATTAATGACTTGGATGCAGGGACAAATTGTAGATGACATGAAAATAAGTGGGGAAGCAAATTGCAATAAAGAAATAAGAAACTTACAAATTGACATCGATAGGTTAGGTGAATGGACCAAAATTTATCAGACTAAGTTTAATGTTACTAAGTATAATTTTATAGATTTCAGTCATTTTATAGAAAGGCAACTTATGATCGAAAAGAAGAAAAGCATTAGAATGCTTTAGTGCCGAGGGATTTGGGTGTCCTCATGCATGAGTCACGGAAAACTGACATGTTGGTTGGTCAGGTAATAAGGTAGGCAAATTGAATTTTGACATTTATGGCTAAAGGAGTAGAGTAGACAAGTTGGCAAATGTTGCTGCATTTTACAAGGCATTAGTGAAACTGCACCTGTGGTATTGGGTACAAGTTTGGTCACTCTTACTTGAGGAGGGATTTAGTTAGATTGGAGGCAGTTCAGAGAAGTTTTACTTCATTGATTTGAGAAGTGAGGTGTTTGTCTTATGAAGGGAGGTTCAGAGGTTTAGGGATATACTGTCTGGCATTCAGAAGAACAAGAGGAGATTTAATTGAGGTGTACAAGATGCAAAAGGGGATTGACAGAGGCTGAGAGAGGATGTTTCCTCCTATGGAGAAATCTAGATCAAAAGACAGCAGTTTTAAGATAACAGATAGCAGCTTTGAAGCAGAGCTGAGGAGAAATTATTTCTTTCAAAAGGTCATGGATCTAGGGAATTCACTACCCCAGGATGTGGTGGATGCAGGGGCATCGAGTAAAATTAAGGCAGAGATAGATTTTTAATTTTTAACAGTTTAAAGGGCTATGCAGAGTTGTAATTGACCAGACTAAAACCCCTCAAATTATTCAGAAGACAGTCTAGACCCTCATTTTTTCTTATTTTAAAGGAAGTGCCAAGTGTTGCATTCTGGATGCAATTTGATTGGTTAAACTATCAGATTTGAAGCAGAACATAATCTACACAAACACTATAATTAAAACACAGACAAAGCAAAAATAAAAGAAAACAATTGGCTTAACTGTAACTCTGTCGAAATATTTAACAAATTAATAGATATATTAACTATTCATAATTAACTGTTCCAATATATTAACATCCCATAAACACACTCTTGGCAAAAGGCAAAATTCAGTAAAATAGGCAATCCCACAGGCAATTCTCTTGTCCAGGAGGAAAACCATCACAAGAAATGTGCAAAAAGAGAGAGAGTAGCAGGGAGACATGTACTATAGCTTTCAAATCCAGCTTCAACACCCCACACACAACTGCTAATGAGAAACTAAAACTAAAAGTCTTGGCTTCATGGGAGCATGACTCCATTCATTCTGGCTACTTCTGTTGTTCCAACCTTGGGAAAAAAAATCCCAAGGCCTCACCTGTTTACTTTATAGGCTTTGAAGCAGACCAATCATTATTTCTGATCTCAATCTTTCTTCATTGAAAAATAAAACAAAGACAAAATACATCTCGTAAAGCCATAGTATCGTCACAGGGAAGTGGAGTTGAGGCCAAAGTGAGATGCGTCATGATTGTACTAAATTGCGGAGCAGACTCAAGGGGTTGAATTGCCTACTTTTGTGTTCTAACACAGTAGTAGACATTGTCAGGACCTTCTTTCCGATCAACTGATTCACTGGTGTGATGTCAGGTTATCACCATTGCCATAAGGTTGGCTACAAATGTGGGATGCATTTGTGTGTGCCCATATCAATGATGGATTCCACACAGTCTATGCAGTTAATGATCTATGCCTGCCCCAAAGGATGGAGGGAAGACTGTATTGTAAGACTTTACGTTTTGCATTCTAAATGGGTTTGCTTTTCAATTGCCCCAGCAAAAAGCAAACTGAATGATCAACTTCTATGAAAGTAATTGGTCAAGACAATACTTGGAAGCATATCATAACTTTAGATTTGTGTTGAAGTAAGTCACAAACACACAACGTATTTCTCTGCAAAGGATTCTGAGAGAAGGTTTTGATATCTTTTCCACTACTATCATAAATCATTCTCTGGTGAAAGACATTTTGGCAATGCAGAATAGCACTTCAGTTTTTATCACACAGGGTTGACAAGTTCCATTTGGATCTAATGGCATTCCACTCCATTTGTTTTGATTTTAAAGGCAAAATAGTAGAAAATGAAAGATTGCAAACCTTACATATTTTCAAGAATGTCACGCCTGCTACTTCTTGAGAAAATATTTTTTGTTCTAAATGGTCAAATCCTCCTTCATTAATGCCTGAAATCTACTGTATAAATATGATGTTTTGTCCTTATCCACTTGTAATGTATGTGACAGATGAGACAATGGGCGTACATACATCTAAAATCATGACATGCTCATGCCTTACCGCATTCTCATTTTAATGACTTTTCATCTGTTGAAGACAGGGCTCTTAGATTTCAGTTTTCATAGTGGAACAATCTAAACTGTGGCTTTTAATCCTAAATACGAACATGATTTATGAAATTCAATGCAACAGAGGTAAAGGAATTTAAAATATGAGGAAACATTGGCATTGACCAAAAGTTTTATTTAGGACTGGCTTTTCAGTTACATGTTTTGATAAACCTGTCACTTTTTTAAAAATGGTGGTTGGTGGGGCGGGGGAGCGGGGAGTAGGGGCGTGAAAGTTGCTGTAATGTCAGTTATTTTCAAAACATCATCAATTTTTCTGAATTTCATAAGTTGGCAGCTTCCATGATATCATCAGCCTAGAATAATACTGATGCATTACTCAATGAGGATTAGGCTTCAGCATTGTGACATTTCTTAGTGTGACAGACCATCAGCAAAATGCAAGATTTATGAATTATTCTTAGCGCCATATGAAATGCATTCCCTTTATTGAAGTCACCAGGTACAGAACTTTATTCATGATCATTCACAGAGCCTAGTAAGGAAGGGAATATCTTGCAGAATTTTGTCTTATTAAAGAAGCTCGATACCTTTACCACACAATCTGTTCACATAAATATAATAAAAAGCATTCATATATTCGACAAGTTTGACCATTGTTTTTACTGAATCAATAGTGTACCATATAGATCAAAGTAAAGAAAAGCTTCTATTTCTAACTGCGGAGATGAAAGCAAAGCTGACTTCAAAACAAATTAGATGAGACATCCTGAGAGGTCTTAAATTGAGGTAGGTGCAGAAGGGAGACATTTCAGATCTGCTTGCTCCTGATTAAGCTGACAGAATTGCTGTTATTTACCTGAGGAAAAAAAAATAGTGTTTCTTGCTTCTTCTACTTTCAACTTGATTTTCTCTTCTCTGGCTTTTATTGAAATGAGAGTTTGTTACAGATTTCCATGATTTATCATTTTAAAAAAAGCCACACACTTTAAATGTATTATGTAATTGCACCAACTGTAATGATTGTGAGCAAAATTATCACAAACCTCTCAAGGTGTTTGATTCAATTTTTCTCTCTGCTCCTTTAAGAATAATTTCATCACTTTGTTTTAAATAAGGTACATTTTTGTTACACTGTTGTTAGGATTTAATATGAACCCATTGAGAATTTCCTGATAACACTGCTGTGGAACCAATGAGGAATCAAATTTATATTTGGGTGGGTTGTGCTTTGGTGGGCCGGTGTGGACTTGTTGGGCCGAAGGGCCTGTTTCCACGCTGTAATGTAATGTAATCTAATCTAATATTGAATAAGCAAATCAAAATTTACCTGTGGGTTTCCTTGTATCATTATGGGTCTTTAATTTTCAAGGTATTAGTAATTGATAGTTGTTGTTGCAAAATTTCTTTGAAATTTGAATGAAAGGCTAGTAATTAAATTATTTCCTAAACATAGGAATGAATATAGAGCATGATAAGCTGTAATGACAATTGGTCAGAACCCCAAAACACTACAGGTATTTTTATCCCTTGATTGCAAAATATTTTTTTAAAAGAGAACTGTTACAGAGATTAAAAAAAAAGTCTGTATAAATTCAGTAGCAGGCTGACAACAATTCAGTGTGGGACCAGTTGGGTGTAACATTTAAAGCTGTCAAAGAAACTTCAAAGAAATGGAACTGTGATATCTGTTACTACAAAGATAACATGAGGCTCATCATCCCCTGTTCAACAATAAGCCATCCGTTGCAGGTTATGTCTCAAACTGCAGACACAGTTTGCGTTTTCCCCTTTGACGAATACAAAAGGACAGGGTTTTAAAAGTCAGTTCAACTCTAGTGGAGCGTGTGAATGGGATGGGACATTCTCATGTGTACCAGAGTAGGTTGAAGCATTAGAATGCTGTGATGATCAAAGTTGAAGGACTATCCCTTAGTCACCATGATATTTCAGGTATATTGCATCCTTCTCAGTCTGGAAGCTAGAGGTTAGCATGCTAGCAGCTAGCCAAAAGAACTCTCTCTCAACCTGAATATTGGAATTTAATCACAGTCAAAAAGAATCAGGATTACAGATTTTCAGCAAATCTAGGATCATAAAACTGACTGTTCAACTGTCAATGTTCATGCTACCTGAAATTCCACTGTAACAGCCACAATGTTAAACTGTTTGCTCTTCACAAATGGTTCACAGACTGATCTGGATATCTGTTGTTTCTTTTAACTTTTATCTTTTTGGATTCATCTCTTAAATCTAACATATGTGCATATGTATTGCAACTTCTTCATGTGTGTAGTAATAAGCAAACTCACTTTTTTGTTAATTCAAGAAAGCCTGTGTAAATTGGATCCTTTTGAAACTCCAGTTCATTTTCCTCCAAGAGAAAGGTATGGGAGAGAGCAGTTTAAATTAATCTTGTTGCAACCAAACATGAGTGTTGTTAAACAAATAAAGGCGGCCAGCTCACTTCCCTCCCCCCCCAACCTGGGAGTTTTGAGGTATCCTGACTGGAACCAAACCTCACCTGGGGTCTGGGTGTAATAATACATATGGCAAACTGAAAAACCTGATTTATAACCGATGACTGACGTTTATGCATTTCTCTGAGGTGTGGCTTCCTCTAAATCAGAAAGCTTAATACTTTACTCCAAGATGTGAAGTTGCTGATGTTGGACTGGGGTGGACAAAGCTTGTACTTTCAAATAAACCTGTTGGACTACAGCCTGGTGTTATGTGAATTTTAACTTTACTCTAAGTTCAACCGTAAAATCACATTTTCACTTGTGAAAGATGCAAGAAGGCAGTAGGAATTATTTGTAGAATTGCTCCCAATCACAAAAGATTGCCTCAACAAATACAAAATGGTAAGAAATTGGGAACCAGGATTTCAAATGAAATTCCAATGGATAATAGGTTAGTCAGCATTTAATGGAGAAAAAATGGTTGGCATTTTATTTTATTAATTTCATTAATGCATTTTGGCAGGGGGTGGGGGGTGGGTGAAGTGGGGGCATGTCTTTGAGAACTCTCAGAAATATAGATACCTCTGACTGACACTGATTAGATCAGGAGACCAAACAGGAGATGCAAATAAGCAGGTGCAATTCAATCCAAAGGCAGAATTTCATAAGCAAATGCACATTTTATGCAAGTCTATTTGATTAATTATGTTACTGTTGAAAGGGAAATGAGACAAAAATTAGAGACTTCATACTCTTCTGCAATTAAGCAAGTATACAATTGACTGCTGTAGAATTAAGTGGGAGGTTCTGCCCTGGAATAGCAATTTCATTACCAGTGGGTGCTGATATTGAAAACAGTGCTCCAGTTATTACAGGGTCATGTCATAGAAACAGAGGGAGCTAAGTTGATTAGGTGCGATGGAGAGTGGGAAAATCTGTTATATTTACATTCAAATTGTGTTAACTTAGTGTACATGAGTGTCAAGAAACTTGTTCTGAACTGAATTGCACATAGTGCTTTTTGGCTTTAGTCAAAAACAAGACTGTGTTTATTCCCAATGCAACTTCAGGGCATGTACTTTTCTCATATGCAGTTGCATTGCCTGTGACAAAACTGCATTCTGGCAGCCACTTTGATTTAGAAACATCCAACTTAGGAATGCTTATAATTACAAACATGATCCCAAAAATGAGTGTAATCATAAAGATCCAATATATGAACATTTCTTGTACTTACGAACAGCTACTTTATATTGTGTCCTGGCTTATGTTCAGACTCAGGATCAGAATTCGTTCACAACCCAGAGTCTGCCTGCAAAAATCGTAGGAGAATGCCACAACTGGTCATTCTCAAAAATTCCATTGCCACAGACAACGAGAAAATCAATCCACCCACGTTTTTGTTTTTCAATCTTTAAGCTATGCAGATACGTGGCAGTGTAAAGAGCTAAGAATGGAGCAGAGATTCGATGAAATGGAGCAACAACTGGCACACTACATTTGGTTCAGTGGGAGTGCATGATGATGATATCAATGGCTCCAAATTCTTGTTCAACTTCATTGACAGAAGATACACCAAAAAGAACAGGTAAAATTTATTTCATAAATGAGTGATTAAAATAGTTAACAATGAAACAAAATGCCAAATTAAGCCTACTCTTTTTATTGATCTGTTCAATAAGACACAGGAGGCTACTGGGTAAGATAAACACCCATAATGTTCGAGGCAAGGTGCCAGCATGGACTGAAGCTTGGCTGTCTGGTAGAAAGCAGAGAGTGGGGACAAAATGGTCCTTCTCAGGATGACAGCCAGTGACTAGTAGTGTTCCTCAAGGCTCAGTGTTGGGACCACAACTTTTCACTTTATACATTAATGATCTGGATAAAGGAACTGAGGGCTTTCTGACTAAGTTTGCAGATAATAAAAAGGTAAGTGGAGGGGCTGGTAGTACTGATGAGGCGGGGAGGTTGCAGAAGCATTTAGACAAGTTAGGAGAGTGGGCAAAGAAGTGACAGATGAAATACAATGTGGGAAAGTGTGAAGTCATGCACTTTGGTAGGAAGAATGGAGGCATGGACTATTTTCTAAATGGGAAGAAAATACAGAAATCTGAAGTGCAAAGGAACTTGGAAGTCCTAATCCAGGCTTCTCTTAAGGTAAACCTGCAGAGTGAGTTGGTAGTTAGGCAGGCAAATACAATGCTGTCATTCCTCTCAAGAGGACTAGAATATAAAGCAGGGATGTACTTCTGAGGTTTTATAAGGCTCTGGTCAGACCACATTTAGAATATTGCGTGTAATTTTGGGCCCTATATCTCAGGAAAGATGTAGTGGCCCTGGAACGGGTGAGAGGAGGTTCATGAGAATGATCCCAGGAATGAAAGGCTTCACATATGAGGAACGTTTCAGGACTCTGGGACTATACTCGACAGTGTTTAGAAGGATGCTGGGGGATCTAATTGAAAAATATAGAAGACTGAACAGTCAGAACAGTATGGACATTGGGAATATGTTTCCATAGGGAGGAGAGATGAGGACCTGGGGGCACATCCTGACAGTAAGGGGAAGACCTTTTAGAATATAGATACAGCCAGAGAGTGGTGAATCTGTGGAATTCATTGCCACAGAAGGCTGTGAAAGCCAGATCATTGAGTGTAGTTAAAACAGAGATAGATAGGTTCTTTTCAAGGTGATCATTGGTTAAGGGGAGAAAGCGCAACAATGCAGTTGGACAACTTATCAGCCATGATTGAATGGTGGAGCAGACTCAATAGGCCAAATGGCCTAATTTCTGTTCCTATATCTCATGGTTATGTTCTTATGCTATTAAGGGCTATGGAATCAAAGCAGCAAAGTAAATTGAATTAAACTACAGATCCATATAAGTTAAATGAATGGTGGAATAGGTTCAATGGGCTGCTCCCAAGTTCTACTCTCAAGCAGGAACTGAAATTCAGCATTACGGCTTGGAAAGAGGAGGCCTATTTCTCTTTATTGCCTTTTATTTATCTCATTTGGATGAAAATGATTACAATGATCGTAATAGCAACATACTGACTTGTATCAAAAGATATGTTGCAAAGCAGCAACAGCTTCTCAATTGTGTACAAGCTGTAAACCTGGCGTTGTGTGATTTTTAACTTTTTCACTTCAGAATACGCACACATATGATTCAAGATATACATTCTGTAATTGCTTCCTATTCGGAATATTGACCAGATGAATGGCATACAATTTGACACTGAATGGCACTATGGACAATCTGATTCTACCTTCTCCTGATGCGAGCACACATACACATATAGCCATTGCCATGAAACAAGGCAGGCTAATTGCAACAAACTTGATCCTTAAAATATGATAAAATTAGCATGGATATTATTGTCTTTTTCCTATCATATGATTCATTTAGTTAACTTAATGAATGCAAATTTGCAAAGCCAAGCAATAACCACCTCATTTAGTGAGTTTATGGTGCTTAGTCACCACTTAAGTTTGTAGAGAACACATTCCTCAGTAATGTGCAATCATTTTTGTCTCTTGCATATGAGGTTTGTACTCAGCCCCGAGTAGTGAACACTGATTGATCATGGGATCATCCTGAACGTGTTTAACAAGAGCCATTCTCAGCATGGTAGCTCAAATCCTATTTGACAAATTTGTGTTTTTTTCCCACAAGGAAGTGGTTAATGACTTTTCATTTTCCCATTCTTTGAACCACTTGCTGGTTGACCTTGTTCAGGAAAATTGCTCTATTTGGAATGGTAAGGTGGAAGCTGGGCAATTGGTGGATTGAACAGGCCATCAGGAGTGGTAGGGGAGGGACAGCCTCAGGGTTTTTATTAGCTGGCAGACGTGTGAGGGAGTGACACTTTCAAAAGCAGAGAGCCAGGGAGTGCCTTTGAGTACAGGATTCCTGAAATAATTCCGAAAGACAATATCCCATTACCAGGTCAACCCTTATTTATGTGTGCATTGTACATGACACTGACCCAGCTAGCTTAGAGCTGACTCTTGGAGTGAACAGAACCCTGACACTCCTGTTTATGTCTGTCAGTCAGGGCTCCCTGATTTGAACCAGGTTAAGAGCCACAATCAGGAAACTCATATTCTATGAAGCCCACCTGGCTAATCTTGTTCCAATGACATCTCTCCCTGTCTTACTCCTGGGATGCAGGCCTGTAATTTTTCCTGTAATTTTTCCTGGGGCATTTTCACATCAGGTCTGGTTCCTCTGACTCTGCCTCGGATACTGGAGGTGTGTTCTGGACCATAGCCCACTGCTTGCATCCAGAGCATCTCAGCTGAAACCCATCTTCTTCAGGTGGCTATGGTGTTGAGGCTATGACATTTGCCGTGTCCATCACATTGTCAGAATTTTCTTCGATGCTAGGCAGAGAGGGAGAAGAAATGAGGTCTGATAGCCTTGATAAATGCTCTGAGAGGCACTGTCCTGTTTGCGAGGTCCACAAAATGTTCAGGACTGACTCTCCGACTTGAACTTTGTACTGACATGGGTCCTGACCTCGCATTTACCATGCCTTCTACCCAGGGCCATTCACAGGCAGGGCCATTCCTGTGATTTCCACACCAAACTTTGTTCCCCGAAGTTAGCTGTCTTTCTTGCTTCACGGAGTCTTGTGTCCAGGACTGGCATTCCTGATGCTGTTTCACCCACCCCCTCAACTCTGAGAAGGTCAGGTTTAATCTGGTGCCGAGTCTTTTCCTCATTAGCAACTCTGCTGAAGCTATCCCTATAGTTGTGTGAGGAGTGGTCCAATAATCAAACAGGAAGTAGAAATTTGGTATCGAGTGAAGCTGTAGGTGTTTCTTTCAGCCAGTCTTCAAAGGCTGGACTGTTCTTTCCATCAGACCATTATATGCTGGATAGTATGGAGCTGTTCTTACATGCCAAATGCCATTCAACTTTAGGAAATACTCAAATTCTCTGCTGGTAAATTATGGTCCTTTGTCTGTGAGTAATATCTCTGAGCGTCCACTTATTGCAAGAAGATGCTGCAACTTTTCAATTATCATCCCCTATTTTGACTAATGAACTCTAAGCACTTTGAGTGAATGTCCATGATGACTAAAAACATACAGCCTGTGCAAGGACCAGCATAACGAACGTCTAACGGACTCCAGCCACTCCCATGAACGTGAGGGGCTGGTGGTGGTAATATTTGCTGCTGGCACTCTGGGCATTGTCCCACCAATGCAGTTACATTGTCAACCAATCCCTGGCCACTAGACATAAATTCTCACCAATATTTTCAAAGTTGGAAACTCCTTGATAACCCTGGTGGGGTCCAGCCTGTATCTGGTGGTGAACCTTTGCTTGCTCCTCATAATAATATGCCATCCTCTACAATGATCTGGGTCTGGTCTCACCAGTTCCAGAAAGATTTCAGTTCTGGTTGTGATGGCCCTTTCACTTCCTCCATCACCACCAACAGTTTTACTTTTGCCAGGATGGGATCTTTTTGTATTCACAGTATGATATTTTTAGCGGTGACTGAAAGGGTGTCCAGAAAATTTAAAACCAGAACAGACATGTCCATTGGGGGCACCATTGGTAGCATATCTGCCAGTGGAAGCAGCTCAAGGTTCAAGGCTCATTTGCCACTTGGCTTCCCAGATGGTGTTCCATCTTGGGACTTGTACGCACTCAGAATAAGAACCCACCACTGAATTCGAGCTGAAGCTATGGGCGGCATGGCCATGTCCTCTTTAATTATCCCTAACAGGAGTTTATGGTGCATTACTATTACAAATTTTCAATTGTAAAGGTATTACTGAAACTTTCTCACACCAAACATGACCGCCATGGAAATAACTCCATGAAGGCCATCACCAAGTTACCCTTTATTTACATGTGCATAGTACATAACATTGACCCAGCTAGCTCAGAGCCAGCTCCTGAAGTGAATAGAACCCTGACACTCCTGTTTATATCTGTCAACTAGGGCTCCCTGTTGGGACCAGATTAACAGCCCCTATCAGGGAACTCATATTCTATGAGGCCCACCTCGCTGACCTCACTCCCTTCACTACTGATCTGATTATGATGTGACAGGATCAGTGAAATACAGTGGGAAAAAAGCTTATCTGGAGGGTAAACACTGCTACTGCCAATTTGAACTGAATGTTTTGGTTCTGTAAATGTTGTTTGATTTTGGGGTTAATTATTTTCAACAATTGGCTCCTGAGCATTTTCTTAAGTGCAATTAGTTCTTTGACAGGCTGCGAGAACTGATATTTCTGTATTGGCCAAGATTAGTTATTGTTGGAAATATTAAAATATTTTTGTTGATGTTTCTTTATTTTAGAGACCATGGGGTGACTTTTACTGATTTAATTCTGGCTTTGAACTCAAGGGGATTAAAATGATGAGTTAATCAATTCAATGATTGTGAATTCAATATCACCCTTAATTTTGATTGGAACAAACATTTGGTTCCAAGGGCAGAGCCTGTGTATCACAGAATTGCACAAACTTAACAAAAAAAAACACAAAATAATAGGGCAAGTATATTTACATTGCATCTTGTTCCTTTCTCAACCCAACTTGCACTTTATCACACGCAGTGCATTTGCTAAAAACATTCATGAAATAGTGAACAATTACACTTGTGGACAGAATTTAATGCAACAAAATATTCAATTAGCTCAATAGCTCAGTGATTAACAATGTAGGAATGCTGCAGCACTGGAAATAGATTTTTTTTTTAAAGACAGGACATAAAGTAACAGAGTAAGACAATGTAAAGATGAAGTTCCAAGAAAGAGGTTGAAATTGCAGCAAAGTTTGTAACAATTGAAGAATGCTACAGGGCATGGATAGACTCAGTTCAGATTTTGAGGACTGAGAGGGGCAGCTGATTTCCAGTAAAACAGGATTAAAGAGGACTATGGGGGTATGTACAACGTTTTTCATACAAAATTCCATGCAAGGACTGCCAGAAGCACTACGTAGGACAAACAGGAAGAAAGTTAGCCACCAGGATACACAAACACCAGCTAGCCACAAAAAGACACGACCCTCTCTCCCTCGTAGCCCTACACATGGATGACAAAAACCACCATTTTGACTGGGACAACACATCTATCCTGGGATAGGCTAAGCAAAGACATGCCAGAGAATTCCTAGAGGCCTGGCACTCCAACCACAACGCCAAAAACAAACACTTAGATCTAGATACCATCTATCAACCCCTCAGAAAATGAACAGGAAATGACATCACCACAAACCCCAAGAACCCCATCCAGGACAAACATATAAATAGAAAGCAGGAGACAACAGCTTCGCTTCACTTGGAGGTCGTCACTGATGATGTTACCTAGCCAGGTAATGAAACGTCTGGATATCAAACCTACAGCTCAGCGAACAAACCTACCCCTAAACCTCAACCTGAGCTACAAACCTTCACAAATCTTGCAAAAATGATTTTCAATTTCAGCTCATCACCAGAAAATTTGGAAATGGTAAATGGAAGACAGTGTTTATGGATAAGCACAGATGAGTTGGGAAGTTTTGAGTAACTTGAACTTGAAGAAGGTAATCTTGGACTGCCAACAGGACTTTTGGGAACTCAAGAGTTAAGAAAAGGTCTTTCAGCGAGGGTGTAAATAAAGTACAGATACCAAGTGGGATTTTAAGGACAGCTGCACTTTCTGCAGGATACAAAGATTGCACACCTATTCCAGTCTATAGTGCTCAATCCCCATGTTATTGTGAAATCCTGGGCTTCAGAGCTGCAATTCAATGCTGATTTCTAAGCTTTACTGTGGGGTTGCATCAGGATAGATGCATATTTCCCTGAGTTGAAATCTACTCCAGTTGAATTCTAGGCTTTGCTGAAACTTCCCTAACATTTTTTGAATCTGAACTCCCTGTTGGACACCTTCTATTCTCAATCTTATTCTCCATCATTACTGCCCCCTCACCATTCTTGACTGAGAATCTTTCACTCTATTCCTTCCGTTTCCACCCTGTTCTGTATTTTGTTCCTTCTCTCGGGATGGTCTCTGCTTTTGTTATTAGCCTGCTTCCTACGTTTACAAACTCCAATTATCCTTCAAAACTCCATAATCATCTTACTCTGGATTGCAGAGTTTGATCAAACTCCTTAAGCTAGTATTTCTGCTCCAGATATTGCATACCGCACACTTTCCTCCAAATGTTCTATAGATCAACTGTATTTAGATTGACATTTCCCTGCCTGGTTTATTGAAAGAGTGAAATAAAACAAATAAGTGTGAAGTCTCGAAATCTGAAACAAAACTGAGGAACAAGAGGATGGCCAGATTGAGGGTAGGGCCAATCAGGGATACTGGAGGGAACTCGTGCCTGGAGTTGAAGGAAATAGGGGAGGTCCTTAATGAATACTTTGTTTCAGTTTTCACTACTGAGAAGACCTTGTCATTTGTGAGGACAGTGTGAATCAAGCTGATGTGCTTGAACGGGTTGATGTTAAAAAGGAGGATGTGCTGAAAATTTTGAAAATCATAAGGATAGATAAATCTCCTGGGCCAGACAAGATATATCCAAGATTACTGCAGGAAGCAAGAAGAGATTGCTGCGCCTTTGGTGATTATCTTTGTGTCCTCACTCTCCACTGGAGTAGTACCAGATGATTAGTGTGTGGCAAATGTTATTCTTTTGTTCGAGAAAGGGAATAGGTATAATTCTAGGAATTACAGACCAGTCAGTCTTACGTCAGCAATGGCCAAAGTATTGGAGAGAATTCTTAGAGACAGGATTTATGATGATTTGGAAAACCATAGTTTGATTAGAAGTAGGAGGAGAAAGTGAGGACTGCAGATGCTGGAGATCAGAGCTGAAAATGTGTTGCTGGAAAAGCGCAGCAGGTCAGGCAGCATCCAAGGAACAGGAGAATCAACGTTTCGGGCATAAGCCCTTCAGGAATGAGGAAAGTGTGTCCAGCAGGCTAAGATAAACGTGGCTGAAGAGCTTCTGTGCAGAAGAGATGACCTGGGGTGTGCAGTGAGAGAGGGACTCACTGAAATCCTTGTAGAGGGAGGAAGAGAGCTTCTTCAAGGAAGGCATCCCTGTAAGAGGATTCGCAGTAGGTTAAAATCTTCGAGGAGAAAGTGAGGACTGGAGATGCTGGAGATCAGAGCTGAAAATGTGTTGCTGGAAAAGCACAGCAGGTCAGGCAAGGTCGAGTCTCCTGTTCCTTGGATGCTGTCTGACCTGCTGCACCTTTCCAGCAACACATTTTCAGCTCTGATCTCCAGCATCTCCAGTCCTCACTTTCTCCTCGAAGATTTTAACCTACTGCGAATCCTCTTACAAGGATGCCTTCCTTGAAGAAGCTCTCTTCCTCCCTCTACAAGGATTTCAGTGAGTCCCTCTCTCACTGCACATCCCAGGTCATCTCCTCTGCACAGAAACTCTTCAGCCACGTTTATCTTAGCCTGCTGGACACTTTCCTCATTCCTGAAGAAGGGCTTATCCCCGAAACATCGATTCTCCTGTTCCTTGGATGCTGCCTGACCTGCTGCGCTTTTCCAGCAACACATTTTCAGCTTTGATTAGAAATAGCCACATGGCTTTGTGAGGGGCAGGTCATGCCTCACAAGTCTTACCGAATTATTTGAGGAAGTGACAAAACACATTGATGAAGATAGAGCAGTGGATGCGGTGTACATGGATTTTAGCAAGTCGTTTGATAAGGTTCCCCATGGTAGGCTCATTCAGAAAGTAAGGAGGCATGGGATACAGGGAAATTTGGCTGTCTGGACATAGAATTGGCTGGCCCATAGAAAACTGAGGGTGGTAGTAGGTTTAAAGTCTGGAGCTCAGTGACCATTGGTGTTCCAAAGGGATCTGTTCAGGGATCTTTGCTCTTTGTGATTTTGATCAATTACTTAAATGAGGAAATGGAAGGGTGGGTAAGTTTGCTGATGACATGAAGATTGGTAGAATGGTGAATTGTGTGGAGGACTCTTGTAGATTGCAACAGGATGTAGGACTGGGATGATAAGTGGCAGATTACATTCAACCTGGAAAAATGTGAAGTGATTCATTTTGGAAGGTTGAATTTGAATGCAGATAACAGTGTTAAAGGCAGGATTCTTGGTGGTGTGGAGGAATAGAGAGATCTTTGGGTCCATGTCCATATATCTCCAAACGTTGGCACCCAAATTGATGGGGTTGTTAAGAAGGTGTATGGTATGTTGGCTTTTACTAGCAGTGGGATTGAATTTAAGAGCCGTGAGGTTATGCTAGAGCTCTATACAGCTCTGGTTAGACCACACATGGAATACTATGTTCCATTCTGGTCCCCTCATTATGGGAAGAATGGGGAAGCTTTAGAGAGGTTGCAAAGCAGGTTTACCACGACGTGACTAGAGGGCATGTCTTATGAAAAACGTTTGAGGGAGCTAAGGTTTTTCTCATTGGAGCAAAGAAGGGTGAGAGGTGACTAGATAGAGGTATACAAGATGACGAGAGGCATAGATAGACTGAACAGTCAGAGACTTTTCCCCAGGGAAGAAATGGCTATCACAAGGGGGCATAATTTTCAAGTAATTGGAAGAAGGTTTAGCAGAAATGTCTGAGGTTGGTTCTTTATACAGAGTGGTGGATGCATGGAATGCACTGCCAGCAGGTGGTAGTAGAGTCAGTTCCATTAGCATCGAGAGTGCACAACATATGATGCACCCTACCTACTCAAGTCTGAAATTCCATTTGATTCTACTGAAGAACTTCCAACACCTAAAAACTCATTAAATGTTGTTCACTATTACTCCATAATTAGTTCTTGAACTATGAATTATTTTATTGTTGCCCCAGTTTGACTCTGCCCTATTTATAAAATCAACTTCATCCCACCACAGGGCATGATTTTCTTACATTCTTCCTGTACTCTGTTTATGACTGGGATGCACTTCTCATAATCTTTGCCATACTCTTTTTCGAGAACACAAATGTGTACTTTATTAACTGATTTTCACACATGTATACTTAGCAATGGAGTTTCTGAATGGCACAAGGCTTACTGTAAATGCCAATGCTCATTA
Source organism: Chiloscyllium plagiosum (assembly GCF_037043375.1). NCBI lineage: Eukaryota > Metazoa > Chordata > Chondrichthyes > Orectolobiformes > Hemiscylliidae > Chiloscyllium > Chiloscyllium plagiosum. The sequence continues at coordinate 61,658,381 of NW_028270150.1, forward strand.
TAGAATCATGCTTACAGTGTTATATATGTACTTACTTGCATGTACTCTCTTGATAGTTGCCACACTGCATGAATTACTTGCCATTGATTTGCAATGTAATTTATGGACAAGGTTGAATAACTGTTTTCTTTCTTGAAACAAATGACAATCCTAGCCTTGAGTAGCCAGGTTCCAGTACAACACTAGCTTTAAGAATTTACAGCTTCATAGCAATAACTTGAGCATCACCATTGTAATTTTACTTTTAATTGGTGACAAAATCATGGGAAGATACATTTTTGAAACAGAATATTTTTCACAGTCTGATTCTGTTAGTGATTCAATGTTCCAGTAGGCAATTACCAAAATTCTGTGATGACGACCCTCTAATTTTTCCCAAACCATGAATAGGCTATGCACAAATAAATGTACCGAAGTTGGCAAATGCAGCTGTGGATTCTGCAGATTTTGTGGATAATGACTCTATGTCACTTGAGAAAAGCCTTGCTTAGCAACAAGGACTGCACATAAAAAGAAGTTCTGTAATGGAGCAAGGCAATCAAATGTTCAGTATTTTAGGATGACCCCAAGTACATGTCAATTTGACACTTGGAGAATAACTTCAAACCTGATGCTGAGAGCTAAGCCATGTGTCCACAATGACACAGCTGACAGGTACCATAGATGTTGGTATAATGAGTCTCCAGAAGCCTCCAGAAATGATTCCTATGATGGAGATCAACTTATATATTTATTGAGAAATGTGAACTGCCTGTGCAGATATGGGTGGTCATTGCTTTGGAAAGAGCAAAACACTCACTGGTAATTCATGTTAAATGAATATGCCATAATTTATTAAATAAAGTAATTGCATAAATAAATATTTAACAACAAATGCATTTCAAAACCCCTAACATTAATGAAACGTCATCCAACACAATGTTCCCCAAATTCATTCTGTCACGTGTGTGTAATTGATATCATTACAAGAAACTCTCTCCGGATCAGGTGTGGTGCTTTCAATTTCAGAATCATCCTTTCACAACATATCTTCTTCTTCTCCATCTTTTATGTGGCATATTTCACATTCTATGAATTATCTGTTGGCAGTTTGTATACTAAATGCATATGAAATCATAAAAATACCCAGATTTTTACTCTGTGAAATTTATTTTTCTCTGTCAACCATCCATCTGTTCCATGAGGAGTGACCATGATCGTTCAATGGTTTGTTGTGATACACACCCAAAGATTAAACTATAGATGTTCACTGCTCTAAATTCAGTTTGTTTAAAACCATTATCAATTTTTCTGGGAAAAATCAATTGAGTTACACAAACCTTTGTCCAAAACATACACAGCCTTTGTAGACCCATTGGCCGTTAGCAAAAGCTTTCATTTTGCCTAAGGCACATGGTAAGCTTCCTGAAAGCAAAGGTTGCATGTGAGGAAAGCACATAGATGGTGAGGTGCTGAGGGCAATGTGTTCCTCTGTTAGTGGAAGAGGCAAATAGGAGAGTTATTCAGTTCTCAGTCTACATAGTCATCATCATGAAGGCAGCGGATTCCTCCATTTTCTGAAAAAAAATCATCCAAGCATTTTCTCTTTTTAGTATTGTTGATATTGTGGATTGTTGTATGATAAAAACATTATGGTTGTGTGAAATGATTTTTTTGTGGTCAGCTCCTCACAAACATTAACTGGTTGCAACTATTAATTCTGATCTCTTGCTGCACCTTCTCTGCAGCTGTGACACTGTATTCTGCTCGCTGTTCTGATGCACTAATGCACTTTGTATGGCACGATTTGCCTGTATAGCACACAAAACAACACTTTCACTATATCTCAGACATGTGGCAATGATAAATCAATTAATCGATCCCTTACTCTTCGCAAAATGTACATTCTACATAAGAAAGCTAATTGGCCATATGGATACTATGTATTATGTTTTATGATTGAGAAACCTTGCATGACATTAGATTCCATACAGTGTGGAAACAGGCCCTTCGGCCCATCAAGTTCACACCAATCCTCTGAAGGGTAACCCACCCAGACTCATTTCCCTCTGACTAATGCACCTAACACTATGGGCAATTTAGCATGGCCAATTCACCTGGCCTGCACATCTTTGGACTGTGGGAGGAAACCGGAGCAACCGGAGGAAACCCATGCAGACATGGGGAGAATGTGCAAACTCCACACAGATAGTCAACCAAGGCTGGAATTAAACTTAGGTCCCTGGTGCTGCGAGGCAGCAGTGCTAACCACTGTGCCACCACGCCACCCCGCCATGCCATTGTTGAATCTACCTACTCAATGGATGTTTCCTTCATGGGAAAGTGATGGGGTCTTGTTCCTACAACTATGGGTTGACATTTGCTCAATTTACATGTGGATTACAGATTGGAAGGTGACTCATTCATTCGAACAGATGGACCCAGCAGCACAACAAGACTCCAAGAAGAGCTGTCCTCATGATAGTTCAGCAGTAAATACCAGTCTGTAACAACTTGGTCCATAGACAAGAGACAATAAACAGAAGCCTCCTCTTACATGTGCAAGTACAAATGTAGAGGTCAATAAATACTGTATTAGGTTTTCAGTGATGACTGGGTGTTGCTAAAATGCCTCAGATATCAATATATCAACCTTCAATGTCAATATATCAACTCCCCATCCTCATATAAATTATACAGAATGCTCAGAAATCCTAAAAGAGCATCATCATGACCTCATTATATAGATGTCAGCAACAAGCCAGGATTAATATAGACTACTTTTGCTCAAAAGAAGACCAAAGGAAGACGGTCACCCAGTAAAGGTCTTATGTGCAAAGGGCTATGTTCAATGATCAATTTATGTTGCGATCCATGACTATTGTTGTCAAGGAGAAAGTGAGGACTGCAGATTCTGGAGATCAGAGCTGAAAATGTGTTATTCATCTTCTGCCTGGGAACCCTCCAACCACAAGGGATGAACTCAGATTTCTCCAGTTTCCTCATTTCCTCTCCCGCCACCTTGTCTCAGTCAAATCCCTCGAAGTCAGCACCGCCTTCCTAACCTGCAATCTTCTTCCTGACCTCTCCGCCCCCACCCCACTCCGGCCTATCACCCTCACCTTGACCTCCCTCCACCTATTGCATTTCCAACGCCCCTCCCCCAAGTCCCTCCTCCCTACCTTTTATCTTAGCCTGCTGGACACACTTTCCTCATTCCTGAAGAAGGGCTTATGCCCGAAACGTCGATTCTCCTGTTCCTTGGATGCTGCCTGACCTGCTGCGCTTTTCCAGCAACACATTTTCAGTTATTGTTGTCAAGGCCAATAACACAAAGATGACTTTGGAGTTGGGAGCAGTTCAATTTAAAAAAAAACTTTTAAGAAGTCTGTGGAATCTGTTATGATTTTTAAGAGTGTTTAAGGAGGAGGTTTAAGGGTTGGCATGCATTGTGAAAGATCTTTTTTAATTGTCTTGTATATGAAGGAAGCTGATCTATGTAACCTGATGACCCCTGACCTGTAAGTAGAATCAACAGGAAATTAAGATACAAAAAGTATTATGGCCACTCACAGAGAAGAAACAATGGAGCGCTACAAATAATACAGCTGTTGAATAAAGGAAATCAACATGTGTGCAGATAGAAAGACAAAAAACAAATTTGTGAGAAGAAGCCAACAAAGTTCTGTACAACATCTGATTAGAAGTTGGGAGAAAAAAAACTCTTGACTTAATGATAAATGAGCAAGCTAAAAGGACTAAATGTTAAAAAGCCATGGAAATATCTCAGACATACAAAAGTGCTGTGTGCTTATATTAGCAGAATAGATTGTGAGCTAGTTATTGCTTGTTGGTCAGTTGAAAGCTAATTGAGGAAAGGTATGCCATCAAAATTGGTATGACCTCAGTGAAGGAGTGTTTATAGATATACACCTGTTTCATTTTAAAGTATGTTTTGGGATCTTGGTTGGAATATGCCTTCCAATAAATGTGAGTAGAGGGTCAAATGATTTAAGTTACATGTTGTACCACACTGAAGTGGCAGATGCTTGTGATGACATAAGATGGATCTATTTTGTCTCAATATTTTAAAATGAAATTTACCTTTTTTGGTTGAGTTCACCAGCTTTGTTCATTAATTCATATTTAACTTACAATAGTCTTGATTCAAGTTAAAAGAAAAACTACATTAAGAAATTTGGCCATTCCTTAATTTTGGGCTCATTCAGTAAATTAGGTTATTTCAGTTTATGCTTCCCCTGTAGGAACTGTAATAATGCCAGAAATGCATTCAAAAGGCCAAGGATCTGCCAGGCCATCTGGGAGAAGTTGCAATGATGTAAATAAAAACAGAATGATAAAATATGGATATCAAAATGCACTGGCAGCACAGGATACAGATGAATAGAAAGAAAAACAGCAGTTGGTAAAGAAGCATGCAAAAGAGAAACATGACAGGGATTAAATAAAAGTGAAAACAGCAGGATAATGGGAATGACATTCTACATGTCAGGATGCACAAGAATTTACTCAGTGTAAAATATTTACTTTTTTTAAATGGAGGAAAGCCACCAAATTGTTCATTCTTTGGTCTCTGTGGAAAATTATTTCTGATTAGAATATCAATCAGCTTTCATGTGATTATAGATTCACAGTCCGATTAGGCAGTCCTTGAAAACTCACTCCTTTCTTCTATGCTTCAACTGAAATTGCAGGCTTTGAAGTAATCTTTTACATGAAACAATGGTCAAAGAAGCCTGAAACATGGAACTTACCCATTTGGGCAGATTTCAGGCTCAACTCATGGAGCTACCTCTGAAAATTCTATTCAGTTTCAGAAAGCTTCAGTTATATCCACAAGATTTGTAATCATGAGCAAGACTTTTACCTCTGCATACATTTTATACATTGCAGATAAGTATTATGTATTACACGGTTTGATTTAGGGTAGTGTTAATTTCCTAAAATATTTTGTTCTGTAAGAAATTATTGCAGCATGAATGATGGTAGACAACATAATTCATGACAGATGCATGCAAATACTCATGAAGACATTTCCAATAATCCTGAAAATATTTTGAGCTACAAAGAATCTTCATCCTATCACCACAAATTTGAACATCAGGACTAATTTTTGTTCCCTGGTCTGGAGAGCAGAGATGGTACATTTCCCAGTTGCACAACTTGACCCAGGCATAGTCAGCACTCCAGGAAGTAGGCTGAATGACCCTAGTAATGCATGAAGATACTGGCTATGTATCTGTCTTCTTGCAATGACACTATGTGGAAAATCAGTTAAAAAAAAGTATATACAAAAACATTCCTCAAACTTTTATTCTTCAATCTCCCACCCCCAGCAGAGCTCTCCATGATCCATACAATCCACGACATAGTACCTTCAAACTTTGGACCCCTCTACAGATCTCTCATGGCTCTTCATACCAGCCATGCCCCTCTTTACATCCTCACTTTCTACACTCTGCACATAGTACCCTAGGCCTTTGTAGCCCTTCATTACTATTCCCCTTTCTCTAGCCAGGATATAAACAATCTTGCCCTAGATGTTGCTGGCTTTTCTATTATCAGTGTCTGTCCTACATTTTCTCCTTCCAAACTATTCTTAAAATGTCTTTATGAATATTGTCACCTATTTACACAGTAAATAGAAACTCTATACTTTGAGGCTCATAAGGTTCACTCCTTACACAGATTAAAAACTTTTTCTTTTTGAATGGAATTAGTATTTAATCCCCAGAATTAAAAAATCTAAGTTATCCTCCAACAGTCCCTATGCTAATCTATGCCTGTGCATCTTGGCCCTATGTAAAATTAGTGCCAAGTGTTACGATCTATGACTTCACCCTGCACTCTTTCCCCTTCATCGGTCACACTATAACATCTACTATTCACCCTGGGCAGACTTTAGGACCCACACACAGAGACAAGAAATAAATTTATATTAAATATAAGGTTAAGAGCATCACTGCTGACTTCACTCTTGAAATAAATATTATCATTAATAAAAAGCACTTAACTAATATAAATTCTAACATATCAATGAAGCCTTGCAAAAAGCATACAGTTTATTGCAGTGGAAATTGCATTAAAATTCAGTTTTATAGAGAATTCAACAACACTTGTGATATTAGATTGTAATGGAAGGCACCCCAGTGAGATAATGGATCCTTGTGAAATCAGTCATGCAGCACTACTCCAGTAATAGAAAGTCTAAGGCTTGTAATAAATCCCTTGACAGTTTTACAGTTCCTTGACAACTTGACAGTTATTAGACTGTATGATAATTCCAATTGATTTCTGCACATGTTTTGCACAGTCATATCTACTTCTAATAATACAAAATTCTACCTTACACACCCCAGGCCACCATAAGGCATCTGATGCCGCTCTCACTCCTAAACCATATATCTCCAAAATAAATTCATTGATTTGGACCTGTTCTGAGCATTCTTGGTTGCAGACAATAGAGATACCGAAGTGGGATTTTAATTGAGACAGATGATTATTTATATGATTAGATATGTCTGCAAATTAAGAATGCGTGAACCCAGGCTTTTGCTAAATTCATTGGGGGAATTTCAGCACCAACAGAAAGCCATCATGGTGAAAATCTAGGCCAAAGCCTTAAAATCAGATGGAAAGCATTTTCAAAAGGTTGAGCACTTATGTTCATGGGCTCATAGAAAATTATGCTGCAGTAAAGGAACGCAATGTTTAGATGATCAAATGATAATCTAATTAAGGTGTTTAAAATGATTAAGGGACTTAATGGGAAGAAGAGAAATGATTTTGTCTGGCTTCAGTCCAGAACCAGAAGAATCATCTTCAAACTAAAGTTTGGCGATTCAGGAGTAAAATTAGGATGCATTTCTTCATGTAATGGAAATCTAAAACAAATTCTCCAAAGAAGCTGTTGATGTTAACTCAATTAAAAATTTCAAAACTGAAGACTTTTTTTATTACGCGAGGGTATTAAGGAACATGGAGTCAAGGTGGGTAAATTAAGTTGATATACAGACTGTAATTGAATTTATTGGGGCAGGGCCAAGAGGCTGAATGATATGGTCTTGTTCCAGTGGAATGAGATTGAAATCCTCCAGATGTTTTATCAGCCTCTTCCATCAACTTTGATCAATATTTTGAGGAATTTCAGTCCCTGTTAAGTAATTTCTTTTGTTAACACACACATTCTCCTTACAACACTTGTCTCATGATCAAATAAGCATGGATGTAGGTTTGCTCACTGAAGTGGAAGGTTCGTTTTCAGACGTTTCATCACCATACTTGGTAACATCATCAGTGAGCCTCTGGATGAAGCACTGGTGGCATGGCCCACTTTCCTGTGGTGATGTCAATTCCTGCTATTTTTCTCAGGGGTGGTAAATGGGATCCAAGTCAATTTGTTTGTTGATAGAATTCCAGTTGGAATGCCATGCTTCTAGGAGTTCTTGTGCATGTCTCTATTTGTCTTGTCCTAGGATGGATGTGTCATCCCAGTCAAAGTGGTGTCCTTCCTCATCTGTATGTAAGGATACTAGTGAGAGTGGGTCATGTCTTTTTGTGGCTAGTTGATGCTCATGTATTCTGGTGGCTAGTTTTCTGCCCGTTTATCCAATGTAGTGTTTGCTATAGTTCTTGCAAGGTATTTTATAAATGACATTAGTTTTGCTTGTTGTCTGTACTGGGTCTTTCAAGTTCATTAGCTGCTGTTTTAGTGTGTTGGTGGGTTTGTGGGCTACCATGATGCCAAGAGGTCTAAGTAGTCTGGCATTCATTTCCGAGGTGTATTTGATGAAGGGGAGAGTGGCTAGCGTTTCTGGACATGAGTGTTAGTTTACATATCAACTAAATACAAATATGTGTTGACTAACATACAGCCAGCAATGGAGTATGGACTGTTTGGACCATGTACAAATATTATATGTATAGCTACCAACTTCAACATTACTAGAATGGCTAAGTCAGAAGCAAATATTGCTAAACAGAAGCTGTTATCAATGAAGTTATATTAAGGCAAATTTAGGATATGCTTGGGCTCAATTTCAAAACAACAGGCAATCTGCAACATCTGACCACTGTGATATTGTGAGATAATGGTCCACATTATCTTAGTTTTGCAAAAAAAAGTAAATCATTTTAGAAATACTGAAGAAGATTCTCACACAATCACAGAATTACAGCAGGTAGTGCACATTTCTGGAATGCTAATTGAACATTCAGATAACACCCAACTCTTTGTGTATTCAAGAATGTAATTAATAAACACAAACTGTGCAATGACCTATGCAAATCGGCAAAGCTAACAGTTTGAGTTCTGACCTCCTGAGGCTGAGGGGGCAATTTTATGCCTGTGAATACCATGGAATCAACTGATCAACTTTCATGACAGTAAGGCAAGTTTGGATAGTATTTAATGCTGGAAGTGTAATAGGTAAGACTACTGAGTTAATGGCATGGTTTGACACATGGAAGTATGATATTGTTGCTATCACAGAAACATGGTTGAGGGAAGAGTTGGACTGGCAACTCAATATTCCATGGCAAAGGATCTTGAGGCGAGACAGAAGAGGGTGTCACACTATTAATTAAGGAGTCAATTACTGAAATAAAGAGAGATGATATCTTGGAAGGATCCTCAAATGAGGCTTTGTGAGGAGAACTCAGGAATGTTAAACAGCTACAGTAGGCAGCTACTTTACTGGGAGTGTATTATAGGCCCCAAAGAAACAGCAGGAACTAGAGAAACAAATATAGCAACAGTTCACGGAGGTGCGGAAGAGTAATAATTGGGTAATTATATTAGTGGATTTCAACTTTCTCAATATAAATTGGGATAGACATACTGTTAAAGGCTTAGAAAGAATGGATTTCTTGAAAATATATCCAGAGAAGCTTCTTGGATCAATATATAGAAGGCCAAACTAGGGATGGCGCACTGCTGGATCTGCTTCTGGGGAAAGAAACCAGACAAGTGTTCGGTGTGGCAGTTGGCTAACATTTAGGCCACAATATGGTACAGTTCAAATTTGCTCTGGACAAGGAAAAAGATTGCCTGCAAAAGCCAGCTTTGGATTGGGGGAAGGCAGATTTTATTAGAATATGGCAGAATCTAAGTAGACCAAGAACAGCTCCTTGCGGATAAGTCTATAGTGGAGAAATGGTTTGGGGATATGGGAGAGCAGAGGATGGGGACAATGGCATTCAAAAGGAGCTGGGGAGAATGCAGCTGAATCCAGCCAGCACATTTTAGAGGAAAATGTAGGAGCATTAAGTTCAGGGAACCTTGGATGCTGAGGAATTCAGGACTGGATAAAGAAGAGTACGGTTTTAAGCAAGTCCAAAGGGTGCAATTCAGCTGTGGCCGTAGAGGAATACATGAAGTGCAGGAGGGAAATTAATAAAGCAATTAGAAGAGCAAAAATAGGCATGAAAAACAACCTGCAAACAGGATTATAGAGAATCCTAAAGCATTTTATATATACATTTAAGGGAGGAGGTTAACCAGGGAAAGCATAAGCCCCATTAGGGATCAAGGGAGCAACCTATGTGTTAAGCCACAGGATGTTGGAAAGGTGTAGAATGGTTACTTCTCTTCAGTCTTCACGCAGGAAAAGGAGAACATATCAGGAAAAGGGATTGTGAGGAACTTGCACAGTTGGACGCAGGGAATGGGGAGGTATTGGAGGTTCTGTCAGGCTTAAAAATGGACATACAAATCCTCTGGTCCAGATGAATTGCATCCCAGGCTAATGTGGAAGGCATGGCAGGAAATTGCAGGAGCGTTGATATCAATTTTTAATTTCTCTTTGGCTACGGGGAGGTGCCAGAGAACTGTAGACTGGCTAATGTGGCACCATGTTTTAAGAGGATGGTAGAGATGAACCAGCAAATTACAAAAAAAGTAAGTCTCATGCCAGTGGTAGGGAAACTTGGAGAAAAGTCTGAAGGACTGAATTAATACCCACTTGGAAAGACATGAATTAATTTGGGATAGCATGGTTTTTTCAGAGGGAGGTCCTGCCTAACAAATTGGTTAGAATTTTTTGAAAATGTAATCAAGTGTGTGGATGAGGGACTTTCAGTTGATTTAGTTTATATAGATTTCAGTGAAGCTTTTGACAAGTTCCCATACGGAAGACTCTTTGAGAAGGTTAAAACACATGGAATTGAGGGAAACTTGGCAAGATGGTTCATCAAGTGGCTTAGTAGTAGGACACAAAGGGTAGTGGAAGAAGGCTGTTTGAGTGACCAGAAGCCTGTGTCCAGCAGTATAACACAAGGATCAGAACTGTACCTTTAATGTTTGTTATATACATAAATGATATAGATGAAAAGGCGGGGTTATGTCAAGCAAATTTGCAGACAACACCAAGTTTGGTAGTTAATAGTGAATAGTGAAGAAGATGGTTGTCGGTTACAGGAAGATACAGATGGGTTGGTCAGATGGGCAGACCAGTGACAAATGGCATTTAAAACTGGTAAGTGTGAGGTGGTGCACTTTGGAAGAAGAAACAAGATGAGTGTGTATTTAATGAATGTAGGACATTGGGTAGCTTGAGGAACATCGGTATCTTGGGATAATTACTTCCAGATACCTAAAGTCAGCAAAGAAAATGAATAAGATATTTAAGAAGGCATTTGGGACACTTGCTTTCATCAGTCATGGCAGAGAGTATAAGAGCAAAGAGAAAATGTTGGAGTTGTACAGAGTGTTGGTCAGGCCACAACTGGAATACTGTGTGCAGTTCTGGTCACCTCACTATTGGAAGGATGTGATAGCACTAAACAGAGTACAGAGAAAGTGCACCGGGATGAAGCCTGGGAGGGAGAAGCTGAGCTACAAGGAGAGACAAGATAGGCTTCGATTGTTTTCGTTAAAGCAGAGAAGATTGAGTGGGGAAATTATTGAGTTGTATAAGATTATGAGGGGTCTGGACAGGATGAAGACGGAGCAGCTTTCCCCTTTGATCGAGGGGTCAGTCATGAGAGGGCATAGATTTAGCGTGAGGGGCAGGAGATTCAGAGGGGATTTGGGAGAAAACCTTTTCCTGTCAGTGGGTGATGAGAATCTGGAATGCACTGCTTATGAAGGTTGTAGGGCTGGAAATCTTACAACCTTTCAAAAATATTTGGATGAGTACTTCAAATATTATAACATTCAAGGATATGGAACAAGCACAGGAAATTGGGATAAGTGCACTTTTAGTGGTAGTTATGTCTGTGCAGATTCGATGGGCCGAAGGGCTTTTTCTGCGCTGTATGAATCTATGATCTATAATAATAACACAAGTTCAACACCACCTTCTTGAAAGCCTTGCCTGTAATACCCAAATCTCATGGACAGAAAGACAAGATTTGTTTCTTGATATGTTGAATGATAATGCAAAGTGTGTTTCCAGGAAAAGAGATAGAAACATTGCCATTCCTTGGCAAACTTCAAGGAAATGACAGACTAAGGATTTAGTTGTAACACCATTGAAGCAAATGTTACACATTTTTCCAATACTTTGTATGACATAGTCAAGGAATGTTTAAAAGCATTTTTGTACAGACGAATAGCCAGTACAGTATGAAAGGAGACAAAGGAACATAAATGTAAACTATTGTGAATGTACTGTTAGTACTTGAACACTTCCTTGTACATAACTACAAAGCTATTTAGAGAAGTGTTGTATAAATAATTCACTCTTCTACTGAGATTTAGTTCAGCAAGTTACAGGATTGAATTTGTTTTCCAACAGTTTCTTTCAGTGTAACGATCAAGCAAGGTATTAATATGTTCTGTTTAATTATAATCACTGTAAAACATTATAACATCATGCCTTTGTCCAAAGCTTATGCTTTCAGGTGAGATTTACCATGCGCTCCCAAGCGAACACTGACAAAATGCTAGGGAGATCAACTTTTATGGTTTGTTTTATTACAGCATAAACATGTGGACAATTTTGAAATCACTTTAGATTTCAAAACACAGTTATGTTGCAGATGAGTATAGTATTTTGAAAGAAAATTGAAGTGCCTGAAAGAGAAAAAAGTTACTTAGGTATAGTGTATGCAACACCCACACTTCTTTGTTTCACAGTTAGGAACTGTAATAAGATTTGTAGTTATATAGTTATTTTGGTCTTTTTTGTGTATTAATTGAATTTGTATGCTTTATCTCATACCTGTACCCTATAAACTAAAAAGAACAAAAGAGTACAACTGAAGTATCTTATTCTTGGCAGTCAACTTGAAGTCAAATTTAAATGATGGTTCCCTCAACTACAATATATTGATAAAATCTTGAACTTCCCAGAATGCATAGATGTATCAAAAAGACATTTTGGATGATTTTTGTCATTAAGGCATAACATGACATATTCTCGAAGCAGACACACAAAAATTGCCTTGTGGCATCTGATTATCTCAGCAGAGAGCAATAAAATGTACAAACTAATAGGGACAAGTTGTAATGTATTATGGACCAGGCCCGATTCCCTTAAAACATTTCAAGAAAATAGCCCCGACCCGAACTTTGTTAGTTGTTATAAGCAGGTGTACAGCAGATATTCTATGAGAGATGCAAATGGTCAAACCACTTAGTTTCAACAAAACAGAATTTATTTCCAAGATTACTGAATGAAACACAAACAAAAGAGAACAGAATACAGAATAACTTAATTTATCCAAAAACCTAACAGATTATCCCAACTTGTTCCCAATGTTTGCAACAATCCTCATAAAAAAACCCTTGGAACAAAACTTAAAATCAAACCCATGATCTTGCAGGAGAGATCTCAGAGAGGACCAGCATGGACCTGCTTCTTTGGGTCCAGCAGCTTCAAAATTACCTGACTGTTTTCAATGAATAGCCAGACTGCCAAAAACCAAATCAAACCAGAGAAAAGCTGAGATGGGGAGAACAGGCCACTACCCTTGCATTGTACAAGTGTTTGTTTTAAACTTGAAAGCCTTTTTTGAGGCAGTATCTGTTAGCTATAATCAAATTGGCCCTAAAACCTATCCAACTTAGACTTTTCAGGGTCTGTGTCTTTTACAACCTCCCTGAAAAAAAATGCTAAGGGCACCATAACCTTATTAAAGGAACAGCATAATCACAAATGAGCAGGATGCTCCCATAAATAATGATCATCTTAGAGAACCAAGAATTAGACAATACAAAGTGACTCAATGTAATGTCCATTAAATGCCACTTGCCAATCTGAGACTGATCATATCCCATTTAGGCATTGGCAAGCCAATCAGAGCTTTGCGATGTCACTGACCATGCACAGAGATCGTGACTAGCAAGGGTTCAAAAGCTGAAGCTCTTAGCAAGCAGGTCTACAGAAAGAAAAGACTGAAAAACAAAATAAAACCAAGTGTCCAGCAGCCAAAACTCGAGTTGGTCAAGTTAAAGTGACTGCTTTATTAAAGATTACTGTAAGCATTACTGTTCTTTTTTATTGTGTTCAAAATTAATAAATTCTGTGAAATTGTGAAAATATTCTTGGAGAGTTCTCACAACTAATCAGGACTGAAAGACATTTTAAAACTTAAGTCTATAACTGTAATTGATTTAAGTCTTACAATTAAAGTTAAGTTGAACATTCCATATCTTACATAATATAATAACATAAATGACTAGCACACTAAGTCTGATTATAAATGACCATTAAACCTTTTGTGGCATTTTTCATGGATGGCCTGTGCATGGGTACAATGATTAATTGCTAAGGCATCTATTATGGGAATCTGGTCACATAGGCATATCCAGCTAACTGCAGCTGACAGCAAGTTTTTCTTCACATGGGGAACAGGGATTGGGTGAGAAAAGAGTAGTAACAAAGATCAACAAACATTTATCTATTGCATTTCCAAATATCACTGATTATTGTACGACAAAAGTATTTTAAAAAGTTATAGCATTTAAAGCAATACAATGGGAATGGCATTTCACCTGATTTCTCAGAACTAAAAATGGCCTGTTTTATGTTTGGATATCAGGAGTCAAATTCTCCATCATTAGCATTTTAATGTGCTATAGTGTTATTGTCAATGCTTCATGTCCAAAGGCATTACCATCATTGAATCCTCTGCTATCATTCTCCTGGGAGGTTACCATTGACCAGAAACCAAATTCAACAAAACATGTAAATAGTTGAAGAGAAGCATCCAACGAGCAGGAGAGTCGATGTTTTGAGCATAAGCTCTTCATCAGCAACGAGGGAGTGGCCCAAGGGGGCTGAGAGATAAATGGGAGAGAGTGGTACTGTGGGGAAGGTAGCTGGGAATGCGATAGGTAGATGAAGGCAGGGGTGAAGGTGATAGGTCAGAGTTCTCCTGCTCCTTGGATGCTGCCTGACCTGCTGCGCTTTTCCAGTACCACACTCTTCGACTCTGAACTCCAGCATCTGCAGTCCTCACTTTCTCCAAGACTCTGGAAAGAGGATAGGAATCCTGCAACAACTAACATGATGCTGATTCCACAAAGCCTAGCTGCTATTTACAAGGCACAGGTCAGGAGAATGATAAAATGGTGTCCAGTTTCCTGGATTTGTGGAGATTCAACAACACTCAAGAACCTCATCACCGTCCAGGACAAAGCAGCCTGCCGAATTGGTCTATCCAGAGATCATCTTCAACATGTACTCCCTCCATTACTAATGCACAGATACCAACTACAAGATGCACTACATTATCTCACTGTGGCTCCTTCATCAGCATCTTCCAAACCCACAACCTCTACCATCTAGAAGGACAAGACAGATGGGAACACCACCACCTGCAGGTTTCTTTTCAAACCACATATCATAGCATCCTGACTTGGAACTAAGTCACTTTTTCTTCAGTGAGAATAGGTCAAAATCCTGGAACACTTTCCCTGATAGAACTATGTATGCACCTACACCACATGAGCTCCAGTGCTTCAAGAAGGCAGCTCACCATCATCTTCTCAAGAGCAATTAGGAAGAGTAATAAATACTGGCTGAGCCAGTGAAGACTCATTCAGTAAATTAACAAAGAAAATATAAAGCAACATAAAAAATTGGTTTGCATCTCAGAATTAATGTCATAATGGCAGGCAGCACTAAAATCATGTTCAGTAAAACAGTTTTAAGGGAGGAATACACCCAAGGACAAATAAATACAGGTTTAACATGAAAGGATCTTTCTTCATCAGTGCAAATCAATTGAAACTGTTATTTTCAAACACCATTTATTTCGTACTACATGTCAGCTCACATTGTTTCTTTCAACAAAATATTTGATAACCTGTTTTAATGATATGCCTTCAGTCTGAGGAGCAGACTGTTCCTTTCAACAAAGCAATGGTGATTGTAGATTCTTTGTGAATCTACCATATCTATCTTTACTTCAACGACCAAATTGTTACATCAGTTAAACCCAAGGAAACAAAATCGATAACATGTGGAAGCTTCAACACAACAACTGAAATTCTTTTCAAATGAAGTGTCATTTCCTCTCTTAAACAAAATAATTGTGACCATGAAACTTTAAAAATCATACGTTCAAACAGACAATGATTAACTTACTTAAATTTTTGAGATAAAAAGTTCGGAAATAATTCTGAGATAGTGACTCAACTCATTATTTTGTGAGTTTGCTCTGAGTGAAATGACATATTCAAGCATAACTAGTCATATGCATTCATTTATTGCTAACGTCTTCATTTGAAACAAAGTAGTCTTTTCCCTTTTGGAGTAGTTGAACACCTTCCAGATTTGAACCTGGTGGATTAAGCTGGAAAGTAAGAGAGAGCCATATCAAAAGAGCTCCTCAACTCAGCTTGTTTTTAGGATAGGGACCCAATGGCAGGAGCAGCTGCTGCTTGATGAACAGGGAAAGGAAGCCAAACTGAATAATTATAGAGATATCTGAATTGATCTTAGAAGGTAGATGCTCGCCTTCTCAGTGAACAACAATCTTTAGGTTTACACCCTGTAACTAGGAGATGATAAGGGACCATACACTTGGAGTCCTGTTCTTGTGTGATCTGATGTCACCATGACACAGCTCTTGATATACATCTTCAGTTTCTACCATTAGAGTAAAGGTACTATTAACACTTTATTTCACAAAAGTCTGAATTATGAGCAATTTTAGCAAGCTGCCAACATTTCACCAGCAATTGACAACCTAACTCTGGCTGCATCGAAGTAACCTCACTATGATTCACAGCATGACACAGAAATGACAGGCTGCATGTCTCAGGGACAGGGCGTTGACCACAGAGGCCAACGTGCAGGCCTATTGCTGCTGAACAAGTTTCTGCTCCATTTGGAGAGTTCTGCCTGCATGGCTCATCCAAAAAAAAAATCAAGCCATGCTTCTCTCGCCAAGGGATCCTCCATCTCTAGGTGGCATGTTTGAGGCTTCAGAGCAACTGACCCTTTAACTGAACCAGCAGCATGGAAGATCTTCCCCACCTACTGGCTCCTAATTGCCTACTCCGGGTAAAGTTGCTGCTGAATCTTGTTTTGTACCCCTCAGACCTCTGACCCTCCAAATAACATGATCTCCAGTTTAGCAAAAATGTTGCCTAAGTAGTAAAAGAAAATGTAAATTTGGCCCTCCACACTTTCTGAGACCTATTTTTGCAATTTCAATCTGCATTCACACAATTATCGGTGCATTTGAATTTTAACAGTGAATGCTACATTTGAAAATGTTCAGAAGATGGCTTAATCTGGTTTACAGATATTCATGGAATTTAGTCATCACTGACAATTTTGCTCAGAATGAAATGACACACTAAACCATAACTAGTCACATGAATCCACTTTTTGCTGATTTCTTCACTTGATGTTTTTTTTTAAATCTTAACATTTTATAGCAAAAGTATCAATCAGGTTACAGATACAATTCCAATAACAAACATTTTCCAGTTCAGTGTCTAGTGTGATTTAATGTTGTACTTTTGTGCTGAATAGCTCTTTTTTCCTGGAGTTCATAGCATAATGGGATATTTATTCTTTAAAGTTAGCAAATATGAAATGAGAGCCTCATGCTAATTTCTGTCCAAAATCACATGATCAAATGGATCAATACAACAGCGGTTTTATGTACATAAGCTGATATATGTGACAAAAGGACCTGGAATTACTTCAAAATTATCAATATTGCTCTTACCTGAAGGAGAAATGTGTCTCCAATTTATGACAGGTTCTGGTCTTCCATTAGCCAAGCACACAAGAGTCACATTGCTACCTTCATTCACTGTAATGTTAGATGAGATGTTGTAGATCTTTGGTGGAACTGTTGAGAAAATGTATATTTTAATCATAAAACAGGTTTAGATGTCTCTTATTTCCACATATTAGTTTTACTGTCAGCCAGTATTCAATGATAATTTAAGAATCCATAGCAAATAGGTTATCTGATTATTTCCAAAACTAATTTTAATATTAATCAAATCCATATCTTGCAAACCATATTATGAATGTACGATGTATAAATTGTGCTAAAATCTCATTGTGTGATCTATATTAAATTCCACCATCCATTTGAAATTTTGAGGCATAATTAGACTGTGGAATGTCCAATTATTTCAGCAGCACACATGAGCCATCTTCTTCTGTTCTCAAGAACTTGTGCATCGGATTCATGGGCAAATCAATAAGAACAAAGAGTAAATCAATCCAAATTGAAACAGATCTGAAGTAGTTTGTAGTTTGAATAAGTCCAGACCATAGAATTATTCTAAGGTGCATATTTATTTTAGCTGTGGTAAGACAGAGTCACAGAGATAAAGAAAATTAATTTGGCGTAGTAGAGTTATTGAGAAGTTTAGGTAAATATAAGTAACCAGGACCACGAACAGCAAACTAATAGAACTGATGAAGTTTTCGTTTACTGAAATAAAATTCCTGCGTAAGTAAGGGCTATGACATTGTGCAATTAAAATAGTCTGATGAGAGTATTCAGTGGATTATAAACGGTTTTGATTATTTCACAATTAACTATTTTGTTTTGTAATTCTACAGTGGTGTACCAAATGTACTAATTGTCCTCATACCTTATAAATTGCACAAAATAAATAATTTTGCAAAGGTTCATAACATTCAACAGATTTGATTCAAATTGGAAAAGAATAATGAATGATTGCAAAATATATCCTTTTTCATGTCATGTAAAGCATGTTGTCTTCTCAAAAAATTAACAAGGAGTGGCACAGTGGCTCAGTCGTTAGCACTGTTGCCTCACAACAGCAGCGATCCAAGTTCAGTTCCGCATTGGGTGACTGTGTGGAGTTTGCACATTCTCCACGTGTCTGCGTGGGTTTCCTCCGGGTGCTCTGGTTTCCTCCCACAATCCAAAGATGTGCTGGTCAGGTGAATTGGCCATGCTAAACTGCCCATATGGTTAGGTGCGTTAGTCAGGGGTAAATATAGGATAGGGGAATGGGTCTGGGTGGGTTACTCTTCGGAGGGTCGGTGTGGACTTGTTGGGCCAAAGGGCCTGTTTCCATACTGTAGGGAATCTAATCAGTCAATGCATTCACACTTTTCTTCAGGCAACAGTACTACTTTATCACGATTCTCTGTCCCTCATTTCTGAACTACTCACTTTGTCTATACTGTCCAACATGTCTGGCTGGCACAAATGAGCTGTAGCTTGTCACGAACTGCCTATGTAGGGCATAGAAATGAACTAAAAGTAGATCGCTAAGTGTCAATTTTTCTTTGATTTTTTAATATTGTGTGTTATAAAAATTGAACAGCAAAGATTCACACTGCATGGACAAATGCGAAAAAAATCCTTTTGAAAAAATTATCACTTTTATAGTCTCCCTACAAACAACATGGAAGAACACATTTAAAAGACATAGAAAGATAGAAACTAGGAGCAGAAGTAGGCCATTCAACCCTTTGAGCCTACTCTGCCATTCAATGCCATAGAATTCCACAAGTTCACAACATTTGAGTGAAGGAACCTTTCGTTATCTCCGTCCTAAATGGTCTACCTTGCATTCTGAGACTGTATCTCTTGTTTCTAGATTCCCCAACTAATAGATGTGGATTATCTACATTTTTGCCTTGTTTACTGAACTCTCTCATCCATGACAATGCCATATAACTGAAAGTGATCTGGACTTTGAAGAATTTTAGCTGTACATTCCTGCTCAGTTGTCTCAGACAGCTTTTTAACATCCACCCTGTTTAAAATACAGTATAAATCAACAAAAATAAGAATTCTAGGCTGATAACAAGGTTCTGCAAGACCTGAAAGTTTCCCTGAAACCAAGTTCAAGGTCGTTGCCTCAACAGTTCTCAAGACACCAACACCATCTTGCTGCATCAATCCCACCTTCAAGGAATTCTGCAATACCATGCTTAGAGCTATCGAGATGTTGGTCAAGTTTAATTCCTGATTGAAGGAATTATCATTGGTCCTTAAATCACATGATTGCTATTATGACCAGTCTCTGGGCAAGCTATCAGAGGTAATGAGTAATGAAATGGGTTCCTTTCATTATTCACCAATCCCTCGGTTGGTTATAACAAGAGTTCATTTAAAAATGTTCTCTTCCATTGTGGATGGCTTTCTCCCAGACCCAAGTTAACTTATGTTTGAAAAGGAGTAAATCCAACTAAGATTGCATGAATTAACAAAAAATAGTGAGTTTATTAATTACTAAACTCAAGAAGAAATAGAAATGTGACACATTTAGAAACATATTAGACATCAGAGGTTAGTCCAAATTATTAAATGTTTAGAAAATCAATCACTCTTTGTTTGATTTATTGATGAAAAGCAGATAATTGAATTTTATGGCTGCCACAGTGAAAGTTGAGTAGTCAATTTCAAGGTTCCTGGCTTTCATAAGTTTATACAAAATTTTGTTCCCAGATTCTGTTTGGCAGTGGTTGATTGAAAGCACTCAGTGTGAGGGGATCTTTTCCCCGGTTTTACCTGCAATTTTTAGGCTGTTCTCTAAGCTATTCATAGTACATTATTCCACACATGAGGATACCAGGCCACTAGCACACACAAACTAATAGTACAGACTATTTTTAAACCCTTTCTTTCTGTGTTCCTGAAGGTCAAAGCACAAAGATTCTGCAAGCAGCTTTCTACTGAGAGGGGAAGATAGTCAGCTTCACCATTATCACTTCCTGTTCCATCTTATTATCTTTGTTTAGAATTTTCCACAGGTGAATACTCCACAGGTGTCACATTCTATTGGTCCCAAACAAGACTGTGCCAGTCAGTGAGTGAATTTACATCTGCAGTAATTTTTTGGCTGTAGCAGAATCCTTTTAAAAAACACATTCTGGAGTATAAGGTTAATAATGTCAATGGTACATTGGGATCATGATCCTTTGTCATCACACCTAATAGCTACACTTCTGGTTTTAATTTATTCTTAGTTATAAAATCATATTCTTTCCCTTTTGTTTTTTGTGTGCTTGTGAGAAAAATCCTAAAAACTACCTTGGGTTTGAATATGTAAATAAATTTCACTTTGAAGAGTTAGATGTGATTCTGCCTTAAAGTTCATTTACAGAGAAAGTGCTTGAAATAAAAAAACATGGCATTTTCATAACTAAACTATTCTGTTTACAGCTACAATACAAGGAGAAGGTAAGACTCTATCTCTAAAACATTACAGCAAAACATAAAGCATTTTGCAAAACTCCTCAGTCAGAAATGCCGAGGTCCCCAGCATCACAGATGCCAGACTTCAGTCTATTTGATTTATTCCACATGAAATCAAGAAATAGCTGGAGGCACTGGATATTGCATAATCTGTGTACACTGACAATTTTGTGACAACATACTGGTAATAGCAATGCAGAATTGTGCTCCAGATCTTGCCACACCTCTAGCCAAGGTGTTTCAATATGAGACAAGCCTCCATCTACCCAACCAGTTGCCCTGGTATGTCCAGTATACAAAAAGCAGGACAAGTCCAAAGTCAAGAATTATTGCCCAATAGTCTACTCCTGTTCATCAGGGAAGAAACAAAAAGTGTTATGAACAGTGCTATCAAGCAACGTATAGTTGGTAATAAACTGCTCACTGATTCTCAGTTTGTGTTCTTCCAGGGTCAACTAGCTCTTAAGCTCATCACAGCCTTGGTTTCAACATGGGCAAAAGAGCTGAATTCCAGAATGAGGTGACAGTGATTACCCTTGGCACTAATGCTACCTGAGAGTCAGTGTGGCATCAAGGAGCCTGAACAAAGCTTGTCAATTGGAAAAAAGGGGGAACCTCTCCATTGGTTAGAATCACAGCTAGCACAAAGGAAGATTGCCGTGGTTGTTGGGAAGTCAATCAGCCCAACCCCATGACCATTTTTGCAAGAGTTTCTCTGGGTAGTGTCCTGGGCCCAACCATCTCCAGCTGTTTAGCTAGTGACATTCCCTTGATCAAAGTCAGAAGTGGGGACATTTGCTGATGATTGCACAATGTTTAGCACTATTTGTGACTCCTCAAATACTGAAGTAGTCCATGTCCAAATGCAGCAAGATAAGTAATCTAATCTAAAAACAATTTGGGATAAGATTCAACTTTGTCCTGGGAGTTGAGATGAATACCCTGTAAAAATCTTTGTGACAGGTATTTCAAAGAGAAATGATGCGACTAGGGTGTCATTTTAGGGAAGGTTAGATTTTTTTACTATACTGTATTTGCAGAATTAGATATTTAATGACGTGTTCATATATCTACACAAGAACACTTGGTCCCTAACAAGGAGGAGATAACATAATGGGTGTCAGGTGAAACATGGAAATATTTCCCTCTCCAAAAGTAAAACACAATTCATTTTTACAGTAAAATCGCAACAGACATAAAACTGTAACAACAACAGAACAAGCTAAAGGAATATGAAAGAAAACAGAGACTCCGTTAGCAATCTATTATCGCTTTTCTACTGTTTGTTGCCCTTTTATTCTGTCAGGAAAAAATATCATTTGGCCTTTACCTTATTCTCTCACCCCCATCCACTTCTTCAATCCATCAATTTAATGAGCACTGCTGACTTTAAAAGTGACAATACAAATTCAATGATCATATATCTCAAATTTGGGTATGAGGAATGGGTTCATTTTCAGAAGAAATACAAGCAACATTTCAGATAGTACATGAGCTAGAATAATCACTACCTAAGTTGAACTTGCCTCTATTTTAATTTCAGGTTGCTGCCCTACATCCTGCATTCCTGAAGGCAGGCATACCTCTTAAAGGAGAGGACTGCAGCAGTGGCAATGATTACTAGCTGAAAGGATACCTAAAAAGAAAAAGACTCTTCACTCTAAAAGCCTGGGATGCATAACAAAGGAAACTACTGATTTTTGTTTTAAGTGAACCTGATTTCAGGGACGAATAGCATAATATATTTATGTGGTGGCTTAAATATCAAATAATCCTCAAAGTTACTTTACAGTTATGTAATCTGACAAAAATTGACACAAAGCTGGTACCATTTCTGGGTAGCATCATGCCCCTTTAGTTAGCACCGCTACTTCACAGCGCAAGGACATTGGTTCAATTCTACCTTCAAGTGACTATCTGTGTGGGGTTTGCACATTCTTGTATCCAGGTAGAAATGGAAAGAAATATATATATAAGCAAATACGAAGATGCTTTTTTTTTGAATGAAAAAAGATTTGCTTGTCACATAATTCCTTGACACTGTTCTCAATATGAAACAGTAGACTGAGATTGATTCAGTCTGATACCATACTGAAAAAGAAAGAACTGCAAATGCTGGAAATATGAACACAAACAGAAATTGCCGGAGCAACTCAGCAGGTCTGACAGCATCTGTGAACAGAGTTAACGTTTCAGGTCCAGTGACCCTTCTTCAGAACATTACTTTGACTTTTTCTTCATAAGTTTTCAACAGGAATCCATCTCGAGAAATAGTAATATATTACTAATAGCTTCAAAGGCTATTATGGACAGCAGTTTGCAACATGACGGTTAGCTTTAAAACACTCGAGAAAATATTTTGTCTACATTTATTGCTGGGAAATGCTCATATTTCAGAAGCCTACAGGAAGAGTTTGATTGTGGTCAGAGATATAGTTCATCTCTAAAACATCAACAAGTTACAAAAAGATATGAGAAATCGTCATCTAAAACACCATCAAACAGACTTGATTGAGAAATCTGCTGGAGATAGTTTCTCAGAGAAACTGGATTGAGGAACAAATGACTGGGAATAGTTACAAAAGTCATTAAAGAAAGTCAGACAAGTAGTCATGGAGGTCAATTGTAGGTTTATCCAATCAATAATTTATTACTTTTCAATCATTTATAGATTACACTAAAATCTGGTACAGAAACTGCATTCTACAACAGTGTTACATACAAAAATTGACAATATTTTGCAGACATGATGTGTATTTTATTTTCTTAATTTTTTCACAGGATGTTGGCATTGCTGGATTGGCAACCATTCATTATCCATCCCTAACTGTCCTTTAAAGGATTAGCTTTTTAAGCCAATTTATGGGTAGTTGAGCATTAACCATATTGCTGACAGTCTGGAGTCACATGTAGGCCTGTCCTGGTAAGAATGGCTGATATCCATCCCGAAAAGGCATCAGAGAACCAGATGAAGGCTTGTATCAACAAACAATGGGTTGATGATTCTGAATAAAATGTTAGAAGTCCCTTTTAAGGCTTAAACAGAAAATCTCCAGAGTTGACCGAGAACAGGTGATACTCATTGGAGTTTGTGGAACAGTAGTCACATCTCTACATCTGGACAAAGAGAGCCTGGAAGCAACATCTCTGAAAAGGTTGATGAGTAATTGTAAAACAACTGGGTTCTTGCATGGTTAGATTGCTGTGTTTCATTTAAAAATAGAAACCTGGGTTCTTGCACCCACAAACACTGATTTGACTTTGTCCCTCTTGTTTCCTCTCCTCTTTTGTTACTGTTACATTGCTTTGTTCAGCAATGTTTTGCTGTATTTTGTTAATTGGATGCTTTGGTGGCATGTCTTACCTTTTAAAAAGAGCTGGTTTATCGAGGCTGATTTGCATTATTTCCCTTTTCCATGATATTGTGATTTAGTTTCTCCTCTTTTGAGTTTTGCCTTCTTGGTTAAGTTATAGTGACCCTGGTGGACAGTTTTAGCAATTGGTTTATTTTTTGGCAGTGTTCTGCCCCAGTTGGGAGTTGTCTTCTGGACAGCAAATGTTTAGAAAGGAAGAAGTGGAAGCTAATGTTTATGTCAAACTGTAAAAGTACGATAAAACCTTTGTAAATCTCTGAAAGTCTTTTGCTGCTTAATTCAATGTATGGGGTAATGGTATACAAAACATGCAAGTGAAGGATTAACCTTGATTTATGTGGGTGGGTGGATAAAGAAAGCTCAAGTTAATCCCTGTTTCTGACAAATGCAAAACTCTCAGTGACATTTTACAGTCACGCTGTTGAATCATAAATTATGATTATCCACTGATGTTTTTGGAATTGGAGCCATATAAGCAGATGAAGGAGATGGTGAAGATATGTATTCAGATCACTTCTCTAAGAAAGGAAAAACAAAGTATAGCTCTGGCTTTATCCTTGCCAGAAATGAGTAAAATGGCAAATAAAGTATTTTCAGTACTGGTTGTAACTGACCTGGATAAAGTGAAGAATTTTCAGATACTAATATGAATTATGGATGAAGTTTACAAAAAGGATAACTTGTTACAAGTCTATGAGATATTTTCAAGAGCTGATGCATGTAAAAAGATGGCCCTTCATTCCATAGAGTTTGACAATTATACAAAAGACAAAAGAAATTCAATTTCTGGAATGTATGTTGGCATTTAAAAAATCAGATAGTGCACAAATTTAACACGTACACAGGCTTCTGATTTTGACAGATGTTCAGTTTCATGGAAGTGACTCTCTTTTTGAAAAGATGACTGCCCTTCCAAAAAGAACTTTTAAGAAGGTTATTATTAGCATTTACTTTTGCAGGACATATTGGGAGTTTTACAGTGATGCAGAGAACAAAACATGATCATTTCTGACTCTCAAAGGAGTCTAGTTGCAGTCATCCAAATGAAGATGTAATTTGTAAATTTTTTTTTGGGGGGGGAATGGATCATACTCATAAATAGGTTTCTGTATGAAGGAAAAATGCAGGATTGGGATGTTAGCAATAATGAATGAATCCCAGAAATCCAAAAGGAATAATCAATAGATATTTCTAGCGCCACACTAAACATAACTGTAAGGAGTTGTCCAAGGATAAGGAATCAGGTGTTTGAAGCAATTCAATTAAAAATAGAAATTGCTGGAAAACCTCAGCAAGTCTAGCAGCACCTGTGGAGAGAAATCAGAGTTAATATTTTGGTTCCAGTGAGAGTGTGGTGTTAGAAAAGCATAGCAGGTCAGGCAACATCTGAGGAGCAGGAGAATCCCTGAATGTAGTCTGGATTCCATGTGGGATCAGTCAGTTGCATAGGCAGGCACTGAGGAAGGAGATATGGCTGTGGTAGTGAGTCTCCTTCAGGATGTGACTGAAGAGCTTCAGGGTAGAGGAGATGACCTACAGGTTGCAGTGAGAGAGAGAGACTCACTAAAATCCTTTCAGAGAGAGGAGGGGAACTTCTTCAAGGTAGGCATCCTTGGAAGAAGCTTCGCAGTTGGGTTGAAATCAATGAGGAGAAAATGAGCACTGCAGATTCTGGAGATCAGATTTGAGTGTGGGGCACTAAAAAAGCACAGCAGGTCAGGCATTATACAAGGAGCAGGAGAATCTGATGCTTTTCCAGCAACACACTCTCGACTCTGATCTCCAGCATCTGCGGTCGTCACTTTCTCCCATTTTGGATCCAGTGACTCTTCTTCAGAACTGGACCTGAAATATTAATTTGGATTTATCTCCACAGATACTGCCATACCTGCTGACATTTTCCAGCAATTTCTATTTTTTTTCGGATTCCCAGTATATCCAGTTCTTATGGATTTTTAACTCAAGAAAGAGTTGGTTCTGAGAGTCAATGTGGTAAAGACCAATATCAAGAAAATTTTGTGTTCGAAGTTGCAATTCACTGCATCAAGATATTATTCTATTGGATTGAGGAAATTGTGGATTTCTTGTCAAAAGGTCCAAGAAATGATATTGACCTCCACTGATATAGGTGATTAAAACAAAACTATGTGGAAACTATGATACAAATTTGTTCATCCCTTCTCTTCGAAAAAAGAGATACTTTTAAAGGATGCCAGATATACAGATTAAAGATATATTTCCATTGTACAACAGAATGCATTACAGTGCATCTCTTGGTTAAATGTCATAAGACACACCATGCCCGATTTTAAGTATTCTTTTAGTCCAGGAATTTAATGAGGTAGCAGCCATGAACATGAAGACATGGGACAAAAACTGAAAAGTCTGTCTATTATATGTTGTAGATGTGATGGTGACTACATTTACTTAAAATAATTATCAGTAAGGACAGAAGGACTAGAATGGACAAGTCATGAAAATGAGAGTCAGCATAGGCTTTGAGTCACCAACAAAATTCTTAATGGACAATAGCAGTGAGTTTGTGAATGCCAAATTTCAGGACAGTGGTAAAAACTTAAACAGAAAACTCATTCTGCATTAGCTTGTGTGAAAGAAATAATGCAATAAATGATGAGATGTTGCACAAGAACTTCAACTTGCACTGACATCGGTAGTGCATATAAAACAAATTCAGATGTTGTTGGGGGGGAGGGGTGTGGTATAGCTCATATTGATTAGGAAAAGTCAGAACCACAATTGCCTTCAATACTGCATGACAATGCTACAGCACTAGAAGGAACAAGGATCAACTCGATTTTTTTGCACCCATCTATATGTGTTATACATGCTGGAAGAGTCCTAATTAAAACGACATACTGTACTGGCACCTCACCTACCATATTCTATCATGCAAACTCCTCAAGAGCCACTGAGGTGAAATAAAATTAAGTTTTAAGTATATACCAGAGATATGAAATAAAATTTCTGTGACAAAAGCCCATCTAATACATTTATATCTTATGAAGTATTTATTTTTTAATGAAAACAAACATCTGTATTCATAGCCCCATGTGAAATAAAGCTCCGTTTTTATGCATTTCTAAATGTGAATTCAACTATGAGCTTACTGCCTTCCCCCACCCCTCATCCTACTGTGATCATCTAATCCCATAACAATAGTCCTTAAATTTCTGTCTACTGAAATTGAATTTTTACGGATTTTTTTCAACTGCTCATCATTGCAGGCTTTTTCCTTCATGATCTAAAGGTCAGGGGATTTAAATGATTTGCCAGCTTCACAATTCCATGGAGCTTACCCCACTTTATATGCAACATTAATCAATCCCAAAAATGTCCCTGACCTCTCCAAAAAGGTACCAGACCTCTTCAAAGTACTTCAGAAAAGCACATTTTTCTCATGTGCCTAAAGCCTAAGAGTCAGGTTTCAGAAAAATGAGTGACGCAAATTTGTTCAGAGCGTGAAATACTTCCTATCCTATTATCCTGAGCCACAAGAAAATGGTGGGGGCCAGATTGGGAGTGTTACTTCTGCAATCAATGCAATGGCACCATTTTATGGAAGTTGAAGAAATGTAAGCGGAAGGTTTCATGACACACTTACATTTGCAACATTTCACCTGGACAATTATTGCTCTAGTTTAAATATTGAAAGTGCTTAGATTTCTACAGATGATATTTACAATATTATCTTAAAAGGAGCAAGCTTCTCCTGTAAGCTTAACTTGAATGCTGAAATGTTTATTTTCAAATATGTCCTTTTTAAGCTTCATATATTAATAATTTAGTATTGCCTTTATCATCGACTCAAAACTGTGTTCTCATTTTGAAACTAACTCTTCAATGAAATTTTCAAAGTCTTTGCTTGTATTTTAACAGTCATTGCATGCTTTAAGGAAGAAAGCTCCAAATGACTGTCAATTTGTCAAATGGCACTTTATTGTGCCAAATGTTCTTTTCTCTGTAAGTTGGTGCCACTAGCAGAAGTGTAAATCCAACACACTTTTACCTCTAGCAAACCAAGGAAGTGAGTATTCACAGTTTATTCAGTAGTAGGGAAGTGCTACTCATTCTTGACATTCACAGAATTACATATGCAAATAGTATCATTGGACAGCAGTGAACAGGATGGCAATGAATAATTTTTAACCCCCTTCCAAATAGAGATATGGAGTTGCTCTTGACTTTTGAACAAACAGCCAGGGGAGCATGTACCAACTGCACAGATCTTACTGTTTCTGATCCGTGCCTCTTTTGAATTTGGCAAGCAAACTCTGGATGCCAAACATACGTACAACTCATCATCCAAAGGAACATTGGCTCTGTGGAATTCTACTTAAAGGCTGAATTGTGTGTGAGTTTGAATGGTGATGTAGCTTTGGATGATGAGGTGAAAATGAGGTGAGGTTAACATGAGCCCATACTACACTGATAGAACTACAAGGAGCATTCCTGCAATTTACAATTGACTGTGAGTCACAGATTCTCTGTGTGTGCATTACAAATGCAGTTGTGATCCTAAGTATATCATTTGGTCATTTTGCTGTTCAGGAGAGATGCACAGTTCATATATTATGATATGCAAGAATTCCAGCTGGAGTCTGACTCGTGTCTTTGGAAACTTTAGCAAGACCTCCCTATTTTTATACTCCTGTCCCTTTGAAATAAAGGCCAATAATATTGCCTTCTCTATCACCTGCAGAACTTGGAAGCATTTTGCCTAGCATTTTGAGATTTATGCACAAAGATTCGCAAATCCTCGCAAGTGCATTATAGTATTTAACTCCTGTATTCTTTCTGCCAAAGTGCTTAATCTCACATGTTCCCACATTATATTGCCTCTGCCACATTTTTGCCCAGTTGCTTAACCTGTATAGACTTTTTGTGTCATCCTCACCACTTGCCATTAATATATGTTGTAAATAATTGTGGTCCCAGCACTGATCCCTGAAAATGCCCCTTATTCTCTGTTTTCTATTTGTTAGATAATCCCATCTGCATGCTTATATAATATCAACATTTATGTCACACAAGTATTGGACAAAGACCATCTCCAGCAATACTACTCCCCCTTAATAAAATTACCATCATTCAATCTTTCAATATCAACTTTATTAATGACCACAAACCTAATGACCACCAACCAGCAACATATGTTTTGTGAGTACAAGAACAGGTCAGAGACTGATATTTCTGCAGCATGCAACTTGCATCCATATCTCTGAAAGACTGTTCACCACCAAAAGGCACAAACTGATGTGTGATAGAATACCCTCTGCTTGCTTATATGAGTACTGTTTCAACAAATTTCAAGAAATATGCCACTATCCAGCCTGTTAGACTGACAATCCACCCATCAACTTAAATATTCACTCCCACAACTGATTAGCACACAAAGCCAGTAGTGTGCACCATATAAAATAAGTACTGCTACTCACCAAGGCTTTTTCAGCTGCACCTCCATCACTTTAAAGGACAATGATAGCAGACATATGGTGATTCACCATTCCAATGTCAAACTATACTGCTGTTCCCTCACTGTCACTGGTTCAAAATCTTGGCATTCCCTTCCAACACTGTTGTTATGCTATTGTTATGACCATGTGAGTAGAGAGAAATCAACTGTCCACTTTTTAACTCCTATTGGTTGGTTACAACAAACGTCTTTATTTCCTTTTTTTAAATCACGCATCAGTGAAAACCTAATTTGCTAGAAAATGAGGATGCCAATTGTCAAGGCTTTCTTGAGTAAAAGAAAGGAATTTTATTACTTACTATCCCGCAAAAAAGTGACACACACAGACAAACTCAAGTAATTCACTTCAAAAGAAAAATGGGGTGAAGGTGTTTGCAGCTTCATCTCCATAAAAGATAAGAGTTGTTTAAAAGATCTTAAAGGCCTAGTGTTGGTAAAGTAAAACCATAACTCACAGCTGTTTAGCTGTTGGCTTGTTTCCTGAGTAGTAGTGAAATTAGTAGAATTCTGGAGATTATTTTGTGCGTGGTGATTTTTAGATTACTTACAGTGTGGAAACAGGCCCTTCGGCTCAATAAGTCCATACCGACCCTCCGAAGAGCAACCCATCTAGACCCATTCCCCTACATTTACCCCTTCACCTAACACTACGGGCAATTTAGCATGGCCAATTCACCTGACCTGCACATTTTTGAACTGTGGGAGGAAACCGGAGCACCTGGAGGAAACCCACACAGACACGGGGAGAATGTGCATGTCTAAATTTTTGAATGCGTCCCACAGCATGTTACACACTGTGAGCTCCGCAAAACCTAAGCCTTGGATGAAATCGTCCGCTAGATTAAAATGAAGGCAGCAGGAGCATGTGAAGAAGCTGAGGCATTCAAGCGTGGAGGCACAGAGTACCCTGTGCAGCTACATGCCCCTGTGTGCCTTATCTGGAAGGAGAAGAGTATCTCGAGAGCTCCCAGATGCCGCAGTTGTGAGTATCTTCAAAAAAGGGAACATGTCAGACAATGAGGGACTATCCCTGATGTCAACTGTTGGTAAAGTCATTGGCATGGTCCTCAATTGTCTACTCCCTGTGGTTGAGGAACTCCTCCTGGAGTCTCAGCGTGGCTTTCGGCCAGAGAGGGACACAGTGGACATAATTTTCACTGCGTGTAAGCTGCAGAAAAGCAGAGAAAAGATCCTACCCCTCCAGATGGCCTTCTTGGACTTTACAAAGGCCTTTGATTCCATCCATTGGGAAGCATTTGTGGAGCATTCTTCTCCACTTTAGTTGTACCATGATCTTTATCACCATCCTTCGCCTGGTCCTCAATGACATGTAAGTCATGGTAACAACAAATAGCTTCACCACCGACTTATTCCTCCTTCACCCTGGTGTTGAGCAGCTCTGTGTCATCACCTCAACACTGTTCTGAATTGGGCGGCACGGTGACTCAATGATTAGCACTGCTGCCTCACAGCGCCAGGAATCTGGGTTCAATTCCTGCCTTGGCTGACTGCCTGTGTTTAGTTTGCACATTCTCCCTGTGTCTGTGTGGGTTTCCTCCGGATGCTCCGGTTTCCTCCCACAATCCAAAGATGTGCAGGTCAGGTGAATTGGCCATGCTAAATTGCCCATGGTGTTAGGTACATTAGTCAGGGGTAAATATAAGGTAGGAGAATGGGTGGGTTACTCTTCGGAGGGTCGGTGTGGACTTGGGCTGAAGGGCCTGATTCTATACTATAGGGAATCTAGTCATCTAGTCATCAATGTGCAAACCCCACACAGACAGTTGCCTGAATCTGGGTCTCTGGCACTGTGAGGCAGCAGTGCTAACCACTGTGCCACCATGCCACCCACTGACCACCAGTTGTTTTCCTATTCTGCTTTTGACAGATAATAAGAAAGATTGGAAAGAAAATGAGACACAAACAGGCAGACAGAGAGAGAGGCAGACAGTTTGTTTAGATATTTTCAAATCTAAGTCAATCGTCTTTCCAAGCTGATTACTTATAGAGTCATAGAGATGTACAGCATGGAAACAGACCCTTCGGTCCAACCCATCCATGCCAAACAGATATCCCAACCCAATCTAGTCCCACCTGCCAGCACCCGGCCCATAGCCCTCCAAACCCTTCCTATTCATATAGCCTCCAAATGCCTCTTAAATGTTGCTATTGTACCAGCCTCCACCACTTCCTTTGGCAGCTCATTCCATATACGTACCACCCTCTTCGTGAAATAGTTGCCCCATAGGTCTCTTTTATATCTTTCCCCTCTCACCCTAAACCTATGCCCTCGAGTTCTGGACTCCCCCACTGCAGGGAAAAGACTTTGCCTATTTACCCTATCCATGCCCCTCATAATTTTGTAAACCTCTATAAGGTCAACCATCAGCCTCAGGGAAAACAGTCACAGCCTGTTCAACCTCTTCCTATCGCTCAAATCCTCCAACTCTGGCAATATCCTTGTAAATCTTTTCTGAAACCTTTTAAGTTTCACAACATCCTTCCGATAGGAAGGAGACCAGAATTGCATGCAATACTCCAACAGTGGCCTAACCAATGCCCTGTACAGCCGCAACATGACCTCCCAGCTCCTGTACTCAATACTCTGACCAATAAAGGAAAGCATGCCAAATGCCTTCTTCACAATCCTACCTACCTGCGATTATGAACCTGCATTCTTTGTTCAGCAACACTCCCTAGGACCTTACCATTTAATGTATACGTCCTGCTAAGATTTGCTTTCCCAA
The DNA here is from genome assembly GCF_037043375.1 of Chiloscyllium plagiosum. Classification (NCBI taxonomy): domain Eukaryota; kingdom Metazoa; phylum Chordata; class Chondrichthyes; order Orectolobiformes; family Hemiscylliidae; genus Chiloscyllium; species Chiloscyllium plagiosum. The sequence goes on from NW_028270150.1 coordinate 61,690,600, forward strand.
AATGCAGCATCTCACTCTTCAAAGACAACCTTTCATGCTCTAGTGTATGTGTTGAATATGCAAGTGTGAATTTAATAGAATTAAACTTCCTTGACACTGATTAGATGGCTAGTTTTATTGCCTTCAGATGAAGTGGCAATGTAAGTTCAGATGGTATAGAGTATTCCACTTGAGTTCCCTGGATTTGCCTCAATTTGGGATTTCTACAGCCATTTGAGTAAGTATTTGCACTCTTTAAAAATCATTTTAGTGCATGAAGTTGTCGTACTAAAATAAGATAATGGAGGCTACTCCATGTTTACCATTATCATAACAACAATAACACAGTAGTTTAAGAGCTACTTCAAGAGCAACTGGGGATGAGCAACAGATGGCGGGCTCATCAATGACACTTATCTTCTGAACCCATATAAAAAATCTCAGAAGGAGGTCATTTGTCCCATTGTGCCTGCACCATCTCTTGGAAAGAGCAACCCAATTAGTCCCATTCCTCTGCCCTTTCCTCACAGCAATCGAAATGTCGCAAGTTTAATTATTCATCCAACTGCTTTTGAAAGTTTTCAGATCTGTTTCTGCCACATTTTCAGGCAGCACATTCCAGACTATAGCTGGTTGTGCAAAATCATTTCTCTTCTCACCCCTTGGTTCTTTTGCCAACTATCTGAAATGTTTGCAATGAGCACATGCTCTTTTGTCACTAGAAACAATTTATCCTTATTTAATATAGAAAAAAGCTGCAGACATGATGTTGAATACCACTATTAAGCATCCCATGAATCTTCTCAAATGTAATCATAGTAACCTCCCTCTCAAGTCTCTAGTCACCATTCCAAAAAAACTTTCTCTGTAATTTCTCTAAACCCTTAACATCCTCCGACCCTATTCAAAGAACAACCTTACTATGGGAACACCATAACCCTCTAAAATCGTAAACACTGATTAACTATAGTTTGATAATAAACTTTGTAATTTCTGTCTGTTTATAAACCTAAGGATCACTTATGTATTTTTAATAGCCTTAGAACAATGGCTTTCCACACCAAAAATTTGCATACAAATTTATCTGAAAGTTATTTAATTTATATTGCTTCAGTTCATCCTTCCAACAAAAAAGTCACACATTTTTCTACATTAACTTGCATGTGCCAAGACTCCCTTTCACCAGTCTGTCTATGACCTTCTAAAGTCTGTCACAATCTTCACTCTTGAGTACACATCCAAGACTCATTAAGTATTTGAATATTTGTGGACTGATGCATTCCAATTATCAGAAAGCAAATTGTAAAATATTCAGAATTCATTATTTTGGATAAAACTATGATCTGTCCATAAAATGTTCCATTAATTGGATTTTTATTCCAACATATCAATACCCATTGTCTTGCTTTTAGTCTTCCTGAAAAGAGAGACATGTTATTGAGTTTCACATTTTGCACACATCAGCAAATAATGTAAGAATGCCTAATTTCAATCAATTACAACAAAATATACAACAAGCAAAAATATGCTGATTGGTTGCCAGGTTCACTCTGATTAACAGAGACATTGCCATGAAGAAAGAAATTACATCCTCTCTAAAATTCCAGAGCAATTCCAAAAATGTGCAAGGCTGAATGTATTTTGTTTGTGGAGAATGTGATCCTCCATATGAACATACATCACTTTTAGCAAGCATAAATGAGCTGTATGTCTCTACTCAACCTGCCTGTGCTTGCAAAATCAAAACAGATTGTTTATTGTTGAATGTAATTCTGTGATAGATCATCACTTGCTGAGTGTGCTAATAGCTGCTTTGGGGAAGCATGGTGGTTAGCTGTGCTGTCTCACAGGGATCCAGGTTCAATTCCACCTTCGGGTGACAGTCTGTGTGGACTTTGCATGCCCTCCCCTTGTCTGCATGGGTCTCCTCCAGGTGTTTTGGTTTCCTCCCACAGTCGAAACATGTATACATGCCTAGGGATGTGCAGGCTAGTTGGATTAGCCATGGAAAATGTAGAGTTACAGGCTAGGATAGGGGGTGTGGTTCTGGGTGGGATTCTCTTCAGAGCATTGGTGTGGACTCAATATGTCAAATAGCCTGCTTTCACACATATTTTACAGTATTATGTTTGACAGCTGTAATTCGTATGAGCTTTCTCCTGCACAGGGTTGTGCAAACTTTCCACATGGCCTGGGGCGGCGATGTTCAGCTTTTCTCACATTCGGGGGGAGGTGAGGAAATTTCTAAAAGATAAAATCCGAAAGAACTGCGGATGCTGTAAATCAGAAACAAAAACACAAATTGCTGGAAAACCTCAGCAGGTCTGGGAACATCTGTGGGAAAAATCAGAGTTAACATTTCAGTTAACTCTTCTCCAGAACAGTAATTGGTCATCTCAATTTCTCTGCATAACCTCCCCCCACCCCCCAACACCCCCCCCACCCCACCAACTCAACTTCACCCATTCCAACCTAACTTCCTAACCTGCTTGCAAGAGTAGTCCTGTTGTTGTCTGGCAGACATACCTCTGCATTGTAAAGGCTGAGCTGCATCTCTCCTCCTATCTCCCCCTGAATAATGATCTCACTGCGGAACATCAGACTACCATGTTCACAACAGCCATTAATCTCATTTCATCTAGTGATTTCTCCCCCACTGCCTCTAAGCTCACAGTTCCCAAGCTCTGCACAGCTCACTTCCACCTCCTTCCCAAAACAAAACAAAAGAACTATGGATGTTGGAAGTCAAAAACAAAAGCAGAAATTGTTGGAAAATAAATAATTAAGTTTTGAAGAAGGGTTTCTGGACCCAAAATGTTAACTCTGATTTCTCTCCATAGATGCTGCCAGAGATTTTCTAGCAATTTCAGTTTTTGTTTCTCCTTCTAATGATTGGAAAGAACAGAATTTCCAAAAAAATAGTGATGGATTTCAGACAAGAGATAATGTTGTTCTGCTGTTCAAGAAGAGAAATAGCGATAATCCAGGAAACTACAGACAAGTGAGTCTCACACTGGTGTTTGGGAAGCTATTTGAGAAAATTCTTAGGGTTATGATTTTCACACATTTGGAAAAGGATGACTTAATTTGGGACAGTCAGCATAATTTTGTGCAGGGCAGATCATGTCTTACTAACTTGGTTGAATTTTTCAAGGAGGTGATAAACATGATCAATGAGAATAGAGCAGTGGATGTTGTCAACATGGATTTTACTAAGGCTTTTGATAAGTTCCTCATGGTAGGCTCATCCAGAAAATTAAAATGCATGGGATCCATGGTGACTTGGATTCAGGATTGGCTTGTCCATAGAAGGCAGAGGGTAGTGGTGGAAGGTGTTTTTCAGGCTGGAGTTCTGTGACTAGTGGTATTCTGCAGGAATCCATACTGAGACCTCTGCTGTTTGTGATACATGTATAAATGACTTGGATAAAATGTAGATGGTTGAGTTAGTAAGTTAGCAGATGATACAAAGATTGGCGAAGTTGTGGATAGTGTAGAAAGTTGTCAAAGGATACAGCAGGATATAGATCAGTTGCAAATATGGGCTGAGAAATGGCAGATGAAGTTTAATCTGGGTAAGTGTGAGGTGCTGCACTTTGGGAGATCAAATGTTAAGGGAAAGTATTCAGTTGATGGCAGGACTCTGAATAGCATTGACATACAGAAGGACCTTGGGGTTCAAGTCAATAGCTCCCGGAAAGTGGCCATACAAGTAGATAGGGTGGTAAAGAAGGCATATGGCATGCTTGACTTTATTGGTCAGGGAACTGAGTACAAGAGTCAGGATGTCATGTTGCAACTTTATAAGACTTTGGTTTGGTCACACTTAGAGTTTTGTGTTCATTTTCCAGTCATCACATTACAGGAAGCATGTGAAAGGTTTGGAGAAGGCACAGGAGAGGTTTACCAGGATACTGACTGGATTATAGGGTATGAGTTTTAAGAAAAGGCTAGAAAAACACAGGTTATTTTCTCTTGAATGGTAGAGGCTGAGGGGGAGACTAGATAGAAGTCTATAAAATTTGAGATGCATAGATAGGGTTGATGGTCAGAATCGTTTTCCCAGAGTTGAAATGTCTAAAACTAGGGGAGATGTATTTAAGGTTGGGGGGGGGAGGAGTTCAAAGGAGATGTGAGGGGCAAGTGTTTTACACAGTGAGTGGCAGGAGTCTGAAACACGCTGTCGGGGTGGTGGTGGAAGCAAATATGGTAAGGGCATTTAAGGGACTTTTAGATAAGCACATGAATATGCAAGGAATGGAGGGATATGAATCAATGGCAAGCAGAAGGGAATAGTTTCATTTGGCGTCATGTTTGGCACAATATCGTGGGCCAAAGGGCCCGTTCCTGTGCTCTATTGTTCTGTTTCATGTTTTAAGAAAGATAAATGAATCATTTCACAGTAAATATAACTTGTTGTATTTTTTTAGATTAGATTAGATTACTTAGATTAGATTAGATTACTTACAGTGTGGAAACAGGCCCTTCGGCCCAACAAGTCCACACCGCCCCGCCTGAGGCAGGAAATGAACCTGGGTCTCTGGCGTTGTGAGGCAGCAGTGCTAACCACTGTGCCACCGTTTTTCTATAACACATCAAATAGCATTCAAATTTCCTATCAATGAATCTGCAAGACCTGAGGCTCTGTTTACAAAGAAAATTCTGTGCAGTTAAATTGTCTCATTAGTCCCACTAACTGACCTGAAACCTTTAGATTCAGGGAGTATGATAACAGTTAGTTCTGAACAAATAGCTAACATGTCACAGAATCAGTTCAAATTCACAGTATGGAGCACTCTTTATAAGGTATGACTTATGAGCTAAATTAAACATCCAAAAGCTTGACTTGATACAAAATATTGCTTATATTTCAGTATCCTGCTTGTGTAAAGTCTTAAAGTGACAACTAAACAATTAGCATATGTCAGTAAATTATGTATTTCCATAACTATCATATAACACCAGCAGAGGGCTTCTCATCACTTTTGTACACCCACATTAGAATCAAGAGTAGGGCGTTCAACTGCTCAAACCTTGTCTGCTACTCAATAAGATCATGATTGATGTGATTAATCCACATTCCTGAATAACCTCAATCAGTGTTCACTCTTTCCTTGTCAAGAATCTATTTACCACTGCTTCAACACTTCATGAGAAAAAGAGTTCCAAAGGCACCCAACCTTCTTTCAGAAACGATTTCTCCTCTGCCTTGTGAAGACCCCTGAGATTCATTTGTGTTTTAATCAGGTAGCCTCTTACCTTTCTAAATTCCAGCAGCTCAAACTTGAATCTATCCAACCTTTACTCATAAGCCAACCTGCTCATTTCAGGTCAATCTGGTGAACCATCTCCAAGCAACTTCTGGCACATTTAAAAAATGTAGTCTCACCAATGCTTGACATAACTGAAGAATAACTTTCCTAGTCTTCTATTCGATTTGCCTTAGTATAAAAATGACATTCTATTAGCAGCTGTAATTACTTACTCTACCTATATACTAACCTTTTGTGACTCATGAGAAGAAATATAAAAAAATCATGCATGAGCAACACAAGATCTACCTGTGTCTGAGCTCTACACTTTCCTCACCATTTAGAAAATGCCTGTTTTTATTCTGTCTGCTGGCATGAACAATTTTACATTTTTCCACCTTATATTCCATTCACCACATCTTTTCCGACTCAACCTCTTTATATAAATTTAGAGCTTCTTTATGCATTCTTCACAACTTACTTTTTGACTTATCTTTGTCTCATTAGCAAATTTAGCAACAACACCTTTGTTCCTTTCATCCAATTTATATTTTTTTTCATATCGCTAAGGACCCAGCAGTCATCCCTGTGACACATCATTTATTGTTACATCTTGCTGATCAGAAAATTAGATTAGATTCCCGACAGTAATGAAACAGGGCCTTCAGGCCAACAGGTCCACACCGACCCTCCGAAGAGTAACCCACCCAAATCCATTCCCCCACCCTATATTTACCCCTAACTAGTGCACCAAATACTTTGGGCAGCAGGTCAGGCAGCATCCAGGGAACAGGAGAATCGACGTTTCGGGCATAAGCCCTTCTTCAGGAATGAGGAAAGTTTGTCCAGCAGGCTAAGATAAAAGGTAGGGAGGAGGGACTTGGGGGAGGGGCGTCGGAAATGTGATAGGTGGAAAGAGGTCAAGGTGAGGGTGATAGGTCAGACTGGGGTGGGGGCGGAGAGGTCGGGAAGAAGATTGCAGGTTAGGAAGGCGGTGCTGAATTTGATGGATTTGACTGAGACAGGGTGGGGGGAGGGGAAATGAGGAAACTGGTGAAATCCGAGTTCATCCCTTGTGGTTGGAGGGTTCCTAGCCGGAAGATGAGGCGTTCTTCCTCCAACCGTCGTTTTGTTGTGGTCTGACGATGGAGGAGTCCAACGACCTGCATATCCTTGGTGGAGTGGGAGGGGGAATTGAAATGTTGAGCTACAGGGTGGTTGGGTTGGTTGGTCCGGGTGTCCCAGAGGTGTTCTCTGAAACGCTCCGCAAGTAGCCGGCCTGTCTCCCCAATATAGAGGAGGCCACATTGGGTGCAGAGGATGCAATAGATGATATGTGTGGAGGTGCAGGTGAATCTGTGGCGGATATGGAAGTTTCCTTTGGGGCCTTGGAGGGAGGTGAGGGGGGAGGTGTGGGCGCAAGTCTTGCACCTCCTGCGGTTGCAGGGGAAGGTGCCGGGAGTGGAGGTTGGGTTGGTGGGGGGTGTGGATCTGACGAGGGAGTCACGGAGGGAGTGGTCTTTACGGAATGCTGATAGAATAGAAAAACATCTTTTTGGATGTTTTCTAGAATTTTGTATACCTGGCCAATTAGTTGTTTGAAACATTGTCAATCATTTAGATGATATGCTACGGTTGGTTTCTGGTTGGCACTTCACAGAGCTAATTACCTTCAGCATGCAGTGATTCTATTTAGTTAGCCAAAGTTATTCAGACAAATGTGCTTAATTCTTCCTCAAAATAAGTAGCTAATTTATGAGTTCAGGGAGTATTTAAATTGTACATGTTCTATGGTTATTTTGATAACTATTCAAAAATTCTCCAGGACATCTTGAAGGCCACAGATGACAGGTTGAACACTCCTGCATTTAATGGTAGTAGGCATGGAGAAGCTTTAAAATAGGCACAAAGTAAATCAATTTCCATTTTTAGTCTGAAACTAGCGTAAAATAAATTTTGGAGCATAATGTGTTGTCAAAACTTTCAAAAACGCTAAAAGCCTTCACCATTACTTAAACACAAAAAGTGCAGCAACTTCAGACATGGGCAGACACACAGTTAAATATATGTATCTGGAGTTTCAGTTAGAGATATTGTATAAGATAATGGTTTTGAACAAGTTAATAGGAGAAAGTGAGGTCTGCAGATGCTGGAGATCAAAGTTGAAACTTTATTGCTGGAACAGCACAGCAGGTCAGGCAGCATCCAGGGAACAGGAGATTCGACGTTTCGGGCACAGATTCCTGAAGAAGGGCCTGTGCCCGAAACGTCGAATCTCCTGTTCCCTGGATGCTGCCTGACCTGCTGTGCTGTTCCAGCAATAAAGTTTGAACAAGTTAATACTCATGTTACATTAAGCTCATTCTTTTCTCTTTAAGTCACTTGTAGTCTGAAGGTGGAAACAGTGCCATATGATCCTTTATTGGGAACAGATTTATTCTGTATTGTTCCCGAGATTTCTAATTATTACCACTGAATAATAATGTGGTTCTACTTTTTGCCACTAAATAACAATTTAGCTTGTTAACTAAGAAATGCACATTTTCTGTAAAGACTGTATGGTGATATATCCTCTTATTCCTTCAGCTACAAATGATTGGTGGAAATTTTAAAACAAACATTTTTAAAAACGTTTCATTTCCATTATTTTTGCAACATTCTTTTGAGTGGATCCTTTTGTTTCCTACCTTTATTTCTTCTTGCATATAAAGTGAAAAATAAAACTTGACAATGGATGTTCAGTAGGAGTCAGCTATATTTCTGAACTTATGGACAAAACTCTCTGGAGTTGTGCATTACAAATAATACAGGGTGAGTGTTCCATTTACGTAGACCATCTTGGAAGACCTCAGTAAAATCCAAGACCACCATTGATATGGTTATTGGAAAAAGGATCAGTATGATCAACATTACAAGGTGCAAGTGATGATAGAAGTTTCATCTACATTCCCACTCTTCCAAGCATTTATCTTCATCCACTATAACATCAGTCAGCTTGCAAAGAGTTTGCCAAAAGTCTGCATAAACAGAGTTATCAGAGTGCACATATTTTCAAATGGAGTGATTGAAATACTATTAGAATAAATACAGATGAGTTGGGATGACCCAAACATGTCCAAGCAGCTGGACAAACAATTCAACTTCAGAGAATATCCCATTAAATGCCAAACATAAATTCAGCTGAGTTTCATCAAGCATCTGCTCACAACTTATATTTTCGCTAACGTCCGGTGCTGGTGCTGCAGTGTCAAATCCCTGAAGTGTCTGGGCTGAGGTTGGAATCCTACATTTATGATTTAGCTGGAATGCTACTGTAAGAGGCTATACGCTTTAGATGGAATAACCCCACTACATTTCATGTTGAGGTTATGGTCCTTTGAACAACTTGGTTTTTGTTGGAGATTATTTCTGGTTTAAAGAAGATCTTACTTTCAGGAACTGATAATGTAGTCAAGTTGCCTGGGAGTTAAAAACAGAAAAAAGTTATTGGGGTGTGTGTAATATGGGTATGCCTCTGGTTAGTTTTCATGTAAAATAAGCTTTTCCAATAGTCATATCTCTCAGGCAGGGTTCAGTTGTGGGCTGACTTTAAAAATTTAAACCTTTTATTTACTGAAGAACTTCGAAGAGTGAGTTGAACATCTGGGATAAACAAGCTGAGAAGACGGGGAGAATTTTCCATATATGACCCCGAGTTAAGTAATATTACAGCAGGAGAGTTCTGACCTGAGATGTCTATGCTTATGAGCTCTGAACACCCATGTTGAACAGGAAGCTAATAACTGTGGAACATTTGGAAAATATTTGTAAAGATGACCTTTATATAAATCTTTGAGCCTGCACACAGGACTAGTTGTTGATCTTCCAATTTCTGATAAGTATCTGACTGGCATTATTTGGGGGTATAAGTCAGCTAGGCTTAGAAGGAAAGATGAGTTAGGAAGTTTTATTTAAAGTAACTGTGTACATTGTGCTTTTAATATCTTTAATAATAACTTACTATTCATAATACCTAATTAGTATTCAAGTGATGTGATTTGCATATCTTATTTTTTTTAATTTAAATTGTGAACCTTATAACTTCATTCTAATCACAAGTGTCTTTTATTTGGGGTTCTAATAAAAAAGCAGTCTCTTCTAAGATTTTATCACAACCATTAAGTGAAAGTGATTTGGAGATGCCGGTGTTGGACTGGGGTGTACAAAGTTAAAAAAATCACTCAACACCAGATTATAGTCCAACAGGTTTAATTGGAAGAACACTAGCTTTCGGAGCGACGCTCCTTCATCAGGTGGTTGTGACAATCACCTGATGAAGGAGCGATGCTCTGAAAGCTAGTGTGCTTCCAATTAAACCTGTTGGACTATAACCTGGTGTTGTGTGATGTTTAACTTAATTCAGTGAAAGGGTCACATTACAAACAAACATATTGATATTCATATTAAAGGAACATAATTAGACTAACATATACACAGAAAAGGACAATATAGATTAAACACAAGGAGAGAAGACAAAATAAATTTCAAATGTGTAATTCATAAAAGAAGATCTAATAATTTGCTTAATGATACAATTCGACATGATTATAAATTGATCTGTAATCATCAAGATTCCCCTACTTAGCACAGTATATTTCAGAATCATTCTTTATACTTCAATGAGTACTTCATTACAATAGACAATAGACAATAGTTGCAGGAGTAGGCCATTCTGCCCTTCGAGACTGCACCACCATTCAATATGATCATGGCTGATCATCCTTAATCAGTATCCTGTTCCTGCCTTATCTCCATAACCCTTGATTCCACAATCTTTGAGAGCTCTATCCAACTCTTTCTTAAATGAATCCAGAGACTGGGCCTCCACTGCCCTCTGGGGCAGAGCATTCCACACAGCCACCACGCTCTGGGTGAAGAAGTTTCTCCTCATCTCTGTCCTAAATGGTCTACCCCGTATTTTTAAGCTGTGTCTTCTAGTTCGGCACTCACCCATCAGCGGAAACATGTTTCCTGCCTCCAGTGTGTCCAAATCTTTAATAATCTTATATGTCTCAATCAGATCCCCTCTCAGTCTTCTAAACTCAAGGGTATACAAGCCCAGTCGCTCCAGTCTTTCAGTGTAAGGTAATCCCGCCATTCCAGGAATTGACCTCGTGAACCTACGCTGCACTCCCTCAATAGCCAGAATGTCTTTCCTCAAATTTGGAGACCAGAACTGCACACAGTACTCCAGGTGTGGTCTCACCAGGGCCCTGTACATCTGCAGAAGAACCTCTTTGCTTCTATACTCAATCCCTCTTGTTATGAAGGCCAGCATGCTATTAGCCTTCTTCATTGATTCAATTTAGGTAGTAATCTGCCTTCCTGTTCTTGCCACCAAAGTGGATAACCATACATTTATCCACATTAAACTGCATCTGCCATGCATCACCACTCACCTAACTTGTCCAGATCACCCTGTAATCTCCTAACATCCTCATCACATTTCACCCTGCCACCCAGCTTAGTATCATCAGTATATTTGCTAATGTTATTACTAATAACATCTTCTATATCATTAACATATCATTACATGGCAAATATTGTAAACTTGCAAGGAAAACACAGCAGAAATGCATCTGTATATACTTTCAAGCAATGAAAAACAATGTACAATTTTAGCCACACATTAACAATTTTCCAATTATTTCTACCAGAAACAATTTAAGAATTCATCTGGTTGTCACTTGAGTCTTTGAATACACGAAAGAGACCTATATTTAAGATTGAAAGTGATTGGGGGATTTGCAAAAATACCATGGTGCATTTCTTTTCTGGATTTAAGCATATTAAACTCATACTTCCTTACCAGATTCAATGAGTGTTTCTCACAGTTTAAGCAATGCATCTTGTACAGTTTCTTTCTTCACATTCTTTCCTCTTGATTTGTTGAAATTGGATATCCAAGTATCATTTCTGTTTCACTGGAAATCTAAGAGGCCACGTATCTGAGGTACAAAGCTGGATTTACACAGTTGATGTAAGGGTTATCACTTGAGTAAAAGCAGGAGGTGTGCCTGCTATTGCCAGTAGTGGGTAGTCTATGGCAGCTGTCTGTTAAGGATTGTGTTAGCTGTGGCCAATGCAGATGCTGCAGTCAAGAGGTCAGGTCAACTCAATGGCCAAAGACTTCAAAGACGGATAGACAGGGTTGGAAGTGAAGATGCTAGGCAAGCAGGTCACTGTGTTCAACACAGTGGGGTAGTTATGAAGTGCAGGCATTATTGTTGTTGCAAAGGTAGTCATCGCTACCAGAGCCACTCTGTACACCTTGGATTAACCAAAATAGGCCCAAGTGCCAGATCTACTTGGACTCTGACAGCTTTCATTGTTATCCCATTGATACTGGTAAAACTACTCAGTTGTGTGAAAACATTGGGCAGGTCTCCCCGAGTCCTTTCCATTTGACTTTGCCAGGTTTCTGACTTCAAGCCCATTACCAATGAGCCACTTATTCTCATGGTGATATGAACCTACTACCCCTGACCTCCACATGATTGCATCCATACAGAGACAGCTGAATACATTTTTAAAGACATAACTTTAAGTGAAAGCCTCTGTTTACAAAGTCATAACTTCATTTGAACTCTCTATATCCATATCGCAGATGGCCTAATGGCACTATTTAAGTGAATGATTAAAGAGGTTATTGCTACAACCAACCATCAGCAATACTTGAAGAAAATTTCTCTACATTCTTGCAACCACAACACAAAAACTTTCACTTTAAACTTTAACTTAACTTACTTAATTCACAACCATGACACAGCAAAGATTGGAAAATCAATTAATATCACATCACTTGACACAACAAGTGTTTTAGTCTCCTGTCCCACTGACCAGCAATGGAAGCATTGCAATGTTGTCCAATTTCTTCATGCTGCAGGTTTTTATCTGGTGAAATTGCTGAAATTATAAAGACTTTAAAACACCAATTATAGACTATCCATTACAGGTTGTAATGTTCTAACTTTCAAATGTGAATGGGGAAGTTGTACAGTTGATCTACTATTACTGATTATATCTGAATAGCCTTTTTGCATAATTACCTGAAGGGGCTTTTATTACACAACCACAAAGTTGCCAGCAGTTAGCATGTATTACACAAGTAATTACTTATTTCCCAGACAAAAGTCACTTTTTTAAAACATTAAAACCATCACCTGCAAGTTCCTGTTTGAAAATAATTCCATGAATATTTTCACCTAACCTAAATACAGTTACAGTTGTATTATAATAGAAGCACTAGATGAGAAATCTCCCATTTTCTTGCATGTATATTTTTTATACTGACTCCGAAAGTCCAATTTTCTTTTAAGCACTGGATATTCTACTTACATAAGCTACAAAATCACCTTCCCAGACTTTTGATAAAAGCACCAACTCCAGTGATAGAATCATCAAGACAAGTTTTGAGGAAGCAGACATTAAATTTTGAGAGTCCGTATCCAATGCATAGACTAACATAATGCAATAACCAATTTGCAATGGAATATACTAATTGAATTTTACAAATGCAAGTCTGTTCATTGGCCCTAACCATGTGAGATTACGGTTGATTTTCTACCTGCTACTGTTTGGTGTTTTGTAGTCTTAATGTTCCTTATCAATTTGACATGAAGAATATTAAATACTTTTGTATTTTATTTTTGTGGGGGGGTTACAATCATGTCAAATAATTTGATTATTTATTACAATATACATAAATGATGTAAATAACATAATTTTCCAAGTTTATTTCATCTTCAGCTGTCTCACAGTTTGAGGATGATGGCCACTCAGAGTCATGAGTTTCTGCCTTGGATCTTCATTTAAATAGATATATTCTCATGTAAGTATAGGGTGTAGGTTTGCTCGCTGAGCTGTAGGTTTGATATCTAGACGTTTCATTACCTGGCTAGATAACATCATCAGTGGCGACCTCCAAGTGAAGCGAAGCTGTTGTCTCCTGCTTTCTATTTATATCTTTCTCCTGGATGGGGTTCCTGGGGTTTGTGGTGATGTCATTTCCTGTTCGCTTCCTGAGGGGTTGATAGATGGTATCTAGATCTATGTGTTTGTTTATGGCATTGTGGTTGGAGTGCCAGGCCTCTCAGAATTCTCTGGCATGTCTTTGCTTAGCCAGTCCCAGGATAGATGTGTTGTCCCAGTCGAAATGGTGGTTTTTTTCATCCGTGTGTAGGGCTACGAGGGAGAGAGGGTCGTGTCTTTTTGTGGCTAGCTGGTGTTCATGTATCCTGGTGGCTAACTTTCTTCCTGTTTGTCCTACGTAGTGTTTGTGGCAGTCCTTGCATGGAATTTTGTAGATGACGTTGGTTTTGTCCATGGGTTGTATTGGGTCTTTAAGTTTGTTAGTTTTTGTTTGGGAGTGTTGGTGGGTTTGTGTGCTACTCGGATTCCGAGGGGTCTTAGTAGTCTGGCTGTCATTTCTGAGACTTCTTTGATGTATGGTAAGGTGGTTAGGGTTTCTGGCTGTGTTTGGTCTGCTTGTAGTGGTTTGTTCCTGAGGAATCTGCGGACTGTATTTTTTGAGTATCTGTTCTTCTTGAATACGTTGTATAGGTGGTTCTCCTCTGTTTTCCGAAGTTCGTCTGTGCTTCAGTATGTGGTGGCTCATTGGAATAGTGTTCTGATACAGCTTTGTTTGTGTGTGTTGGGATGGTTGCTGGTGTAGTTAAGTATTTGGTCAGTGTTTGTCGGTTTTCTGTATACACAGGTTTGTACTTCTCCGTTGTCCTTTCTTTCGACTGTGATGTCCAGGAATGCGAGTTTGCTGTCAGTTTCTTCCTCCTTGGTGAACTTTATGCCTGTGAGGGTGTTGTTGATGATGTTAAATGTCTCTTCTATCTTGTTTCGTTTTGTGATGACAAAGGTGTTATCTACGTAGCGGATCCAGATTTTTGGTTTGATGGTTGGTAGGGCTGTTTGTTCTAGTCTTTGCATTACCACTTCTGCTATGAATCCTGATAGCGGAGATCCCATGGGTGTGCCGTTGGTTTATTTGTAGATTATGTTGTTGAAGGTGAAGTGGGTAGTGAGGCACAGGTCCACTAGCTTCATGATGTTTTTGTTGGTAATGTGATTGATGGTGGTTGGGGTGTGTGTGATGGTCTCTTCTAAAAATATGGTAAGTGTTTCCTTTGCCAGGTCGATGTTGATAGAGGTGAACAGTGCTGTTACGTCGAATGAGATCATTATTTCATCTTCCTCTATTTTGGTGTTTTTGATGATTTTTAGGAATTCCTGGGTGGAGTGGATGGAGTGCTGTGACTCTTCTACTAGCTATTTCAGTCTTGCGTGTAGTTCTTTGGCCAGTCTGTAAGTTGGTGTTCCGGGTAGTGAGACTATAGGTCTGAGGGGGGCTCCTAGTTTATGGATTTTTGGTAGTCCGTAGAATCGTGGGTATTGGTCCCGTCTGGTTTAATTGTCCAGAACTGTGTAATTTTCTTAGGAGATATATAATTTTGTTTCCTAGTTGTGGGGTCGGGTCATGTAAGTATGTAGATCTTTAGGCAAATGTGGCATGACATCTCATGAGGGAATGCAATTGGAATGGAAGCTTTTTTCTTCTCTGTCACTACTCTGCCCCAACATTACGATCGTGAGATTCAAAACATGATGCTGTTTTATGGATAAATTGTAGCCATTTAGAATGGCTGGTAGCAAGCACGTCCTAGTCATTAATGCCAAAGTTATTGCTCTTCAAAGAAAGCCTCAGAGTGTATTTGAAATGTTTTCTTTACCTTCCCTTGGAAAACTGATCATTTGAGAGTTGAAAAAGCAGGGCCTTGTCGGGGAGATGCTTTTCAGCTGCCTGGCCACAGTATCCAATCCACTGATCTTAATTTTACAAGGGTTTTGCCTGAAAGCTTGTGAAGATGGCTTCAAGAAGGATACTAACATTTATTCACAGGTTGCCCCACCGAATCTGGAAGATGTGGCAAATATTTTGTTCATGGAATTTCCCTAGCACTCCAAAGTGTTGTTGATACAAAATCCTAGTCTTACTGCTGTACAGAAATGTGAAGGCATCAAGTACTCTGTATACCAGAAATCTTATTTACTTTTGGAAGTCTTCTTTTCAAAAACTCAAAGCTGTAGTTTATAGAACCTGAACTAGAATAGCTGACCCAGAGTTGGATTTCCAGTCAATGTCTTTTGTTATACCATGCAATATTTGTACATTTAGACAAACACCATATTTAACACAGAATCTTCTCAAACAGATTCTTTTAATTAGAAAATATATTAATATGTTGCATTAGATGATTGCCAACAATCAGGTGACATGTGTAATTCTGTATTCAGAAGTATCATAAAGCTTCAGAAAGGTCCTAATTGAATAGGTTGTAATAGCTCCCTTGAATGGATATGCTGACCTGAAATTATTTGTAGAATTCATGCTTCCTGGCTTCTGTGGACTCAGCTCACTCATCTGAACTCAATGCCCCCTGCTAGCTAACACACACAAACACGCTTTGAGAAAATATGGAAAAATGATGCCCTAATTCGTGTTTTTTAAAAATGCATTACTTATGGAATCTATAGGTGCACCTGCTGCAGAAAAAGACATAGAAATTACCAACCAAATATTCCAGGCTTATAACCTCTTAATGAAATCTGAACTCAAGCTCCCTTTCTGCTTTGGGGAAAATAAAAACATTTTGCTTTTATTGCATAATTCATTTAAGAGACACTAAGTGGTGAAGATGGTAATTTTTAATTTCCTAATCCAAAGACAGTATTCTACTCATCAACATACATTAGTGTGATTTAAAGTGATTCATACAACCTCCACTTTTAATTTAAATTGCAGTCATGTCAGTTTACTGTTGTGTAATGTCTATAAGGTTAGAATGCTGCATAGCTCAAAATGTATTCAAGAGGGTGCGTACTTAAACAAATACAGTTCAGTGAGGTTTATACTTTGCATGTTGCTAATCATTATTATTTCACAGATATCACCAACATGCTTTTTTTTTTCTCCATCTTCGATATGTTGTTAATTTTAGTTAGGGCTTTTACATTCAGTTGGCTTTGGCAATTGAATCATTCATATGGGGGCAAGTTGTACTCTTGGTAACATGAACTCTAACTGAGATGGAAGAACAACAAAGGCAATTTCAAGAATCGGGATACAAAGAAGGAATCACAAAGTCCTCAGTGAAACAATCCAGTGATCTATCAACAAAGTAAATACACAAAAGTCATAATGAAAAACAAATGGATTTATTTGTTAAGTAGTAAGTAATTAAGAGCGTATGCTCGAAACGTCGACTCGCCCGCTCCTCGGATGCTGCCTGGCCAGCTGTGCTTTTCCAGCACCACACATTTTGACATGAAACAACCATTATCAATCTTACAAACAATTTGCTTTCATGCTTGTGCGATATTAGACATTTGGTTTACAGTTTATTTGAAAGAAGATAATGAGAACCTGCCATGGGATTAAGGTGGTAAAATTTATACTAATGTGCTGTGCAGCAAATGCTGAATGAGATTTGGCAACTGGTGTTAAAAAGTCCATCAAATGTTAATCAACCCTACCCCAGCCAGTTGACTCTTTTGCTAGTTTATTAACTATCATAAAATGTCTATAACAAAAAAATGAGGATATAACTATAAAGAAATTATGTTTATCTTAAATCTAACATTTTAGAAACTAACACTTTAGTGTACAACAGAAATAATTTTGACTATAATTTTGTCTGATCCAAATACTTAATTGAATATCAGTTATCAGAACTATCTAAAAGTAAAATACAAATAATGATGTTTCCATTTTTTCAATTTCATGGAGATTCCATAATGATTTCGTAAATCCAGTTCTTAAGTTCACCAACATAAACTGTTCTTGGAGCTTTGCGCTGTAAAGAACATTTATTTTAATGACACTTATAGTATATACAGCTGTGAAACATCATACTTTTGCAGCATCATACTGTAATAAGTTACTATGTGCTGAACAACACAGCTAAATTATTTTGTAGCAATCTCTAAATGCCAAACTTTTTTCACTGATGATTATATACAATAGGTACAATAAGAAAATAACATTTGCAGAAAAAAAACGCCGAATGTGAAAAACAAATTCTTCTAAGTTGCATATTTAGGAATCATCTCCATGGGAATGATGCACAAACATACATATATTCTGACAAACATTTACTGTGCTATTTGTATTGCTTTCTTGCTGTAGTATCGCTTATCCTTTTACAAATCCCACAACTTTTCCTCACATACTCAAAGAAAAGTGATTTTAAATGTATCCGCACTTGAAAATAACTGATGTAATTTCTCCTAGCAATTGCGTGTCTTTGAAAAATGAAGGTATGTGATGATGCTGGCACTTTAAAAAGGTTATTTTGTTCTTTTTTTTGAAGAGAGGTCATAAAAGCAGAGGGAGTTTACCAGTTTGACAATGGATGGGGAGCGGCTAGTTCTCCCAGTTCAGGATTTTTCTCGTGTTCTTTTGCTGTAGCAGTCACAAGATGTGTGAGTCCAGAAGAGTTGCAAGCTTCAGTAAAGGATTCCTTTGACTTTCTCTGAAATCTCTCTCTGGATGTTGCTCCCTCCTGCCTGTAAGAATCTGTGTTTGAATTTACCTTTTTGCCAAGGGGTATGTTTATGGGATGTTACTATATTGGAACAGTTAATTAGTTAAATTGCTGTATCGGCTGGTTAAGTTTTTCAATTGTTAAGGTGTTCTAAGTTCTGCTTTCTTTTGTTTGTGTTTCAGTTGTACTGTTTAAATACATTTTGTCTTGCTTAAAGCCATGTGGTTTGACCAATTGCATCACACCTAGAATACCCACTTCACATCCGCTTTTAAAATAAGAAAATGTTCAGGTCTAGTCTACTTTATTAAAATATTTTGAGGGGGTCTGGTCTGGTCCATAAGAGGAGTTATAAAGCTGGGTGAATAGTTACCTACCATGGACATATTTCTCATGTCCTTGGAGCACTTATGTGTTATCTTTAATAAAAACTTTTACACATTGTAAAAAGACACAATTAAACATTACCGTTTTATTCATACTTCAACTATGATCAACCAACCACACTGGGGAAAACAAAATTAATAGATTATAATTCTGTTGAATCACTTTCTCTGCTCATGAGCTGAGTGATTAAAAAAAGGGAAACTTTCCAATTTCCACAACAAATTAAAGTTTGAGATTGTATTTCAAAAGACACTCTTGTCAAAGCTGAAGCTGACAAGGATAGTTTCCTGAGCACTGGAATTACAGACCTCAGTTTTGTATCAGTGTGACACGAAAATTACTCAATAATTCAAACATGTACACTCAGTCTGGGGCTTAGGATTCCTTTTATTAGCAGAGTTTTAAGAAATGATATACCTCCATGTTTTCAAGGTCAGTCTACCTGATTGTTCCTTATTCAGAAAGATTTGATTGTGTCTGCATGCTCTCCAGTGAGTGATAGCAGTATTCTATCATATAAATGAGTTTGGAGTTCCCGACAGTAAGGTTTTGTATTATTCACTAATGTGAATCATTTCAGGGTTTTCTATAGTAAACAGAAACAATATTTTCTCCACTAAGTACTTCTTGAAATATCATTGTCTTTGGCTATAATAAGTGGCACCAATCCTCCATGCATCACTTTGATCTGACATCACGTGTGATGCTTGCCATCATATTCCAAAGAGTAAATACTTGCTTATTCCTTAATATCCTTTAATATCCTGGATATTCCTTTAATAAATTTGAATTGACATCCTTTGGAATATTTCAAATTAATTAGGGAGTGACGGATTCTCAGGGGAACATAGCGCGAACAGCCAAGTTTCTGGTATTGACACTGGCTCTAATGCAACGAGGGGTACGTCAGGTTCCAAGACATCAATTGTGTGAGGGGATTCTCTAGTCCGAGGTACAGACAGATGTTTCTGTGGCCAGCAACGAAAAATCAAAATGATATGTTGCTTCCCTGGTGCCAGGATCAAGGATGTCTCAGAGAGAGTGCAGAATGTTCTCAAGGGGAGAGGGGCCAGCAAGAGGCCTTTGTCCACATTGGAACCAATGTCATGGGAAAGGGAAAAGGTTGAGATTCTGAAGGGAGATTACAGAGAGTTAGGCAGGAAGTTAAAAATAAGGTCCTCGAGAACAGTAATATCCAGAATACTCCAGGTGCTACGGGCTAGTGAGGGCAGGAATAGGAGGATAGAGCAGACGAATGCATGGCTGAGGAGCTGGTGTACGGGAGAAGAATTCACATTTTTGGATCATTGGAATCTCTTTTGGGGTAGAAGTGACCTGTACAAGAAGGACAGATTGCACCTAAATTGGAAGGGGACTAATATATTGGCTGGGAGATTTGTTCGAGCTCCTTGGGAGGATTTAAACTAGTAAGGTTGGGGAGTGGGACCCAGGGAGATAGTGAGGAAAGAGATTGATCTGAGACTGGTATAGTTAAGAACAGAAGAGAGTCAAACTGTCAGGGTAGCACTCATAAATTAAATTGCATTTATTTCAATGCAAGGGGCCGAATGGGAAGGCAGATGAACTCAGGGCATGGTTAGGAACATGGGACTGGGATATCATAGCAATTACAGAAACATGGCTCAGGGATGGGCAGGACTGGCAGCTTAATGTTCCAGGATACAAATGCTACAGGAAGGATAGAAAGGAAGGCAAGAGAGGAGGGGGAGTGGCATTTTTGATAAGGGATAGCATTACAGCTGTGCAGAGGGAGGATATTCCTGGAAATACATCCAGGGAAGTTATTTGGGTGGAACTGAGAAATAAGAAAGGGATGATCACCTTATTGGGATTGTATTATAGACCCTCTAATAGTCAGAGGGAAATTGAGAAACAAACTTGTAAGGAGATCTCAGCTATCTGTAAGAATAATAGAATGGTGATGGTAAGAGATTTTAACTTTCCAAACATAGACTGGGACTGCCATAGTGTTAAGGGTTTAGATGGAGAGGAATTTGTTAAGTGTGTACAAGAAAGTTTTCTGATTCAGTATGTGGATGTACCTATTAGAGAAGGTGCAAAACTTGACCTTATTTGTTGAGAAATAAGGCACGGCAGGTGACTGAGGTGTCAGTGGGGGAGCACTTTGGGGCCAGCGACCATAATTCTATTAGATTTAAAATAGTGATGGAAAAGGATAGACCAGATCTAAAAGTTGAAGTTCTAAATTGGAAAAAGGCTAATTTTGATGGTATTAGGCAAAAAGTTTTGAAAGCTGATTGGGGGCAGATGTTCACAGGTAAAGGGATGGCTGGAAAATGGGAATCTTCAGAAATGAGATAACGAGAATCCAGAGAAAGTATATTCCTGTTAGGGTGAAAGGGAAGGCTGGATGACTAAAGAAATTGTGGGTTTGGTTAAGAAAAAGAAGGAAGCATATGTAAGATATAGACAGGACAGATCGAGTGAATCCTTAGAAAAATTTAAAGGAAGTAGGAGTATAATTAAGAGGGAAGTCAGGAGGGCAAAAAGGGGACATGAGATAGTTTTGGCAAATGGAATTAAGGAGAATCCAAAGGGTTTGTACAAATACATTAAGGACAAAAGGGTAACGAGGGTGAGAATAGGGCCCCTCAAAGATCAGCAAGGCGGTCTTCTTGCAGAGCCGCAGAAAATGGGGGATATACTAAATGAGTATTTTGCATCAGTATTTACTGTGGAAAAGGATATGGAAGATATAGAATGTAGGGAAATAGATGGTGACACCTTGCAAAATGTTCATATTACAGAGGAGGAAGTGTTGGATGTCTTGAAATGCTCAAAGGTGGATAAATCCCCAGGACCTGATCAGGTGTACCCTATAACTCTGTGGGAAGTGAGGGAAGTGATTGCTGGGCCCCTTGCTGAATTATTTGCATCATCGATAGTCACAGGTGAGCTGCCGGAAGACTGGAGTGGTGCCACTGTTTAAGAAGGGTGGTAAAGACAAGCCAGGGAACTATAGACCAGTGAGCCTGACGTCGGTGGTGGGCAAATTGATGGAGTGAATCCTGAGGGACAGGATATACATGTATTTGGAAAGATAAGGACTGATTAGGGTTAGTCAACATGGCTTTGAGCATCGGACAACATGTCTCACAAACTTGATTGAGTTTTTTTGAAGAAGTAACAAAGAGCATTGATGAGGGCAGAGCGATAGATGTGATGTACATGGACTTCAGTAAGGTTCAAAGTTTGTGCGAAGATTTGTCGATGTGTTTTTTTCGACCTGGACCCAATATACCAACCACTACAGCGGATAGCTGAAACTGACAACCGGAAACGGCAGGGACAGACCACTATGAACACCGGAGGAAACATCAAAGAAGCGCTTCGCAGGAGGCTCCCAAGTCTAGCCAGGGGACGAAACGTTTGCAAAAAAAACTTCCAGCTCGGCGAACAGAACCACAGCACTTCAGTAAGGTGTTCGACAAGGTTTCCCATTGGAGACTGGTTAGCAAGGTTAGATCTCACAGAATACAGGGATAACTAGCCATTTGGGTACAGAACTGGCTCAAAGGTAGAAGACACAGGGTGGTAGTGGAGGGTTGTTTTTCAGACTGGAGGCCTGTGACCACTGGAGTGCCACAAGGATCAGTGTTGGGCCCTCTACATTTTGTCATTCACATAAATGATTTGGATGTAAGCATAGGAGGTACAGTTGGTAAGTTTGCAGATGACACCAAAATTGGAAGCGTAGTGGCCAGCTAAGAAGCTTACCTCAGATTACAACAGGATCTTGACCAGATGGGCCAATGGGCTGAGAAGTGGCAGATGGAGTTTAATTCAGATAAATGGAAGGTGCTGCATTTTGGGAAAGCAAATCTTAGTAGGACTTATATACTTAATGGTAACTTTCTCCCCACCCCCCACCCTCCTCTCATTTATCTCTCCACGCTTCAGGCTCTCTGCCTGTATTCCTGATGAAGGGCTTTTGCCCGAAACGTCGATTTTATTGCTCCTCAGATGCTGCCTGAACTGCTGTGCTTTTCCAGCACCACTCTAATCTAGACTCTACTTAATGGTAAGGTCCTAGGGAGTGTTGCTGAACAAAGAGACCTTGGAGTGCAGGTTCATAGCTCCTTAAAAGTGGAGTCGAGGGTAGATAGGATAGTGAAGAAGGCCTTTGGTCTGCTTTCCTTTGTAGGTCAGAGTATTGAGTACAAGAGTTAGGAAGTCATGTTGAGGCTGTACAGGACATTGGTTAGGCCACTGTTGGAATATTGCGTGCAATTCTGGTCTCCTTCCTTTAGGAAAGATGTTGTGAAACTTGAAAGGATTCAGAAAAGATTTACAAGGATGTTGCCAGAGTTGGAGGATTTGAGCTATAGGGAGAGGCTGAACTGGCTGGGGCTGTTTTCCCTGGAGCATTGGAGGTTGAGGGGGTGACCTTATGGAGGTTTACAAAATTATGAGGGACATGATTTTCCCTGGAGTCGGGGAGTCCAGAAGTGGAGGGCATAGGTTTAGGGTGAGAGGGGAAAGATATAAAAGAGACTTAACGGGCAACCTTTTCACACAGAAGGTGGTACGTATATAGAATGAGCTGCCACAGGAAGTGGTGGAGGCTGGTACAATTGCAACATTTAAGAGGCAGTTGGATGGGGTATATGAATGGGAAGGGTTTGGAGGGATATGGGCTGGGCGCTGACAGGTGGGCCTAGATTGGGTTGGACCGAAGGGTCAGTTTCCATGCTGTACATCTCTGTGACTCTAAGAAAAAAAACCTGTGAATTTTGAAAATCAAAACAGAAACAGGAATTACTGGAAAATCTCAGCAAATCTGGCTGCATTTGTGGAGAGGATTTCAGAATTATCATTGCATAGCTGGTGACCCTTCTTCAAAACTAGTGTTCCAAAGAAGGGTCTCTGGACCTGGTACATTAATGCTGATTAGAAAATATCTTGCCTGGGTTCTTCCCCTCCAACTCCATTTTAATTTAGCTCCCTCTCTATAAAACTACCCTTCCATTTTGCTGTTGTTGCACCATGGTGGGTGGTACTTGTTCATTGTTTTGTCCGTTCGTAATAAGGGTGATTTGGTGGTGATTTCCACAGAAAAGAGCTGTGTTGTCTGCTGCCCCTAGAGGGCAGTGCAAGAGAATTGCTTAAATCAGTGACTCATGAAAATAAGGGCTCTTGCGGCAAAGTAGTAGCATTCCAACTTCTGGGACCAAAGTTCCAGGTTTAATTCCCTACTGGTCCAGACATGTGTTGGAACCTATCTAAGTAGGTTGGTTTTAAAAAAATAAAAGCAAGGCTTTTCCTAGTTTGCTTCAGAAGGGTGCACACAATGTCTACCTTTGGAGATAGGTGGGTACTGCTGGGATTGTGATGCACTATCTTCTCCAGCACCGCCCCATTTTGATTTAGTTACCTTTCTTGTCTGACCCCTTTTTATTCTTTGTTTTGTTGCCTCTGCTGGACTTTGGTTGTTCCATGTTAACTGATAGATTTTTAAATTTGGTGGAGGGCTTATTTATCTTTAAAAAAGTTGGATTCTTTCCCAGTGGAAAGTTCACTTCTGTACAGGCATAGGAAGCTAAAGGGAAAGGTGGAAACTAGTATTTGGGCTGAAGTATAGATTTACAATGAACCCCTTTGTAAATTATCTGACTGTCTTTTGCCGCCTAATTCAACATCTTGACATTGGTCTCTTAAATAACAGAAAGGGAAATCAAAGTCAGACTGCAAAACTCAGCAGACAGTTTTGTTTTATTTCCCTGCTATTGGGTTCGATAATGGAACAAAATCCAAACCACATGTTAACAAAAGTAAAACGGGGCACACACTGAACATTTCCATGGGTGGAACCCTCCCAATCTTTGAATGATATGGTAAAACATGGCAAAAACAATAAGTGTGATTCTTGAGAGGTTCAAACATCAAACTGTTGTAATAACACAGGGTGAACTCTCCTACTTAATTTAAAATCAGTAATACAGAAAAGATTTATCCCATGCAGTCATCTGTAAACATTCGAGTGGCGAAGATCGATGTAAAATAAAAATTAACAACTTTATTTCTTAAATTATAACAGAGAATAATTAACTAACAATTATTTACCATTCCTTATTCTAACCTATCTGTTATGTTCCCTTCTATAACACTCGTCCGATAAAACTCCCAATTAAGATTTACAAACCAACACTTCTTATCTCAAAACCAGGCAGCTGTAGGTTCTTGTCTTTGGATCTTCCTGTGTCTTATTTTCTCCTTGTTCGGAATTTCTGTGTTACAGGTTACTGATCTCAAAGTTATTTTTAAGAGAGCCTATTTTCAGGCAGTCTGTTTACATGCTAGGTTGTGGCAGTTCTCCTCTCAACTGTTCAATTTTCCTCAGTATTATACTCCAGAGCCTCAGATTGTATTAATATACTCAATTCAGTCTTGATTAGAGTTTGTTATGTTTCGGGTATAATTTAAACTGACTAAATGAATTGTTCAACCCAGTGTTACATTTTTCCCTTTTTGAATACATTTGGTGCTGTATCCAGTAATTCTGCAGCTTTTAATTCTCATAAAGGTAGACCCACATCTTCATAACACTGTGGTCATTGTCACTATATGTTTCAGAGATGACTACATCTTCAAGTAACTTGGAAAACTGTGATGATGTGTGTTGCGAAGTTGGGTAGAGTAGTTGTAGATTGGGAGGCAGATAGTTGGAATTTGGTGGTGTGTGTAAAATTGTAAAATGGGGAAAGCATTGCATGGTCTTTTTAAAAGATGGCATTTTTATTGTGCTCAGATTTAAAAATGGATGTCTGTGAACAGCAGCTTTAAAGTTTACAGGTGCACAGACAGCACTCAAACTGAAACATTTTATCGAAAGGCATTACAGTTAGCAGGCCAAGCAGCAGTTTTTGTTAAAACAACAGGTTTGGATTGAGTCAATAAATTTAGATACGAAAAACCTATTACATTTACATCTGATGATTTTTGACAATATTGGACTAATCCTTTTATAAGAAATAGTGATATGTCATCAAAGTATAAAAAACGTGAGCAGTTGGACAAACACTACAGAGCTAACTGCCATCCACCAGAGCTGACATCTCTTAGCTCTCAAGAGAGAAATTGCTCTCACAGTCATCTATGTATTAGAGAAAGTACCATCTAAAAAATAATGGTTCCAACAATGAAAAAAGGCATTCCTGACAGAAGAATTGGAGGTAGCATTCCTGACAGAAGACTCAGCAGAAGAAGGCACAGAACATTCCACAAGACACGTAACCTGGCTCTAACTCTGAGAGACTATAATCTATATTTTTGTTTATGACTGGGACTTGTATTTAGTGGAACAGCATACCATTCGAATTTTGTTTTATTCGGGAATGGTTAGTAGTTAGAAGGGATTTATCTGGTTTGTTAATAGTTTAATTAATTCGTTCACTGTTAAGAGTTAGCTAAATAAATTGTTACTTTTCAATTTTAAAGTGAGTGTCAGGGATTTATTTTGTTTAACCATTAGCAGTAGCTGAAAAGCAGGTTGCACCACTTTTCACATTTTTTTTTTACAGATTATAGGATGTTTTTCTTTGGTGTTTCAGTTTTATTTCTCGGGGGCGGGGGGGGGAGGGCGGGGGAGTCAACCTCTGCTTTATAACATATGTAAGGAAAGAATGGTTCAAAAGTGGGGTTTTGAGGAAGGTTGAAAACAGCAGGTTTGAGGAAAAGAAAACAATAAATTTCAAATATGAACAATAGACTATTGTGCACTAAGACAACAAAAGAACATTGTACTTCATGACAGATATTGACAATAATACGTAGGCCAGGTCACAATGGTGCAGACTAGGCGATAACCACGGTGAGAATATTCCTGGCTTCCATGATATGTTTCAAGTTGTTCAGTTGTCTACCAGGTCAGTCCAGAGGATCTCAGCCTCAATAAAATGCTTGTCAGTGCTGGAACTTCTATCCATTGACATTGTCGCGTCATATTTAAAACCCAGCTGCAGCCTGTATCAAATGCCAGTGTAGTTTTAAGTAATCATCCAGGTCAGTCCACAGCCTGGAGAAACATAAAGCAATGCTGCAAAAATGGTTAATGACCTTCTGTGCTCTGCAATGGCAAAGTTCATAATCTTCTCTCTGCTATCTCACACATGCCCGAACTCTGCTTTAAAGATCGCCTTTTAAGATCCTTTTAAGATTAATGTCTGCTTTTAAGATTTATGGTTGACCACTCTTAGCATTGCATTCTGCATCTTCCCTCAATGGCTTTCATCCACACCATCCTTAAACTACCTGCGCTCTGTGCTTCCTACTCACTGAGGACTAGCTGACAAAGCACCAACCCCCTTATTGACCAAAATCTCCCTTAATGATCCACTGTTGTTGAACATGTAAAGTTGCCTGACTGTCTGTCTGTACTGAAAGGCAAGACAGAGATGCTGTGAGCATTCAAGTAAGCACGAAGTGTATAAGCACTAAGAAAGCAGGCTGAAAGTCTTGTGGTGAACCCTGTTTCTGAGGTCAAAGTGATCTGTTGGCAGAATTTCAATCAAAGATGTAGGTGATCTATTGTGTAGTTTTGAAATTCTCACCTGTACTATAAATGAGAGATATGCCACAATGATATGGTGAGTCTGGTGTTTTCCCAACGCCAAAGTCTCTGTCAATGGAGTGTACTCAGTGGTCTTGAGAAATGTTGGCCCATGTAAATACCCTGAGAAGTTGTATCTATGTTGAGAATTCTCACTGTCTAGTTTATCTCACTCCTTCGAAAATAGAAAACTGCGCAAAATTGAGGTGAGATTAGCTCATAAGCATATTTTAAAGCATGCACACTAGCAGGATCTCAGCTCAATGATAGAACCTGGGGGAAAATCAGACTTTTCTCCATGACATTGAGAATCTGAGTTTTCGGGTCCTGCCGTATTTTATTAACTGACTCAACATTGCCTACCTTATTCAGGGCTTAGGACAATTCCACGCATAGTTCCCCAAGTGTTACATTAAATTCTCAAAGTGACATTTTTGCCTTGCAGCCTTCTCAAATTTCATGCAAAAATGTAAATAACGAAACTCACTTAATATCAGTATTTCAGATACATTGACAAAACTATAAACTGTTTATATTAATTTCTACATCATATCATACTTGACTATGATGAAGGCAATTTTATTCTGAACATCTCTGGAGATTAGAAAGCCATATTAGCCTCTGCTGTCCAAACTTTATAAAATAACAAACACAAAAAAAGCTCATCTTCAGTCGAACTTAAGAGTAATAATCAAACAAAAAAGGCTCTTGCCTCAGATAACACATATCGCATGTTAGCAGAATGATGAGCTGGTTTTGTTGGAGTTGAGGGGACAACTCATGAAGACTGTCGTATTTAACAGTGATATTAAAAGAACCAGCATAAAAGTGTGACCTTTCAACCCTGAGAGGAATAGAGTAGAAATGTGTACATGGAAGTTCAAAATGGAGGTGGTGTTGTGTTGGAATTACTTTGATGGTGAGCTTAGTAATGTATGTGGGGAATGCAAGATAGATTTTTGAAATTTCAAATCACTTGTTTCTCTTTTTATCAGAAGATACAAGTGTACCAAGCTTGGTAGAACGATGAGTTAGATTAAATTCTGTCAAACTATCTGTGCAGGATAAGCTATAAGCTCAATAGTGGTGTCCTCATCAATCACTGGTACCACATTGAAGTTTTAAGTTAACTATAAATATATTTTCAGCAGATGGTAAAACTCTGCCCACATGACGAAGAGAAATCCCTTGTGGTTGCTCTCAGTCATTGATAGGTAGCCAAGATCAAATCAATAAAGTCTATGACCCACTGATTTCCTGAACAAATTTAATTTAATCATTTAACACTTCATATATTTAAGGGACCTCACAAAAATATTACTTTTAGGAGTAAAAACTTGTCCTTGAAAAATATTTTTAAACAGCTCTTAAAGGTTAGAACCTGTGAAAAAAATTGTGTTGTAAACTAGATACTAAAGAGTGCTGGAGCAGGACAAAGTAAGGAAGAAAAAAAAGCCATCTTCCTTCCAGCTAGAAGCATCTAAATTTACATAAAAATCACAGACATTACATGTTTAAAAAGATAAATTTATGAGTGTGCCAATTTGAGATTGCATTCACTAATTTTCTGTTCAAACCACAATGTTTACAGGTTAAGTCATGAATATACATTGTAACAGTTGCAGTCAAAGACCTGACTTCTAATTGGAGAGTCATAGAGTTATGCAGCACAGAAACAGACCCTTCAGTCCAACTCGTTTATGCTGACCAGATATCTAAAATTAATCTAGTCTCATTTGCCAGCATTTGGCCCATATCCCTCTAATCACTTCCTATTCATGCACCCATCCAGATGCCTTTCAAATGTTGTAATTGTACCAGCTTCCACCACTTCCTCTGGTAGTTCATTCCATACATGCATCACCCTCTTTATGAAAAAGTTGCCCCTTAAGTCCCTTTTGATTCTTTCCGCTTTCACTTTAAACCTAAGCCCTCTAATTCTGGACTTCCCTACCCTGGAAAAAAGATCTTGGCTATTCACCTTGTCCATGTCCCTTATGATTTTATAAACTTATATAAGGTCACTCCTCAGCCTCTGAAGCTCCAGGGAAAGCAGCTTTAGCCTATTCAACCTATCCCTATAGGATAAACCCTCCACTCCCTGCAACATCATCGTAAATCTTTTCTGAAAACAGCAAATCCAAAGTTTGAATCACTGTCTGATTATTTAATTAGTTTTGCATAACAATAAATAAACATTGTCTTCATGTTTACATGGTTGCCTTCACACCTCTGACCACCATAGATCTACCCTTTCTTTCTTTGGTTCATGCTTATGTTTTACAAATAGCCACCAACATTATCCCCTCCATGTCCACACTCTGAAATCATCAAATTGTTTTCTCAGTGTTTGAAATATGCTGAAAACACACCAGAAAAATGCAAACAAGACCCAACTATCAAAATTATTCCAACTTTTTCTAATTTGATCCTTGCACCATTCACCCAGTATTCACTGGAGGTGTATTAAATTTGATCTTTTCATGAATAACTCCTTATTTAATCTCATATACAGACTTTCAAGGCATCTAAGTTTACATAAAAATCTCAGACCTTTTGTACACAATAGAGTCATAGGGATGCACAGCACAGAAACAGATCCTTTGATCCAACTATTCCATATTGACCAGATATCCTAAATTAATCTAGTCCTATTTGCCAGCATTTGTTCCATATTTGATTGAAAAGATAAATTTATGAGTGTGCCAATTTGAGATCCCAGTCACTTATTTTCTGATCAAACCACAATGTTTACAGATCCAGTCATGTATATATGTTGGAAACAGTTGCGGTTCCACACACTGATCTCTATGAAATCCCATTAGTTTCAGGTTGCCAATTAACCTTTGTGAGGTACCTCACTGAACACTTTCTGGCAGTCCAAATATAATGTATCTACCAGTTCCCCTCCATCCACTCTGGTTGAGATTTCCTTGAAAAACTCGATTAATGGTCAGCCACGCTTTCCCTTTCATTAAGCCATGCTGGCTCTGATTGATTAGATTGATTTTCCAAAGGTGCTGCTATTACTTTCTTTATGATTGATTCCAATAATTAATGCTGGGCGAATTGACCTGTGGTTACCCATTTTTAGCCTCCCTCACTTTTTAATTAAGGGTGTTACTTTGGCAGTTTTCCAATTCTCCAATATTTCTGCAGAGTCTAAGGATTTTTAGAAAATTTCTAGGAAACATATCTACTATCTCTGTACCTACCTCTTTTAGGATCCAAGGTTGCAAGCAATCAGGGATTTATCTGCCTTTATCCCCATTAATTTGTCTGCTCAAAGTATCTTTCAGCATAAAACTTGATGCAAAGTATCTATTTAATCCCTTTGCCTTTCCATGATGCTCATAACTTTCTTAAGGGTTTATGTTCACTTTGACCTCTCTTTTTTACATATTTAAAGAAGCTCTTATTGTCAGTATTTTTATTTTCCTCACTAGTTTGCCCTCAGTTCATTTTCTATTATCTTTATAGTTCTCCTTTGCTGGATTCTGAATATATCTGAGTCTTTGGGACTATCACTGACGTTGCCTCCTGATATGCGTGTTCGTCTGACATAACACTTTCTTTAACTACCTTGGTTAGCCATGTTGGTTTATCCCTCTCATTAAATCTCTCCTCCTGACTTGGATAATTTTTTGGTGAGAACCATGATTTATGTCTTTAATTGCCTGCCACAACTAGCTTACTATTTCTCCTGTTAACCTATCGGCCCAGTCCACTTGAATTAATTCTATCCTCATTTCATAACAGTTCCTTCTTTTGATTTAGACACAGTTGTTTCTGACTCAAGTTTCTCACTCTTAAAGGGCGGCACGGTGGCCCAGTGGTTAGCACTGCTGCCTCACAGCGCCTGTAGACCCGGGTTCAATTCCCGACTCAGGCGACTGACTGTGTGGAGTTTGCACATTCTCCCCGTGTCTGCATGGGTTTCCTCCGGGTGCTCCGGTTTCCTCCCACAGTCCAAAGATGTGCGGGTCAGGTGAATTGGCCATGCTAAATTGCCCGTAGTGTTAGGTTAAAGGGGTGGATGTAGGGGTATGGGTGGGTTGCGCTTCGGCGGGTCGGTGTGGACTTGTTGGGCCGAAGGGCCTGTTTCCACACTGTAAGTAATCTAATCTAATCTAATCTAATCTAATCTAAAGTGAACATTAACATCTACAGCTTGGAGGTCATTTATTAAACCTAAGGAAGTGCTGAAGAAGGGTCACTCAATCTGAAACATTAACTCTGATTTCTCTCCACAGATGCTAACAGACCTGTTGAGCTTTTCTAACAATATCTGTTTTTGTCATATCCATTTACAATGACTTGCACCATCAGTTCATTAATCTTATCCCAAATGCTTCATGTGTTAAGATGCAAAGACTTCAAGTTTGTCTTTTTGTCATTTTTAATGATCCCGGCTTTTCTTTGTACTGTGGTCCTATTTACCTCTGATCCTTGTATATTCTGTCTACCGTTGTTATATTTTACTGTTTGTTGTTTTATTACTCTCTTGATTATCTTTCCCTGTCACCCTGTTTTGGTTCCCATCCCCCGCCATTCTAGTTTAATGTCACTCCAACCACACAAGCAAACAGAACCTCTAGGATATCAATTCCAGTCCTGCCTGGATGTAAACCATTCAGGTTGTACTGGTCACACCTCCTCCAGAATAAGCAATAATATCCCAGGAATCTGAAATCCTGCCCTTACACCATCTTTCCAGCCATGTATCCATTTGATATATCTGCTGTATCTATTTTGACAAGCACATGGTTGTGGGGTCACTACCTTTTAAGGTCCTAATTTTCAACTTACTTGTGAACTCCTTCAATCAGCTGTTAGGACCTTATTGCTTTTTTATTAACCTATGTCATTAGTACCAGTGTATACCTGACCATTAGCTGTTCATACTCCACTTCCAGAATCTCCTGTAGTTGTTCTGACCCATCCTTGACCCCAGCATCAGAGAGGCAACATAACATCTTAAATCTCATCTGTGCCACAGAAACACCATCTATTCCCCTTCCAATTGAATCCCCCAATAACTAATGCATGCCACACATTCTCCTCCTCTCCAATGCATCAAATTTAGCTGTTGCTGCTTTATTTCCCTCCAGAGGCCATTCCCTCCAAGAGATCCAATGCAGTATATCTATTTTGCAGCCAAATCGCCACAGGCGATTCTTGCACTGCCTGCCTCGTCCTCTTATTCTGCCTGGTGATTACCCATTCCCTCTGTGCCAGTGGAATCTCAGCCTGTGGTGTGAACACCTCTCTATATGTGCTATCCATGATACTCTCAGCTGAGTGGGTGCTCCATAGTGTCCCCAACCAAAGCCCCAGTGTTTCCACAAATTGCAACTTGAGACACTTTCTGCTCACATGCTGGTCCCTGATACTAGAAATGTCTCTGGCTTCCTGAATAGAGTAGGAACAACAAATCACAGCTTTGAGCTCTCCTGCCATGATTTATCACTTTGGATTAAACCTTTAAGGGACTCTTAAAATCAAGTAGTCTCAATTAAAAGACCAAAGAAACTACCGCAGTTGCAAGTATTATTACAAGTCGAAAACATATTTGTTCACTTTAAAATAGGAAATGTTTTCTGAATTTTGAAGTAAACGTAAAGTGCAGGCTCAGCTGCCCAAAAGGAAAGGCTGGGAGACAAGTAATAGATACATGTAGCAAATGGCTGTTAAATGGATACCTGAGTTTTGGCTGCTGTTCTGACAACTATTCAAATTTCGTTCAAATTATGCCCAGGATACTAAAACCCAATCAAGTTTGAACTTATTGTTTTGACAACATTGAACCAATGAGATACTGCAATGCTGGGAGCATTTTGAAAGTTGGCCAGAGAGTAACTTCCATCGATCAGCTGAGCAACTGCTGGAGAGCTAACTGCCCATCTAACATCATGCTCTCAAAGAAATTAGAAAACACTCTCTATCAAAGGTACCTTTTCATGTAAAACATACTTGCAGTAAAAAAAAAGATGACCCAGAGAGATCATCAGTCAGAACACTGAAGACAGGGGAGAAGGGTGTGTGGTCTTGACATTAAGTTAATGTGATGTTTAATAAGTGTGTAATTGGAATAGAATTGAGGTTGTGAGTAGTTAAGACAAAGGAGGCTTGGATTTATGAATAGTTTTTGTTTAATGTCATTGTTAGAGTTAGGAAAATAAATTGTTAATTCCCATTAATTAGTGGAATTTAGGTGTTCTCTGTCACTCACATTTTCACAGATTATGAGATGAGGCAAGCTTTTCTAGGTTTTTGGCTTTAATTAATAGAGGGGTTTGACCTCAGCGTCGTAACACTACTGGTCAGTAAGTGCAAGAGTTACCTCTCCACAATCATGGTCAGGCAGCTGTGATGTTTTTTTAAATTAATTTTCTCATCTGCTTTTCAGAGGGTGTCTCCTCTGTGGAGAAACACACAAGGCTGGACAATGTAAGGGACAACAATACTTTTAAAGGACAGATCCCTATGATAAAACAATGAATTAAAAATACATCATCATTACAATACAATACCTAATAATTTCATTTGAAAGTGCGAAAACTCTTCACACTTACCATTCCAGACTCCCTGACAGGTTTGCCATTTTCTTCATAAACTCTCAAACCTAACAGGTTTTTAATAGACTAACAAATGCTCACACCAGAATTAAAACAACTTGCACCAAGAAATCTAATTTTATCCCCATTTAAGTAATGGAATCTGACCTGAGTGAGGGGGTTGGGTGTGCATTCTGAACACGAGACATTTCTGCTATACAAAAGAAAGTAGAAAATTGCATGGGTTGAGGAATGCTGAGGAAAATCATAATTTCACCCTTCCCCCAGAAAAATAGCTAAGACTGGCCAAAAATTACCTTTTGTATACAGAGAAAGAAAATGGCATGTATGTCACCCATTCCACCCCCCCCCCCCCCCCCCCCCCCCCCATCCAACCCATTCCCCGCCCTCCCCCCCAAATCCAACCCCATTTCTAGTTCTGAACTCAGGCCACTGGACCTGAAACGTTAGCACTGCTTTCTCTCCACAGATGCTGCCAGACCTGCTGAGTTTTTCCAGCAATTTCTGTTCTTATTTCCCATACTTCAGTATCTTGCTTACACAGTTTTCTCTCAGTGAAACTGGCTTGTTTTTTGCTGTTACCACATATCCTTATTTTATCAATTGCTCAAAAACCATCATTTTCTCCCTCCCATTTCACAGATGAGCCTTTTTTGTAACATCCACTATGTTTTTTTTTCTTAACAGATGCTGCCCGACCTGCTGAACTTCTCCAGTATTTTCCATTAATTATAAGTCAACTATTCAGATCCACTCTGAAATTAATCGGTTTTTATGGAGAAAGCAGCCAATGCTCAACAGAAAGTTGCTCTAAACTTCAATAAATCTGAATTGCTTTTATCGTTTAATGCTAAATTGTTAGGAATACCACTGAGAATATAAAAACAACACACACCTCACCATCAGACTGTGACACAGAGACACTCTTACAGAAACATTTACATTTCAAGGGTTGAGAGGAATGAAAAAAATTCTTCAATTTTTGAGACTTAAATGGTCCTCTGGACTCCAGTCAAACCATTATTCATGATCATTTATGACAAGCTCTACAGCTTTCCTTTATTAACTCTAAAATACAGAGGAGAAAATATTAAATGCATCACTGTCACAAAAAAAGTAATTTGAGTCTGCAAATTATGAGTGAATGTTAACTTACATCGTACTTGGAGTGAAATTTCAGCTGCATTTCTAGCTGGACTAAATATCATGTATTAAGAATTCAGTCATTATACATGGTTCCATAAAGTGCCAAGCTATTGGAAATGCATTTCAAGTCAATTCCCTTGTTTTCATAATGAATAAAACAGAACACAGTTTTACCATATGACTAATTAACATTTCTTTGCTTCATTCACTGGGATGTTAATATCCATGGCACCTATGACTATTGGATTAAAACTATCTTGGGAAATGTAAATTAACATTTCACCAATTAGTTACAAGCCAGAGACAATTGAATGAATTTTCAAATAGGGTTTGGGTGCCCAGTGCCTGGCTAATTATGAGTCCTGAATCCGCATCAAAATCAGTCATGGAGTGTGATCATGAAATATAAATCCCCTAATTGAGCCAGCAATGAGTGTGGATCCCAATTACAGACATTGTTCATTTCTCATGGCACTGAGTTCATTCCCCATGGCATTTCTTTGACCATAAGCAATATCAATCTGCCTGGTTTAAAATGTAAAAGAAGCTTGGCAGTTAATTGTCAATCATAATTAAAAAGTGCATTTACCATGGAAACCTCTCTATGAATCAAAGCCCACCTGCCAATAAATCAGCATTCTCCTTTCATTCAGGACAATTTTTTTTTTTACTTTGAACAATTTGAAGATATACCAAAGAGCAAGATAGAAATCTAAAAAAAAAGTCTTTTTTCCGGAAATATTTAAGTTTTTTACTACTAAACAACTACTTAACCTACTTCATGAAATTATTAATTAAAGATTAGAGTAAATCTCTTGTTTTTATGGTGCATTGATTTTATTTTGATATGCTACATTATTACGCCTGTACACAATAAGTGAAGTATAGCCTCATCAGTGCTTAATAAATGTCATCTCTTTGCCAGTGGACATACACCTTATGATTATTTTCTGACTTTACATTCCTGAATGGAGCATCACTCTGAGAAAAAATGTCAGAACCTCTATTGCATGTATTCTAACTGTACCTTTAAAAAAATTGACAGTGAGTATCAGTAACCCATTAATTTAAGGGCTCCATTCCAGCCAAGTTCAATGTCTCAACTGATGCTGCATTTGTTCATTTCAGGTAGAGTTCATAGATAATCAAACAGAAGTAAGCTACACTGGCTGCTTTTTGGCCGTGGTAATCCACAAGTGTCAATGCCAAATATTCTTTTCCGAACACTGCCTTGGATGAGGTTATTAGTTACCTCAGGAGGAACACAGGATTAAACCTGGCACTCACCTATTTTGAATGGTTCATCTGCTTGCTGCATAAATTCTCAGAATCTTTCAAAGATAAAATATGACATCATTTGAATTCTTAAATCCAAAATCCTTTCACGACAGAAAATGAACTGATTATGCACTCTTCTGTTAGCAATTTACTTCTTATTCTCAGTACTGATTTATATAACCTTATATTTATTTGTATTAAATGTCATTTTTGTAAGTTGCAAGATATTTGTCGATCTTTATAGATCTCTACAAGGGTGTGCTGCTTTTCATTACATTATAATGGCATTCAGAGACATAAAATTCTGCTTCTTATACTTTTCCTAAGGTCATTAGCAAATATTATGAACATCCAGGTCCAAGAACCATTTCCTTTGTGACTTCACTGACCAGAGGTGCCCAATTAATTCTCGTATGATTGACAACTACCTTGAGCTTCCTTAGATCTAGCCAATTAATAATCCTATTTACATTTTTAGCTTGAATCTCATGAGGTTTTATGTTAGCCATTAGTCTCCTAAGAATGACCTTATCAAATGCTTAACAAAAGTCAAAGAATATAACATCCTCTGCTGTACCCTTTACTATCAATGTTATATACATAGAGATTTGCAACAAATTTGTTAAGCTTGACCTTCCTTTCTGAAATCCATGTTGCTGTGAATTTCTTGTCATTGTTCTCATTACATGCAGCACATAAGTTGTAACATTAGCCCTTATTCCAGTTCTACTGAAGTTTTCACATTGAATAAGTATCTGTAAATGCTTTGAAATGATATACTTAAATAGTTCTGAAACATACCACCATCATCAGAAAAGGGTGGTAAACTTTAAATCCTTGACCTATTAGCTAACTCCATAATGACATTTATATATACTGTTCTGGTCCATGTCAGAACCGCCTTGAAACATTTTAAGAAGGTAGCCTAGACACTATCTTTTTCTTATTTTAAAGACAGATGAGAAGTAGGTGTTCCAGGTATGAAGCAAATGGTCAAACCACTCGGCTTTAAGCAAAACATTATCTATTTAAACACTACAGTCGAAACACGAACAAAATAAAGCAACATTTAGAATAACTTAACTTTTGGAAAACTTAACCAACCTGATACAATAACTATTACTAATTAACTGTTCCAATGCAGTAACATCCCATAAACACACCCTTTGGCAAAACGGTAAATTCAAACACAGATTCTTACAGGCAGGATGGAACAACATCCAGAGAGAGATTTCAGAGAAAGCTTGCAACTCCTCTGGACTCACACACCTTGTGACCTCCTCAGCAAAAAAAGACTGGAAAAGAAACTGAATGGGGAGAATTGGCCGCTCCCCTACCATCGTTTAGCTGTTATACACACTAGACTCTTCGGCGCCTCTGCCTTTACAACCTTTTTCAAAAAAACCAAGGACAAAATAACCTTTTTAAAGTGGCAGCATTGTTAGAATACCAAATTTTAAAGATAAAATACCATTGTTAGAATACCAAATTTTATGTTTGTTCTGAATAACATGGTCATAATTTGATTTTATTAATTTCTTTGAGCATCTAGAATTTTATGTTCCTTTTTTAGTTGCTGAATTTTTCAATATTAATCAAACAGTATATATGTTCCACAAAATGAATTCTTGACAATCATATGGAAACAACAAAGATATCAGCTCCAAATGCAAAGTGGCAAAATTATTCTCCCATACTGCTATCACAATTTCTCATCCAGTCAGCTGCACACATTGCCAAAATACCAGAATTTAAAACTTGAAACACAACAAAAAACTAGGAAAATTGGTAAACCAATCTAACTCCACAACAACTATATGGCCCAAAATAATCCCTTGCACCTGGCCTCATGAACATACATGATCACATACAGAATAGATATGTAATTTGCTCTTGGACAAACGTGACAATGCTTCACTTTCGAAGACAATCTAACATTTAAAGGAATGTTGATTCAGGATCACCTACTCTCCAATGAGATTATGTCATACATATAACCTGTCTATACAATAGGGTTCAAGGACAGAAAGTAATCTCCAAAAAAATGTCTTAAATGGGAATTGATATATTATTGCAAGATATAGATGAGATGTGTAAGGACCATAAAGTTTTATTTTGTGGGCTTTTTAAAGAAAAAAAAATCTGTTGACTGAAATGAGAAAGAACAGTTTTAAAACCAGCATTTGAAAGGTTGACTATCCTTGAAAGCAAGTAGCCTGACAGTCATGATAAGGATCATGTAAAAACTTATTTGAATATGCCTTCTTTTATTGGTCAGCATATTGAGTATAGGAGTTGGGAGGTCCTGTTGCGGCTGTACAAGACATTGATTAGCCACCTTTGGAATATTGTGTGCAATTCTAGTCTCCTTCCTATCAGAAGGATGTTGTGAAACTTGAAAGGGTTCAGAAAAGATTCACAAGGATGTTGCCAGGATTGGAGGTTTTGAGCTATAGGGAGATGTTGAATAGGTTGAGGCTGTTTTCCCTGGAGTGTCGGAGGCTGAGGGGTGACTTTATAGAGGTTTATAAAATCATGAGGCACATGGATAGGATAAACAGACAAGGTCTCTTCCCTGGGGTTGAGGAGTCCAGAACTAGAGGGCATAATTTTAGGGTGAGAGGGGAAAGATAAAGAAAAGACCTAAGCCACAATCTTTTCACACAGAGGGTGGTATGTGTATGGAATGAGCTGTCGGAGGAAGTAGTGGAGACTAGTACAATTGCAACATTTAAACGGCATCTGAATAGGAAGGGTTTGGAGGGATATGGGCCAGGTGCTGGCAGGTGGGAATAGATTGGGTTGGGATATCTGGTCGGCATGGACAAGTTGGACTGAACAGTCTGTTTTTGTGCCATACATCTCTATGACTGTGTGACTCAAATAGCAGTTGCAGGTGATTTGAAGCCAAAAGGGTTT
The DNA here is from genome assembly GCF_037043375.1 of Chiloscyllium plagiosum. NCBI lineage: Eukaryota > Metazoa > Chordata > Chondrichthyes > Orectolobiformes > Hemiscylliidae > Chiloscyllium > Chiloscyllium plagiosum. Next base: position 61,729,325 of record NW_028270150.1, read on the forward strand.
TGCTGCTATCAAGAAGTTTATTGGTTGTCTGTCGACTAGTGACCAGTTATCAATGACAGATATGATTTATCTGCCTGCCAATACCTGTGTGATTGGTTCTCGGGTAAAAGAACCATTTGGAGCTGGAACTGGCAGCTCGGTGGCATGGCTCAGTGGTTAGCACTGCTGCCTCAACAGTACTGGGAACCCAGGCACAATTCCAGTGTGGAGTTTGCATGTCCACCCCATGTCTCTGTGGGTTTCCTCCAGGTGCTCTGGTTTCCTTCCACAGTCCAAAGAGGTACAGACTAGGTGGATTGGCCATGCTAAAATATCCATAGTGTCCAAGGATGTGCAGTCTAGGTAAATTAGCCATGGGAAATATGGGATTATAGGATAGGGTGGGGACTGGATCTGGATGGGAAATGTATGCAAAAAAATCAACGAAGATATATGAGAGATGTTCTGTTTGGAGAAGCCTACTTCCAACATTCACTATTACCTATCCAGTTGAGTTTACAAACCCAGGCTTACTACCTGACATTGTCGGAGGAGAATTAATTGAGTATTCTCAGCCTCACCAGATAATTCATCAAAGAGTCTGCCATAAACCACAATCCTGCAAAAACGGTTAAATTGATCATCACAATAGCCCTATCACTGTTGTACATCTTCAGGCAAAGGCTTCTTCTAAGGCAGCACACTGGATATTTGCAATTACAGACCGATTGTGGCACACAGAGAAACAGAAATACAGAAAATAGAAGAAGTTAGTAATGTGGCCCATTGAGTATACTCCACCAGTCAATGTGATTCAATGTCTTATCTCCAACACCAACTGTCTGCCTATACCCCTTGACACCTCTGGCATCTAGAAACCTGACTATTTCTCTTTAAAATATGTCCAATGACATTCTCCACAGCCTTCTGAGGTGGAGATTTCCATAGATTCATCACCGTCTGAGTGACAAATTTCTCTTCACCTCAGTCTGTAATGGCCGACTCCCATTCTGATGTCATGGCCTTTAGTTTTAGATCTCTGTGGCCAGTGGAGACATCCCTACATCCCAATCAGAGTTTTATATGTTTCAATGAAACCCCCCTCATTCTTCTGAACTCCAGTGAATACAGGCCAGGTCGAGCCAATTTCTCCTCATACAACAAACCTATTATTCCAGGAATCAATCTGGAATCAAACTTAACTTCACTCCCTCTGTAGCAAGAATATATTTTGTTTGGTAAGGAGACTAAAACTGCACACAATAATCCAGGGTATGGTCCCATCTAGGCTGCAGTAAGAATTTCTTGCTCTTGCACTCAAATCCTCTTATGATACAAATTGACCTGTCAGTTGTCATCCTCACTGCTTGCTCAACCTGAAACATGCTTTAAGTGACCATTATAAAATGACACTCAAAGGCTCTTATGGAGCAGTGATAATGTCCTTACCTTTGAACCAGCAGTTGCAGGTTCAAGTTCCATATGCCTCAGACATGTGCTATGACACATCTGAACGGGCTGATTAAAAATATCTACAAGGTCACCCAGGTCCTTTTATACATCAACATTTCCCAAACTATCATCATTTGCATTATACTTAGCCATTCTGTTTTCCCAACTGTAGTGGGTACCTTCAGAAATATCCACGTTATATCGATTACTAATCTGAGCCTGCAAGTCACTGTGGTAAGCATGATCTGTGTTGTCTTCCATACTCACGTGATTCAAATGTGCACTGGAAATGAAGAATGACTATAATCCAGAGTGGGTGGATTAAGTGTTTCTTCTGCTGTCTGAACACAAAGACTCTACTTGTGGGCAACGTGAGACCCTTCAGGCAGCAACTGCACTAATCAGGTTGAAGTCATCTGCAATCATTGCACCCTGCAGGTGATATGCATGTAGTGTCCATCTATGTGGGATACGAGTCTTGGTTATAAGCAATCTTGCCCAAGTCATTGGTTATTGCAGTTTGAATGCAGTCATCTCTGTGAAGCAGTAAAAGCAAGATCTGGCTGTCAGTGCTTGACTGGATACATCAGGCTGTATACACGGCGCTAGTGCCAGGAATCCCCGTGGTTTCAGCAGTGATCATGACCTCTGCCTCTGGCCAGAGGGAACGAGGACAAGTGAGGTGCAGCATGGCACATTGAATATGAGGTGAGTTTTGGAAAACAGAATGAAAATTTCGCTCGGGACTCTAGAAATAAATCCTCCATGATACTCAACAAAATTGAGACTTAAATCTGTTAAGATTCAGCCCCCCATACTTTCTGCACCACTATTGCACTGACTTTATTTTTCACTGACAACCTTCAAGTCATAGCACCTCCTTTTCCTTTTTGGCAGTCCTTACTCAAGATGAATGCCCTTGGATGTTCAGTCCCTGCCTTAATCATTCTGCAGCAACGTCTCTGAAATTGCCTTACAATTTACAATGATCTGCACTGTTAATTTATCGAAATTATTGTGAATGCTCTGTCCATTTTTTACAATTTTTGTACTACTGCCCTATTAACTCTTCTTTCCTCTGCCTTCTACTTTTACTTTTTACTTTTTCTATCTCTCATTTCACTTTTTATTTCCCAGATTCAGTGTTGGTTGTACAGCTTCAGTTGTGTGGGTAGATTGAAGAAGTTGCACTGTCTTCCTTTTGGAAGTTGTTTGAGAGGAGATTTGATTGAGATATTCAAAATTTTGAGGGCTCTGTAAAGAATAAATAGGGAACAACTAATCCAAATGGATCAAGGACCAAAGAACATCAATTTAAGGTAATTTGCAGAAGAAACTATGGGGACATGGCTAAAAACATTCTTGCACATTAAGTAGTTAGGATCTCAAATATATTGCCTGAGGAAATAGTGGAAGCAGATTCAATTGTAGCTTTCAAGAGTGAATCGGATAATTATCTAAAGAGAAAAAATTGCAGGGCAACAGGTAAAAGGTGGAGGAACAGTACTCAGTGAGTTGTTCTTGCACTTAAATGGCACATACAAGACAGGCTGAATACTTCCCTTTATGCTGTAACCATTTGATGACTTGATAATTCTGTGCTCCCCTAGGGGCTGAGGAGAAGGTGGATTCATGAGATACACATGAAATGGGGATGTACTGCATGAAAATAGGTTTGAAGAAGCTTTGTTTCAGTTCTTCAGAGCAAGTAAAGCAGGCAGATTAATTTTACAAAATACTTAGTTTAATTTATATTTGTGGCTGAGCTGAAAATTTGCAAATGAACCTGTTTACCAAGCACTTTCTGAAAAAAAGACAGTCATTTTGTTTCTGTCCCTGGGGTATTTTACCACTGTATAAAAGGAATAACTACAAAAAAAATCTAATTCATTGTATTTTATGACAGAAAGGGAAAAAAAAAATCAATGATGTAGTCTAATTCAGAGCTGAATTACCCATGACTGTACTTTATAGACTTTAGATCAACTGATATTTCAACATGCATTTTATTGTGTTGTATGATGCATGTTACTTTATATTATGCCATTATGCGGAATGCCTTCATTGTTACTGTTCATCGTACTTGAACCCTGGTCTTAATGAGATAAACAAGTTGTCCAATGCATTTCTCCAAGGACAGAAGAAATTTAATGGTTACCATGTATAATTTATAGTTAAATTCCCATTATGTCATAATTTATAATAATAAGTTGGATATGAATAAATCAGTTTAAGTCATGCTCAGACTAATGGAGCAGTTTTTGTACCCATGAAGACTTGCTACATTGCTTTTCTCATGCCTGTCACCTCGGGTTAGTTACAACATTTATCAAAATTGCTCTGCTGCCTTTTACAGTGGATGCAATTGAGAGAATCAAGCTTTGACTGGTGCTTTCAAATTACTTTGTAAGACTAATTCGTAAAGATTTAACATATTGTTAAGAATCAAACATATTTTTTATTGCAACAGAGATTTATTCAGTATGTTGCAATTTGAGTCCATATATTTACCTTAAAAACAAATTAGCTTCACAAGGTATATATGCCAACCAAACTGACAACATTATCTAAATTTCTCAAAGTTGAAGTTTGTTTGCATGGTCAATTGGGATGGTAACAATAGAGCAGGCAATGGATGTTCTGATTCCACATTCTGGCTGCATTCCTTCATTTCATTCTTCAGTAATAGAATATATTCAGTATGTTCTTGTTACTATAGTAAAGGAACCACCTTGGGTCCAGATTACAGAGGAATGGACTGTCTTGGAAGAATTAAGAGAATTCCATAAAAATGTTATGTGATGAGATAGATCAATTATTTCTTTGAACCTACAGCACCTAATGATTCACAGACTTTCTCTAAGAGTTTTTGTTATCGATAAAAGTAAAATCTGTTCAGTGTAGTGGAATAAACTTTAACCTCACTTTCTAAAACAGCAATTTCATATCTTGGATCTTCAAAGCATTTTTTTATTATCAAGATCTTTTCACAGGAAATAATGGATGTTGATAACAGTGTTATTTTGACTTTCTCTATAGAAATCTCTATAATGTTAGGTTAACAATCAAGAGATAATGCCAGCCCCAAAGCTGCATTTGAAAACTTTCAAAGTTGTTGAAGTGCAGTATCCTAGACTGAATGGTTCCTTCACATTCTTGAAAACATTGAGACATAGGATCCCAAATAAGTTTGTCACATTTAAGATTTCCTTGCTGCTTGTATCTAATAAAGATGTACATCACTTACCTTGTGTGCATTACATTGCAATGCACTATGGGAACCATAGAACTATCTCACAACATTTTTATTACAATTTACAAATTTCCTCAAGCCCATGGCTAAACTAGATAGGCTATCATTATATTAAGACAAATCTTGTGGAAGAAAACAGCAGTTGAAGCACAAGGTACCTTGAAACTCAAAAAGCAAACAGAACATTTCCATTTTAGCTTAGTGGGCAAATCAGTTACTCATCACCTTAACATTTGTACAAAGGCAGTTATTTTGTTGATGAGCTTCTGATTTATTTTTATGTAGGTTTAGTGTAGGTGGTCCATATTACACATTCAGATTGCTTTTAATCTTGGCCCATCTCTTGTACAATGTGCCTTGTCAAAATCTAATAATTAATTGCATAAATTGACAATATAATGTCTAACTATGGAAAAATGAAGAAAAGTTTTCTGATAGATTCGCAACTTTGAAGTAATAACCATGATTGCAATATTAATGCTAATCGTGTGAGACAAAAACAAGTGAAAATACAGATCTCAATCCATATTCTTTTTGTTTGATGATCAAAATGAAAGACTATCAATATTGAATTTTCATAAATTAACTTTAATACCCAAGACTTTCATGGACTAAAAAATAATTTTAAAAAACACACCACTGATCTAAATAGGTTGGTGTGGTCATCTGACAAGGCAATTCACATAGACGATACAAAACCAGCCGCATTAAATTACCATTTTAATCAACAGGGTCTGAATTTCAGTGAAGCATCAATAAATTCACATCTCTTATTTTACACACACTTGCATGATAAATTCAGTGAATGACAGATGAAGGTTTGCCAATAGCTATCCAGCTTGGAATGAAGTAATAGCACAGAAACAAGAATCCATATTGGAACTTCATAATCACAGCAACAAAGAAGAGGGAAAGCAATATAGACTGATAACAGCAAGGTAATGAAAGATCTTCTATCTTTCTCAATTTCAGAAACTAGCACCAACTACCAACTTGGAAAAAACACTGGTCAGTCAGAAGTCAGAATTGTTTGTCAGCCTCACTGTTCCTGCATAGGAAGGACAAGAGATAAATTGGAAGGAATGAAGCTTCACTCTTGCAACTTAAAGGCTACAAAACTTGAATCTGCAACTGTCTTCATTTCCTGTCTGACTAGATACACTCACACCTTATTTTTAAGCTTACAACCTGTGTTTGTTTAATATTGTGTATCTATTTTAAGAAGTGATTTTTAAAAAAAATTCCACTCAAAATATGCTGGGAATTAGCTTCTTCATTTGCTAGTTAACTGAGTCAAAATGCTGGAACTCCCTCCCTTATCAGCATTGTGAGTCTACCTCAACCAAATAAACTTCAGTGATTCCAAAATGCAGCTCACCAAGTTTGGGCATTTATGGATAAACAGTAAATGCTGGCTCAGGCAGCAACACTACGTCCTTTGATTGAATATTTTTAAAAACCCAAGATTTAATTGATAGCTGCCAGAGACATGAGCGGATCATCCCTCCTCACTTCAATGTAACAATTTTGTGCAATTTGGTCAATAAGCTTCTCACAGACCAATGTCAAAATTGGAGTGGGGGAAATAAATTGTCCCTTCAAAAGCTTTTATGTTTTAGCAATTTTCTAACATTAAAAATGTGAAGCCATCCAAATTTCTGTTAGAACTTTCATTAAACAGGATGAAATAACATGTGAAAAACTAAAAGCCTTGGCTTTGGAGGAATTAAAAGGGACAGAAAAGCATTTAGAGGTGTGCTTCCATTCAGAAGCTGGCAAAACAGAAAGTGCAAAATGGGCGGAAAAGCACCTTGAATAAGAAAGTGAAGATAATGAAACAGGTAAATTCAAATTAGGACAACAAAAATTTGAACTGGAACTTCATCAAAAGAAAAACAAATAGAATTTCAGGGGAAAAAAGGAGAAGGAAAAACAGACATGCTGAAATGGAGACAGGAAAGGGAATTCTAAGGAAGAAAAACAAATGAGAAACAGACTTTAAATTTGGAGCACTCAAACTGTGAAGGAAGACGGAAAGCAATTCTGGTAAGGTAACATCATTTAACTAAAACTTCCGATCGAAATATTTCAAGTTTGTCTATTTAATCCTTAAATTTGATGAGAAATTGGTGGACACTTCCTTTACCTCTTTCATAAGATTAGAAAGGTGGCTAAATTGGGCTGTCTGTTACTGCAGATCAGTCTGACAGGGAAAGTTCACAAAGTATATCCCTCTAACCTTAAGAAAGTGTCATTGATTATGAGGCAGTAAGAGAAATTATTTTAAGTGGGTACCAGATTGTGTGAGAAGCATAGAAATAAAAATTCTGGAGACTCAAGAAACAGCCTGGTCAATTGTTGCTGACACTCAAAATTGAAGTCACCCACAAAAATCTTTAAGACATAATTCTCAAGTTTATTTACAGAATGGCCTTCTTATGGATCTGCTAACAATGTGAGTTGTATCATCTTATGCCTCTTGCTGAGATATTTGTATCATTGATAGTCACAACTGAGGTGCCAGAAGACTGGAGGTTGGCAAACGTGGTACCACTGTTTAAGAAGGGCGGTAAAGACAAGGCAGGGAACTATAGACCGGTGATCCTGACCTCAGTGGTGGGCAAGTTGTTGGAGGGAATCCTGAGGGACAGGATGTACATGTATTTGGAAAGGTAAGGACGGATTAGGGATAGTCAACATGGCTTTGTGCGTGGGAAATCATGTCTCCCAAACTTGATTGAGTTTTTTGAAGAAGTAACAAAGTAGATTGATGAGGGCAGAGCAGTAGATGTGATCTATATGGACTTCAGTAAGGCATTCGACAAGATTCCCCATGGGAGACTGATTAGCAAGGTTAGATCTCACCGAATACAGGGAGAACTAGCCATTTGGATACAGATCTGGCTCAAAGGTAGAAGACAGAGGGTGGTGGTGGAGGGTTGTTTTTCAGACTGGAGGCCTGTGACCAGTGGAGTGCCACAAGGATCGGTGCTGGGTCCTCTACTTTTTGTCATTTCCATAAATGATTTGGATGCAATCATAAGAGGTACAGTTAGTAAGTTTGCAGATGATGCCAAAATTGGAGGTGTAGTGGACAGTGAAGAGGATTACCTCAGATTACAACAGGATCTTGACCAGATGGGCCAATGGGCTGAGAAGTGGCAGATGGAGTTTAATTCAGATAATTGCGAGGTGCTTCATTTTGGGAAAGCAAATCTTAGCAAGACGTATACATTTAATGGTAAGGTCCTAGGGAGTGTTGCTGAACAAAGAGACCTTGGAGTGCAGGTTCATAGCTCCTTGAAAGCGGAGTCGCAGGTAGATAGGATAGTGAAGAAGGCATTTGGTATGCTTTCCTTTATTGGTCAGAGTATTGAGTACAGGAGTTGGGAGGTCATGTTGCGGCTGTACAGGACATTGGTTAGGCCACTGTTGGAATATTGCGTGCAATTCTGGTCTCCTTTGTATCGGAAAAATGTTGTGAAACTTGAAAGAGTTCAGAAAAGATTTACAAAGACGTTGCCAGGGTTGGATGATCTGAGCTACAGAGAGGGGCTGAACAGGCTGGGGCTGTTTTCCCTGGAGCGTCGGAGGCTGAGGGGTGACCTTATAGAGGTTTACAAAATTATGAGGGGCATGGATAGAATAAATAGACAAAGTCATTTCCTTGGGGTCGGGGAGTCCAGAACTAGAGGGCATAGGTTTAGGGTGAGAGGGAAAAGATATAAAAGAGACCTAAGGGGCAACCTTTTCACGCAGAGGGTGGTACGTGTATGGAATGAGCTGCCAGAGGATGTGGTGGAGGCTGGTACATTTAAGAGGACCATTTAAGAGGAATTTGGATGGGTATATGAATAGGAAGGGTCTGGAGGGATATGGGCCGGGTGCTGGTAGGTGGGACTAGATTGGGTTGGGATATCTGGTCAGCATGGAGGGGTTGGACTGAAGGGTCTCTTTCCATGCGATATATCTCTATGACTCTTTGACTGTATGTTAGCCAATGCCAGAGATAGACATTTTAGTGGAGAATAACCTGGCAGTCACAAAATACGCCCCTCAAATGGAAAAGAACAGTCCTGAGGCTAGAAACAAGTAGCAAGAAAGTCGGAATGTGGGAACTGAAGAAATTTTGTATAGCCCCACAGGGACAGCAAAACTCATGAGTGTTGGAATGTCTGAAGAAGGATCACTCAAATTCAACAAGAGGAAGCAGCAAAGAAGCCAACAATGGAGAATGGCTGAAAAGGGGAAAGACAGGCTCAAAAGGAGTTAGCAGAGTACAAGCTAGGAAGATAGTCATAAAGGATAGCAAATAAAGCAAGGAAAAAGTGAAGGTGAAGCCCTACTTGGTGGAAGAATCACATGAGTGTGCAGCAAATGTGAAAGCTCCACCTGATAGCAGTGGTGTCCAAAGAAAGAGGAACAGGATTGAATGATCTCAGAAACGAACGCAAGTGAAAATTTGAGAATGGTACTTAAGAAGGGTCACTCGACTCAGAATAACAACATTGTTTTCTCTTTACAGGTGCCGCTAGACCTGCTGAGTTTCTCCAGCATATTTCTGTTGCTGGTTATTACTCATAGATCCTCACCTTGTCTCCCCACCTCCCCCAGGAAAAGACAGTGCACAAATCACTTGCGTTGTCTCAGCCACCAGCAGGTTGAGGCTGAAATAACTCCACAGATGCTGGTATCCGCTCACCAAGTCACTTTTTATTTACATGTGCTTAGTACTTGACACTGGTCTGGCTTCCTCAGAGCCAGCTCTCAGACTGAACAGAACCTCTGACACTCCTGTTCTTATCAGTCAGCCAGGGATCCCTGATATTGAACCAGATCAACAGCCCTGATCAAGGAACTCATATTCTATGAGGTCCACTTGGCTGACCTTATCACAGTGTCACTTGATATGCATATTGCTTGAAATGAATTGAGGGTGTCTACCTCTATTACACGTGGTAAGTTCAAGACCCTTACCACCTTCTGCATAAAAAGAAGTTTGAATCTCCTCTGAAAACTCTGACTCCTCATTTTAAATCTATGCACCATCTATGGATGTGATTCTATTTTAGTTCTTGCCTTGTGGTTGACTTCTGTGTACCATGAATAAGATTGCTATCCCCATCCCTCATTCCCCTGCTAATTTCAATTTTCTGAAATTGTCTATTTAATCATAAAATTATGCACATGAAATTAAATTTATCTCTGTCAATCAACATAAGAATGACCAATGCAAGTAACTTGAATCATTCCATGCCTCAGGTTCTCTATGGAGACAGACAATATGAAAAATCAGAAGTGGGACAAGATGGCGAGGTATGGCGACATGGCCGTGAAATGATTGAAAACATTTTTAAGTCAAGACATGAACTGAAGAGTTTTAGATTAATTTTTTTCACTCTGTAAAAAGTAGCACGTTTCTCAGTGGAGTCAGACAAAGCTCTGAGAATATGATTTGTTTTTAAGCTTGACCTTGTAATTAGCACTTCAACATACACTTAAAACTCCTTACATATTCCAAAAGCAGAAGTGCCATTCCAAACAGCATTAAATGTGCTGCACTTTCTGGGAATCACAAATGTTTGCACTGTTGATGGACTGGAAGACGTGTGTGAAAGTGTCTTTTCTGGTTTCTGCTCTCAATTGTCAGAAACATTATGTACTTTTCGATAAATCTATAACTGCAATAATTACTTGCAGGAAAGTCTTTTTTTAAAATATAATACTGACATAACTGTATCACCACATTCGAAAGGTACTCTTAAATTAATTGGAATATGTACTGTATTAAAACTACACACTGAGAATAAAGATAACAAAAAGTTTTAAGATGTGCAAGGTAGGTGAACTGGCTCTGCTAAATTGCCCACAGTGTCCAGGGATGTACCAGCTGAGTGGATTAGCTACAGGAAATGCTGAATTACAGGGTTAGGGTAGACAGGTGGGTTTAGGGGGATGCTCGTGGGAGGGGCGTTGTGGATTTGATGGGTCAAATAGCCTGCTTCCAAATTGCAGGGATTCTATGATTCTATTCGAATATAAGCATCTATGAACATTTTAGTAATTGAAAATAATTTTGTACTTTTGTTGTGCTTGTTATGCTTTAATTTTGTTATAGATTTCACTATAATGGTCAGGATGATGAGATTCCAAAGGCAATTGACAGGATGTTCCTACTCTGCTTTATACACTGAAATCCTGATAATAGGAGGTGAGTATTTCACCTGATGATCTAGACTTTTTTATGCCAATAAATGACGTTTTTAACATCAATATCACTTAAAGAGTGCAATTAAGAATTTCTCCACTGATTTAGAATGATATCTTTATTACTTTATCACATGCAACTAAATCATTATTGAAATCAGACAGAGCTGGAATTTTCCATTTTGGAGTTAAAGCTTGGCATCTTAGAGGTTGCAAAGTCTGCCACCACACAGAGAGCAAGTTTTCTCACATAACTGCACTTTTACAACTTATTAATAAATGCAAAGGATTTGCAGTCCAAGTTAAATGAAGAGTCATGTGGGAAAGGCACCCAGGGCATTCTTGGCCTTGCCAGGACTTTTCAGGGCTAAAGGTTCCAACACCATTGCTAAGGCCACCTCTTCATTCTCTGCAAGTCAGGCACATCACAGGGCTGTATATAGATCACCACTGTCCCATAAGGAGATGTGTCAGAGCAGATTACTATTGGCCCAAAATTTAGTGACTATATGTTATACTCCAAGCCATTCAGCAAAGTAGGGAGGTGCTGTTGCCAAGGTATGGCATCACAACCCAGATGGCGTGGGCAGCAATCGTACAGCAGGTCAGTGACAGTGGTCCATCTACAGAGCTGGACTCAATGCAGGAATTGGATGAGCAATCTTCTCTTGTCCCAAAGAGTAAACAACATAAACCTCTCACTGTAGGTTTACACTCAGGCATTCAGTGTTAATTGTGCCAATGCATGGCCAAGTCACATCAGCCCTGCAAATGTCAGCATCGCGTGAATGATACGCACCGAAGGGGTCTTCCCTCCTAATGCTTCCAATGCTCTAACACTTCCCACACACAGCACTTCCCAGACATGCGCTCACCACCTAGCATGGCTTTGCATGTTCATAAAGTATTAGCGCACCAGTGCCATCATTCTCAATACTTCTCACTCTCTCTCTCACTGTTGGACAGTGCACCCACAACAGGAAGGAGAGGACGCATACTGCTGGCTATCTCAAGTCCTCACCTACAATGTGGAACATACAGTCGAGCTGGTAGATGATGAGATGACTAGTCCTGCACTGATTGGGAAGATAGCCAAGTCCGGGGAAGACAGTGAGGAAAATTGCAATCTGTTTCTCTTGGACACTCGCTGACATTTGTGCAATAAGAGACAGAGCATCACCTTCAACTATTTTTTTCTCATTAACAGAGACTTAGGGTCAAGACCACAAAACCAAGACAGACACAACATCTTTCCAACACCATCATTTGAGGATGATGTTTTGAAAACTCAAATGATGCACTAGCATGACATTCACCTATATCCTCCAGTTCAGTTAGTTCATTAGCTACAGATGGGGATACAAACCTGTGAACACATCACTGACATGGGTCTGTGGTGGTGCAGTAAGCAATGCCAGTTATCACTGACATGGTGGAGACTGTCAGAGACTATGAACCCGCTGAGTTTGGCAGAAGATGTACTTCTGGAGTCAAACATAAGTGGCATTGTTAACCTGCAGAGACAAGCAGAGGGACATCAGGCTAATATGCTACATGCCCGTGGATTAGAGCAGAAAATGGAGGAGTTTCTTCAGCTTCTGTCTCCTGTGATGGTTCAGGCATGCAGTACTGGGCAAGAAAGGAGCTGTCCCAATAGGGGCTCCACCTGAATCATGATGGGACCAGATCCTAATGAATTTCCTAACTAGGGCTGTGGATAGTGGGGTAGTGGGTTCAGTTGCATGGAAAATTATGGGAAAAGTGAAAGGAGGGAAGGGCTCAGCAGAGATTATTAAAATTTCACAAACAAATAATAGGTCAGAGAGTATGGAAAGGCTCAGGTATCTAACTTCAGGCACAGTAGATAAGAGGACAACTACGAGAAAGGGAACAGTTAACACAGAACTGAGAGTGTTGTATTTCATTACATGCAGTATATGAAAACAAATATATGGGCATGTAGCACAGACCAAAATTGGCAGGCACTGTGTTGTGGGTCTCTCAGAGATGTGGCTGCAAGAGGATCAGGGTTAGGAACTAAATGTCCAATCAAAATTACAGGAGGTGAGTAGGGGTGAGTGGGGTAGCAAGAATTGACAGCAAGAAATGAAATAGAGTCAGAAGGTATAATATCTGTGTGTACAGAGTTGATAAACCGTAAAGGTAAAAAAGACCCTGAGGGGAATTGTGTACAGGCCTTATAGCAATGGTCAGGACGTGGAACATAAAATAAATCAGGACATCACAGTAATAATGAGAGACTTCAATATGCAGGTGTGCCAGGAAAATCAGGTTGGTAGCGGATCCCAAGGAAGGTGTCACAAAGCCAGTCCCTTTTTTTTCCTAAAAGCTGTTCCTTGGCTCAAGGATACTCTGTCCTTGATATTTTTTTCAGAGGGGTAATAAACCAGGCCAGGCTCCGATCAGTCTGCTTTGGTATAGAGATGAAAAGAATTTTGAGAGGCCTTTTGTTAATATGTAAACAGATGAGACTTAAGGCCAATGTTGTTATATTTCAGAAGTGACCTGTATAATGAAAGGGAAGTGGTCAGCTCTCTAGCTGAGCAGTTTAGTTCAGTCTTGAACTGGTTGGGAGTTCAACAGGGAGCTGTGTGGAGACTCTCTCTCTCTCTCTTTCTGCCCTTCAATGTCAACCTGTAAGCATGTGTGCTATTTATACTGGTTATAAAAGGGAGTTTGCTTATTGGGACTGTTGCATGTATTCAGAGCAGCATACTTAAATCTAGTTTGGATAGACTGAGTTCTACAGGGGCTCTTTATTCTGTTCTTTGTGTTCCATTGTGTAACGTTGTGAAGAATGTTTTGTCTGTTTTAAACCTGGTAGGCAACCTCACTAACTTAATCTGGATAACTTTCACTGTACACTTACCAAAGCAAATTGCAAAGTTATGGTCTGGGCTGCCTGCTTAAGAATGTTTTGAGTGGTCTGGCCAAGTCCATAACATAAAGAAGTCATGGAATGTTATAGAGGTGTTTTTTGGAGCAGCTTGTCTAAGAGCCCACTTGGGAACTGAGAATTCCGGATTTGGTGACCTGTATTGAGGCAGACTTGATTAGGGAGCTGAAGCTGAAGGAACCTCTGAGGGAAGTGACCACACAATGTTTAAGAAGGTAGGGAGGCAAAAGACAGGAAATTATAGGCTGATTAGATTTTAGAGTCCATTATTAAAGCTGAGAATGTGGAGTACTGTCACATTACATAGAGTAAGCAGCACACTTCCAGCTAGCCGGTCAACAACATACATAATGTTAAATGTAATGAAGCATGTCCACATTGCTCTGGAGGTAGTTGGCTGTAAGGTTATGATGATATTCTATGGCTCATCAGACCCTAGTCCTGCCTGCTTGCTGTCTGTGAATGACAGTCTAACCCATCTCAGGATCATCACCTTCACTTTCTTTGTCAGAAGTTTCTTCTCGCTCCTGTATCGCAAGATAATCCGAGAACCTGACACCTTCAGTCGCAGATAGTTGCACCAAAGCCTGGAAATGCAATTGAGTCAATGTTTGGCATCGACTTTGCCCCTGTTGCCCTTGATGTTGCACCTCAACAGGACTTTGGCAGTTTCTGATGCTTGCATTGCAATTTCGTTTCCAGTTCCTCTTGATCTACAAGATGCCCAGAAAAATAGGACTGATCTGTGCTATTGTGCTGCAGGAGATTTGTGAAGGCAGTAATTTAATGTGTATAATTGTCTTTCTCTTAGACTTTTACTTGGCAATATTCCACGTGTAGCCTTTTCCCCAATCATCATGCACACCATTAAAACTACACCCTGTGTGGTTTCAATGGACAGCTCCTTGCAAACAAGCATGTGTTGAGGCAGTGTGCACCTTCTTATCACCCATGATGGGTGACCTGTGTCAATGGGGTAGTTTGTGGAGTGAATGCATTTCCCTTGCACCATTCCTTCATACCAAACTCAGATATCACAAGATGGCAATCGGACTGCAATGTACTTTGACTTCATGACGTATTGAGATTATGGTGGAATGCGATGTCATGAGTTCTGCTGATATGCTCATGTAAGTTCAAAATGAGGTCAGCTAACCTGGATTCTCCATCCACTGGACTCATGATTCATGGTGGAGGGGGGCACCTTCAATCAGCAGAAAAGCTATGCTCCAACTTTATTCCCCCAAAAGATTCCTCTCATTTTATGTCTAGTCTTATTGAGATTGAAAGAGAATTGTGCAGTTGTTTTCCAGACAAAATTCAGATTTACTATTTCTCTGTGATTTTGAAGTTCCAGCTTCCCCTGTCATTTACCAAATCCTCCTCAGTCTCCACCTTCCTCACTGGTTTGCCCTTGCAGTTCTAATTCCATTTTCTGTTGATTCCCTCCATGTTACCATTGACATCTCCATTTTGCCTCACAAGCTGCTCAGCATCTCAGACCCAAAGTCCCTACTGACCCACTCCCCTCCCTTTATTCAGACCAAATGCACTTTAACATTCCTTTACCTTCAACACCTGTCATGCAACAGTACATTCCCTCACTCTCACCTTCAAAGTCCCACCCTGCTGAATCCAACTGATGGTGTAATTTGTGATTGTCCCCTCCAATGCAAAATAGCACCAGACAAATCCCTATGCATGAATTAGCTGCAGGAGGAATGCCTTGGTCAGATCCTGCACCATCTCAGAGCTGGCTGTGGCCTACCCCTGCACCCTAACCCTTCCTCCCCTTCACCATTTATGCAGTTACATGCCCTTTAACCACATACAATTCCCTGATGCTATGTGAGCACTGTACTGCATGTCAGCAGCAAGCTCACCCCTTTGCTGTTTGCACATTAGTATTTCCCTCAGTCAGAATCTTCCTCTCTGTCAGCTGTGCATTATCAGGTTTTTCAACCACAAACTCCATTTTTGCCATTAGATTGTTAAATATTAAGGTGGCACAGCAACAGACTTCAACTATATTCAAGAGTTTATAATCCAAATGAATGGAAACATCATTGCAAGCCAGAATGCTATAAGGTATGTATAGCAAGTCCATGCAAAAATATGAATTAGGATTTGGTCCATCAAACCTGCTTAACCATTCTATGAGATTATGGATAATCTGTGTCTTGAATTCCGCATTCCTGTATACTTCTAATAACCTTTAATTCTCTTGCCGAACAAAAACCTATCTTCACCTTGAAAATATGTAATGACCCACCTCCACTGCTAGGGAGACAGAGAGTTCCAAAGTCGCACATTCCACAAAACAAAACAAAACTTCTCCTCATCACCTTTCTGAAAGGACATCCCTTAGTTTTATGACAGTGCCCCTTCGTTCTTGACCAACCCTAAAGAGGAAACATTTTTTCCAAGTCCACCTTATCAAGACTATTCAGGATGTCATACATTTCAATCAAGTCACCCCTCACTCTTCCAAATTCCAGTGGAAACAAGTCCAGCCCACACAATACAGCCTCAGAATGAAAAAAAAACTCATTCCAAATATCAATCTGGTAAACTTAATCTGAATCACCTCTCTGCACTCCATTCTTCCTTAAGTAAAGGGAACAACATTGCACACTATATTCAGGATTCAAGGAAGTGTCTGTCACGAGACCTAAGCCTGTCCTGTGTGATTAAGTACTTGGAGAACTGGGTTCTCCTCCTGGACAGGAGTTATTTAGGAAGATTAACTGAATTGTACCAAATTGAGCTTTTAATGGAATACAAATACATTCAGTTATCTGCTGGTGAGAAGGTCAATTTGTCCATTGAGTTGGAAGAATTTAATCCCTAAGATTTATTTTGACAATGAGAATCTAATTTTTGTGTGTCTGGCACAATGGAGTTGGATACAGAACTGGCTCAAAGGTAGAAGACAGAGGGTGGTGGTGGAGGGTTGTTTTTCAGACTGGAGGCCTGTGACCAGTGGAGTGCCACAAGGATCGGTGCTGGGCCCTCTACTTTTTGTCATTTACATAAATGATTTGGATGTGAGCATAAGAGGTACAGTTAGTAAGTTTGCAGATGACACCAAAATTGGAGGTGTAGTGGACAGCGAAGAGGGTTACCTCAGATTACAACAGGATCTGGAGCAGATGGGCCAATGGGCTGAGAAGTGGCAGATGGAGTTTAATTCAGATAAATGCGAGGTGCTTCATTTTGAGAAAGCAAATCTTAGCAGGACTTATACACTTAATGGTAAGGTCCTAGGAAGTATTGCTGAACAAAGAGACCTTGGAGTGCAGGTTCATAGCTCCTTGAAAGTGGAGTCGCAGGTAAATAGGATAGTGAAGAAGGCGTTTAGTATGCTTTCCTTTATTGGAGAGTATTGAGTACAGGAGTTGGGAGGTTATGTTGCGGCTGTACAGGACATTGGTTAGGCCACTGTTGGAATATTGCGTGCAATTCTGGTCTCCTTCCTATCGGAAAGATGTTGTGAAACTTGAAAGGGTTCAGAAAAGATTTACAAGGATGTTGTCAGGGTTGGAGGATCTGAGCTATAGGGAGAGGTTTTACAGGCTGGGGCTGTTTTCCCTGGAGTGTCGGAGGCTGAGGGGTGACCTTATAGAGGTTTACAAAATTATGAGGGGCATAGATATGATAAATAGACAAAGTCTTTTCCCTGGGGTTGAGGAGTCCAGAACTAGAGGGCATAGGTTTAGGGTGAGAGGGGAAAGATATAAAAGAGATCTAAGGGTCAACTTTTTCACGCAGACGGTGGTACGTGTATGGAATGAGCTGCCAGAGGATGTGGTGGAGGCTGGTACAATTGCAACATTTAAGAGGCATTTGGATGGGTATATGAATAGGAAGGGTTTGGAGGGATATGGGCCGGGTGCTGGTAGGTGGGCCTAGATTGGGTTGGGATATCTGGTCAGCATGGAGGGGTTGGACCGAAGGGTCTGTTTCCATGTTGTACATCTCTCTGACTCTATGACTCTATGACCCATTTGCACTTCTTCTGTCCTCTTCCACAACTGAAAAATTCCACCCATTGTTTATGCCTGCATCTGAATCATAGAATCCCTATGGTGTGGAAGCAGGCCATTCAGCCTATCAAGTTCACACTGACCCTCCAAAGGGCAGACCATCCAGACCCATCCCCTTTCCCTATCCCTGTAACCCTGAAAACCCCACATTCCTGAACATTATGTGCAATTTAGCATGGCCAATCTACCTAACCTGCACATCTTTGGACTGTGAGAGGAAACCGGAGCACCTGAAAGAAACCCACGCACACACAGGGAGAATTTGCAAACTGCACACAGACAGCGTGAGGCTGGCATTGAAAACGGGTCCCTGGAGTTGTGACACAGCTGTGCTAACCACTGAGTCACTGTGAGACCATGCTGAAAGAAAATAAGGACTTTTACAGTGATGTTCCTGATGTGTAGTTACCTCCAGTACAATACCTTCCTCACAAATTCATATTGTATAAAACAATTTGATTAGTTCAGTGGGCTGTAAAAGTGAAGCTTCCTTACCACTCATTCCACCACCAAATGATGCCAAGTAAATGAACCATCGTCAGGCCATTATTTTATACTAACCTTTTCTCAATCTTCCTCGAAAAAATTATTGAATAGATTGCTTGTTCAGTTTATTTTTGTTTCATCTATTTATTATACTTAGTTTGCTTTCACTGGTGCAGTAATATTAAACATGCTTTTCCTAAGAATACAAGGCTGCAAATGAAATATATTTTCTAATTCTGCCTTGATATCTGTTATATGATGGATCAGTACAATGTAATGAATTTGCCATATTCCATATGGCTCATTAATTTCTCTTCTTCCCGTAATAATGACAATGCAAGCTTTTGCAGTTTTGTTCATGTTTGCTCATTCTGATGCACAAAGCTTAGTCCCTGGAAACTAAAATTCTAGCTCTGAAACATTTTCATGTTACAAATTAATTTGAACATACGGACCACTGAATGGGAACTCATATATAATGGAAACCAACCACACAAAAAAATCCCATAATATCAGTTTTTGATTAGATTTATTTAGATCAGCCAACTTCCCATTTGCTGTCTTACATCTAATGGAAATTGTGAAGAAAATATGGCATACTCTGGTTTTTTTCAGTTCACTGCATTTCTCTTTACTCCCTCTGACATTAGGGGTTTGTTACATCCTACTATGAATCATTGGTTAATAGCAAATAATACAGAAATATTTTCAGTTTTCCTTGCCCAAATTTAGCAAAGCATATTCTGGAAACAGCAAAATTTATTGACCCTGAAAATACCTCAACTCCAGCATTGAGGACTCATTGCCCCATAACTACACATGCCCATACACTGTTCCTAATCCATGACAACACCAGTGTCCAGTTGAAAATGCAATAAATTGTCTGGGTATGCCTTGTGGACAACAAATATGGGGCAAATCTAATTTGACAATTTAGCACCAGTCTACTTTCAATCATCAGCAATGTGATGGAAAGTAACATTGACTGTGCTACCAAGATGCACTTGCAACAAAACCTGTTCCCAAGGACCACTTGTCCCAGACCTCATTACAACCTTGATCCAAACATAGCTAAAAGATCTGAATTCCAGAAGTGAAATAAGATTAATTGCTTTGCTATTATGCCAGTATTTGACTGAGTATGCATCAAGAGACTTTAACAAAACTTAAATTGTGGGAATCAGGATGAAGGGATCCTTCCACTGTCATACCTAGGAATCACATCTAGCACAAAGGAAGATGTTTCTCCTTGCGAGAGGTAAGTCATCTAAGTATTGTATTGCACAGGTTCATCAAAGTAATGTCCTAAGACTAATCATCTCCAACTGCCTTATCAAAGACCTTCCCTCCAATACAATGTCAGCAACAGGGATTCTCAGTGACGATGGGACAATTTCCAATGCCATTCAAGATTTTTAGGACACTAACGAAGTCCATGCTTCATGCAGAAGAACTGGACCATGGTTCAGACTTTGATTCATGTTGAAAGTAAAAAATGCCTCACCAAAATTAAACACCATGACAATGTCAAAGAAGAGTATGTTGAAAATACTTCCTCTTTGCATTATCATTATTGAATCCCATCCTGGCAGTCACCATGAATGAGAAATTGAACTGGAAATAATTGTTTAAATACTGCATGGACTATAGGAACAGATCTAGACTGGGAATTCTGAGGCAAATACCGTCCAAAGATATCCATCATCGACAAAGTGTAAATCAATAATGTGATGGAACATTCTTTACTTGCCTGGACAGATGTAGCTTTAAGAAAACTCAATGTCCCTTCAATACAGCATTGTCTCTATTGATACTAGATGGATTGGTGTGATTCAAGAATATGACTCAGCACCAGCTTCTCAAGGGAAATTAAGGATAGGAACCAAATGCAGGCATTTGAAATTCACATTCCACAGAAAACGTAAAATAAAATCATCCAAATGGACTTCCGTCAATACAATTTTATAAGGCATTTACCAGGTCATTATGACTCAAGACCAAATTAGCCAACGTTTCTATTCACACAACCATTACTTTGCTAATTCTCACATCAAAGTAATGATTTAGATTTTAGATTTAGATTTTTATTGTCACGCGTACTGAAGTACAGGAGTAAAGTGAAAAGTGGATAACGTCACCACACACAGCACCATTTAAAGTACAAAAACTGAATGAATGATTATCTTGTTCAGCAGCCACACCAAAAGACTATAGAAACAGTTCTTCCCAAACAGACAGTTAAACTAAGAAATGTTCAAGTACATTGCTCAACAACAATGTCACAATGTGATTGGTTTCTCCAAGTTGTTACCCATCAGATGACTGTTATGATGTTATCTTGATTTCAGCTATGTAAAACATACTTATCCATAATTACAGACTGCCGCATTTCAGGGATTATAAGAGAATTCAAGTTATGAACTGTGTCATATATCATTTATTTTTCCCTCCGCAGAGATGAATACTTATTTTTGTTCACAGGTACAATTCTTAATCAAAAGGCAGACAGATGATGTCTTCCCAAGCAGCTATGAATGAGGTTTAGTGATGTGCCTTTGAATGGTGCATTAGAACAATGGAAGGTTATTGGCCCTCTAATTTTCTCTGCTGGGAAATCAGTGTCTCGGTTTTATTCTTCACCATCTAAAAGACTCAAAAGCAAATGTATAAAGACACTGACAATCATGAACATGGAAAATAAAATAAGTAAATGCTAAAATGACTTACACAAATAACATTGTTGAGAAACTTATGGCTAGTTCATTATGGGTAGATTTGCAGTATATTTCCAAAACATTTAAAAATAATCTAATAGCAATGCCATAACATAACTGTTTTCTCTAAGTTGACATTTACTAGAATCAGGTTTATAGTATAGGAGCAAATTACTGTAGATGTTGGGATCTGTACTGAAATACCAAATCCTGGCAATCACTGCAGGTCAGGCAGCATCCGTGGAGAAGGAGCAAGCTAATGCTAAGTTAGATGGCTCTTCATCAGAACTGACGTTAAGTGTGGAGGGGGCAGTATTTATGCAATAGTTGTGGGGGGTGGAAGGGGGAGTGGAGCATAGAGTGCTGTGGGAGAAAGGATGTTCTGATCACTTAATCTGAACTATCAACATCCTTTCTCCCCTAGCACTCGACACTCCAACTAGACCCCCACAACCACTGCATAAATGCTGCCCCTCAACACTTCACGGAGAAAGTGAGGACTGCAGATTCTAGAGAGTCGGATTCGAAGAGTGAGGTGCTGGAAAAGCACAGCAGGCCTGGCAGTACCCGAGGAGCAGGAGAGTTGATGTTTCAGGCATAAGCCCTTCATCAGGAAGCACTTATACCTGAAGGCTTCCTGATGAAGGGCTAATGCCAGATGTTGACTCTCCTGCTCCTTGGACATGCCTGACATGCTGTGCTTTTCCAGCGCCATACTTTTCGACTCCTCCACACTTCACGTCAGCTCTGATGAAGAGTCATCTTGACTTGAAACATTAGCTTGCTCTTGTTCATGGATGCTGCATAACCCATTGTGATCTCCAGCATTTATTGTTTTCAGGTTTACAGTCTTCTCCTGATCTCAACTATACCAGACAAGTCCATTTGGAACTATTTGTTTTCCATAATCTTTTAATTCAATAAGCTGACTTCATTTTCTTTTGTTGTGAATAACTCACCTACATTGCATAACTTCCAGGAAGAACAAAGGAAATAAATTTTAGTGTAAACAATCCATTTAAGTCATTTTCTATATTCAGAAATAGGTTGCTGAAATCCAGTAGTTTTTTTTTACTTTAGTATAAACAAAACAAAATATAACAAATTTACTTGAGTGCATTAATTCATTTGTGGAAACAAATGAATATTAGCTTTAAAATTCCAATTCTCTAACAATAATCCAATTTAAAATGCTTAATAGGAACTTAATTGCTGAAAGCTGGCAGGCCAACCTGTAAGCTAGAGTACACAATGGGAATTATGCTTCAACCAAAGATTCATTGGTGATTGCAGAAAAATATTTGATGATCTAGTCAATGCCACGTTAGCAAGAAATGCTGCTATTTTCTGTCGAGCATAGATCATTAGCCTTGGATTATCAAAACAGAGACATTTACTGAGGAGGTCTTTTTGAAATATAATAAAAGGCATACAATACTCTCATAGTTTCAGAACTGCAAAAATATCAGACAACATTTTAAGAATAAATTGTAAAGACTCAAGAAAAAGATTAGGTTGGGTATCAGTGTTTCACTTATAGAAGATCAATAGAGATGAGGTTTAATCAGAACATAGATGAAACTCTGATTTTTGCTGAGTTATAACTGTGACCTTAGGGTGTTGAAACTGTGTGATAAATTTGGGACAAATACTTTTTAGAGATGGAAATTGCCATCTTAAGCTTACTTGGCCTCTGTATGTCTCCAGACCCACAGTAATGTGGTTGACTCAAGTTGACTACAGCAAGATGATCCTCAAGGCAATTAGGAATGGGCATTAAAAGCTGGATCAACCAGTGATGCCCACATCCTGTGAATGAATTAAAAAAACACAAGAGCAGCTCCAGGCTGACAGGCCGCTGTGAAATCATCATGCATATCGTGTTAATAAATGCTGTTTAAACGAACACCTTGATGTATGGTCTGAGTTTATCTAAAGAACAGATAACCCCATGCTAAAATAAAAATGATATATGATAGTGATTCATTGTTCTAGCTGACCATCTTAAACTGCTGTTTGGATAAACTCAGCCAATCTAGAAGTATCTGTGGAGAGAGAAACAGATCATATTTTGAGTCTAACTTGGCTCTTCAGACTCAAAAAGGTTGCAGCTTTTGCAAACATTTTTTCCACAGAAGTGCTGAATGGATGGTATCCCAGCATCCTTCTGATGACCCCAACATGATGGAAATTAGTCTTCACATAATATGAAAAAAAAAGCTGAGCTCAATGGATTTGGCAGAGCCCTGACAACATTAGAGGTGCTTGCTGTACAACACTGGCATCTAACCAACAAAATAGAAAATTGTCTAGGTATGTCCTATCCACTAATTATAGGACAAATCAGATCCAGCTAATTATTGCTGCACCAGTCTATTCTCACTCATCACCAAAGTGATGGAAAGCCTCGTCAACAAGTCAACCTACACAATGGCTTTTTGGAGCAGCTTGTAGTGGAGCCCACTAGGGAACAGGAATTACTGGATTTAGTATTGCACAATCAGACATTCTTGAAAAGGGATCTTAAGGTGAAGGAACCCTTAGGAGGCAGTGATCATAATATGATTGATTTAACTCTGCAATTTAAGAGGGAGAAGATAGAATGAGAGGTAATAGTATTATAGCTGAATAAAGACAACTACAGAGGCATGAGGGAGGAGCTGGATAGAATTGGTGGGGGTGGGGGATGCCAAACAGGAAAGACAGTTGAACAGCAATGGAAGGAGTTTCTGGGAGTAATTCAGGAGACACAGCAGAGATTCATCTCAAGGAAAAGGAAGCATAGTACAGGAAGGATGAGGCAACCATAGCAACTAGGGAAGTCAATGATAGCATAAAATCAAAGGAGAAAGCATATAATGTGGTGAAGGGCAGTGGGAAACCAAGGACTGAGAAGATTACAAAGACCAATGGAGGGTAACGAAAAAGAAATAAGGAGGGAGAAGATTAAATCTGAGGGTAAGCTAGCCAGTAATATAAAGGAAGACTGTAAGAGTTTCTTTAGATATGTAAAGGGAAAAAGAGGGGACAAAGTGGAGATTGGACCACTGGAAAATGACACTGGAGAGTTCATAATGGGGAACAAGGAAACGGCTGAGGAATTGAATAATTACTTCGCATCAGTCTTCATGGTAGAAGACAAATGAGTACTATCCCAAAAATTCAAGCTAGTGAGGGGACAGAGCTGAGTATGGTGGCCATTACCAAGGAGAAGTTGCTAGAAAAACTGAATGGCCTGAAGGTGGATAAATCACTTAGACTAGATGGACTACCCCCCAGAGTTCTGAGAGATAGCTGAAGAGTTAGTGGAAGCATTAGTGGTGATCTTTCAGCAATGGCTAGAATCAGGGAGGGTCCCAGAGGACTGGAAAATTGCTAACATGATACCCCTGTTTTAAAAGAGAGTCAGGCAACAATGGAAAATTACAGACCAATTAGCCTAACCTCGGTCATGGATAAGATCCTGGAAACCATTGTGAAGGATGAGATTTCTGAATACGTGGACATATATGGTAAAATAAGGCAAAGTCAGCATGGTTTCATCAAGGGGAGGTCATGCCTACTACAAATCTCCCAGAATTCTTTGAGGAATTAATGGGCAGGTTAGACCAAGGAGAGCCTATGGATGTTATCAACCTGGATTTCAAGAAGGTCTTTGACAAGGTGCCACACAGGCTACTGAGTAAGGTAAGGGCCTATGGTGTTAGAGACCATGTACTTGCATGGTTAGAAGCTTATCTGTCTGGCAGAAAGCAGAGAGTGGGGATAAAAGGGTCCTTCACAGGATGGCAGCTGATGACAAATGGTGTTCCGCAGGGGCTCAATGTTGGGACCAAAACTTTTCACTTTGTACATTAATGACCTAGATGAAGGAATTGAGGGCATTCTGGCTAAGTTTGCAGACAATACGAAGATAAATAGAGACAGGTAACACTGAGGAGGCAGGGAGACTGCTGAAGGATTTGGACAGGTTAGGAGAGTGGGCAAACTGGTAGCAGACGGAGTACCAAGTGTGAGGTCATGCTGTTTGGTAAGAAGAGTAGAGGCATGGACTATTTTCTAAATGGGGAGAAAATTCAGAAGTCTGAAGTGTAAAGAGACTTGGGAGTTCTAACCCAGGATTCTCTCAAGGTAAACTTGCAGGTTGAGTCAGTAATTAGGAAGGCAAATGCAACGAAGGCATTTATTTTGAAAGGACTTGAATATAAAAACAGGTTCTGGTTAGACCACATTTGGAGTATTATGTGCAGTTTTGAGTGCCATATCTCAGGAAGGATGTACTGGCCTTGGAATCTGTTCAGAGGATGTTCACAAGAATGGTCTCAGGAATGAAAAGCTTAACATATGAGGAACATTTGAGGACTCTGGGTCTACACTTGATGGAGTTTAGAAGGATGACGGGGGATCTAATTGAAACATACAGAATATTCAATGGCCTAAACAGTATAGATGTTGGGAAATTGTTTCCATTGGTAGGAGAGTCTAGGACCCAAGGGCACACCTTATACAATGGAGATCAGGAGAAACTTCTTCAGCAAAGAGTGATGAATCTATGAATCTATGAATTCATTGCCACAGAAAGCTGTGGAGGTCAGGTCATTAAGTATATTTAAAACTGAGATCTATAAGTTCTTGAATATCAAAGGAATCAAGTGTTACAGGGAGAAAGCAGAAGAATGAGGTTGAGAAACTTAACAGCCATATTGACTGGTGGAACAGACTTGGTGGACTGAATGGCCTAATTTCTGCTCCTATATCTTACGATCTAACCTTCCTTTGGATGGCAAAGTGACTCAGTGGTTAGCACTGCTACCTTAGAGCATCAGGGACCCAGGTTCCTGTTGGGGGAGTTGCTCTTCAGAGGGTCAGTGTGGACCTGCTTGGCTGAATGGCCTGCTTCAACAATGTAGGGAGTCTTTAATTGTATGATAACAATGCTATCAAAAAGTATTTACTTAGAAGCAACCTGCTGACCAAAACCCAATTGTATTCTACCAAGAACACAAAGTTCTGTATTTTATTACAGCCTTGGTCTAAGCATTTACTGATGAGGTGAATTTCGGAGATGTGGTGGAAGTGACACCAATGGCACCAAGGCAACCATTAACCAGTGTGACATCAAATATTCAAAGCGAAATTGAAGTTTATGGAAAATCTTCTACTGTCTGCAGTTATACTAAACAAAACGGTACACTGTTGTAGATGTTTCAGGTTAATCCTGCCAAATTCTGCACAGTCATGTGGGTATTCTACAATGTGGTGTCCTAGGACTAACCAAGTTGCTTCATCAATAACCTTCCTTCTATCAACAGGTCAGAATTCCAGTGGTCTGTTGATGATTGTTTAGAAGTAAATTATTTGAAAAGTGTTCAAAGGCAAAAAATATGAATTTTCAGCCAGACGTTCTGAGGAGGTGATCTATCTCAGGCTCCTCTAGTCATCCTAGCATTAGAGATACTGTATTCAACCAATTTGATTCACTCCACATGCTATCAAGAAATAGTTGAAGGCATTGGTTACTGCCAAGGCTATGGGTCCTGACAACATTCCGGTAATAGAACTGAACACTTGTGCTCCAGAACTTGCCACTCCCTTAACCAAGGTCTTTCAGTACAGTTACAACACTGGCGTCGACATGACAATGTGTAAAATTGCCAAATGCTCTATTGACAAAGCAGGTCAAATCCAGCCCAGCCAATTGCCACCCCATCAGTCTACTCTGGATCATCAGTAAAAGTAACTGAAGTTGTCATCAACAGTGCTATCATGCAGCACCTTCTCAGCATTATCCTGCTCAGTTTGGGTTCAGCCAGGACCACTTAGCTCTTGATCACATGATAACCGTGGTACAAATATGGACAAAAGAGCTAAATTCCAGAGTGATAGCCCTTGATATCAAGGCTGCGTTTGATTGAGTGTAGCATAACTGGAATCAATGGGAATTAGAAAACAAACTCTCCAGTCATTTAAGTCATACCTGACACCTCAGAAGATGGTTGTGGTTATTAGAGTCATCTCAGATCAGGGATATCTGCAGGAGCTCCTGTTGGTAATGTAGACGAAGCCCAACCATCTGCAGCTGCTTCATCAATGACTTTCTCTCCCTCATAAGGTTAGAAGTGGGCATGTTTGTTGATGATTGCACATATTCAGCACCATTCACATCTTCTCGGATACTAAAGTAGTCCATGTTCAAATGCCACAAAGTCTGGAGAATATCTGGATTTGGGCTGATGAGTGGCAAGTAACATTTGTGCCACACAAATGAGATGCAATGACCATCTCCAATAAGGACAATTTAATCATCGCTTTTTGACATTGAATGGTGCTATCTTCACTTAATTTTCCACTATCAAAATTCTAGAGGTTACCATTGTTCAGAAACTCAACTGGGTTCACCATGATAACACAGTGGCTACAGGAGCAAGTCAGAAGCTAGGAATACTGCAGCGAATAACTCACTTCCTGACTCCCCAAAAACCTGTCCATCATCAAAGTCAGGAGTGTGATGCAATACTTCTCACATGCCTGGATGTCACTATGATACACTCAAGAAGCTTGACAGCAGCCCACTTGATTGGTACCACATTCAAAGCATCCACTTTCTCCATCAGTGACACTCAGTATGAGCAATGTGTACCATCTAAAAAATGCACTGCACATATTCACCAAAGATCCTTATACTGCACCTTCCAAACCCACACCACTTTCATCTGAAAGGACAAGGACAGCAGATAGCTGGGAACACCACCACCTGCAAGTTCCCTCCAAGTCACTCACCATCTTGACTTGGAAATACATCAGTGTTCCTTCACTGTAACTGGATCAAAATCCTGGAATTCCCTTCCTCAGGTCATTGTTGGTCAACCTATAGTTTGTGGACTGCAGCAGCTCACCACCACCTTCTCAATGGCAACTAGAGACAAGCAATAAATTTTGGCCAGCCAGCAATGCCCACATCCCAGCAGTGAATTAAAAATTAAAACAAAACTGACAAGGATCACTCAGTTGAGCTAGGGCCACAGGAAGTGGCCAGATATCATATCAAATGTTTCTTATGAACCATGCAATCGTTCAAAAAAACCAAGCGGGAATCTGAAGACAATCTGGATATGCTATGATAGTAGTTATGTTAATGGACTAATAATCCATGAGCCTGTTGTATTTGGGTCTGAAAGGGCCAACACTGAGGAATGGCATAAGCACCACCCACTATGATGAAGGTCATATGAAGCAGAACAGCTTAGGATCTTGAAGGAGTGAGACCTGGTATCTTGTCCTCTTCAAACTCTTTGAAGCCAACATAATATGTAACTAGTTAGTAACGTGGTAGAAACAAAATAATTTTAACCATAGAGACGTTCCAAGTTATACCACAAAGTGGTTTTCCTCTACCTCACTGGACAGGCAATGTAGTTTCCTCCATTTGAAGACAGTAGCAGCTGGAACCTTCACCATGTGCAGTAGCTCAGACAAGTGTCATGCTCTAACATGCCTACACAATGGAGATCAAAGTTCAAATTCTGCCGTGCTCGTTGGTGAACATGAAGTAAATTAACTTATGTAAATTTGAAATAAAGACTATCATCAGCAATGGCAACCACAAAGCGACAACTTTAAAGTAAAATCCAATTTGTTTCACTTGCATACTTAAGGAAAGCAAATCTGTTACCTTATCTAATCTGGTCCATTTCTGACACCAAAAACACACAATTAATTTTTATTTAAATCTTCTGCACTGACCCAGCAAACCACTCAGTTATATCAAACTGCTACTAGAAAACAAAATATGCATAAAAATAAACAAGTCTCTCAACTGTGGCCTGATGATTAAAGCTGAATGTGATACCCAGTCCATTTCACCTTCCTCATAATCATGCAGACATGTAACAACATTGGGGAGCAACCCCAAAGCTTAGTTCAGTACCATCTTAGTATAATCGTACAAATAGAATCATATTTTTAAGCTGCAGCACCTTCGTAGATATGTTCTTTCCTACCAGCTCTACAGAGATGGAGGCTGTGATATTGCAACATGCAGTCCTGATAGAGAAACATTGAGAGTCCTCAACCTTGTCTCTAGAACCCTAAAGCCATCTCATGGCATTAGATTAAACATTGATAAGGAAACCACCTGTTGATTACTATTGAACACTCTCCCTCAGCTGATGAATTAATACTCGATGATGAACACTATTTGAAAAAAATCATGAAGGATGAAAACAAAGACACAGAATGTTATCTGGGTAGGGAATTGTAATATTCATCACTGAGAGCAGCTCAGTAGCATATCCATTAACTAAGCGTGCCAAATACGAAAGGTTGTAACTGCCAGATTCAGCTTGAAGAGCAACATTATGACAAAGAACCCTCCTTGACCTTGCCCTCACCAGTCTACCTATCAAACATGCATCTGTTCATGATAGTAATGAGCAGATTAACCATCAGCGCAGAATCCTTTAAGTACCCATAAATGTTGGGACCTAACACATTGGTTTTAATGATAGATATACGATTGCATGTCCACAGGTGGTTTGAGTGCTAATATGAATCTAGGGACAGTCATGGAACCAGACAATTTTCTATATTTTATGTCATTTACACATGCATTGAAATTGTCTGTACACTGTTATATTAATCAAAGAAATACGTCTGATTGACTTTTTAGGTAGTACTAAATCATGACTTCATTGTTTAAACACTTGCTGGTCACAAAGACAATGTTGTCAAATATTGATCTTTGGTACATTTTAGTTTAGATGAACAGGGCTTGCATCTTTCAGTAAAGGCAAGTGCTGCACAAATGTTTTGTATGCCTTAAAGCTCATATAAGACAAAAACCCTCAATTACAGTCCAAGCACAGAAGGGCAAGCTATGTGTCCCAGATGTATAGTTCAAGCTCTCTCAACTCTTGATGCATCTGTTTCTCCATTTGTCTAATAGAAGCTATTACTCCATGGCTTTCTATTCTTCCTCACTTAAGCCTACGATAATGCATCATTCAAGTTCATGGCAATGTTGAACAGCATGAAACATATGGTCATATTATTCACTATTAATTCTGGAACAGTACTCAAATACACCAAACATCTGTCCATTGAATATCCTTGTTTGCACATGCATGTTGTTTTATTTGT
Source organism: Chiloscyllium plagiosum (assembly GCF_037043375.1). Classification (NCBI taxonomy): domain Eukaryota; kingdom Metazoa; phylum Chordata; class Chondrichthyes; order Orectolobiformes; family Hemiscylliidae; genus Chiloscyllium; species Chiloscyllium plagiosum. The sequence continues at coordinate 61,759,517 of NW_028270150.1, forward strand.
TATTTGGCATTGGCAGGAGTTCGAATACAAGTACTTCAAATCTTGTTTGGTCAATATTTCCAAAGAACCATCCATCCTTAGAATTTTTCATTAATGTTCTCAAAAATAGTTGGCTGCTTTAAAGTGCAACCAGTGTGTTTATTTCCCAGGAAATGATACAGGGTACTTGCATTCTAAGGTATGATTTTTGCTAATAGACAACAAAATCAATTATTGGTGTGGAAAATTTCGTTAATGTTGAGAAGCCTTTATCATTGTTCACACTATCATTCAAACTTATTGTCAAATGTTAAATCTGTCATGAACTTCTGCCATTGGACAATGTTTTCACTTTCATTGAAAAAACCTGAAAGAAATATTCCAATGCTATGTTTAAGATTCATAATTTAATAATGTGGTGTAGTTTAACCAGCATCACATATAAAATTTGGATTAGCACAGGTCAGCGGTTAACACTGCTGCCTCACAGCACCAGGGACCCAGGTCTGATTCCAGCCTTGGGCATATGTCTGTGTGGAGTTTGCACATTCTCCCCGTGTCTGTGTGAATTTCCTCTGGGTGCTCCGGTTTTCATAGTCCAAAGATGTGCAGGTTTGGTGGATTGGTCATGCAAAATGCAGGGTTGCAGGAATGGAGTGGGTCTGGGTGGGATGTTCTTCGGAGGGACAGTGTGAATTCAATGGGCCAAATGGCCTGCTTCCACACTGTAGGGATTCTATGAAAATGAATTTCTACAAAATTACCATTTTGTATCACAATGTTAATCCATTATTTGTTGTTGACTTGATTTAAAATTTATGAAAAGATACTTAAAAAGGGCAAATAATTTGTTACTCATATCAACATACTTCATGGTAAATTAGATGCAAATGTCAAAAAAAACTTTGGAAAACATGTTTTCAACAAAAAATAATTTTTGAAATAAACAACAATAAAATACTGTGGACACTGGAAATCACAAATAAAAACTCTGTGCTGGAAGTGCTCAGCAAGTCTGACAGCATTTATCTGGAGAGAAAGAGAATTGACATTTCACATCTGTGGCTTTTCATTACAACGGGGTATTTCCAGAATTTTGTCTTGTTAACTTTTGCAGCCTCCTCAACAGTTTGCAAATGGACAGAATTAGTGTGAACTCCCACTAGTGATTAATACAGTCGTGGTATGCAGTCAGTTTTGTAGGGCCAACTACAGTGCAATTTTTATTTTTAAAAAATCCACAACTTTTCATGCTGGTTTGGCTCATTTTGGGGGAATTGTGCTGAAAACAACTGTGAGAACACCAAACCATGACATTTGCACATTAATAAAGAGTGCAATCTTTCTTTCCCAGTTTAGCATACTATGATTGATAATCAGGGAAATGGTCCTGTATGTGGCCAAGCCCACACTTTCAGAAAGCTAGCAAGTTTATAAACAGATTATGCTGCCTAAAGAGTGAACAATTTTCATCACTGGTAAAGTTGATGTATTTGTACATGGGAAAACAATGTACCAATTTTATCCTCAACAGCCGATAACTTGAGATTTTTTGTGAGACCGTGTGATGTGCAAATTGCAGACAGTGATAGCTTTCACTGACACAGAAAGTGAAATGTAAGCAGTTTATCTCATTCGAGAAGTACGGATGCACTCACAGAGCTTAAACATAGTCACCGTTGTGAACTGAAAGTACAAAAATAAAATTGTTCCTTTCTTTTAAATTTAAGTGTGCTCAAAAAAGATAAAAGGCGTATGAAACAAAACAAAAATACTGAATGACACAATGAAGATTCTAACTCTGCAAATCCGGAAGCCTTCTAAATTACTCCAGAAAGCATCCACTTTTGAAGGCAATTGGGAAGTTTCTTGTGGACTTTGTGAAGATTAATTTTATAGCTTGGCAAATGGTCAGATTTGATTGGTGGCTCTTCTGATCAACTCCAGACAGGGTGATGAAATTGTGTGCTAAATTTTTCAAACCTTATGGAGATGGGCTGAGGGACAAAGAGTAAGGAAAGACTATAATCAGATGACTTCACATATGGAGTCCCACCTCAGGGACTTTACCAAAGTTGATCTGGGAATTGGACTTATTATCTACTTCAAAGGGATGGGCAGCCACATTGAGGTCCCATTCAGGAGTCAACTGCAACAAAATTGGTGTAGGTCACCACTATATGTAGAGGCCAGCTGCTCAATTGATGCACTTCCACGCTGGTAGACCAAGGGGCCTATTGGAACCAAAGGCTACGTGTCCCAAATAAGAAGTCACCTGGATGAAATTTGCAGCCCCATCTGTGGAGAGACCTGGTGGTATCTTTAGTTGCTACGGGGGCAGCCAAAGAAAGCTACATGTTCAGGTGCCCTCACCTTTACCTGCCTGCCTCAGCAGCCTACAGACAAATATTGCTGCAGATCCTCTTTCTGGGCTTCTAACCTCAAAACTAAGGATACAATCTTTAACAAGATGGCAGGTGGAGGTGGCACATTCTAAGAGTGCCTCCTTACTTTTGTACTTGAATGTTTGCATTAGATGATGCCCTGACAGATTTAGTCTTTTATTCCAGATTTATTCCATTTACAGATATAAGGTGAAATTAAAATCAAGTGAAATGTTTAGGAGGAGCTGATAAGGACGTGATGGCTTAATGGCATTTTCACTGGACTGTTAATTCAGATACCCAGGTAATGTTCTCAGGAATGGGTTTAAATCCTGCCATGGCAGATGGCAGAATTTGAATTCAATGAAAATCTGGAATTAAGAGTCCATGAATCCATTGTCATTTGTTGGCAAAACCCATCTGACTCACTAATGTTCTTTAGGGAAGGAAACTGGCATCCTTATCTAGTTTGGCCCACATATGACTCCAGACCCACAGCAATATGGTTGATTCTCAAATGCCCTCTGGGCAATAAATGCTGGCCAGTGACACCCTCATCCAGTGAATGAAGAAATAAATGTAATAAGGATTTGAATTATGCAGCTCAAGAGAAGAACATTGGACTCAAGAACTGCTTTAAGCCATAAATTTGAGACAAAGGTGTCTGGAACACTGATTTCTGAAGAGGATCAGCCCCACTTTCCCATATTTACACAACATAATACAGCACAGGAACAGGCTCTTCAGCCCACCAAGCCTACTTAAGACGATACTTGGTTTCTATCACTCTATTTGCCTCCTGTTCATGTATTTATCAAGATACGCCTTAAACATTGCTAAGAAGCCTGTTTCCATCATCTCCACTAGCAGCGAGTTCCAGGCACCCACACCCTCTGTGTGAAACATTTTCCCTACACTTCTCCCCTAATCTTTCTGTTTCATCTTCATACTGTGCCCTCTTGTAATTGCCCTTTCTAGTAAACACAGTTTACACTAGTAAAGAGAATTAAACAGTGCAAAATTAGTATAAACTAGCAGATATTCTAAGGGGCGTTCCCTGGAATATCGAGATAATTACTATGTATCCCTTGAAATGTCATTGGTGTAGGTGCAGATATTTGCAGTTCTGAATTCTTATCAATGTACACACCTTCAAGTACGAAGGGAAACACAATTAATATCAGGCAGAATCAATATCTCAAGAGAAAAATATGTCACATAATCAAAAAATTGTCTGGGAAGGCTTAAAACAGATGAACGAGACAGGAGCAGTGTTTCAGAAGACATTGATGTGGGAGGATGAAAAATGAGACAAGGAAGTGGTGGGCAGAGCCAACAGAATTGATTTCTTGCAGAGAAAAGCAACTAGAAAGTTTTGTGAATGATTTATTTAAACACAGAAAGGCAGAAGCTAAATAATAATGGATTTTTAGCATATTGAAACTATTATAGATATGCGCTTTCACGATATTTTTAAATTGTAAAAGGCAGCAGTAAGTCACATGTCATAAAATGGTTCTTTCCTAGTCAATAATGGATTTTGAAAGTGACTTGAATAAAAAACCCAAAATTCTGCAGATGCTGCAAATCTAAAATAAGTCCTGAGAGTGATGGAAAACTCAACAGACCTAGCACCATCTCAAGAGAGAGAGAGAAATAGAGTATACATTTCAATTCCAGTATGATTTTTGCTCAGAACTGAAAGGTGTTAAAAACTTATTTTTTTTTTGTTTTACTTTTGACAGAGGCAGAGGAAGAGCAAGAGAACAAATGGTGGAGAGCAGAAGACAATTGGGTTGTTAATGGTGGTGAAAGAGAAACTGACATGTAAAATGGGTGCAAACTAAAGTGTGAAAGGGAGAGAATGGGTCCTCTCTACTAACAGCAAAGTAATTAAGACAGAAACTGCATAAGGCTGTTGCATCATGTCAAGACAGTCTCTTTTCTGTTGCGGAAACTAAACACATATTGGGTGACTGCTTTGTGGAACACCTCGACTGTGTCTGTCTGGATGACCCTGACCTCCCTATAGCTTGCCTTTTCAATAAGCCATCCAACTTCCTTACTAACATTTATGTCCTGGCCCTGGGGCCATGTGCTAATGAAGCACAACACAAGCTCAAGGAACAGCATCCCAAGTTATGCTCAGGCACTTTATGGGACTTGAGGTCTCAGCATTTAATTTTGTAACTGAGAAGCTTTATCACCTTATGTCTGTTCTCCAGTTTCATAGAATTTCATAGAATCCCTACACTGTGGAAGCACCTATTGAGTCCACACCGAACCTCCGAAAAACATCCCACCCAGATCTACCCCATGACCCTGTAATTTCTCATGGCTAATCCACCTAGCCTGCACATACCTGCACTTTATGGGCAATTTAGCATGGCTAATCCATTTAACCTGCTCATCTTCAGATTGTGGGAGGAAGCCAGAGCACCCGGAGGAACCCCACGCAGACACAGGGAGAATGTGCAAACTCCACGCAGACAGTCACCCAATGCTGGAATCGAACCTGGGTACTGGCATTGAGGCCATAGTGCTAACCACTGAGCCACCACGCTACCCTTTTTTTTAAGATGCACATCAAATCATGCAATTATCACATCAGGTGGACAGTATATGCATTGCGAGACTTAAGAAATCACAATTATGGCCCAGATCAGACCCCCTTAAAATATTTTAAGGAGGTATACCAGACCCTAACCTTTCCTTATTTTATAGGTAGGAATGAAGTGCATATTCCAGATGTGATGTAACTGGTCAAATCACTCAGTATTACACTAAACAATGTATTTAAATGCTATTGTTAAAATACAAACAAAAGAAAGAGGAACTTAGAATAACTTAACTATGGGAAAATTTAACCGAATAATAGACACAGTACCAATCACTAATTAACTGTTCCAATATAGTAACACCCATAAACACACCCCTTGACAAAAGGCAAATTCAGACACAGATTCACATAGAATTCTCCAATCCAGGAGAAACAACATCGAGAGAGATTTCAGAGAAAGTAGTAGCTTGGAATCATTCACTGAGGTATCCAACCCTTCTGGCACCCTAAACAGCTTCTGTCTGCTGAAAAAAAAACCCAGATATCCAGACCTGTGAGAGCCGGCCACATCATTCAGGCTGTAAAGAAAACCGAAGGCCTCATAAGCTGTTTACTTACTCGTCTTCAGTAGTTAGTTCAGTATCTTTGCCTTTACAACCTCTTTTCAAAAAAACCCAGGACAACACAACCTTTTAAAGTGACAGTATCATCACATGTGGAACAAATTGATGCTGCAGTGGGTCTTTTCCTGTCCAGCATTCTTATAGGAGAAAGTGAGGACTGCAGATGCTGGAGACCAGAGTTGAAAAATGTGGTGCTGGAAAAGCGCAGCAGGCCAGGCAGCATCCGAGGACGAGGAGAATCGATGTTTCAGGCATAAACCCTTCTTCAGGAATGAGGCTTGTGTGCCAAACAGGCTGAGATAAAAGATTGGGGGGGGTGCAATTTGGGGGAGGGGTGCTGGGAATACGATAGGTGGAAGGAGGTGAGGGTGATAGGCCGGAGAGGGGGTGGGGGCGGAGAGGTCGGGAAGACGATTGCAGGTCAAGAGGGCAGTGCTGAATCCGGGGGTTGGGACTGAGATAAGGTGGGGGTAGGGGAAATGAGGAAGCTGGAGAAATCTACATTCATCCCGTGTGGTTGGAGTGGTAGGTGAGGACCAGTGGGGTTCTGTCCTGGTGGTGATTGGAGGGACGGGGTTCAAGGACGGAGGTGCGGGAAGTGGAGGAGATGCGGTGCAGAGCATCATCGACCACATCAGAGGGGAAATTGTGGTCTTTGAAGAAGGAGGCCATCTGGGTTGTTCGGTAGTGGAATTGGTCCTCCTGGGAGCAGATGCGGCGGAGGCGAAGGAATTGGGAATATGGGATGGCGTTTTTACAGGGGGCAGGGTGGGAGGAGGTGTAATCTAGATAGCTAGAAACCCCACTGGTCCTCACCTTCCATCCCACCAACCTCCGGATACATCGTATCATCCTCCGTCATTTCCGCCACCTCCAAACAGACCCCACCACCGGGGATATATTTCCCTCCCCACCCCTATCAGCATTCTGGAGAGACCACTCCCTCCGTGACTCTCTCGTTAGGTCCACACCCCTCACCAACCCAATCTCCACTCCCGACACCTTCCCCTGCAACCGCAAGAAGTGCAAAACTTGCGCTCACACCTCCCCTCTCACCTCCCTCCAAGGCCCCAATGGATCCTTCCATATCCATCACAAATTCACCTGCACCTCCACAGACATCATTTACTGTATCTGCTATAGAATCCTTATAGTGTTGAAGGAGGCATACCGACCCTCTGAAGAGCATCCCATCCAGACCCAATCCCTACTCTATCTCCCGAACTCCACTTTTCACTTTGCCTAATCTACTTAGGCTGCACATCCCTGGACATTGTGTGCAATTTAGCAGAATCAATCCACCTTACCTGCATATCGTTTGACTGTTGGAGGAAACCAGAGCACCCAGAGGAAATCCACACAGACATGGGGAGAATGTGCAAACTCCAGACACACAGTCACCTGAGTCTGGAATCAAACCCTGTCCCGAGCAGTATGAGGCAGCAATTCTAACCAATGAGCCACCGTGCTGCCCCTCATAGTGATGTTGAGTGTTCTACAAATGCAAGTTAGATGCAAACTATACAAAGGAAGATAGGAGACTGCAGGATGGTGGCGATAATTGAGAACAATGGGCAGATGGGTAACAGATACATTTCAATGCAGGGAAATGTAGACTTAAGGAAACAGAACAGTGATAACAAAATTAAAACTTATGATGATGATCTCACAAAACTGGATTTTCAGTTTATTTTGACCCAAAAAGATTTGACAGAGTCAACTGATAAACATTTTCAGCAAGATTTTGAAAGGATAAGTAAGATTGTTTCTACTTGTTGAGTAGCTAGTCACAAAGGAGCACAGTCCATGGATTCTCACTGAATGAACAAAGTACAAAATTAAAACTTTTTTTTGCACAATGGTTATTAGAGAACATAGTAGCTTACCATACATGCCTTTCATTACATAGGAACTGAAATTCTAAGGGGATTTCCATTGCTGTCCCATTATAATTGGAGGTTGGTGAACCCCTGTGCAAGTTCAGCATAATTATAACCACAGCATAATTATAAAAGAAACACAGTAGGTTCTCATAAAATAATGCAAAGAAGAGCAATCTTCAGTACAAGCCTGATTTACCATATTGTTTCCAACTGAGCTGCTATTTCTCAAATTGGATGAATATTATGAATAGGATGGCCAGTCAAAGCTGCATTTTCTCTGATCTTAGTGATGGCAGATTTCTTCAAGCAATTGATCTGGCAAAAGTTCCGATTTACTGTGGTTCAATTTTGTAGCTTAAATGAAGTAATCAGTCACACACTTCAATATAGCCGCTCAAAAGAATATGCCTTTATTAACTATAAAATCTCATCTTCTTGCTAAAACAAAAATGCATTCTCTGATTTAACTGTGAGTAACAATATGGTACATCCACAAGTATTACAGTAAACATTAGCCTGAGTAAATTGACCAACGACTGAAAATTAGAAAGACATAAATTAATAATCATCTCTCATAACACAGCTTGCCCTAAAGCATGAGACACCACAAAACATTATACACTGTATATAAATCTGCAACAATTCCATTCTTCGATCAAAATAATCCAAATCACCTAAATTGTTTCAAAATACAAGAAATTAAGAATAAGGTACAAAATGGTAAATGCAAATATACTTGGAATTTAAACAAAACCTTTTTGTCCACTTCAACATTGCACAATTGAAAATAAAAACAACTATTCCATGAAATTCCAAATTGTTGTTTCTTTTAATTGGATTTTAAAAAAAACATTTTTTTCGAAATAAACAGCCACTCAAAGTTAGCAACTTGGAAATCATGTCTGACCAGAAAGCTTACTGTCAGCAAAAGAAAAATGAGCATTATTTTGGCTTTTCCAGCATAATTCTGAGTGCATTTATCAAGCTAAAGTCTTCCAGAAGCACCTGAAAGCAACATTATGATTGATAATGTTTTATAGTGCATTTGCCACAGGAGTAAAACATTGAGCTTAGGTCATGCAGAAGATTAAGAGTAAAACAAGTTAGCAACTACCTGAGCTCAAATGGTCATGCATTTATTTGTTTAGGAATAGAGAAAACAAATCTGTAGTGATATGTTTCATTTTTTAACAGTGTAGGTCAGAAATGCAGTTGTTTATGTCAATACTTTGATAGGGAATGAGCTTTCAATTTTTTTTTCAGGTGTTTAAATAGAACAGCACATCTTAAAATGATATTTTATTAAAATTGGTTCCAGTTGTCAAAATGACAGCTAGCTTTTTCTTTTATGTACTATAAAAATGCACTTAACAGTGAAATTGCACTATGTTCCCAATCATACAATAAATCATCTGATGTCACTGCATTCACTTCTGTTTTCCTAACATCAAAGTAACCAGTCTTTCTACAGGCCATAGTTTCCACTGACTCTTTTCTGTCAGTTCCTTTTAAATGGAGGTGTACAGGACTGAAGTATTAGAAATTAATTATCTATATGCTTATTCATTATTCAAAGTCAGTATTACTTCATACCCTAAGACTGTTGGTGATTGTGTGAGACAGTGCTGATCACATAGTTATTTTCCCCAGAGTTAATGTCAATGGAACCTTGGAACATTTTATCAAAGGAGTTATAGGTAGAACAGTTACTGCCAAGCTACCTTGAACACTCCTGTGACTAAATAGCTGGCCTGACATCACTTGGCATTATATGGTTGTTTAAAAATTAGCTAAAAACATTGTCAAATCTTTGAAGACAAGAGGTGAATTTGCTTTGAGAAGAGTTAATGTAATTTCTGTTGACTTGATAGAGGGTAGTTTCAAATAAACCTTGAGGCTTAGTATCAAGATAAAAGATAAAGCTGTTACCGGTCTGCTTAGCTTTAATCCTGTTAAGGAGATTAAGTAAGCCTCATCATACAATAGAAATATGGCATGATCTTTCAGTGACCATAAGAATGGGACAAGTAAGACCAACTCATCGACATTTGACTAAAACACACAATGATCACTGCTCCAGTTAAGACGACTGAGCTGTGATTGGGTGATACTTGCAACTTGAAATAGAGAAGGTAATGGGGTCCATCAAAAAAATAGTTAATTGAGCTTCTTGTGACAAAACTGAAGTATGAACATGAGATTCTTGTTGCAATTGAGCAGGGCCTTGATGAAACCATGCCTGTGCAGTTTTGGTCTCCTTATCTGAAAGGATGTTCAAGCAATTGAGGAATTATGACAAAAGTTTACCAGACTAATTACTGGGATAGCTGGACTGATGTATGAAAAGAGACCGGATTGGCTAGGACGATATTCACTGAAGTTTAGCAGATGAGGAGGATAACTCATAGAAACCGAGAGAATTCTAACAGGGCAGATGCAGGAAGTATGTTCCTGACAACTAGTGAGTCCAGAACTAGGGAGCACAAACTAAGGATAGAGAGTAGGCTATTCAGGACAAAGATTAGGAGAAACTTCATGACCCAGAGAGTGGCGATCCTGTGGGATTCTCTGTCACAGAAAGTGGTTGAGGCCAAAACAGTGAATGTTTTCAAGAAGGATTTAGATCATAGTTCTTATGGTTAAAGGGATCAAAGGGTATGGTAAGAAAGTAGAAACAAGGCAGTGAATTAGATGATCAGCCATAATCATATTGAAGGTGGAGGAGGTTTGAAGGGCCAAACAGTCAATTCCAGCTCTCATTTTCTGTCTGGATTTGAAATCCCAGTCTAACCCAAGGTAGAGTTTTCCCAGTTAACAATTATATGTCACGGGAAGGCATTCCGGTTTTAAATGTTTTGTGCAAATTCTCCACCATCATATCATAACTATATACTTTTTTGAAAAGCTATGACCTATATTGCACAGAATGAAAAGCAAATGGAAACCTACTTCAAGACAGAAGAAATATTGGTTCTAGAATCTTCAAAGTGGTGGCACAGTGGGAGTACTTCTACATCCGGATGAAAAGCTCTGGTTTTGAGTCCAATACTAGGTCTATTGGCTACCGAAGATCAATTTGGTCATTATTCCCTATAAACCCTTTCAACATGTCTGATGGCAGGCAGTAACAATTTGAGTGTTCCCTGGTTAGCCATCCTGCAGAACGCAATGAGAAACAACCACAGTACTTTTCGATAAATGTGAACTAATCCAATAAAAGTCCATGACACGTTACTAAATGAGTAAAAATAGCATCAAAAATCTGGAATGGCTACATTTGGAAAAGTCTACATTTTATAACTGAGCAGAGTCATATTTAAAGGTGGCATTCATGATGTCAACTTGTGATGCAGGGTTCAAATTTGCAACGTGTGCTGATAATACAAAGTTTCCAAGAAGATTCAACATTGAGGACGATTCTATTAGACTTCAGGGGAAGGTAGAATTGACAGAATTGTTGGATGTCTGGCAGGTGAAATTCCATGCAGAAAACTGTACCTAGATATTTTAGTGGGAAGCAGGAGGAAGGACAACACAAGCTTCATTTTAAATGTGGTGTAAGAAAAGGTATAGACTGGGTTTCTTGTGCCTAAGTCATTGTACATGGCAGGATAGGCTGACAAAGTGGTTCATGATGTATTTGGGCTTTAGAAACAGAGGTAAAGCATCAGTTAAATCATGGGCTTTTCACTAATTCTTCTGCTAAAATTATGATAGTCTAATGGAGAGGGTTGCAAAGAGAATGCTTTTTATTATGGTCTGTTGGTAATCTGAACTAGATACACAACTCTGAACAAAACTTATGGTTGGCATCCAAAAAAAACAATTTCGGGTGGCGCAACATAATTTACGAAGAAGTCAGTAGCATTAAAAAATGGACTAAAATTACCTGGGAATAAGATCTCTCCACCCATTCTCCCATTTCTCATTCCCCATCTCCTCCCCACCCCAAACCCCCCACAAACATATGTACTACATGGTCTTCTCATGAGCAAGGTTCCTATAGAATTCCAGCCCATCCATTCAAATGATTGTCCCCTTCACCACTACTGAAGGAGATGGAGAATAAAATTCCATTCACTATGTGTGAACAGAAATTCTAATACTGAGTACAACCTTCTTGGTCTGAAAGCATGCCTGAATTATAAATTCCATAATTTAAAGCACTTGTATGCTGTCAATTATTAGTTTAGCAAACTGCCCAGAAAATATTTTAAGATGTTTAATTGTCTGATAGTTTCTGTAGTCCTTCACTCTTTTCCAGGTTTAGTTACAGCAGGTTGCTTTGTGTCACATCTCCAGCATTTTACTCAAATTCATCTAAAATTCAGAACTATGAGTATTAGCAAGAAATATCTTCACCCTGAGAAGTGTTATTAATTCACATACATAAATACCTCTTAGTATCAATCCTGCTCACAGTTTGTGTAGTCAGTTACCATTTTCAAAATCCAAAACTTTGGCCAAGTGGAAGTTCAAAGCACTGTAGATGTGATGCTAAATATGCAACGAAATAAATGACAAGCTAACTCCAATTAAGAGCCAATCCAGACACAGTTTTCATCCTTTCAAGTCATTACTTAAAAATAAAATTCTCTATAAATGACAGGCAGACACACATTAAATCTCAACTGATTGTACATAGTAAATTATCATATTATTGCTATTTATGGGGAAAATGTAATTTTCCAGTATTACTATTTATTATCAGTGTAAATACAATGATTCATCACAAGTTACAGGTGAAATCAAAGTTCCCTCCACCTCTATCTCCATTTGCGAATCACTCTCTCATTTTTAGATGTTGCTCCTCCTTCAGTTTTCCATCTTCCTCGTTCCAGTTGCACTTCATTCTCACAATTTGTTTCCTCCATTCCACTGTCCCTAGATTTCACTTGCCTCACAGCCCTCAGTTTCACTCCCTCCCTTGATTTTCCTCCCTCCCAGTTTCCACTCTTCTCTTCCCCGTCTCAGTTTTCCTTTTTCAGTCAGCCTCAGTTTCCCTCTGTCTTGCCCACTGTTTCTCCCTTTCCCCCTTCCATTGGTGTCCATGTCCCATTGCCCTTTACACCTGCTCACCAAATGGCTCTTGGTTGTTGAGAGCACTCCCACAACAGTTGCTGGCTTGATAAGTCAAAGCAGACAATGCAAACTGTAGAATGCAAGTGTAATAACTTTGTGGAAGTCATGTAATCAGATACTGACAGAATAGACATCACATGGTCTGATGTCTTATGGGGCAAATATCATGTGATCACATCTCCACATATCCCTGTCACCCAAATACATGCTTTATTCTGTCAACATTTGCTCACGTATGCCCTCAAATGTTTGCAAACAACAGCACAATTTGCAGAAGAAACTCACTCGTGCATATTTATGTTTTTGAAAAATAATATTTTACTGTGTTACTATTGCTTTGCTTCAGGCATTTGTGACAAGCGTTCTCACAAAAATGACCAAAATTGAAAACTTATTTTTTCAATTATGTTTTTATTTCCAGTGGAAAGTTACACTATGATCATATTGAATGTGTTGTTTGAATCCACTGGCACTGAAACAAAAATGTAACGTAGGGGGCATTGAAGCCATATTGCCTCATATAAATCTTGAATCTACTTTTATTGTAAATGGATTTCTTCTAAGTGCATTTCTTCTATATATATAAAGGAATGGAAAATCAGGTGAAAATCTAAAGGAAGTGCTCTGTAGAGGCTGTATGATTGCACTGCATTCAATGAAATAAAAGCTTTTACTTTCTGTGTAACCATAGTGATTTCCAGTAGTTTTAATGTACAGCTATTCCATTGTGCAAATTACAATAGAAAATGGATGCTGACCAATTTGTGGTTCAAAGGAGCCAAGAAGAATGCTTATGCTTTCAGAGAATACTTCATTCCTATTTTTAACATCAAATCCATAATGCATTATAAATGGCTCATAGCATGTGCTAAAGTTGTTCAGTGACTTAAATCTATCGACAGCAGCATGCTACAGACACTATGCAATCTCACAAACAATGGATCAGATCAGAGTTCAGAAACCCTGCTACATCCTGTCATGAATGGTGACAGATGATTACCCTGGATCATGGTGTATAACCTATTAAGCCAAACACCTTGCTTTTGCTGCTGAAATTCAGCTTTTAAGACAAACCACCTTCTCAAGAGTAATTAGCGATGAGCAATAAATGCTGGCCTTACCACACATCCCCACATCTCAACAGCCAAAAATGTGAATATGATCCATGTGCACATTAACTAGCAGAGAGCTGTATTACAGACTTTAATTAATTTCAAATCCATTTAAATATATACAAGCTGCCTTTGCCTTAATTGGGATAATCAGATCAATGTTCTTACTTTAGTTTTATTCTCAAGTTTCAATTAGCAGGATTCAAATGTTCACAGCTATGTACATTGGGATCAGCTGGAATGTTTTAAAATAAGCTGATAAAGAGTTAAAAGTAAACAGGAACGCAATGTTTATGTTCTCAAAATGAAACAAAATGTGATGTTATGTAGACAAATTACCACAGTATCTGCAGAGATCTGCAGATTTGCTGCCTCAAGCAGCAAGCTCATTGTGTATGTCAGAGCAAGTCATGCATTCTCCGCCTGGAGGAAGGGAATAAACTTTCTGTGAAGGGATGTGAAACATAATAAGCGGAAAGCTTAAGAATCAAAGTGCACTTATAATCTCCTAAATTTTGCATATTCATTTTAACAATGTATTCTGTTTATTTTATTGAAATCATATACTTTGAAATGGGTGCCTTTAATTTTGGGAGTTGAATTTAATTTCAGAATTGAAGAATACCTTTTTCTTATGAATATGTGTGGATGCAAACACAATGGTCTCCTGTTTCCACTGCTCATAAGCCCTCAGCACAGGATTGCTTGTAAAATGCACATAAAACAGAAGTAACTAATTACTTCTGTGCATTTGGATAGAATTGTCACAAAATGTTGAAAAATGGCACAATTGATTAAGATAGAGAAACAGTGCTGATTTGCAGATTTTAGTTAATATAGTTTTAAAGTTCAGTATAAATAACAATGTGGCAGATTTCATGCTGGCAATGTGCTTAACGGCCCACGAACAGGAAGCAACCACCTGTACATCACTTCCTGCAGGGCATAAATGCAGCTTAATGATCCTTTGGACATTTCATAAATTAGGTATAGCATGACAATTATTACCACCCACTCCTGATTCCCAACATTAATTCAGGATACAATATTAAAGCTAAATCTAAATTGATTTTATTCCTTGTCTTAATACATAAAGATATATGTTTATTAACAGGATACATAAAAGAAATCACAGCTGGAATCCATTTCTATCTTCATGATGTTTGGCTATTTAATTCTTATCACGGCAAGGATTTTTAAAATTCTTTGAGAGGATGTGGGAAAAGCCAATATTTATTGCCCATCCGTAATTGTCCTTGAATCAAATGACTTGCTCATCCATCTAAGAGGGCAGTTAAGAGTCAACTGTGTTGCTTTGGATCTGAAGTCCCATATGGGACAGACCAGGCAAGCTTGGCAGATTCCCTTCCGCAAAGTATATAAGTGAACCCAAATGGATTTTTACAACAATCAATAATAAGTTCTTGACCCTCAATACTGAGATTAGTTTTCAGTTCCAGATTTATTAATTGTCTTTAAGCCCCGTTAGCCGCCATAATAAAATTTGAACCTGTGTCTCCAGAGTGTCACCAGAACAACACCCACATTTTCCATCATAAATGTGCTGACTTAAATTTGATCTTTAAAAGCAATATCTTTGAATCTTCCCAGCATAATTCAATATATTGAATTAAATGATCATACTGACAAGCAATAAAGAATCAGTCAAAGGGAATTGGAGCACATCCGAGTTGGGGTTATGTGCGGAACAAAGGAATATGGTTGCAGTTGTTAGAAGCCTGGACATCAGTGTCAAGTCCTAAACTCAACAGCTTCAGTTACTTCATCAATGATCTTATGTTAGTCACACGGTCAGCAGTGGAAGTGTTCACTGACACTGCATTCAATATCATTCAAAACCCTTTAGATACTGAAGCAATGTGTAACAACATGAATATGGGAAGGACTGAAAAGAAGCAAGTAATATTCATGCCACAAAAGAGTTAAGTAATGACGATCACCAATAAGAGAGAATCTAACCATATCCCTTTGACATTCAACTTAATTCTGTACCATCAACATCCTGGGATTACTGCTGAGCAGTTATTTAACTGGGTCAGACATTTAAATATTGTAACTCAACAAAAGGATCAGAGGTTGCAAGATTTGAAGCAAGCAATCCACCTCATGACTCTCTAAATCATGTCCACTATCTACAAGGCAAAATTTACCAGTATGATGGTACGTGTGTAGCTTTGGCAAGTCTCAGAAGCTCAACACCATGCAGGATAATGCAGCCAGAAGAATCAGAGCATAAGTAAACCAAATGGTCCCTCCTTCCTTCTCTGCCCTTCAACAGGTTCATGGCTGTTGACCAAACCTCTATCCACACTAATATATTACCTCCAACACTGTGGGGTCTTACCTTATTAAATAATCTAACACATGGTCCTTCTTAAAATGCCTTCTGGAAATTCAAACATTTTAAATCCACAGTTTTTTCTTTTATTGTTTTGGCTTGTTTTCTCAAGGATTCCAATAAATATGTGGACATGTATCCTCTTTAAGAGATCATACTAATTTTTCTTGATCATAGATTAGATTACTTACAGATTACTTACAGTGTGGAAACAGGCCCTTCGGCCCAACAAGTCTACACTGACCCGCCAAAGCATTTCCAGATGTTCTGCCATTACATCCATTACAATAAACTTCAGCATTTCCCCAACAACAGACAAAAGCTAACTGGAAAATACTTACCTGTTTTGTCTCCTTCATCTTTAAAGTAGAATTGTTACGTTTTCCAATTCTCTTGGACTCTTCCAGAAGCTAAGTACTCTTGGAAGAATGCTATTAGTGCATCTTCAATCCCAGTAGCACTTCTTTTAATATCCTAGGGTGTTTTTTAGGATCAGAGGACTTATTGGTATTACGCCCCTTTTATTTTCCTCTCTGCCTTTTACCACTTGATTATTTAACATTTTTGGGATGCTTTTAATGTTTCCAAACCGTGAAGACTCATGCAAAGTATTGATTCAACTCCTCTGCCATTTCCTAATTACCTATTGTCATTTCGCCAACCTCCCATTCTCTTAGGGACTGTGTTAATTTTGGCTTCTCTCCCTCTCTTTTCTCACATATAAAACAGCGCCTGAGATCTGTCTTGATACTACTTGCAAGTTTACCGTGAAATATTTTCTCCCCTTCTTTTTCTTGGTCACCTTTTGATGGATTTTAATATTTTTTTCCAATCCTCTAACTTACCACTAATATTTGTCACATTGTATTTTTTTTTCCTTTCAATCTGATGGTACACTTAACTTCACTGGGTAATCACAGTTGGCTTACCACCTTCTTGGAATCCAATTTGTTTTTCACTAGGATATATCTTTGTTGAGAGCCATGAACTAGTTTCTTAGATTTGTTGTCATGTTCCTCACTGTCTTTGCGGATTCTGAAATTGCTGGAAAAGCTCAGCAGATCTGGTAGGTCCTGTGAAGAGAAATTACAGTTAACATTTCAGGTCACTGGACCTGAAACATTATCTGATTTCTCTTCACAGATGCTGCCAGACCTGTTGAGCTTTTCCAGCAACTTCTGTTTTTGTTTCTGATCTACAGATTCTGCAGTTCTTTTGATTGTCATTTGTTGACAAATTCCATTCCTAGTCCTCTTCAGTTAGCTTTGTCCTCACTCCTTTGTAATTAACCTGATTTACATTGAGCACAGTTGTTTCCAAACCAGGTTTTTCCCTCTCAAACTGAATACTGAATTCTGACCTGCCATGGTTACCTCCCAATTATCTTTGATTTCTTTTTTGATCAGTTGTCTATTAACTTAGCCTGGAGTTCATTCAAAGATCCAACCTCCACTCTCTCGGGTAATTCCACAAACTAACAACCCACTGACTGAAAATTAAAGACTTTCTTTTGTCTTATATGATGGGCAGCTTTTTTAAAAAAACTGAGTCCACTCACTTACAAAAGGAAAACACCTCTCTGCGTTCACCTTAGTGAACCAGGACTTTACACATCTTATCTCTTTCAATAATGTCACGCCTCATTGGTTAAATTTGTAAATGTCTAAACTCCTCGAATTTTTTTCAAAAAGAATCTCTTCAATTGAGGAATAAATTAAGCAAACCTTCTTTGATGGCTTCTAATGTAATTTTATCTTTTTTTAAGTGAGGAGTATAGTCCTCAAGATACAGTCTAATTAATGTTTTGTAAAGAATTTATGAAAACCCATCCTGTTGATTAATGTCCTCTGTAGAAGGAAATCTGCCTTCCCTTTTTATCATGGCCTAGATGTGACTCCAGACCCACAGCAATATGGTTCACTCTGTACTTTTCTTGAAATGGCAGTCAATTCAAGGGTAGTTTGAGATGAACAATAATTGTTGACATTGCTACAGACAACAAATCTCATGAAATAAGTGTTGAGCTCTGTTATTCCTCTTAAACGTACAATATTCTACTTTTCGATTCTTCCTGCCAAAGTGGACACATTCATATTTTTCCACAATATATTCCATTTGTCAGATTTTAGGCCACTTACTTAATCTATTTAAATCCCAACGTAGACTCTTAGAACCTCTTAGCAATTCACTCTACTATGAAGTCATCAGCAGACTTCATTATTATTTATTTAATCCCTTCTCAAAATCATTGATAACGATGGCAAATTGCTGAGGGTACACCACTCATCCCTATGGCTTTCCACTAATACCAGGATGCCAACATGAAATTGATCCATTTATCCCCATGACTACAGTAGGACTTTTCTTATAAGCCCCCATTATTTCTCCCCTGTTGGCCAATCAAACCTCTATGAAACCATGTTACCCACTTCAATGTGAGCTCTTATTTGTGTGGTAACCTTGGAGTGATACCCTACTAAATAACTTTTACAATCCATGGGTACTCTTTGTACTTCTCATTTATTACATTCTAGGACTCTGATAAGTTCGTCAAAAATGATTTTCTTTTCACCAAACCCTGTTGACTCTGCCCAATTGCATTGGTAATTGTATAGATGTTCTACTCAATAAGTAGCATCTCGCTCCTTAATTACTAATTATAATATTTTTACTTTGATATATGTTATACTAATTAGGCTATAGTTTCTGCCTTCCTTTTTTCTAGTATAAAGGTACTGCACTGGCTTTTTTCAGTCCTTTGGGGTGTTTCAAGAATTTAGGTACTGTCAGAAGATCACAATCATTGCATCAATTATCTCTACAATCACTTTTATTAAGACACTATGAGAACATTTGTCAGGTCCAGGGGAATTCTCAGTCTCTAATATAAATGGATTTCTCAGTACTGCTAGAAAAAGGCCGTCCTGAAATTATAATATTAACTCAAGTTCCAGGTTATGTTTTCCATTCTTATTCATCCAATCTGCTTATAATCACCCATGATTACTGAATTATGGACCTCCATTATTTATTCTTGTATGCTCAATTCTACAGCGTCACACCCATAACTACGATACCATCCTTTAGTAACAAGAGCTAACATAACTTCTTCTGAAATTTCCTTTAAAAGATCAAATATCCTTGAAATATTTAGGGCACAACCTTGGTCACCTTGCAGCCATACCTCCTAAACGACATTCACAGCATACATATTTATTTCTATTCATGCTACCAATTCATCTGTTTGATTATGAATACTGCTTATATTCAAACACAAAGCTATTATTTGTCTTTTTTAAAAAAAAAAGCATTGCTACAAATGCATTCTGTTACCTGCTGATGCATTCCTAAGTTTATACATGGTCTTTTCTTGCCACATCTGATTATCATCACCCACATCACTATCTTACTGCATTTCTCCATTTTTGCTTCTTTCTACTTATTTTATCACCTCTCCCTTCATATGATACCCTGCACTAACTTCCCAGCCATATACTTCTGTTTTACCTCCAGATACTCAGTTTCAAACTTTTGCTCTTGCCTCCAGTAAAATTACTCAATAAACACTGGTCCCAGCATGATTCAGGTGAAAACTGAAACATTGGCTCATCTTCCATTATTCCATACCCTGGTGCTAGCCCTCCCTGAGATTGTCCAATCTCTGAGCCACACATTTGCCTTTCTAAGCTTATTTAATTTAATTATGGCTCAGGTCATAATCCAGAAAGTATAACCTTCGTGATCCTACTTTTTGAACTTAGTCTCAACTGCTCATAATCACCAAGTAGGACAACTTTCCTAATCTTATCATTATTATTCATACCAAATAGATCACTGATAATAGAACGATTCTCTTCCTGTAGTCAATACAGCCTGTCAATTCAAAAGAACTGTGACGATCCCCTTACTGTACTGTTCCATACTATCAGTATATTTTGATTTACTGTCGCAATTGAATGGTCTCTTGGATCCCAGTATCATGATCATATCACATCGATAAGGGAGCATAACGTGAAGAAGCCCCGAGGAGGCAGTAATCATAATATGATTGAATTTACTCTGCAATTTGGGAGGGAGAAGATAGAATCAGAGGCAACGGTATTACAGCTGAATAAAGGCAACTACCGAGGTATGAGGGAAAAGCTGGGTAGAGTTGACTGGGAGAGGGTCCTAACAGGAAAGACAGTGGACCAGCAATGGCAGGAGTTTCTGCGAGTAATTCAGGAGACACAGCAGAGATTCATCCGAAGAAAAAGAAGCATGATAGAGGGGGGATGAGGCAACCTCTGTGGACAAGGGAAGTCAAGAATAGCATAAAATCAAAAGAGAAAGCACACAGTGTGGTGAAAGGCAGTGGAACACCAGAGGATTGGGAAGCTTACAAAGAGCAACAGAAGGCAACAAAAAAATAAATAAGGAGGGATAAGATTAAATATGAATGCAACCTAGCCAGTAATATAAAGGAAAACTGTAAGAGATTCTTTAAATATACAAAGGGCAAAAGAGAGGCAACAGTGGACATTGGCCACTGGAAAATGATGCTGGAGAGATTGTAGTGGGGAACAATGACACGGCTAAGGAACTGAATAATTACTTTGTATCAGTCTTCACGGTGGAAGACGAATGAGTACTATCCCAAAAATCCGAGTGAGTGAGGGGACAGTGCGAAGTATGGTGGCCATCACCAAGGATAAATTGCTAGAAATGGCCTGAAGGTAGATAAATCACCTGGACCAGATGGACGACACCCAGAGTTCTAAGGGAGATAGCTGAAGGGATACTAGAGGTGTTAGTGGTGATCTTTCAGGAATTGCTAGAATTAGGGAGGGTCACAGAGGACTGAAAATCACTAACATGATATCCCTGTTTAAAAAAGGAAGTAAGGCAAAAAATGGAAAATTATAGACCTATTAGCCTAACCTCGGTCATGGGTAAGATCCTGGAATCCATTATGAAGGATGAGATTTCTAAATACTTGGAAATATATGGTAAAATCAGCATGGTTTCATCAAGGGGAGGTAATGCCTGAAAAATCTGCTAGAATTCAGTACAAGAGGCTATTGAGTAAGATAAGGGCCCATGGTGTTCGAAGCAAGGTGCCAGCATGGATTGAAGCTTGGCTGTCTGGTAGAAAGGAGTTGAAAAGTGGGGTGCTGGAAAAGCGCAAGCAGGCCAGGCAGTATCCGAGGAGCAGGAGAATTGACATTTCGGGCACAAGCCCTTCTTCAGGAATCTGGTAGAAAGCAGAGAGTGGGGATAAAGGGTCCTTCTCAGGATGACAGCCAGTGACAAGTGGTATTCCACAAGGCTCAGTGTTGGGAACGACAACTTTTCACTTTATGATCGAGATGAACGAACTGAGGGCATTCTGGCTAGGTTTGCAGATGTTAGAAAGATAGGTAGACGGACAGGTAGCATGAGGAGGTGGAGTGGCTGCAGAAGGATTTGGACAGGTTAGGAGAGTGGGTAAAGAAGTGGGAGATGGAGTACAACACGGGAAAGTGTGAGGTCATGCAGTTTGATATCCTCTTCATAGGATATGTGGAACAGTCCATCTTCTGCAGTTACACTGGCACCACCCCCCACCTTTTCCTCCGCTACATCGATGACTGTATTGGCGCTGCCTCGTGCTCCCACGAGGAGGTTGAACAGTTCATCCACTTTACCAACACCTTCCACCCCGACCTCAAATTCACCTGGACCGTCTCAGACTCCTCCCTCCCCTTCCTAGACCTTTCCATTTCTATCTCGGGTGACCGAATCGACACGGACATTTACTATAAACCGACCGACTCCCACAGCTACCTAGACTACACCTCCTCCCACCCTGCCCCCTGTAAAAATGCCATCCCATATTCCCAATTCCTTCGTCTCCGCCGCATCTGCTCCTAGGAGGACCAGTTCCAAAACCGTACAACCCAGATGGCCTCCTTCTTCAAGGACCGCAATTTCCCCCCAGACGTAGTCGACGATGCTCTCCACCGCATCTCTTCCACTTCCCGCTCCTCCGCCCTTGAGCCCCCCCCCTCCAACCGCCACCAGGACAGAACCCCACTGGTCCTCACCTACCACCCCACCAACCTCCATGTACAACGTATCATCCGCTGTCATTTCTGCCATCTCCAAACGGACCCCACCACCAGGGATATATTTCCCTCCCCTCCCCTATCAGCATTCCGAAAAGACCACTCCCTCCGTGACTCCCTCGTCAGGTCCACACCCCCCACCAACCCAACCTCCACTCCCAGCACCTTCCCCTGCAACCGCAAGAAATGCAAAACTTGCGCCCACACCTCCCCCCTTACTTCCCTCCAAGGCCCCAAGGGACACTTCCATATCTGCCACAAATTCACCTGCACCTCCACACACATCATCTATTGCATCCGCTGCACCCGATGTGGCCTCCTCTATATTGGGGAGACAGGCCGCCTACTTGCGGAATGTTTCAGAGAACACCTTTGGGACACCCGGACCAACCAACCCAACCACCCCGTAGCCCAACACTTTAACTCCCCCTCCCACTCCACCAAGGACATGCAGGTCCTTGGACTCCTCCATCGCCAGACCATGGCAACACGACGGTTAGAGGAAGAGCGCCTCATCTTCAGCCTGGGAACCCTCCAACCACAAAGGATGAACTCAGATTTCTCTAGTTTCCTCATTTCCCCTCCCCCTACCTTGTCTCAGTCAAATCCCTCGAACTCAGCACCGCCTTCCTAACCTGCAATCTTCTTCCTGACCTCTCCGCCCCCACCCCACTCCGGCCTATCACCCTCACCTTGACCTCCCTCCACCTATCGCATTTCCAACACCCCTCCCCCAAGTCCTTCCTCCCTACCTTTTATCTTAGCCTGCTGGACACACTTTCCTCATTCCTGAAGAAGGGCTCATGCCCGAAATGTCGATTCTCCTGTTCCTTGGATGCTGAAACATACTGAATACTGATTAGCCTGCATAGAGTAGATGTTGAGAAGATGTTTCCATTGGTAGGAGAGACTAGGACCCAAGGGCATAGACTTAAAGTGAAGGGAAGACATTTTAGAACAGGAATAAAGAGAAACTTCTTCATCCAGAGAGTGGTGAATCTATAGAGTTCACCGTCACAGAAGGCCGTAGAGGTCAGGTCATTCAGTATATTTAAGACTGATATAGACAGGTTCTTGAGTATCAAGGGGATCAGGGTTTACTGGGAGAAAGTGGGAGAATGGGGTTGGGAAACTTATCAGCCATGATTGAATGGTGGAGCAGACTCGATAAGTTGATTGGCCTAATTTCTACTCTGCTCCCCCTGCTCTCATCCATAAAAGCTGCAAGAGCCTTCAATCTTTTGGACAATTATAATTGTAGCTGTTCCTCCACTTTTATTTTCTCACACCCATACCTGCCACCCACCATTATGCAATCATGTCCTCCTGTCCCCAATCATAGGCCAGATTAGAAAATCCTAACCTAAGGGATATCACCATATTCTGGAACAACAGGCCCAGGTTTATTGCCCCTTCCCTACTGCACCCCACTTAAACAGCAAGGATATTGAGTTGTCAGGAGAAAGAGGTCAAAGCATCAAGGTAACAGCAAAATACCAAGTTGATACAAATCTGATATAAAATAAGAAATTAAAATAGTAAATGCTGGAGAAACTCGGCAGGTCTGGCAGCATCTGTGGAGAAAGAAGGAGAATTGACATTTTGAATCTAATCATCCTTCTTCAGAATTGAAGTGGAAAACTGTTCTAAAAGTAAATCATTGGGCTTGAAACATCAATTCTGCCTCTCACTCCACAGATGTTGCCAGACCTGCTGAGTTTCTCCGTCAATTTATTTTTATTTTAAAATTGTGATATTTTAGGAGAGAGATGTTGAAACACCTAGACTTCAGAAGATAGTGACTTCAGCAAGGAGCAATTTGAAGAGAGTGAGACTTTAGGGGGCAGTACTTTAAACAGTGAAACTTTGAAAGAGAACAATTAAAACAGTGAGATTTTTGGAGTCAAAGCTTGAAATAGTGAGATCTCAGAAGAGACAGGCTTGAACAGCAAGAGATCAGGAGAGGGATTTATATTGTAAGATTTCAGAAGAGAGGTTTATACATTAACAGGGGACAATGGTTGAAACAGTGAGATGTCAGGATGGAGCAGTTAAGACAGTTAGAGTCTTGCAGAAATGGAGTGTTTAAAATGGTAAGACTGAGGGAAACAGTGGTTAAAACAACAAGGCAGTTATTTGGAGAGATGCATTTGTACAGTGTGTAGATTGGCTTGTCACTGTCATGTAACCTCCATTACTGCTAAAGGGGGTTTCATTTTAGTTTGTGGCAGCTATTAGATATATTACATGAAACATGTATCAGAGGTGTGCTCATTCTCAAGCCTTACTACTCCCTGGGTCACCCTGAGACTGAGTTAATGATTTAATAAGCAAAGCATGAAAAGACTCCAATTAAATGATCTGATGGAATCAAGTATTAACAGAAATCATTGACCAGATTCCTGTACTTAATAAGAATTACTACTTATTACAAATGCATAGATTCTAATCACAGGTAAACAGCTACCAGATATCAATACTGAAAACAAAAAAAACTGAAGATCTCAGTGGTTCAGGCATCATCCAAGGAGAAAAAGCAAGCTAACATTTTGAGTCTAGATAACTCTTCATCAGAGCTGAAATGAAGCTTGCTCTCTCTGCATGGATACTTCTTGACCTGCTGTGATCTCCAGCAATCTTTCTTTACAGATTCCAATATCTGCAATAGTTTGCTGCAGCCTCAGTTTCAGACCTCTTTTCATGATGTTTGACAATAGGCACAACTTAGGCTTCCATTATTCTCTATGACAAGTCAATCAGCCCCAGGCAGCCAGTAGTTCCCTTCTGGGGCAGACGTTCATATGGGTCTTCTGGTTACAAATGTTGCTCTGGTCTAAAATCCCTAAACGCACATGAACAGAGGTGGACAAACAAAATGGATTTTTTTAGATGGAAGGCAAAAAACAAACTTGGAAGCACAGTTCAATAGCACCAGTATGCAGATGTTGAGATGATCCTTTTCCTTGCAAGGACTTCTTGTTCTTCAATCTATTTTCACTTCTTTGCAGGAGGCAAGGGGCAATTGGCACAGTAACTCCAAATTCTCTTCATTACTGGTTAGAAGCAACATGTTATAACAATTAGTAGAAGAAATTAAATTACTTCCTTCAGACTTCAAGTACTTCAAGCAAAGCAAGAGGCATATCATTTACCTTTCCAAAGGTTCAAAGACTTCTTACTGTATCATTCACTTTCATAAGCATTCAACTTCCCAAGAATCAGTAAGGTATCATCAGGCTGATGACCTTAAGCATTTGTCATTGGTCACGAGTGTGCGAGACCACATTTGGAAAATTGTAAGCAGTTTTGGTCCCCGTATCTAAGGAAGGATGTGAAGGCCTTGGAAAGCGTCTGGAGGATGTTTAGCAGGATGACCCCAGGGATGAAGAACTTGTCTTATGAGGAGCAATTGTATTCTCTGGATCTGCACTAAGTTTCAATGAGATCCTTCCTCATTCTTCTAAATTTAGAAGAATGAGGAAGGATCTCATTGAAACTTAAACAATGCTGAGAGGCCAGGATAGAGTGAATGTGGAGATGATGTTTCCACTCGCATGAGAGACTAGGACACAAGAGCACAGACTTAGAGTGAAGGGATGTCATCTTAGAATTGAAATGAGTCAAAATTCCCTCAGCCAGATGATGGCGAATTTGTAGAACTTATTGCCGCAGAAGGCTATGGAGGTGAAGTCACTGAATGCATTTAAGACAGAGACAAACAAGTTCTTGATTGGTAAGGGCATAAAGGTTTAAGGGGAGAAGGCAAGAGAATGGGATTCAGAAACATACCAGCTACGATTTCATAGTGGAACAGACTCGATGGACCAAATGGCCTAATTTTCCAATGAAATGCGAAGGTCTTATTGTATGCAATCAACATCTGAGCTGAAGTCGAGAAAGAGAGTATTGATGAGTGTGTGATGGCACTAAAACAACTGCTTGAACAACTGAAAGATTATCTCATCATGCTGTCTAGACATGGGAGACTGCAGTGAGAACATATGCTGACAGGGGAAAAATCTACTGTCAAGAAAGTTGTCATCATAAAAGCTTTGAGGAAGTCAATCATCAAATAGATGGCATTAATGGGAGAATGGATGAGGCTTTGCATCATGTTGAGTGAGATTTCAGACTTAATGAGACCAATATATTGAAAGAAAGGAAGAAATATTTGTAGAAGGGTCAATAGAAAGATAAAGGCCAAAGGACAGAATGTAACAATTGCACTGGATATCACAAAAACATTTTTATAAAGTATGTCTAGCACTGGGCGCTAGTGAGCAGATTTCATTCTGAAAGGACATGAGTGAACCTACTGGGTTTTTATGACAATCATCAGGTCATATTTTTATTGAATTCAAATTTCACCATCTGCCATGCTGAAATTCAAATTCATCTCCTCAGAACACTAGACAAGGGTTTTAGCTTATTAGTTGAATTACTTTTTTATAAAATGGCAATTTAATGCTCCTCCCAAAACCTTCCTGAAAGGAAGTACAACAAAGTTTTCTACACTAACAAGCCTTCCTTGTGACCAGAGGTTAATCGATTTTGCAATTTTATTTCTGAATCAATATGAACCTTGAAGAAATTCCCCATTTCATCATTTTTTCCTTTTTGTTAAGATTGTTATCATGATCTCCTCTCCTTCCATTTCAGTTACTGTCCTTTCAGATTTGGCAGGAGACACACCATTGCTTTGCAATTCTCACATTCCAATCACTGAATCTGAGCTATCAACATCTTTTCTTCACCAGTACCCTACACCCACCAGCCCCCTCCAAAGTAACTACAGCATAGGTGATGTCCCATCCGCATTTCACTTCAGCTCTTATGTAGCGTCACCTAGACTCAAAACATTAGCTTGCTGTCTTCCCACAGATGCTGTCTGACCCACTATGATCTCTAGCATTTGTTGTTTTCAGTACAGATTCCAGCATCTGCAGTAATTTGTTCCTACATCATAATTTCTTACTTGGTACAAATGCCCTCTTATGACAGAAAGCTGCAACTGCAAGCTTACAATTTTTGACCTACAAGCCTATGGCCGTCAAAACAGCACTCTAAAAGGGACTAAGGCCCAGGAAGAAGCATTAAAGGAAAGAAGGTTCAGAAATTGGGGGAAAAAAGTAGAGAGAAGCAAAAAACAAACACTATACTGCACTCTCCATTTTTTTCTTAAGAAAGAAAACAACTTCAACAAAAAATGAAAGACAAACAATTAATTATGGGCTCAACATCAAGAATTTTTTTTAAACTACAGTTATATAGCCATAGAGTCAGAGAGATATACAGCCATGGAAAAAGACTCTTCGGTTCAACTCGTCAATGCCGACCAGATATCCCACACCAATCTAGTCCCACCTGCCAGCACCCGGCCCTATCCCTCCAAACCCTTCCTATTCATATACCCATCCAAATGCCTCTTAAATGTTGCAATTGTACCAGCCTCCACCACTTCCTCTGGCAGCTCATTCCACACACGTACCACCCTCTGCATGAAAGAGTTGCCCCGTTGGTCTCTTTTATATCTTTCCCCTCTCACCTTAAACCTATGCCCTCTAGTTCTGGACTCCCTCACCCCAGGGAAAAGACATTGTCTATTTATCCTATCCATGTCCCTCATGATTTTATAAACCTCCATAAGGTCACCCCTCAGCCTCTGACGCTCCAGGGAAAAAGCCCCAGCCTGTTCAGCCTCTCCCTATAACTCAAATCCTCCAATCTTGGCAACATCCTTGTAAATCATTTCTGAATCCTTTCAAGTTTCACAACATCTTTCCGATAGGAAGGAGACCAGAATTGCATGCAATATTCCAACAGTGGCCTAATCAATGTCCTGCACAGCCATAACATGACCTCCCAACTCCTGTACTCAAGAGACATATTTTGCAGATCTAGCAATAGATGATCCCAAGAATAGATCTCTGAGAATCTTGCTCACCACTGACAAGGAGGGGCTTTGCAGAATTAGAACATCTGACTTGTCCATGCATGATCGAAAAAATGCATTAAAAATTCCAGAAAGTTTTCAAACACAACTTCAAACTGAGAATTATCTTCAGGATTAGCATTCTTTAACTCATGTCATGCACAGAGCAACACCAATAGTCCATTGACCAGTTTGTCAGCAGACGCTGTAGCAAGAGGCATGCATGTGACTTTTCCAGAGAAAATTCTCACAGTTAATAATTACTTTGACACCAATTCAAGTGTTCAGAAAGATTCTTCTGAGGGAAAAGAAATGTTACATCTTTGAGGTATTACTTGAGGATTGGCATAAGTATAAAGCCATAATGAGAGCCCAACTCACCAAATTTCCCATTGTTCGATGACTTACCAATACAAATTACTGTAACCAATGATGACACAATGACTGCTAATTTTAGTTTATTCAGTATACCAGAATGAATAGTCTCTATTTGTTCACTGGCAAACTGTTTAAAGACGAAGTTGTAAGTGACCCATACCTCATCATCTGTCCACTATTTTTGTGCAAATAGATGAGCAGCGTAATTACCTTCCAGAATAGGGGATGTATCTATCATCTTTTCCTATCATCATTATTGATTTCTTCTGGTGGATCAAAGCCAAGCATCCGTACATTGTGACAACTGAGATAGTTATTTGCACTCCAAGGGAAATTCTTCCAACACATGGTGTTCCTGACAAAGTTGCCTTCACATATGGTCCATATTTTTAAATGATTGCTCCACACTTCAGATATCTGTGGGTTTACATATCTTGCATGCTCATGAGGTATCCCCAATTGAATGGCAGAAGTGAAAGGGATATCTGTTTTCAAACATTTTACATTTTCTGACTGCACTCATCAATGACTTCATCACAATGCAAGCTGGCGCCATCAGAACTGTTGATGGTCAAAAGCACTGAATATGGCTTTCCATCTAAACCAAAAATTGCTTTCAGACTAACAATCTAGGATTATCAAAGCATGCCACAGTCTCAAAACAGTGTTACTTAAGTAAAGAGGTTTGCAACTACTGTATAACCAAAGATGCTATATCATAAACCTACCCAGGTTAATTAAAGGAGAAAAGGAATTAAGGAAGAGGAGGAGGAAAAGTCCAGAAAGATTTACTTCAGAAGATATTTCTTACACCAGAAATGAATAAAGAATTAAATACTACAAATCTCAATGCTTCTCCTTTGTACTTCATATCATACTGAGCTATTAGAATTGAGTTAAAAATCACACAACACCAGGTTTATGGAGAATAAGCACTTAATTCTCCACATCCACCTGATGAAGGAGCAGTGCTCCGAAAGCT
The DNA here is from genome assembly GCF_037043375.1 of Chiloscyllium plagiosum. Taxonomy (NCBI): domain Eukaryota; kingdom Metazoa; phylum Chordata; class Chondrichthyes; order Orectolobiformes; family Hemiscylliidae; genus Chiloscyllium; species Chiloscyllium plagiosum. The sequence goes on from NW_028270150.1 coordinate 61,788,877, forward strand.
CATGCTTCCAAATAAACCTATTGGACTATAACCTGGTGTTGTATGATCTCTAACCTTGTCCACCCTAGCTGAAAATGTGTTGCTGGAAAAGCGCAGCAGGTCAGGCAGCATCCAAGGAACAGGAGAATCGACGTTTCGGGCATAAGCCCTTCTCCAGCATCTGCAGTCCTCACTTTCTCCTTGTCTACCCTAGCCCAACACTGGCACCTCCAAGTTATGGCTATTAGAATTGAGATAGTTTCAGACCCTAGCTATGAGATCTTCTATTTTTGTATACAAGAAACTCTGGAAGACTTGAAAATAGTTGAACCTTAACTAGGAGCAAATTACTGCAGCTGCTGAAGTCAGAACTGGAAACAAAAAATGCTGGAGATCACAGAGGATTAGGCAGCATCCATGGAGAGAAAACAAGTTAACATTTTGCGTCTAAACTTGACTCAACTAAACAAACGTAAATTAGACTCAAAACATTAACCTGTTTTCTCTCTATAGATGCTGCATGACCCACTGTGATCTCAAGCATTGTTTGTTTTCAGTCTGAACTTTAATTAGAATTACTGCAGCAAGTTCCAAACCCACAATGAACCATTCTTAACATTTCGGAAAACAAATTCTGAAGGTAGTGAATATGAATCGAGGTAAGATGAATGAAAACGTGGCTTGCATTCATTCTCAGACCACTTGCAAGCTGTATCAAATATGAGTTACAGTCACTCTGCAGTAAGATTCAAAGACAGAGCCTACAGATGAAGCAAATTAGTATTAATATTATGACTGGGTTAGTCCCTCCTTCATGGTTAATTTGATTGTTTTCTATCATGAGGGAGTGCCTAAGCAGAGCTCGAATACTGTAATGCCAGGATGCAATTTACAGGATACAATTTGGCTATTCAAGATTTAAGATGCACAGGGATTATCAATGCCGTGTTACTGGAGTGATGAATATAACTCCAGATCATTACTGATGTTAAATGGGCACTTTTCCTAATGATGCAAATTGATCTTCAATGTATCAAATTTATTCAAGATATTTGCTGCTTGTATTATACAAGTATTTAATTATCCTGCAATTATGGAATTTATCTTTTGCAGATTTAGCTTTTGTAATGCAAACAATGTTTAGTGAGGAATAATTAAATAGATTAATTAGCCTGTGCCAAGCATACCATTGTGCTCAAGAGTGGAAAAAGACATCCCAATCCAAACATACATGATTTCTTCATTTTTCTCTCTGACTACTTGGTCATATTTTTAATATCTTCTCTCTGCATGATGCTCAACTATCTGCACAAAATGTTCCACATGTTGGGACTTTTCCTAATTTTAAAAAGAATATTTTATTACACAGAGCTATTCTAGAGTTCATTATCCGGATCACAGTACCCAATGCAGCACTTGTGGGGGGCATTTAGATAATTGGTGATCTTAATGCCCACTGTCCAAAGAAAGATGGTGTTCGGGTTTGTGGGTTGAGGTCCAATCAGCCTCACCAGGAAAAATGAATAGCTGTTGTTTGCCTTTTGACTCTTAAAATTTTGCTAAATTATTTCAAGAAAGTTATGTTTTGCATTGATCCATGACAGTTTTACATCTCTTGATTTAATTTACATTTTTGAATGTTATAAGAAGTATTACTTTTGGATTGCAAAACAAATAATTTTTAGAACAATAGCCTCAGTGATTAAATTGGTTGTTTCACTCTTTGATATTGCTAGCACATAAGATTAAACAGAATTTTTTACAAGTATGAAACCTGCATTCCTTCTGAAATAGTGGTAAAATTATTAGCAGGCTCACTTGAGTCTGCAATAAACCCTCAGTTTAAACCTAAGGTAAAATCTGTGTTTTGATTGTCCTTTTTTTTTTTTCATTCATTATTTAATTCATGGATGAATTGGCTAGATTATTGCCCAGAGCCAGACCAGGTAAGCATGGCAGCTTCCTTCCCTGAAGGACATTAATGAACCAGATGTGTTTTCCTAACAATTGACAATGGATTCACGGCCATCATTAGACTCTTAATTTCAGATTTTTAAAAATCAGCTGTGGCACAATTTGAACTGGGTCCCCAGACTTCACCTCGGTCCCCTGGACTTCACCTCGGTCTCTTGGATTAATGGTCTTGTGATAATACCACTAGGCCATTGTCTTCCCATTTCTGTTAATTGGTGCTACCTTGATTAGTTTGGAAACTTTGTTTAATACAAACATGGATAGAAATAATGCCTCATCACAGTATAGGCCTTTCAGTTAATTTTGTGCAAACTGGCACTAGTCCAGCAGACCATTCTGCCTGTGAAATATTGTGTCAGACAAAACATTTTACTGTGTACTTTTGAATGAGTCCTGTATACATTTGAAGCAGAAACTATTACTGTTGATGTATTACGATAAAATAAAACACTTACTATGGCCATGTTAATGTATTTCAAGATTGAGAATCAATATATTGTCTGCAAGAAAAGCCTAAATTGGTAAAAGTGGAAACTTTCAGATTTGAAGGAATACATCCCTGGAGCTGAAACCAGAGGACAGGAGCCAACTGCTAACAATCAGATTTTAACTCAAGTCTGCTGAGTTGCCTATAGATGAGGGATCAAAAAGTTCTTTATCAAGAGATGTGAATGGGTAGGGCTATACTTCTCATGCAGTAACTTTTCAAATGCTAGATATACATAGACCAATTGTAGTAGGTGGGTAAGTTTCATGCACACATTGGGAAGTATGAAAATGTTAAATGTTGGTTCAAAATAGAAGTAAAGGTGTGCATATATGTGGGTGTGGGACTGAAGAAAGATTACTTTATCTCTGATGATGATTGGATGTCAGATAAAATTTGTTCTCATTGGAGGTGAGATTCTCATGTGACCTCCTTGACCTCTTTGAAATGGATGGTTTGGTTTTATCGTAAAATCCCAACAGTGCAGATACAGTCCATTCAGAACATCCTTTATTGTCACATATATTCAGTACAGAAGTATAGGAGTACACTGAAAGGTTTACAATGTTGCTCCACAGGTGCCATCTTAGGTGCAAAGTACCCAGGTACAGGTCTTAGATTCAAAATAGAAAAAAAGGGAGAAGAAGAAGTTGCACTAATTAGTTATTCATAAGTTAGAAAAAATGAGAACAAATGGTAAAAAGATAAGCATTACAGCCTTTCTATAAAGGGCCTGCAGTAGATCAGTGCAAGGAGCTTCTACACATTATTTGACCAGGTTCAAAAACTGATGACAACCTGCACCAGTCCACAGGTCAACAACTGTCCCCAATGCACTCAGGGCTTCCAGCCCACTAGCCATCCCCACTCCCCTCCAGCCCACTAGCCGCCCCCTCTCCTCTCCAGCCCACTGGGCGTATCTACTCCCCTCGAGCCTCCAGCCCACGCCATTCCCACTCCCCTTGAAGCCTCCAGCCCACTGACTGTCCCCACTCCCCTTGGGGCCTCCAGTCCACTGACTGTCCCCACTCTGCATGGGCCTCCTGCCCACTGACTGTCCCCACTCTGCACTGGCCATCCAGACCACTGGCCATTCCCCGCCCTGCTCAAGACATGCTGGCTGTCTCCGCCCCACTTGGTCCCCCAGCCCACTCCACTCCACTCCACACCTCCAGCCCACTATGCCTCAAGAGAAATCTCCAAAAAGGGGAAAAAAGGGGAAAAAGAGAAGAAACCGGGAAATAAACAGAACAAGTGGAGGAGCTCTGGTTGGAATGTCTTACTTTGCTGAAATCTTGACCGGAACAGTTTTTGGCTCATCAAGCTTGCACTGATCCTCTGAAGAATGTCCCATCCAATTCCAACTTTATTCCTGTAACCCCATATTTAAAATGACTAATGTTCACCTAACCTGCACATCTTTGGACAGTGGGAGGAAATCGGAGCACCCAGCAGAAACTCACACAGGGATGGGGAGAACTGTGTAAGCTCCACACAGTCACTCAAGGCTGGAATCGAACCCAGGCTCTCTGGTGCTGTCAGGCAGTAATGCTAACCACTGAACCACTTTGCCACCCAACAACTGGGGATACTCACCACTATACTAACATGGAGCTGCTAACTGATTTTCTGTTAATTGAGAGAGTGACTCCTATATGACTCTTCTTCAGTGGGTTGGATGAAAAACACATGTCAAGTTTTTTTTTGGAGCTTGTTTATCTATTGATATTTATTTAGCTCTAATGCTGTAATTTAAGCTCAGCAGCTCAGCGCACCATCAACAAGATCTGATATGCTACTATAAAGAAGGACCCCACTGGATTTGGCCAGACGTGCTTGTTGTAGATAACAATCAAATTCACAGTCCTGGTGAGCAACTGTGGATATCTTAACTCCTTATCCATCTGTCTTTTATGCCAGGTTTGAAAGTAAAGAACAACAATTATTTTGTTTCTTTCAAGTTATTATGGTATCCAAAAGCACTTTACAGCTGATGAACTTTTAGAGGCAGAGTTAGTATTATAAATTAACAGCAGCTAATGTGCACAATTCTAAGTCCAAATAACGATGAATAACAAGATAATAATCTGCTTTAATCTATAAATGTCAACTAGGATATTGGGTATTGGGCTATGGTAATATGTGCTGTGAGATCTTTCATATTCATGTGAGAGGGCAAAAATGTCCTCAGTTTAACAACTCATCCAAACAATGGCAACTCTGACAATTCAGCACTCTGTCCAAACTAGACTGGAGTGTCATCATAGATTTTATGCTCACGTTCCTACATTACTTTAACTGTCCACTTCAGGTTGTTTTATTTCGCCAGTCCTGTAACCTTCATGCCCAGCTTTGACAGTCATTACAGAGATTGCTTTCTCACACTTGACATACACTGAATGCCTGTCAGACTCTTTAGGCTTGTCATTTAATACAGAAAGCTCTGTGTTCGCTACACTGCAATTGTGAATGGATTTGTTACACTCAATTACACTTATCAAGGCAATGGCAACATTGGTTTATCCAGAAGGGAATGATTTTACTTTTGTGAAGGTTCAATGAGATATGTGAAATAAAATTAGATAGTACAACCTATGCAATTAATTTGTCTGATAACATTCCATTTAAACTGGAAAAAAACTCTTTCCATCTTCTTCTACCATGGCATAAACCCACAAGGCAGATATCACTTTCATTATCATTTCCAAGTACTGTTGATGAAAACGGTTGTATCTTCATATGCCAGGTTCCAACTGAAAATTGGGGAGCGGGAACTTGAAATAAACAGAGAACCCCATCCAGATCTGCTTCCATTGCATAGTAACTTCTTCAGAGGCATTTATTTTTCAGTAGTTCAACTCAAGGTTAGATAACATGAAATCAAGGGAGAGTTATCCAATTTGGATAGAAATTGGCTTGAAGGTAGGCGACAAGGGATACTCATGTTCCTATATTACTTTAACTGTCCACTTCAGGTTGTTTTATTTCATTGGTCCTGTAATCTTCATGCCCAGCTTTGACAGTCATTACAGAGACCTCCTCATGCAGAGGTCTGTAACCAATGGTGTGCTGCAAGGATCAGTGCTGGATCCATTGCTTTCTGTCATTTATACAAGTGATTTTGATATGAATGTAGGAGGAATGGTCAGTACATTTGCAGATTGCACCACAAGTGTTGGCGTAGTGGAAAGTGAAGAAGGTGGACAGGAGTGGCAGATGGAGTTTAATTTAGATAATTATGAGGTGTTACATTTTGGAAGGGTAAATCAGGGCAAGACATATATACTTAATAATAAGGTCCTGAGGAATGTTGCCAAACATAGAGACCTTGGGTGCAGGTTCATAGTTCCTTAAAGTCACAGGTAGATAGGATAGTGAAGGTGGTGTTTGGTGCACTTGCCTTTATTGGTCAGTGCATTGAGTATAGGAGTAGGGAGATAATGTTGTGGCTATAGGACATTGGTTAGGCCATTTTTGGAATACTGCATTCAATTCAGGTCTCGCTGCTATAGGGAAGATATTGTGAAACTTGAAATGGTGCAGAAAAAATTTACAAGTATATTGCTCAGGTTGGAGGATTTGAGCTATAGGAGAGGCTGAACAGGCTAGGTGTATTGTCCCTGGAGCATTGGAGGTTAAGAGGTGACGTTATAGAGATTTATAAATTCATAAGGGGCATGGATAGGTTGAAAAGCTAAGGTTTTTCTTTTGCCAGGGTAGGGGAGTTCAAAACGAGAAGGCATAGGTTTAAGATAAGAGGGGACATAAGAGTCAACGTTTTCAAGCAGAGGATAGTGTGTCTATGGACTGAGCTGCCAGAGGTGGTGATGGAGGCTGGTACAATTGCAACATTTAAAAGGGATATGTGCCAAATACTGACAAATGGGATTAGACTAATTTAGGAATGTCTGATCAGCATGGATGAGTTGGACCGAAGGGTCTATTTCTATGCTATACAATTCTACGACTCTAACTCAGGTCTGACAGTTCTATCACAATAATAGAAAACTTGGTGAAAACAAAGGCAAAGTATTTATTTAGTTTGTTTGCAACACCTTAATTTTTAATGGTGATTTTATTTTCAACATTTTGCAGTGACCTTCACCTTGTCAATCTTCCTACAGCTATATTGTGCATTTCCTATTTTATATTCATTTTCTTCCATCTTAGCTTTCCCAATTACTGCAGGGTCCTTATCTGCATTCTGCTTTCATTTCCAGCGTCTGCCATCTAAGTGACAATCTCATCATCCACAGAATTTTAGCTTTCAAGAAGCTCCCCAAGTATATATTCCATTTGTACCCTTTCTATTTCCTGTTTCAATATTTTTCTTCTGGTTAAACACAGAAATCAAAAGAAGTAAAAGGACTCAAAAGCTTTAATCAATGTCAGCTGAGAAGAAATTACATAGATACTGTTTGTATTGATTTATTTCCATAGTATTCCAGTAATTGTCCACAATTGTTAATATAATTCATCTCAAGGCGAGCTCGCGGAAGCAGAGACATTTATTAAAACAAACAGAAAATGATGTGCTGACTTCATTTTGTTTAAAACAGTGCCTCATTGGACTTGACTTTATTTAATATCTAAAAATGAATGATCCTGGTCTGACAACATCTCAACAGCTTGATAATTGACCAAACTCAATAAATGGTTATGCATTCTTTAGTGAAGCTTATTGAAGATATGTTCAAAATTCAAAGGATGGTAAAACAATTGGGTGTGATAAACTACATCTTTAAAAAAAATGTTGTGTGTGAACTCCTTTGGAATTTCCAAGTAAATTGATAAATCAACTTTGTACCGAAAACAACAAATACTGGAGATCACAGTGGATCAGACAGCATCCATGAATAAAGAGCAAGCTTAAGCTTAATGACAGCATCTTTTCTCCCTTAACACTCTACACCCCACCACCACCATACACCCACTGCGCCTCCCCACAACTATTGCATAAATGCTGCCGCCTCCACACTTCACTTTAGCTCTGCTACAGAGTTATCCAGACTCAAAACATTAGCTTGCTCTCTCTCCATGGATGCTGCCTGACCTGCTGTGATCTCGAGCATTTGTTGTTTTCAGAACAGATTCCAGCATGTGTAGCACTTTGCTCCTAAATCTACTTTGTATATTGATTCATAGAAAGTGTGGCTTATACTTGCTCAAATTGCCATAAAATTGTCATGGTTAAATTCGTTGCTCAACTCCATCAGTCAGACGTAATGTCTCTATTGTCTAAAAAGATAATACAGTATCATCCACCAATGATAAAAAGTTGGCTCTTAAAGCCTTGTGCCATCTTTGAACCATTTTCCTTAGCTATTTCTCTCTTAAGAATTTGTACTCTAGGTAATATTCTTTGATGTAATCTTTTGATCTCTCTGCCCATTGATCTCTCTGCCTATAAATTCTGTGCCTGTATGCTTTTCTTCACTTCACCTGACAAAGGGGCAATGGTTCGAAAGCTTGTGATTTCAATTAACCTGTTGGACTATAACTTGGTGTCACCTGACTTCTGAACTAGTACATTAGTGATGGGAGGAACTTTTGTTTGCCTAACATAAGCAATGTAGCCACTGGTAAATATTCTCAGATCAGCTCTAAGGAACAATTCCATTTCTACCTGCGAGTTGTCCTTACAGATAGCCAAGATTTAAACAGTTGTAGCATCTTGAAAGGCTAAGCAAGACAAGCCAAAAATGTTGCTGCATTTGCATTTACAGCTGAGAGATACAGGAAAGTTCAAGTAGAGCGAATCATTGTGACAAATTTCCAAAAAGTTACAATTGAAATACTACTGTCATAAACCTAGTCAGAAGTCATATGACACCCAGTTATAGGTTTATTTGAAATCACAAACTTTCTAGGCACTGCTCTTTCATCAGGTGAAGTCTGGATCATGTGACTTCTGACTGTGTCCACTCTAGTCCAACAGCTGCACTGTCACATCATAAACTTAGACACACAAAGAAGCATGCAGGAGGTCAAGTCAACAAAGGTACTATTATTGTTCCTTTGTAATGTCCTCTTGCTGAACATCTATCACCTTCCTCCAGCAGGCCTTCTGTGAGGAGACTAATGCATGAGGCAAAAACCTTGCATACAAGGAACACACCAACACCATCCTTTCAAATTTAAGTGGACTGTACTGAAAAGCACCTAAAATGCATCCTACATTTGAAGTGTGCCTTCAAAATTACCATCGCATTCTCTCTGATGATTCTGATTTCTTAATGGAACGCTTGATGGAAATGTTCAACTTCTACTGCAGAAAGCATTAAAATGCCATTAGCTATGATTGCACAAGTTTCCCTGATTTTCCATTATCCACCTTGAGAGTTTGTGAAAGAATTCATGGACTTGAGATCCCTGAAAATGAAGACTGCAGCCAGCAAAGCAAGCAATTACTTCCATGACATGGTGCTGCTGGTCACAAACAACATGGATAGGAATGAGTGGGACACTTTTACATTGACATAGGTGGTAGGATTAATTAATGGAGTATGCATAACCATGCAGATTCAGCTGACAATCCCCCTGTACTTAACAAAGTATTGTCACTGATCAATCCTATTTGGATGTGAGTGGAAGCAGAGTCAATTGAAGCATACAAGAGGGCATTGGATGTTTATTTGAATGGGAACAATGTGAAAGTGTATGGGGGAAAGCTGAAAGAGAATACCCTAACCTGCTGCTATACATGGGGAAGCTGATAAACTAGTTTCTCCAGAAGACATTTGTTAATGTTTCAATGCACTTCAACAATGTTACTGATATCCTGTCCCCTAAAGTAGGGTACAATGACCCAATAGAATAAGGCTACTGGGTAGCAGTCAGCTACGACTTGGTTAGGCTGGCTGTGATGTATTGGTTGTATGAGGATAAAGCATGTTTCATAACTCACTGTTGACTTATTCTTTAATTGAAGAAAAGCTTCCATGAACACTACTGCTTACGTGTTCTATAAATGTAATATTACTTGGTAATAGGTTTGTCTTGGGTCTCCTCTGGTGTCTAATATGCCTGTTCTCTTTTATTCCTCCTTCTCTTCTGCTTTCAAGAAATACAGATGCAAGGGTATGTCCAATATAACTCAGATTGAGGTCACTTTAGATCTGGGAAATGGGCAAAAGTAGAAAACTACATCAATTGGGTAGACAATAAAACAGTAGCTAACAGCAAAAGCAGCTAAAAATCTTAGCCAAGCAACGTGACGGTAGAATTTTGACAACATTTGTGAAGTTATGCTTGAAAATAGCTCTTATTCTCAACCATACCTGCTTCATGCCTATGTAATGCAATCATTAGACACATTCTGTAAAATTGGATAATGTTGAGGCACACATAGGTTTGACATTGAAGTGATGCTACAAAGTCAGAACCGAGACAAAAATAAGTTCCAGATAAAATTCCAGTGTGATAGATCATTGTTGTGTTTTATAAATTTAAACCAGAACATTTGGTAAAGCCTTCTAATGGAGCTAAAACATGAGACAACATTGCACAAAGCAAATGAGCTGGAAAAACAATAGGCTCACCTACATATTTCTTCATACTCAAAATGCAAGGAAAGCTTGAACTGTCAGCAACTGAAAGACTTCAAGCATACTCCTTGGAGGCATTCCTCTTTGACTCACTAAATAAGGAACAATTTTAAGTCATCTGGCCACATGTGGTCAGATTTCTTTGGGGTGTCAGGGGTTGGAATGTTTGACACCTGCTCTGTTGAAGAAAAGTTTGTTGGACAGCTAAACTGGTCAAATTGAACCTGACCCTGCAGACATAACATGTTACTTTTGGATTCAGTAAAGAGACGACCCACCCTCCTGGAGCTGCCAGCCAATCTGATTAGTCAGCAATTCCAGCTTTCCTGGCTGTGCCGAGATCTTAGGAATGGGCACTGCCAGATGGCACAAGGGAGCAATTAGGTGGCCTAATGGATCCCAGAAGTGGGTAAATCAATGTTTGACCAGATCAGAGAGTGGGTAAATGGGTAAATTTTGAATCAGAATCACAGAATTGTTATTGTGCACAGACAGCCATTTGGCCCACTGCATCTGTACCAGCTCTCCAAAGGGAATTATGAAACAGTGCCATTCTCTTCCAGCTTTGCCCTCTACCCTTGAAAAATTTTTCTATTCAAATAACCACTCAACACCGTCTTGTCTCTGCCTTCACCATACATCCAGGCAGCACATTCTAAATACAAACCAAAGTATAAAAAAGCATTTTTCTAACGTTACTGCCTCTGCAAATCACTTTAAATCAAAACCCTCTCATTCTCAATCTTTTCATGAGTGAGATCAGTTTCTTCTTGTCTACGCTATCTGGAATGCTCATGAATTTAATAGCATTTATTCTCTCCCATGAGAAGAGTATCAAATTCTCCGATCTTTGCTCATAACTGAAATTTCTATTGTTAGAACCATTTTTGTGAATCTCTTCTGCACACTCTCCAGTGAGTTCACATCCTTTCTGCAGTGTGACATGTAGAACTGTTCACAATATACCAGCTTAGCTCCAACAAATGTATAAGTTCTGCATAACCTCTTTGCTCTTGTATTTGGTGCTCCTATTAATATAGACAAGGAAACGGTGTGCTTTTATTACCTACTCTCTCTGCCTGACCTACCACCTTCAATGATCTATGAATATATTCACTCAGGTTCTTCTGCTGCTACAACTCCTTAATGTTGTACCCTTATTTTGTCCATCCTTGCCCTTCTAACCAAAACACTTAATCTCACACTTCATTATAATGGCCTTCATGTGCCATCTCTCAGCCACTCCACCAATTTGTCTATGTCCTTTTGGAGCTCTGCACTGTTCTCCTCCACTGTTTATAATGCTTCCAAGTCTGTTATACCCATAATCTTTGAAATTGTGCCCTGCACACCAAAATCTAGAACCTCACCTGGTTCACTAATGTCCATCAGGGAAGGAAACTGCTGTCTTTACTTAATCTGTCCTCTATGTGACTCTAGACCCACGGCAATGTGGTTGACTCTCAACTGCTTTGTGGGCAAATAGAACTGGGCACTAAATGCTGGTCTGGACATTGATGCTCACATCTCATGAATGAATAAAAAAAGGATATGGCATAATTACAAAGTAGCTGTTTGGGTTATGATACTCAGAGTGGGACATGAACAGATAGTGCCCATGCGTAGTAAAACAGCAGGAAATAGGGGGGAAAAATGGCAAAAAGACAAAATTAATCACTGTTGAATCCTTGCAAAGTTTGGAACAAAATGCAAGCATCATCTCATCTCTGTTTTGGTCACCAGTTCTCTTCCTCACCTGTTCCTGGAGATATCTAGTATGAGACAGCAAGTGGCTTCATGCTTCAGTGCTAGATGTTCTCCTTCAGACTATTGAGAAAAGAATGTACTGTTCCTGCAGAACAGCAAAATGAACCACTCCAATAATGCAGCCTCATCCAAGTTTGCCCTGGGGTTAGTGTCCACGAAGATTCAAGGGAATATGAATCTCTGCCATAAGAACATTAATGACCTGCTGCGCTTTAAGTGTCACTTTTTTCTTAATACTCCATGCTCCTGTGAGTACAAGTTCACATTATACATTTGTCTCTGCTGAGGACATTTCGATCAGAAGCTTCAACTGCACTGAATATGTCTCAAATAACTACAGCAACCAATGCAGCACTGCTTACACCACAGTGGTATTGCTTTCACATGTCTGTGATAGTTCATAGTTAAAACGTAAAAGGGAGCTACAACTCAGCAGCTCCTGCACTACCAAGTCACTAAATTTTCTCAACTGATATGTTTTCATCAAAGGGTTGCATACCAATAGACTCTAGCACAAAAACTGGCTTCGGTCAGAACACCTCAGAGGTATCTCAGACACGTGTCATAAAATGCATTTTTGAGTTTCACTCACTCTAACTCTTGGCAAACAGAAGCACTATTCATTCAAAACCCTTCATTCCTCAGATGTCACAAATCCCATTCTCCTTACCAGTAACAGGAAAACAGACTTCCACAGCTCTGGGGACTGAAATCACAATCTGTGTCTAGAATGCAGAGAAAGTAGTCATGTACCCATGCTAATACCTATTAATGATTTTTTCCTTCTGCAAGAGAATAATGTGCACAATAAATATGAATGTGCATGTCGGCCACTTAGACATTGTTGCACTGGGATATGTCCCTGTGCCTCACATGTGCCAGCAACACCAGTAACTCCATCAGATCAGAGTGTAAAGGTTGCAACTGCATCCATCCAGGAGATCCCCATCAGGCTGCAGCCCACCAGGTAGAGTAGAGTAGAGTAGATTTTATTTGTCATTTCTACCATATACAATTGATACAGTAAAAAATGAGACAGCGTTCCTCCAGGAACAAAGTGCTACATGCCTACACCACAATAACTGAGACAAGCCGACAAAGCTTTTAGCAAGATTTCTCAAGTTGTGCTGCAGCTGTCAAGGAAGCACCTAAATGTAGCAGTAGAGAAAGAAAGAATGAAGGACCTTAAAATCACTTAGGGGGCACAGGTATCAATGTTATAAAGAAGCAAACACTGTTCAAAAATATGGCACTTTGTACAATATCTGTGTTGTCACTTTCAATCTATTAAGGCATATGATTGGTTCTGCTTATTTAATAGCCAACACTGAAGGGCACTGAGCATCATAAATATCACACAAATATCATGTGGAGCTGTGACCAAGGCACAGAAACTGACAATCTCTGCTGCCCTCCAGAAGGAACAGGATCATGGGTAACTGCAACCCCAACCAAGATGTATGGCTTTGGAAAATCAATCAGTATTATGTAGGCTCTCTATATCAGTACAGAGATGAATGTCCTTTGCTTGCAGACGTTTGCACAGTGCCTATGTTTTTTGGCATACCTCCATCCTGATGTTTAGAAACCAAATATGAGGTAATTACAGCAAACACCAGTGAAATAACTTTTATCGAATATCAAATAAATGAACCTAAAGTCTAAGTGTGAGAAATCAAACATTTTCTTCACGGCAGAAATGTCTGTCAGCCACAATTGGCTTCTAGCTCTAAGTGTCCACATACATTAGTCCAAAGTCAGTTGGTCGCAAATCTGGTAGCTATTAGATTCTTTCAAGCCAGTTTGCCGCTTCTTATTACTGTCCTAGCTTCTCCAGCAGCTGCATATGAGCTTCACCACCCTCAGCATCACGTTAGACTCCCATTCCTTGTCTGTAGACACATCCGTGTCTCCTAACCTGTCACCTCATTGTTCAGCTAGGTTGTGCAGAACACAACAATCACTATCCTGGAGATATGGTCCAATGAGTACTGGTGGCAAATGTAAATGGTGGCATTTCTAATCATATGAAGACACCTTCATTCCTGATGAAAGGCTTATGCCTGAAATATTAATTCTCCTACTCCTTGGATGCTGCCTGACCTGCTGTGCTTTTCCAGCACCACACTCTCGATTCTGATCTCCGGCATCTGCAGTCCTCACTTTCTCCTAGAACATTAATGTGTACCAATGCAAAAGAGGGCTCAGAGATTGTAATATGAGAATTTTAACCTCACACTGAGAATGTGAATTTTGGTCCACTGCCCAATTATGCTCCCATTCATAACATTTTATTTTAAATTCAAGGTTGTCCCAAAACATTCCATCTCAACTATTCGCTCCAATTTTTCACCCTATTGACTTCACTTCTTTTCAGAAGTTGCAGTAGAAAAACTTGTTAATATAAAATCCTGCAGTAAATGGCATCATGTTCAATAAAATTATGCCCTCAGAAGAAAAGATAATGTTGTTTTGCTGCCTTTCAGTTGCTAAGTAATCACAGGAGACTGTTAGTGCAAAATGGTTGAATACTCAACTTTCAGACAGACAATAGTAATTTCACATCAAAGGCTGCTTGTCACTTGAATTTAATTCCTTCCACTGGGTAATTTCCATCCATCTTCAGCCAGGTTGTGGATAGAGTACTGTGTGGAAACAAAATTTTCTATTTTCTCAAATTAAATATCTTCTGGCTTGGCTTGCTTGATTATCATCTGTCAGTCACTGTAAAGCACCTTGGATTTTGGTAGCAGAAAGCCTTATGAGTCAGACAATTCTGTCATCCGATTATTTGTGTTGCAATACATTATTTATCTTCATACAATTCACTTTTGTTAACTTCTTGCAATTGTATTAATTTTTCTCATTTATCCATTTGTGGTCTGTAAGCTATCAACTTGTAATATTTTAGTACATAAGACTGAGTTTATTTAATTCTGCCTCAGTATAAGGACAAGGCTTGTTGTAATGTTTTTAATTGATCATTCAAATCGGTTCAAAAGGTTGGTGGCCAACATTTAAAGGATCAGTTATTTTTCCCATGAGAGTCAGTGAGAGTGATTCCATGTTGTTGAACATAGGAACAGGAGTAGGGCATTCAGCCCCGAACCTTTTTTCATCATTCAATGAGATCACGCCTCATCTGTGACTTAACACCATATCAGGCCCATTTCCCTTTATACTTTTGCTTAACAAAAATTTGTCTCTCTCAGTTAAGTGTTGCTGTTAGCTGGCTCCATGCAGTTGGGATCAAGGATAACTTGTAGCAGTAAGGTTCTGCTCAGTGTAGCTAGAGAGCTAGAATTATATTAGTAATTAGATGGCAGAATGCATCTTTTGCAGCACAGTGGGGTGCAGTCTTGGGAAAAAAAATGAGTTGCTGGGAGTTGAGTTATGGTTGATCACAGTGCATTTGAAATGCTTGTACCATGTCTGTATTTAAACAATGGCCTTTAGCCTGACCATTACAGTGGCATACATTCTGAAAGGTTAGTCCAATTGGCATGGAATTTTAAAAAAGTCTCAAAGATTGGTCCTAGGAGCAGTTGAAAGTGAGCAGTTCGAACCCGCTAAACTTGGGTTAATTAGAGTAGTTGTCAACTGGGGATCAAACTAGCTTTCTGAAAGAGAGAAGCTAATATTCTTCATGAGGGAGGCAGATTTTAAATATTTTTTATGACACACATAATTAGTCTCATTTGGGTAAATTGTTGAGAAATTTGTGGGATACCTCTTGGTTATGTCTGCAATTTTGTGTTCACTTTGGGATGATCAACCACAGTTTGCTTGTTAACCCATATTTACCATGGTTATTTTGGTAGTTAAAGTATCAATTGAATATCCATTATAGGTGGTTTTAGGTTAAGTTTATTTTGTTTGTTCAAAACCATAGAATATTCTGACTTTGTTCACTTAGTAAGTAACAGGGATTTCAAACTTGATGTGCAATAAGCAAAAAGAAATGAATGGTCCTGAACCAGACTGTAAATAAATTTGGTGGCCTTGCCTAGGATTATAACACATTATAAAATCATATTACTTGCATTTAAAATGGAATTTAGAAAAACAAACATATCAAAGTAAAATTATATCCTTTCTCAGGAGAGGTACCTTCAGCAGAAGCGCTGGATAGGTTGGTATAGAAATAATTTTAGTTACAATATGATTACCTACATATGAAGTTTTTATAATAAATTTATAGATCAATAACTTATAACTGCAAAATGTATAGGGAAGATTTTAACCCAGCTTTCAGGTGGGAACAAGAACAAAGGTCAGCAACATTGAATTGTAAGATTCTGTTCCATATCCATAGTTTGTAATTTTAACCTACCCTCTTGAGCAGACCTCAAGGAGAAATGTTTAAAGCTAGTGAGGGCTTCCTTTCAATCTACTGTGGATGCACAGGCAAAGTTCGGATCATATAATTGATAATGCCCAACTGCAAATTTAACCAGTGAATTGAACAGAGATATCATTCACTCCAGGTTATGCCAAAGCTTTTTGCACAGTATAAGGACCATTCTGTCCAATAGTGCATGAGTGGCCAATGCTTCACACAACCCAAAGCTGCTCATCCACCACAGCCATCAGAGGTATTCTCAATGGATGCTCAGCAACCTTGAACAAGGGGATTTACACAGGATCATGGAATCATAACTGCTGCCAGGACACCAAACACAGATTTGCATGTGGTGCAGTCTGTGGTTGCAAAAAAGTGAAACATTTTGAAAGTGGAACCCAATTTATCCAGAATATGGCAGAATGGTGACATAGGTATCTCGGACCTTAATGAATTTGGTATTTCACACAAAGGCTAGTGTTGTTTGATCCTACTTTGCTATATCCAAGGGAAGAGAAATGCAGGTAATTCTCCTCATGTAGAGCTTTTCCCTTATGGAGCAACATGACTACACCAGCCTTGAATATTGTATAACCTCTGAGAATGCAGTCAGAAATAGCACAATTATTTTCTCCACAGTCAGCATAATGCTTCATGGTTCTAAAACATCCAAAAATTGCTCACAGCTTCACATAATAAACCAGCAATTAACCACTATGTAAGAAATGAGTTTTTGAAACATGTTGGTGAGGGTGTTTCCAGCCTATTAGCACATGTTGCTGAGCAAATTAGCTGTTGGGCAGAACAAAATCTCAAAACTTTCAGCACACACACACAGGACTTTATTTCAGTAGTTGTCAGTAATTTTAATAATTCAGGGAAGCATCCTGGATGCACACAGAGCACCCTGATCCCCTCTTGCCTAAGGTCTGCTTGGACAGAAGACCTAGAAGGTTAATCATTTTCCTTTCATCTGAAAAATAGCTGTGATCTATAGAACATGTGTTTACCCTGAATGTTCAGGCACTAGATCGTTCCTTTGCAGAAATGCTACACATATATATGGAAAAAAAAATAGTCCTCAATACTACTGAACATGAAACTGAAAGGAGTGGTGCTCTCCATTAAAATCAGAACACTGTCAGCTTCTGTTCACATCATCATGATTGCCTCCGTTCTCCCAGAGAGCATCCCAGCCAGTTCTGCTAGTGCTGTTACCTGGGTTTCCCTGGAGGCTGTACTTCACAAGTGATACCCTAATGAGGGTATAGCGGTCAGTTTGATGTGGTCCTACTGCCAACTTTAAAGATGTCCATTGCATCGATAGATTGTGCCCCAAACCAGTTGGGGCGTTTCAGAAGAAACATGATCCAGTTTCTTTGTGTACAATTTATCTTCAGATTTATAGTCTTACCTCTTTACTTTCTCATCTGACATTCTTGTCATTTGTGGTGTATGAAACTTGATAATAAACACAGAAACTAAGCCTCAAAAAATAACTTTCTCTGAAGACAATTAAATCAATAACCATTCACCAAACCCAGCACTTTGTCTTTATGACTAGCTGTTAAACATTGGGATAATGTTGCTACTGCCTCCAGGGACATTCAAAAATTGTATTTTCAAACATATGTACAAATAAATGATAGAACACCTTACCTTGCACTATCAAATGCACTTGATAGGTCTTAGGATGGTGCTGGGTCTGTACTGAACATGTATAAGGACCTTCATCAGATATATCCACCTGTTGAATCTGAAGGCTATACTCTAAGCGAGCGCTGGTCAACAGAGTGACTCGAGGGTCCAGGGACCATTTGTCATTTCCAGCAAAAATGATATTAGATCGGTTCAGCCAAGCAACCTTTGAGATTCTGTCATCAACATAGCACCTTCAAAATAAAACCAAAATTTCCAATCAATTGTCATAAACCAGTAGCTATAAAAAACAGACAAAATAGAGACAAGTTAAGAATCAATTCAAGTATCTTAATAAGTTTTTATCCTTTTCATTCTAAAGACTAATATGCAGGAGCATACTGTGATTATATTATCTGTACAGAAGCTAATGGGTGGTTACATGAAATGTGCATAGGACATTCATAGAGAGAAGTGCCTTTCAAATATTTAGCACAAACTGAGCGAACAAACATTTGTCAGTCAAAATCTTTGACTGGAATACTGGCAAAAATCCTTTACCAGATACCCTTTTTTTATGTATTTTATTGTATGCAGAAAATTTGATACAAGGCTAATGGTGACTTTTATAATTGTAGACCAGTTAGAACCGTTCGAAGTGACGCCAAGCCACCCTGATTAATCATCTATGAACTCTGATGCAACAATATACAATCAACAAAATTGTTATATTACATTTCAGAGGATTCACAATCTTTATTTAAGATAAATGTATTGTATATTTGCTCTGAAACTGGTTTTGTACAAACTTACTCCAACTCAGCAAAGAACATTGCTTGCAGTATTAATGAAAGCAAAATACTGCAGATGCTGGAAATGTGAAACAAACACAGAAAGTGCTGGAGTAGTCCAGCAGATCTGGCACTATCTGTGGACAGAGAAACCAAGTTAACATTTTAATTCCATAATGACTTTTCTTCAGAAATTAACCCAGTTTGAAGAAAAGTGACAGTAGACTTGAAACTTTCTCTCTCCACATATGCTGCCAGAACTGCTGAATTTCTCCAACATTTTCTGTTTCTTGCAAATGTTAAATAGTTTGAACTTTTTTATTTCCTTCCTGAAAACAATTCTTAATACATACAGTCCTAACAGATCAGAAATCCCAAAATCATATACACAATGAATGCCAAAATATGCAAAATAAATATCATATTTTGGAATCACCACAGCATTTGAAGCATTTTAAAATATATTTAAGTGAACTACACAAGTTTGCTTTACAGTTGGAATTTAACTACAGGAATATTGGATATGATTTCTCTGCAATTGATAGCTATGTACTATAATATGCATAATGTAAGAGAATGCTACAATGAAGAACTACTATATCATAGAGATTTTAAACAACTTGCTTCTGTAATATAATAATATAATGTGAGTCTGCAAAAGAAATTCATGGTATAATAATTAGTAATACATTATTTTTTTCATCATTGAATATCTGGTGCCATGCTCACAGATCTACTCTGGAAGACGTTATTCATGTTTGTTGCTGAGCACATGGCTGTAGCTGTTATTAGTGCAAGTTGAAGATAAAAGTCATTATGAAAAACATATTGCAAGGCAGCACCAGAATTAAGAAAATATTTGTTTCAGTCACAATTATTTAAATGTATTTTATAAGTATATATTATATATAAAATATACAATACATATATAGCTTCTCAACCTTGAAAGAAATGTCATGTTTTCTGAGGATGCATCAATAAATGTCTGTTATATCCTTTTGTGGTGAGTTGGCACAGGGAGTATACATTTTTAACATAGCCTCCAAAATACTGTTCGTGAAAAGCTGTCATTTTATAAATGGCTACAGGCTGCTTCAAGGCACTAGGTAATAACAAATAATGAAGCATGCACCATGCAGTGATGAATAATGTACCTCAGAATCTGATTTAAGACAGTGATTTTGACTACCTCACCAAATGAATTTTGATACACCCTCCCAAAGCAGTTTTTCCAATACATTCTTTCATGGTTTTATCATTTTTCAATTTAGCAATAGAACTGCATACTTTGCCTCTTCTAATAATAGTGTAACTGAGGTTACACAGGATTAATTTTGGTGACCTTGAAGAGCAAGGAATTCAATAAAACACATTAAACCTTTTCATACATTTATAACAGACTGCTCCTCAAACATTAATAAAGGAAGCCCAGAATTAATGTGCAACAATTTAAATCACTGAGAGTGACTTTGTGAAATATGCCATCAGAATTTCTCTCACACTGTCTTTGCTTATGCAAGGGAACACAGTTTTGAGATTTAGGAAACATTTCAAAAATATGAAAGACAGAATACAAAAATATAATGTCTCATCATATTTTAAATGACAAAAATGTGGAAGCAATTCTATGCATGTCTGTCTGCCTGTGGGTAATTTTGATTTATGGTGATAAATAAGACAGGTGATTTCCATTTGGGCATCTGTTATATGTATCTGAAACTGAAATTAGCAAGAAACTGGCAAGATGAACACTGGGCAACTGAACTGAATGTGCTTGTTTTACACTATTTCAAAAGTCAAAACTACAATTCTTTGATGACAATTTGTTTGCTTTCTCTGCTCCTGTCTTTCCCGCTTTTCAATTTGCCTTTAATTCTTTTGCTACATACGTTTTTCCGTCTCTCTGGAGGATGGTGCAATGGTAAGGCATCTTCTTCACAGTGGACCTGCAAAGGAGGCCATGCCACCAGATCATGCTGGCTTGGTCTGGGGACACAAATCAAGTCAGTGCTGTCTCCAGGTTTCCAAGAAATGGGCAACAATATAGAAGGAAAATCAACGACCTTCTCCACCAGGGTAAGTACCACAGTTTTCTCTCTGCCAACTCACACTCAATCTATCAGCACTACTGCACATGCATCCTACCAAGCCTCGGCCACGACCACCCTCATTGTTGTTTGAAACTAATTCTCTCAGCCGTTCTTCACCTCAGCCTCTCACACCACTAACCATGCATGCTCTCCACTCTGCCGTCTCACCACCCTTCCCCAAAATGCACTCAGACTAACGTTTGTGTCACAAACTGTCATCTTACTTACCTCCCCGCTTTTTCCAATTGCAACAGGAGGCAGCCCACAACAGAGAGACCGGATGAGTGGAGTTACAGCCAACATTATGTTCCACACCCACCATAAGGGGAGCGGCCTAGGCCCTCCTAGAAGACAACCA